>NW_024104393.1:0-600000 GCF_003945595.2 Pipra filicauda | reverse complement strand
ACGTGTACAGTGTCCACTTTGAAAAGGAGCACAAGGCTGAGAAGGTGCCTGCGGTCGCCAACTACATAATGAAGATCCACAACTTCACTAGCAAATGTCTCTACTGTAACCGCTACCTGCCCACCGACACGCTGCTCAACCACATGCTGATCCACGGCCTGTCCTGCCCCTACTGCCGCTCCACCTTCAACGACGTGGAGAAGATGGCTGCTCACATGAGAATGGTTCACGTGGACGAAGAAATGGGACCTAAGACTGATTCCACTCTAACCTTTGATTTGACGTTGCAGCAGGGCGGTCACACGAACATACATCTCCTTGTAACCACCTACAACCTGCGAGATGCTCCCGCTGAATCCGTAGCTTACCATGCTCAGAACACTCCCCCCATTCCGCCAAAACCACAGCCCAAAATCCAGGAGAAGTCTGACGTACCTGTCAAAAGTTCTCCACAAGCAGCAGTGCCGTACAAAAAAGATGTGGGGAAAACTCTGTGTCCTCTGTGCTTTTCAATCCTAAAAGGACCCATCTCTGATGCTCTTGCACATCACCTACGGGAGAGGCATCAGGTGATCCAGACGGTTCACCCCGTGGAGAAGAAGCTGACCTACAAGTGCATCCACTGCCTCGGGGTGTACACGAGTAACATGACGGCCTCGACCATAACGCTGCACCTGGTGCACTGCAGAGGGGTGGGCAAGACCCAGAACGGGCAGGACAAGGGCACGTCCCGGCTCGGCCAGTCCCCGGCCGTGGCGCCGGTGAAACGCACCTACGAGCACGTGGAGTTCCCACTCATGAAGAAAAGGAAGATGGATGACGAGGACTCCCCCTCTGGCTTTGAGGAGAAGCCTGAAGAACCCGTAGTTCTCGCACTGGACCCCAAGGGTCATGAAGATGATTCCTATGAAGCCAGGAAAACGTTTCTTACAAAATATTTCAATAAGCAACCCTACCCCACGAGGAGAGAGATCGAAAAGCTGGCGGCCAGTTTGTGGCTCTGGAAATCTGATATCGCTTCTCACTTCAGTAACAAAAGGAAGAAATGTGTTCGGGACTGTGAGAAGTACAAACCCGGGGTGCTGCTCGGCTTCAACATGAAAGAGCTCAACAAAGTCAAACACGAAATGGATTTTGATGCTGAATGGCTGTTCGAAAACCACGATGAAAAGAACTCCAGAGTCAATGCCAGTAAGACTGTTGATAAAAAAATCAACTTAGAAAAAGACAATGAGAGTTCCTCAGACAGCTATGAAAATATAGAGGAGGAATACAACGAAAGCCGTAGTCCCTTTGGTCAGTGCATCTCTGACGTTGGTGGGAAACCCACATCTGATGGCACAGGGGAGAACCCCGAGGACAGCATATCCAAGGAAATCGTGGAAGAAAATGCATTACAGTCTCCAGAGAAATCTGACCAAAAACAAGAGGAAAGCTCTAAATATGAAGAGATTATTTCTGCTGAAGAACCAACAAAACTGGTAGGGGACATTTCGGATAGCGAAGGTGATCAGGATGATGCTGTGGAATGGAAAGATGGAGCTTCCCAGTCTGAAAGTGGGCCTGGTTCCCAGCAGGTCTCAGATTTTGAAGATAATACATTAGAAGTAAAACCAGAAGTGTGGACAGATGAATCCTCCCAAAGTGAAGATGCTGGGAGCAGTAAACCAGCTGTCGAGGCCAAAGGGGGCGGATCCGAAAGTGATGAAGAACAGTCAAAGTGGAAGAATCGTTCCTATGGAAAAGTAGAAGAGTTTTGGTCTAAGGACCAGTCGCAATGGAAGAACACATCGGAGATGGAGGAGAGCCTGTCCAGTCAGCAGATGGAGTGGCAGAGCAGCGCGATGGACAGCGAGGACGGGGAGCCCTTCGCGGGCGTGGCGGCCGCCGTGGCCGAGCCCATGCACGGCAGCCTGCCCGGAGTGGAGCTGAGCAGCCAGCAGGCGTGAGCGGCCCGGGCACGGCCTGGCATCGGCCTGCACTGCCCCACACCCCCTGCAGTGGGACTGCGCAGCTTCACCCAGCTGGGACTGCTCCCAGGGCTCGGCCTGGCCTGGGGTGGCCACTGCTGGCCCAGTGGGCCTGGACGGATGCTCTTGGCTGCTCTGGCTTGAGAATTCCGGCTGGGATGAGCACAGTAACTTAATGTGAAATGGATATGCTGGTGGCTCCAGAATGCACACAGAGAAAAGCAGAGGTTTATTTTATCTGCATTTCCAACCTTTATTCACCTTGTCCATGTTGAGTTGTGTCTTTCCAACATGCCCCTCTCGGCGGCGCGGCCGCGACCCGGTGCACCTGTATAGCAGACTCTGGGGAAATGGACTTTTCATGTATCATTCTGAATAGTTGAAATGTATATTTGTACAGTCTTTTAGACCTATTCAAGTGAAGCTTATGGAACTGTTCTTGTGTACCCATCATAGATCTGTTTCTCTTTTTTAGTGTTGCCCTGCTGTGTAATAAATGCTGTATCTAGTTTCCCTAGCAAAGCTTGAGACTGCTCTAGTATGAATTTTGACAAACTTAGTTTTTGCACATAACCTTGTACAATCTCCAACCAGAGGCCAGCAACATAAAAATATATCTGGGCTCTGTTGTATTATAGAATTTTCTTGTTCTGAATATCCTTGACATGACAACTGATGACAAACGTATTTCAGAGCCATTTTCTGAAATCTTTTAAGCTAAAAAAGAAAAATCACATGCAAGAAACAAGTTTGCAGCTACTAATTTTGACACCTTTTAGATCTGTATAAAAGTGTATTGTGTTGAAGCAGCACACTGAGACAAAGTGCTGGGTTTGGATATTTAGTTTTATCTTTAGTTTACACCAACAAGGTGTTGTATTCATTTATACCATCTAATATATGACACACTGTTGTAGTATGTATAATTTTGTGATCTTTATTTCCCTTTGTATTCTTCATTTAAGCATCTAAATAAATTGCTGTATTGTGCTTAATGTAAATATTTGCTTTATTACATGCAACTGCTACATTCCTGGTTAAAAAATCTCACCTTGCTGTGTTCATTCCTTTTTTTTTCTCCTTTGTTTTTCCAAGTGCTCCACAGCCCTGCTGGGGCCTGTTTAGTACTTACTGAATAGAGTGATGTCCTTCAAGGATATTGAAAATCTGCACAGCCAACTTGGGCTGAAATTTGTTGTTCCTGTTCAGTGTTGTAGAACACAGAGTTATAAATAGAACTGTAGTGGTTTGCTTGTTCTCCATCCTAGGGAAATTGTGAATTCCTTGCCTTTTCCATCCCTTTGTACTCAGTGAATGGAAATTGCTTTCACCTCTAAAAACCCTCCCCAGAGCTGTGTCTGGAGCACTGTGGCCTGAGGGACAGCAGAGCAGCGTTGCTGGAAGACTGACCACTCCCACAGGGAGGAGCACAGGCTGGGCTTGGCTTGGAAGGAAAAGTAATTTGGATAGCAGGAAAACTAAAAATCAGGTTATTCAAAGATGGGATTGGTTTGGCCAAGCCAGTCCTGCACTGTGGGCATGTGCAGGGAACAGACAGCTGAGCAAGGCAAGCTGAGGATTTACTGAGGGCAGTCTAATTGTGATGACAACAAAACTGTTCTTCATCAGAGCAATGAGTGGGACTCATAAATCCCAGTTCCTACTGTTTGATACTTTACAAGAACTAAACTGACCTGTGCAGTTCTCACTGATGTTGTAAAGGAGGGAATAATTCTGTGTTTTCCAACACTTTAAGCAGCAAAACCATTTCCCAGAGATCTGGAGCAGTCAGGTGGGTTTAACTGTACTTGGCCCTGGGAGCCAAAGCTGAGACTCTGCTCCATGTGCTGCTGACACTGCAATGAGCATTTCTGGGATTTGTTGGACTAACTCTGTGTGTGATGACTGAAAACAGGTACCTGGAGGTGGAGATGATTTAGATGTGTCCTGTTCTTTCCCCCCTCACAGAAGGGACACAACTCTTGTTGTGCTTTTTTACCTCAGAGGAGTGGCCGGCTCCCAGTTCTGAACTCCAGAGGTAGAAGATGTTTCAAGAACAATACAGGAAAAACACTTTGGCATTTACATCAGCAAAAGAGCTCCTTGTGTTTCTCTGCTTTAAAAGAAAACTTGAACCTCAACTTGTTTTGTGAGCAGGTTTTCCAAACTATTTCATGGAGAATGACTTCAGTAAATCAGGTGAGAGTTTGTTAACGACCACTTAGAGCTGTCAGTGGCTTGATCTGTATCCCAGTAGCTCCAGGCAGGGAGTCCTGGAAAAGCTGAGTCCTTTCTAAGAAAACTTGGTTGTGTTCCTTCCTCCCACTGTGTTGCAGGCAGCTGCTGGCTGAAGATTGAGACATTTCAGAAGTTATTCTGTGTCCTTCATCTTGGCTTTAAGGGATTTTACAAATGTGTTTGCAAAACACTTGAACCCAAAGTACAGCAGCCTTTATCTATCAAGCAATGGCAGAAGCAATTTGGTATCCTTTTATCAACCTGCACCAGATTTGTCTCAATATCTGGCAAGGTAAATTTAGTATTAGTGAGCTCTGTAGTTATAAGTTAAATATTCTGAACTCCTGGGTGTAGTCAGTGAATACTAAAACTGAAATATGAACTCTCTAGGAGCACTTCATTTGCCAGAAAATTCCAGGAAATAGCATTTTATATAGTGATTAAATTAAAGGTCTTGCACAAAATCAGTCTCTTACCAGAATATCAAGAAGGATGGAGGGTGTTTATTTTAAGTTTTGCCGTAAACTTTCCACTATTTCAAACCAGTTACTCTTCAAATGTGGATTTGAGGCTGGGCTCGGATTCCCCTCAGATTTGAGGCTAACCACACTTTTGAGGAAGTCAGAAAGCAGAAGAGGTAAAGAGCCCAATAAAACTGGGAGAACCTTAACCCCAATTTGTGTAAATTAACACCATGTGTAATGTCACACCATTATAACTTTATGAGCTGGAAGTTACCCAAGTTTTACAGCCATTACAAAGTTCTGTAGCAGATCTCTGGTCCCCTCTTGCTATGCTCACAGAGGAGCAGCTCAAGCTGCCACTGACATTCCCTGTGTCCAGTGGGAGCTCGGAACTAGGAGGCTGCCTGGGCTTTGGGAGCACAGCAGCACAAAGACCATTAAGACTCTTCTTTGTTTCAGCCATTTCACTGGAACTGAAGAAAAGTGAAGTGAGTTTTCTGTCTTAAATCCACTCTGAGATCTGCAGGGTGGAGCAGCTGAGACTGAGCAGCAGTTTTTGGCACAGACATCGTTTTTGGACACATGCCAGCTCTGGGCAGCAGAAGGTGGGAGCTGCTGTACCCTGTCACCCCCAGGGTGCTGAGGGCAGCCCCAGACAGGTACAGCAGCTGCTGTGGTGCTTCTGTGTCGGGGTGTCACAGCCACAGCTGTGCTGGTGAAGCCCTGTTCACACACAGACCTACCCTGGTGCCACAGGACACTTCCCTCGCTTCCCCTGTCAGTGCTCCTCTCCTTCCAGCCCCTCCCCTCCACCCTCGGGCACAGCCACTCAGCTCTCCCCCAAAATGAACAGGGATTTCACAGCAGGGACAGACAGGCAGCTTTCCTAAACTCCCAGTTCTCTGTCCAGTCCATCACACACCAAAGCCACCCTTAACCTTAATCCTTTCCCTGCCCTGGGATTTCTGCTCAATCAAAACATTCCTGCAACATCATGGCAAAGATCTGCACCGAAGGTTTATTGCACGAGCTCTGAATCTTCCTGAAAGCTCCAGCAACGTTTCCTGCTGCCATCCCCTGTCCTGCAGTAACAGTTCTGTAGCAACAACTCACTTGACCCTTTGACACGTATTTTCAAGACAAACCTGAATATTCACCCTGTATTTTTATAGGAAAACTCTGTCATTCTTGCTACCAAGAAATTAGCAGGTGTCAAATATTCACTAGTACAGCTACAGGAAAGTTTCCCTTTGTGTAGTACACACATCTCATACAATGCTATGGTATTATTTCCATTTCTATCAGAGCCAAAAGATTTCAGGAATATGTTGTGTGCACTGTCTCCAGTTTTGTAATAAAGAAGTTGATATTTGGATAAACAGGTTGGTATAACTAAGAGTGTTTTGTTCCTTTCATAACTAATTTGCCTCTCTGTAACCCCAGCTCATTTGTAGTGATCCATTACAATAACCTGCATTGCAGGGGCAGAGGCAGCAACCTGTTCTGTCTCTATTGCTTTATATTTTAATTTGACTTTATCTTTCATCATCAGTCCCACTAATAAATATGAAAAGGTTGTGTTCATTTATTTCTGCATCAGAAGAGCTTTGGTCTCCATGGTTACAGCCATGCAGCTTTACTTTCACCATAAGCTTGGCTTTTTTTCCCCTTTACAGACTTTGCAGTGGGTTCTCCATCTTGAGCTTTTCCACAGGCATTTTTAAAACAGGCATTTTTTTCCATTTCTCTGTATTGTACTGGATGCAAAGCCAATCACTGGAAAGGTACATCCCCTCCTCTGTTCCTTATTCAGAGAATTGTGGGGGTTTTGTTTCCCTAGGCCTCTTTTGAAGTAAAAACATTAAAAATGGCACAGAGATGAACTGTGCTACTCCTGGTCCTGGCTGAGTCACATCTGCATTCCACAATTGCACATCCAAAGGTCCAGAAAGTGCAGAAGGTACAGAAAGTTTATTCATATCATTCAAGTTGTATTACACAACAGCTTGTAAAACACTACCCCTGTGTAATAAAGAGTGTAAAGAGTGTGCTGGAAGCTCCAGCCACTTGCAGTTTATTGAATTTTAAAATTTTGCCATTGACTTCACATCCTCTACAGCCTGAGCATTTGTGGAGCTGGCAGTGTTGGCACAGGACTGGCAGGTTTAACGGGCTGCACTAGAGCACTTGTCAACCCTCTGATCATTTTAAATTTGAAAACATGAGGGTAAACCAAAGTGAGCTTTTGTACATTGTCTTCACTGGTTTTGGAAGCTCATCACCTAAGTGCAAACTCCTGTGATGTAATCCCAGAATAAACATTTCATCTCCACGGAGCTACAACAGGATCAGTAATCTTTGCCTTCCCTCAGAGCTGCCAGGCAAAGACCTGAGATGAAATACAGTCATAATGTCCTGAAGTACAAACAGCTGAGAATAATCCCAGGCACCTTTCCTAGAAACCTTTTGGTTATCAAAGCTTAATTATTTGGATACTTGGTACTTACATAGTCCACAGGAAAAAAGTCTTCAGTTCAGTGGAGTTCTGGCAGGTCATAGGGGTAAGCTGCTGGCAGAGGATGTCTGTGGAACAAGAACAAGGCAGAAATTCATCTTATTGCTCAAGAACAGGAAATAATACTTGAGGGGATTGACTGGTAAAAGAGACAAGAGGGGGGTAGAATCAGCATCTCAGGCTGAAGTTGCTCTCCAATAGTAATAACTGCCTTTGTAACCAATACTGAAAATGTGAAGTTGTTTACTTTCACACCTGATTCTACAGACTTTTGCTGGGTTAATATTGAGCAGATAAAAATAGAGTAGAACACAGGGGAAATTAGTTTTAAAGCACAGAGAAATGCAAATGAATCCGTACCACTGGAAAATACTGACTAAGAAGAAATACAGAAAGGGATTTGGTTTTGCTCCTGGGGTTTTGAAGAATTCAAATAATTGATTAATCTTGAATTGAGGAGATAAAATCATTTTTTCTGTGGTGCAGCAATCCAAACCTCTAGCTAAAATCCCAGTCTCAATGGAAAAGGAAGAGCCTGTCTTTCCCATGAGGCTGATGCTCTCCAGGCTCTAAACTTCACCTCTTTCCAGAGGGTAGTTTGCTATTTAAAGGTAATCCTCCCATTAATTTGTATTTAATTCTCACTCGTGTGTTTCAAGCCGTGTGTCTGCTTACAAAAGTTTCTTGAGCATCCACTGTTAATTCTTGGGAATAGACCCTTGCTCTGCACATTCACCGAGGCCTAATTAAATAGAAAATATTCATTTATCCTGGGATCTGGTACTGGCTCCTGGAGCTGTGCTCACGCAGCACGGGCAGGACGGACAGGGGTCCCGCTCACACAGCACAAAGCAAACCCGAAGCAGAGCAGCTGCGAGAACAGCCAGCTGTAACAATTCACGGTGGAACTCGAACATTGTCTGTATTTTACCCGAAATAACAGTAGGGAGAAAGGAAAGTTAATGGTCACTCCGATATTCCAAGGAAAATAATCCGTCCCCCATTTCTAGGGCAGCACTGCCAGTGTTCATACCAGGAGAAAACAAGGCAGAAATAGTGCTGTGAATTGCAGTAATTAAGCTTAACGATCTGGGTGCCAATCTGTTTGCAGAAAGCCCTGCCCAGGGCAATCCACCTTCACTACGGACACAGCCTCTCAAACCAGCTTTAAAATAGGCTCCGGATTTCCCGCTCTGGTTCGTAACCAGCTACTTTAGAACTATTAGCACTTACTATCGAAAATTCCTCCTAACAAAGGATGCCACAAGTGCAATGAGAATTTACTGATTTCTTTTGAGATCCCTGCTGTAGTAAATCTGATGCTTTGGTGAATAATACCTTGTTATTTTTATAGTATTACAGGTATTTTGACTCACAGGCACACCTGCCTCTCTGACTGCAGATGCCATATGCTTTCTCTATACTGTCTTGACATGGGTAATTTTTTGGGGTGACTTCCTGTAACTGTACCTTAAACACTTCCAAAAGTGACTCCTCCTGGTTTATGTCCAACCACACCAAACTTTCATCGAGGAACTCTTTTGTTACCAGCTTATGTTAAAGGAACTATTTCACTCGTTGCCTGCAGTACAGCTGCTGAACCACTGGGAAGTGAGAGGCAAAGCCCCCAATCCACGTAATGTGACTGTTTTCCAAGGAAGGGGTCCAAGGAAAGCTTTTCCACAGTGGCACAAATGCCATCCAGGTTTAAACAACAGGGGCAAGAGGAACCTCTGTGCTGTGCACATCACACAGGCTGCACATGAAATAATTCCTATGTGGGCAGGGTGCTGGGAAACTCAAAGGAAAGGTGATGTGGTTGTCTGCTAAGAGGGGGAAGGGGGAAAGAGGGAGAAAGTATCTTGAAATTCCAAAGCCTCTTGAAGTCATCACAAGAGAAAGGTTTAAGTAGAAGGAAATAGCTTTTCACCTCTAGATCACTGGATTCCTGTGAGTCACCATCTAACAAATGCCAGATCACAGCCCTCTGCTGGAATCAGATCTCTGTTGAGCTGCCCTATACCCGTGGATTCTATTACTTTAAAGATCCAACAATGAGGGAATAAACTGAGGAAATAAAGATTAAAGGAATTACAGAGGAATTTAGCATTTGCAAGGCAGTAAGGCATGTTCAGATGAGGCCTGATCAAATAGTAGTAATGAAAGGATTAAAACATTTGCGAGAGCTTTTGAAAAATCAAGTCCACACAACTCTGCACTTGCAGGCAAATAAAAGCACTGGCATGTAGAATCATGCCTGGAAGATTAAAACTTCTGGTGGCAGCTGTAGAGACTTCAGTCAGTGGCATTTGAACAGGCAGCCGAGTTATCCAGGGACACAAACTGTGTCACACCGTCGGAGGCACTAAAAGCACCCTTGGGAAAGGCAGTTTGAAGCCCCCAAGAGCCAGACCCCGGCAAACACGGAGCAGGGAGACAATGACCCATTTAAGAGCAGGTTACTCTGACAACTGCAACCCAGCATCAGAACAGCAAAGCTGGGTCAAAAGGTGGTCACTTCCAGGTTGTGTCACGCCCAGCAAACAGCTTAATTCACAGTCAGTCAGATTGTACCTTTGACTGCAGGGAAATAACTGCTGGGCTGAGGGGGGGTGCCTGCTCAGTATCAGTTCCACAGCCAGGCTAAAGTCAGCTCACACAGCAGCACCACATTTAAGGCAAGTGCTCCAAGAACTGCTGATGTGGACACAGCAAATCGTTTCCCTTCCATCCAAGTTTCAACAAGATGGTCCAGAAATCCACCTTAGTACTGATTTTATAAGGCAGATGGAGGGCATCTTCCCTCAGGGACCATTAGCCCAGCCCAGAGTTCATCCATCTGTCCCTGTCCCTGTCCATTCTCTTTCCAGAGGGCTCCCAAACAGCTCAGAACAGGCAGTGCTTCCCCTGGAAGCAGCTGGGGCAGCACAGGAGGTCTGGGCTCTCAGTGGGGCAGGGCTGGTACAGCCCTCGAGTTCCCCACCTGAAAGGTTTGCCATCACCAGGAGGATTTCTGACCCTATTCCAAGCAGGATGGTTATCCAGGCTATTTACAGCTAAAACACGGAGCTACTTCCACAGACAGAGGGAAGAGCAGATTACCTGAGAAAAGGGGGAGGGATATTATTTCATGCAGAAAAAGCGAGCTGCCCTTCCACATTCTGTGTCCCTGAAAAATTGGACTTTCATTCTGACTCTGACAGGGATCATTCCAGATTCCCCCCCCCCCCCAAAAAAAAAAATAAAATAAAATAAACGTCTCCTTTCAGGCTACCAGATGTACAGCCTTGGTAATTCAGTAGTAACTGTCCTGGGGTATTTATCCCTCTGAACTCAGCTCTGGATCAATCCTGCCTCTTCAAAGCCAGGAAAGGAGCAACAATTAAATATTTCAATCCCCTCTGCTGGACTGTGGTGATGACTTTGCCTGAAATACTATTCCCATTCCCAGAGCTCCTGAATCCATGTCTCTCACACCTGCTGCCTACCACCTGAAGCAGCACTAATGCACCTTTCCCTTGACACCAATAAACAAATTTGCTCCAGTTAGTTTACAGGGAAGGCCTGCCAAGCTTTCTGGAGTGGATCAGCACGGCTGCAGGTACCCAAAGAAAGCAATGCAGCTCAAGGAGCACCTCTCCACAGAGACCTGCAACACACATCTGAACTCTGCTATCAGAGATAAAAGGGGATTCTCGGCTCTCTGGCAATAATTATTTTTCAGCTCTGATCATTCTTGCAGGTATTAAAATCAATACCTAGACTGACTGTAATCAAAACAGAGCAAAAGCTGAAACCTCTTTCTTTGGCAGCTCCAAAATCAAGCAAACTTCATTTTTTTCCCAGCAAAACTTAAAAAATTATTATTTGGATTCCTCTCAGTCTTGATTTTTACTATAGTTTATATAACAATGGTAAAATAATTTTCATTTCTACTAAAAGAGATATCCACTACTGCCACATCAGAGACCACTTTTGCTCAGGCTGCCTTCCATCGTCATCCTTATCTCCCATTTTGGGGCTACCAATCCCACTGTGCAAAGAAAACAAACCTGAGCTCTTCTGGAAGCCTGTGCTGAGTGACCACGGCACTGAGGATGTAACACAGCACGGGAAGAAACCCTCAGTGTAAAAACAGTGCTGGGGCTCATCCTCAGCCAACCAGCCCAACTTCTCAGAAGCTTCTTAACCAGCCGCAAGGAATCACCTTTTAATTGGCAACTCCAAACCAGGCTGGAGACTGAAGATAACCTAACACCAGCCCTACAAACTCATCAGACACGCTGCACCTTGGGAGGCAGAGAGGTGGCACAGCACATCCCAGGGGACAGCAAGTCCCAGCAGAGCCCGGATTTGCATCAGGGGAATTCTTGCAGCGCCTGCAGCGCTGGTTAAAACCTCAGCGCCTCCAGCTGTGCTCCCCATTCCTCCCCCGAGGGGATTTTTCTCTCCATCACAGGAGGAAGTGGGTCACCACATCAGAGCCAGCCTGGCCCAGCCTGGCACAGCACCTCAAACCCCTGAGGAGGGCAGGTTTGTACGAATGAGCCAAAACTATTCATTGCAAAAGCCAGAGTATGGGTGGAAATTCTCCTCTTCAGGACAGAAGTTCCTGTCCTAAGGCAAACACAGCAATGTCAAACCACGCCAGTTCTCAGAACACAAGTTTTGGAGCTCAGTTTCTGCCTATGTCCTACACCAGTTATACTTTACCCAGCACTCCTTACAGGAGTCAGGTTCCATTCTCCACAGGAGCAGCTTTACTATCTCAGCCAGGTAAGGAAATCAAACTACCTCTCTGTAAGCCCAAAATGTGACTGGATGGGGAGCACAAGCTGCAGAACTTTCTTCCTGAAGAAATACAGAAGTCTTTTCCTCTCTGTTGTTCCAAACATTCTGTTCAAGCACTTCAAGCAAAGCAAATACCCTGCAAGCTCCAGAAAGCATCACATAGACACCCCCCCCCCCTTTGGCTGAAATTGGCCATTCATGACAACCTTTCACTTATATATATAATTTCCCAAAGAGAAGGATAAATCAGGCTTCCCTTTGTGAAGCACAATACGATGAAAATATGTAAAAACTGCCAAACAGTTATTTTTATTTCATAAATAATAATGAGATACATAAAGTCTAGAGAGAATTTAGAAAAACACAGGAAAAAATCCAACAGTGTGCCCTTTTTTCACCTTCAATCTCTTCGGCAAAGACGTGTTCAGCAGCTGCAATAATGATCTGCACAGATCAATAATCTTGCTGAAGCCATGGGAAGGTACAGTTTATTGGCTGTTTGGTAAGGAGACAGAAAACAAGGATGCAGCAGCTCTTCTCCTGCCACAAGAGTGTGGGACACAGAGAAGTGACAGCTTTCAAAACCTCACTGCAAAATGTGCACAGTCCAAGACCTTGTGCTTAGGCCTGTCACCCACCATGTTTTCTGCTCTTCAGTGATGGATTTAGCTTCTCACTAATAGAATCATTTTCCCAATATGCTCTTGCCAGAAGGAGCATGTCCTTTAAAAAAAGCAAGTCTGGATGTGTTTTCTTGCCATTTGTGGTTGGTCTGACAGTCTGTGTCTGCACGGCTTCCTAAGGCAGATTGCCCAGCTTGGGCAGGCTCAGCCTCTCAGTTGCCTCCCCTGTTGATATTCAGAAAAGCCAAAAGGGAATAGGAGAGAAGGAAGGAATGAGGCAAACCAAGGTAAATAATGATAGTGTACTGAGCATTTCCACCTGCAGAAGCACCACGGGCAGAAACCCTCCCAGCACCCCTCTGACACAGCTGTTCTCATTCTACCTCTTAGAAAACTCTGTGCATCCTTTGCCCTGGTTTTTACTGCCAGGTCCGCTCCCAGAATTCCCAGATCCCTGTTTAGTGGCACAGCCAAAGAGTGCCTAAGACAGGGGGAGATCCAAACAGGCACTATTACAGCAAGCTGGTTAAAAAAAGCAAAAAAAACCCCAACCTCTAACAAAGCTTTTGGGACCAGACAGATGCACCTGGGGATGCTAAAGCTGCTGGTTCACATCACCGTGAGGCTGCTGTCAGTCAGCTTAAGTGTCAGGGCAATCAGAGGAGGTTCTTCATGACTGGAAAAAAGCCAGATGTCATACCTGACTTCCAGAAGGCTGAGGAGCAGGATACAGGAATTTATCCACAGGATGTTCAGCCTAACTTCAGTACTAATGAAAATAGGGAACAAAACCTTTTGGAATCCATTACCAGCACCTCAGAGAAAAAGAGGTGATTGGACAGTCAGCATAGACCTAGTAAGGGCAAACAGTGGTTAAAAGAGTCAACCTAGTTAACAGCTGGCAAGAAAGGAAGTCCTGGTGGTCCTCAGAGACAAGAAGCTGCCCCTGACTCAGCAGAGCCTCTGGCAGTGTGGAGAGAGAACACACCCTGCTGTGGGACAGGCACAACCTACAGACTGGGGGGTCTGATCACGGCCCTCTAGCTTGGCATGAGACTCAGTCGAGTACCATGTCTGGTTTTGGGCTCCCCAGGACGTGAAGGATTTGCAGAACTGACACACTGGGAGCAAGTCCAGCAAGAGGACAATCAGGGTGCTCAGGTTATGGATGTGATGAGGAGAGGCTGAGACAGCTGGTGCCTCCAGCCTGAAGAAGAGAAGGCAATGGGAACTGAAAGCACATGGCACCTTGGACAACCCAGCAGATACTGGAAATGTGGCAAAACTGGAAGTGCTAGATTTAGCCTGGCAAAATATTCAATATCCTAATGCTCATTGGGAAGGCATTCAGACAAAGACTGACACCCACCCACAAGTCATAGGAGATGGAAAATTACACTCAGCTTCCAAGAGTAATACAGCAGGAAACGAAGATCAATGAGGACTGGCTTGTGTGTGAACCTCTAGTGAGCAGCTGGGATGCTGTTCTGCAGTAGCCCAGGAAAAAATTTGCCCACAAATACAGGAATAGCCAGCATGCCTACACGGTCCAGCCAAAGCTGAGGAACTTGTTTCCAGCTGAGATCAACAGCTGATGCTTAGAGCATAAGAACAGGGCAAGTATGCAGCATTCCAGCCTGGAATGCTCCCCTAACCTATAGGAATTTGCAGCATATGGGTTCCTAGAAATAGAAAGGTAACTTTGCTAAATTACTTTGATCAAATTTAACATACATAAATCTTCTTTTAGTTACAACTACAACAGTGAGTTCCAACTCACCAGTCAATATTAAAGATGAAACCACAGATGTAGAGAGGGGCACAAGACAGTTTTGATTTTCTTTCTTTGTACTTTTCCTAATAGGTCCTAACTTTCAATGTTCTCTCTCTGTAACTGACCTGAAAGCTGAAGGTTTTCATGAGGCCATCTGGATTATTTCATTATCTCCTTCTTTAGTGAAAAATACTGGTTCAGAGAGCAACACCACACACGTGAGGCTCCCTCACATCATCCCCATGTGCATCACATTTAATTTATTGACGCATCATTTTGGCTACAAGTTTCCATTCTCAGTGTTGCAGCTCTCTGCAGCTGACATTCCCTTTTATGATCTCAAAATAATTATGTCAACAAGCCTTCTCATCCCATTGTATGCCTCATTTTCTAAATCCTTTGTGAACACTGAACAGCCTGCTGGAGACACAGCCAGCACCTGAAAGACTTCTTCCCCAGCCTCTTGCTCAGGAGCACTTAAAATCTTTGGGATCCAAGAGGATGAAGGAGCCAACACTGCACTTTTACACTTTGCAGGCCTGCCATGGAACATATGTGAATACGTGACTTTTAGCAACCTGGCATGAGCACATCCACAGTGCTTAAGCTGGGGGAGAATCAGCCCAAAATAAAAATAAAAGTACTGATAGTCCCACCCTTGATGCAAGCCTCTGTTTCTTTCTTCTGTAAAAAGAAATACTGTTTTGTCTTAGTAACAACGGATAGCAAAAATTGTTGTTTACAGTCTGGAAATTATCGTAATAGTTTTGCAATCCCTCAAGATCCTGCTACAGGGAGTGAGCTGAGCCCCGGGTGAACCCGGGGCAGACCCTCCGCCCCGCACACGTTCCCCGCAAACTGTCCTGCATTTGTGTTCCTGGCGAACCAGAGCAGCCTGGGAAATTCTCGCAGGTCCGGCTGCCCAGGCAGGCGCAGCCCAGCAGGGAACTCGCACCAGTCGCAGAGTCACTGCGAAATCATCCCCATCATCCCGGCCGCGCGTCCTGCAGCATTTCGCCGCCCCGCTCAAGTACAGAACCAAGGGCAAACGCGCCGTTCTCAGACCGGTTTTCCCCCAAGCCATATTTACACATGGACTCTGCGACAAAACGAATGCTACTGAAGCCCAAAAATACCTGCACTGAATATAAATATATTATGAAATAGCTTTAAACTCTGCCCTAAAGCACTTCCTGATTGGCTGCCAATGATGTCACGCAGCCCCAAAGCCCAATAAAGGGGCCGGGCTAGCGGGGCTCGGTCCGGTGTGTGCCCTGCCCGCGGCAGGAGCGAGGCACTGTAACCACACCAGAACCGCACCACCCCTGCTCTGTAACCACGCCACACCTGCACCATAACCACACTGGAACTGCACCGGCACGGCACAATAACCCCACCATCACTGCAACATGGCCACACCTCACTGTAACCACCCCAGAACCTCACCACAGCCGCACATTCCCTCAGGATGCCCTGCGGGGCTGGCTGTGCTCACAGACAGACTCCAACGCGCTGAACTGAGCATTGTTTGCTTGGAGAGGAGCTTCATAAAGGGTACAGGAAATCACTGTCAGTTTTTAGGTATTAAAGATACACTTGTGCATATTCAGAGCAATTAGTCTGGTCTTTCCTAGCAGTTGTGACCTTACATTTCAAGTCAAAGGTGAGCTAAGTATGATCCCCTGTCCTTTCTGAAGAGGAACTTGGCCTTCAGTCCTGTTTGAACAAACTGCCATAAGTGAGGAGGAACATTTTGCACAAGCCCTAACAAGACTAAAATCTACAATTTTACAAAACTCGAAAACTAATGCCAGAAATATCAAATAAGCCTTTAAAACATCCTATATGGACACCAATTGCTCATACAGTAAAATATGTTAACTCTTCCTGTGCCCTCAGGTTTACAGGTTGCCTGACAAGGAAGCCTGGTTTGCAGTTTAGGTAGTTCTTGCAAACGGAGCATTCCATGCAGAGGGAAACTTGCTGTGTAAAATACCAAGTGGGTGTGATGTTTAATTACCATCAAGCAGTGTTTGTTTCTTACTATGAATATGATTCCTGGAGCTGGCTCAGTGTCAGATGTTATGAGAGCATGTGTAGTAAGGAATCTTATGCATGAACTGAAAATGTTCTGAACTCGGTCACCATATTTCTAGGCCATTTTTCTGACAGGAGGGGTTAATTCATATATAGCAGCCCACTGAATAGCTAGCACTCATACTTTCAAAGCAAGAGCAGAAGGAAACCACAGAGAAATATGAAAATGTTTCCTGATTTGCTACATAGTACTTTGTTTTTCAAACAAAGTACTTGTCAAAGGTTTAGGAACATTCAATAGAATTTAAACCACATGGTCAAATATGGAGCTGCCATAAGGTGTCTGGTGTCACTGCAGTGCTCAAAGTCCATAGAATGGTTTGGGTTGGAAGGGACCTTAAAGAGCATCCAACTCCACCCCTTGCCATGGGCAAGGGCACCTTGCACTAGCCCAGGTTGCTCCAAGCCCCATCCAACCTGGCCTTGGACACTTCCAGGGATGGGGCAGCCACAGCTTCTCTGGGCAACCTGTGCCAGGGCCTCACCACCCTCACAGGGAAGAGTTTCTTCCCAATATCCCATCTAATCCTGCCCCGTGGCAGTGGGAAGGCATTCCCCCTTGTCCTGTCACTCCAGGCCACTGTACATAGTCCCTCTCCATCTGTCTTGCAGGCTCCCTTCCGCTAAAGGCTGTGTGTTTCTATCCACTCTTGCTCCTTCTGGATCTCTTTGCAGTTTCATATTAATGGCAAAAATGCTGAAATCAGTCAAAGGAATAAAAAATCCACAAACTCAGAGTCTAGAAACCTCCTGCTTTCCTCGATTACTCCTAAAGGATCCCTTGGCCGCTGAACCCAGCACATACCATTGGATATTTCAAGTGGAACAAATCCATTACCACGTAAACACTACTAGAATTGGGAGCCAGTGCCAGCCCCAGCTCCCTGTTCCCTGTTCCCGACTCCAGGCAGAGCTGCAGTCCGTGTGTTCACACTCGCCATCTGCTCGGCTGCGTTTTTTACCACAAGGAAAAAATGTGACTGCTGAGTAAAGACTCTTCAAAAACGAAAGGGGAGAAACCTGACCTCGCAGAGCCATAAACCGCGGGGTTATTTTGATTTCCCTCGCACCCGCACGCACGCACTCGCTCTGTCTCGCTGCTCAAACCAAAAGCACCTGTGCAAAACAGCCTTTTCAGCTATTGTTGCCTTGTAATGGCGACACTGGGAAAATCAGGAAGGAAAAGGCAGTGCCCGTGGGTGGGTGTGTGTGCGGGAGCGAGGGAGCCGCGCAGGGAGAGGCGGGGCAGGGCCGTGCTGGCGGGCGGGGCGCAGGGATGATCGGGGATGCGCAGGGATGATCGGGGATGCGCAGGGATGATCGGGGATGCGCAGGGGTGATCGGGGATGCGCAGGGGTGATCGGGGATGTGCAGGGATGATCGGGATGATCGGGGATGCGCGGGTGCCCGCGGGTCCGCAGGGAGCCACTGCTCGGCGCGGCACTCGGAGGCTGCGGAGCAGCAAAGCGCCTTCCCCACAGCACCAAGACACCAACCCAGAGTGCCCGAGGCCACGGAAAAGGGACCGGCCGCCAGGGATGAGGCCGGTGATGGAATGTGCTCCGTTTTGACAAACAGGCAATGGTTAAACTCATTCTTCTCAAAAATCAGCTTGAAAATAAAACCCACTTACTTCTTACCCCCTGGAAAACTAGGGAATGTCAACATCTTGCCCCAAAGTTGTGCCTGGGACTTAGGGAATGCCAAGACAAGATGGTAGAATCTTTGTTTTAGCTTTGACCAAGGTGGTGTTTCATTTGACATTCAGTGTGTCCTTCTGAAAAAAGGACATTAGCAGGACAAATTCATGCCACAAATATTTGAACAAAAGGTATTCTTTATAGTGAAAAACCCCTCATCTGTTCCCAGATCCTTCATGCTCCAAACTTGAGCCATTTTACTTCCAGTCGAGCTCTTCACTCTGAACAAAGGAGCTCAGGTGTTTCTTGAGCTCGCTTTGCATTTCCAACACCTCACTCACTCCCACATCAATGAAACCCATATGGTTAAGTATCACTACCCTCCATTCCTTCCTTACTGCCCTTTTCCAGACACTTGAGTTCACTTTATGAGTAGCTTTCCCTGTACTACAGAGAGTTGCAGAGATTTTATGAACCCCTTTCACAATTTTGAAGACTACTCTAAAATTGCTTATTTACTTGAGACCGTTTTGACACGAGGAACCAGACGAGTGTCTCCTCTGCAACATTCAAGTTCCTATTTTCAAAAGTATATTGGTCCAAGATCACCCCTTTTACAGCCTCCCACTTAAGAGCTACTTGAAGAATTAACGTGGCAGACTGCATACATTAAACTGGAAGCTCAAAGACAGAACAGCTTGCATGAAGACAGTTGCAGTATTTTCAACCCCCGTTGATCCCCAAGTATAAATTATGAACTTTTTTTTAAAGCAAAATGTTTATAAACAGATAATATTTTAAAAGGTTAATTTTTTTTTCTTTTTCTGTGCAGAATTAAAAATAGGAACAAAATAAACACAGAAGTTTTTGCTTTTGTCACACTGAGACCACAATTTCCACAGACATTCCTCTGGTGGGACACTGTTCCAAAAGTAAATATTGCATGGTTGCAGCACTAAGTGGAAGAGCATAACGTGCTGTGGAGACAATAACCCACAGAAATTTGGTAAAACAAAGTTCCCAACAAGGTCACCACAACTATGGCTGGCAAGAACATAAATTCTCAGTGTATAGAAGTCCATCTGAGATCTTTAACCCCAAACATCATGCAATCTGCAGGGTGTTTCTTCATCTAATTTAACTAGAATTTTACATTCAGCTAGAGCATAAACTGAGAAAAATAGCATAACCAAGGAAACCCTGAAACAGGGAACAGAGTCATCCTTTTCTAGTAAGGGAATTGCAATATTTTGGGAAACGTGGTTAATGTCTCTTAACACCAGCTGTACAAACAGCACCTGTAACAAAGCAACTGGGATGCTGCCAGAAAAATCCAGGCAGGTGATTCTGCTGAGAAAGGGACCCAAGAACATCTTTTCCCAGCACATGCCCTGCTGGCCCTGGGGTGTTTATGGTAGAGACACAACAGCCAAGGTTAAGCTTTTATTCTTTTATTGCTTTGGGGTTTTTAAGAGCTGACAGCAGCACAGCCCAGGTTTGTGAACAGGAGCCCTGATGGGTGAGTATTTCACACGTGTTGTTTCGTAACCCTGAGCACACCCAGCCCTGCCTGACAGTATAAATACAGCACAGAGCTCGGAGGGACAGAATTGCAAGCACAGACAGGGAAGCTGACCCAGCTGCAGCCATCCCCATTGCCCAGGCAGCCACATGCAAGCACTTCCATCCTTACAGCAGGAGTGCAGGAACGTGAAAAGGGAGGTGAGGAGATGCTCCTGCCATTGACTGGTGCCAGCCAATACCTGCTCTGGGAGTAATTCCCTCTAACTCTGCACAGGGAATGTTATGTAAAACGCTGCTGAAGGAAGATGTTTCCCTGCCTTCCCAGAGCCCAGTGACCGTGCACTGCAGAGAGCAGTTGGAGCTGAACTAACCAATAGTCCCTGGCACTGACTCAGAGGAGGAGCTCTGGTTCCTGCTCGCTGGCACAGATCAGACCAGTTTACAGAAAGGCAGCATTTTACAAATCTTTACATATGTAGCCAGAAACCTTTGTCAGTGAGATGCAATTATAGCTTGAAGACAATTCCTATGACAGAGAAGTGATGAGAGCACTAATGAAGGTGCCTTTCTGATGAATCAAGTTCTTCCTAAGTGTTTTTATTCATTCATTTGATCTCAGTACTGGAATTTTGCAACAGGAATTGGCTCGATCTCTTTCAAAACATAAAGGGCCTAATCCCTCCCATTAGAGAACAGGAAATCAGAAGCCAATCTTAGCACTGATTGAAAAAGGGAATCTGGATTGTTATTTTAACTTCTTTGCTGCAAATAAATGAGAAAATGTTTTTTTTTTCTGCCATTGCAGCACAATGGCTCAATTAAAAGCTGATTTCCCCCCAAAGTGGCACCTTTTTATACAAGAGCTCCTTTGCCCCAACTCTTCCCAGAGAGCAGCAGTGACACTGCCACGTCCCCCCATGGCTGTGTCTGTAACTCAGCACAGGAGCTGCACGGAGGTGTCACTGTGCTGTCCTGCTCTGCACAGTCTGACAAGGACATGTCTAACAATGTCTAGTGCAAAGACATTTTACACCTGCTCTAAGTACAGTCCAACAGAACTGGTTCACGTGGGAATAGGCTGTATTTTGTATTTTGACTTCTGCTCATGCCCACTTAAAAACTGCAAACTGTCTCAGCGTTGTGACAGCTGAAATCTTGACTTCTGGGCCTACAGCATCCCCTCCCTGAATGTTCCCATTTTCAAGTGTTCATTTTCTCAACACAGAACCAGTGTGACCTTTTTGGGGCTGCCAAAGCAGTTAATGCATCAGTCCAAGTCAGAAAGGGACTGGAGTAACTTCAAGCAGAGCTGCAGGTAAAATAAGCTGAACATACCCCCAAAGTCCTTAACATCAAATATTTTAGCACACGGCAGATTTTTTTATTTTCTCCATTATTAAGAAAATGGTTTGTAGCATTCAGCACTTGAAAATTAATGAGCTTTAAATATGAACATAGTACACCCCCAGTTTTGAAATACTCTGCTCTATTTTCTCTCCTCTCATCTTTCCCATCTGCTATGGCTGAGCATTAATTTAACAAATATTTTTCTTCAAGGCTGTCAGAAAAATCTCATAGCACTTTGGAAACACCAAACATTATCTTGTGAGGTAAATTAGGACACAAAGAAGTAGCGTGACATATATGTGATCACACATTGTCAGCGGCAAAGACAGTAACAGAAATTCCAATATGTGCTGCTTTGGAGTCCTCGAGAAGAGGAACTGCTAATATGTAGCAAAGAGTGAGGCTGACACCTACATCAAGTTACATTTGAAGGCTGATCTGCAAAAGTTAAAAAATGCAAAGTCTCAGTATAGGAAAGATTTCTTATTCCCATGATTTATTTTTGATAAGACACAGTTTGATGTCTTCTACACAGAGCAAAACAAACTCTACACAGCTCCTTACTCCTCCTGAGCTTTCTTCTCTCTGAGAATCAATCTATGGAGACTGCAGTCAGAAGGCTGGGATTCCACATCCACACTTTACACCAGCAGCCACTGGAAAGGACTTAAGTACAGGTCTCTCAGTCTAACTCATCAATAATTTCTGCTCATTACTGAGCTCAGCTGAACCAATAAAGTAACACAGAGAATGCTTCATATTCCACTACCAATTTCCCACTTCAATTTCTGAGACTCTACCCCAGGTACCAGGAAAAACTATTAGCCAGCACCTCAGCCCAGGCAAGACAGCAAACCCCACCTCAGATAAGCAGCTGTTGTTGTAGAGATTACAACATCAGGAGAAAGAAATACACAGTAAAAAGCCTCCAGAACAGTTATCTAACAAATGTGCGCTTTTTCTTCAAAAGAGATTTTTTGGAGGTTATGATTTTATAAGCCTTTGCCTGCAATTACACAAGGGTTAAAAATTACGCTAAAAATAAATATTTGACAAGATTTTCAGCCAATGACATTGAAAGAAAATTTCTAGCTTTAAGAAAATGCCAACTATCACAAGCTGCAAAACAGCAAGGGTTGCTAACATTCAGCTTTCTTCCATTGGGAGATACTGGTGTTTTCTTTAAACTCCACATGCTGAAGTTTTCTAAAATAGATTTCCTGTCCTTTCTCTAAGATTGCTGCACCCCATTCAGCCAGGGCACAGATAACATCTTTGAATAAAAAGATTTGAAATCACAGTTTCTCCCATACAAAGTTCAAGCTTTACAGCAGAAAAGCTTTTCTCCCACAGAGAAACTTCACAAGAGAAAGTTCCTTCCTCTGCTCTGTTCCCTCTGGAGGTTTTATATTCTTAGAACCCGTCACACTTACCCAGGCATGTTTGTAATTTATATTTAGTACAAGGTCCTTTCTTCTCAGCCCACCTCTGGATATTCCAAACACAAAGAGTGAATCCTGGTTACTCACTTTTCTCCTACGGATTAGATTCCTCTCCCAGTGTTACTGTGCACTGGAAGTGTTTATGAAACAAATCTCTGAATACCCAAAAAACCACAGTGAAAGATGAAAAAAAATTATAAGATTTTGAAATCTAATTGCAGAACACTAAGAAGATTTCCCTTACATTTAGAATGGCATCCTTGTTTAATTAGAAGAGGAAAAAATGTAGCTGAAATAAATACACACACTGTTCAGAGAGGGGCACTCAAACTTTTTTACCCTGTCTGATCAAGGCTACAGAGAGAAGATACCCAAGTTGGACACTATGATTACAATGTAAACTCACCTACAGATATTGTCAGGATAGTCTTAATTTTCCCGTGGCAAGAGATGCTGAAGGGGCACCTCTGCAGTGATGTCCCACAGAACAGGGGGAAGGGATGGACAGCCGCAAACAGATTTGGCACAACCACTTGGTTTCACTTCGAGTCAGTTAAAACCGGTTTGAAACATTACACAATTTCTCTGCTCATGTTTTCATCCACTCCTCCCAGAGGTACACGCGCCCTCAGCTGACACAAATGTTACCACAGTGCTCACTAACCATGGGGAGGGCAGACAGCGAGTCACACTGCAATAAACACCAGAGCAGCCACAGCAGAACGGGGCAGCTCAGAGATCTCTGCTATGGCATGAGACAACACCCAGCAATTTAAGATGGGTACATCTGCACTGCATGTGAGACTTGAATTTTTGGTTACAAATGGTTTCACACATACTCCTTCAGGTCACAAAACAGATTAACATTATTAGCATAATTATTAACGTTGAAACCACAACCAATGGTTTTCATCTACCATTTTTAATTGTAGAATCCACAGCAATAAATTACTCAGTGATGTTCCAAAACCATAAACACTTATATGTGCTGAACCATGGGTAAACACACTGATTTAAAAACAAACACGAGACAGTAGAGGGCCATAAACATCTGAGTGCTCCATATAAAATCCTGGACAGTTAACCCATAAACATATAAAGAGAAGGATGTAAATTTTCTAGTGAACAAACCTCTAGTTTATCAGCTTTGGCACAGATGTGGTTCCTCTCCAGCACCTTGTCTTTAATGAGTGGAATGGTCTCATCCAGAGTCTCTGACATATCACTTCTGATCTGCATGAAAAAAAAGTAACTCACATGAGGATGAAGCCTGAAGGTAAACATTACACTGTTTTTTTCATGTGAATACTTCAAAATACACCTATTCAGAAAGTTATCACAAGGGCCTAATATAATAAACATTTTCTTTTGTTACCTACTACAACCAAGCCTGTTTCTGGCATCCACAGGAGAGCCTGAACCTTATCTGAAGTCCTGCCAAGAGCTGTATTAGCAAGAATTACCCAATTTCCTATATAACACCTGCCAGTGCTTTGTTCAGTGGCAGCAAGATACATCTCCAAACAGCACTGCAGCTCTTGTAATGTACAGGCCAAAAGTGATGGATAGCCAAGAACTGAGAATAACTCTCTGAAGGGAAAGATAAAAGCAAAACCAAGAAAACCTCCCCAGAACACTCAAAAAGTTATTCTAACCTGTAAAACAGGGCAGCAACACTGACAAGAGAAATGAGAGGCAGTAGAGCCCACTTCTATACAAGCTTTCTTTCTCAGTTGCAGTGGAGTACAGGAGGTCTTGGTTAAAGCTGTGCTATGCTTTTCATAGACTTAAAGAATACAGAGGAATGAGGATCACTTCAGCTGAGATTTTTGTCCCAGTGACTGAGCTAGAAGATACTCTTCCCTTAACCTCATAGGAAAAAATAAAGATCTTTTAGCTAGAAAGGAGAGAACCTGGCATCGGGCTAATAGTGCAGGAAATTTTCTGGGCATTTTCAGATTTAATCTAGAAACCCAAATAAAGCATAAATGACTGCTGTAGGTCATTTAATCCATGGACCATGCTTTATAAACTCTAACAGGTACTTAGACATTTTACTGATGATCACGTCTCATTTGTGTGTGTTTTTTTTTAAAGAAGTCATCTTTTAAAACCTAAGTATAAATGAAGTAATATACATATAAAATTACTCATAGTAAGGTTTTATGGTACTTTTATTACCAGAATGAGTATATGCAGATCAAGTGTTTTTATAGTGCTCTAAGTGTTCTGCAACAGAAGATCAAACAGACATATCAAGCAGTAGCAGCTTTCTACTGCAAACAAACCAATAGTGTCTCCTGCACTCCTGGTCTCAGCACTGCAGCCACCAAATGTACACTGGCCACCTCCCCAGCAGTGACATGACTGCAGCCCCAGACACTCCCTGGGACCTTTACAGTACGTCCCTTGTGTCCAACAGGATCTCTGTCAATGGAGCCACACTGATATTTCCTAGTGTAAAATAAAATACAGAATTAACACATAACAGAGGAGATGAAGCAGATGGATTCCAGGTTTGTTCTGTTGAATTCATTTGGGTCCATGGTGGGCAGAAAAACTCTCCTCTATCATAAAGCACACGTGAAGAACAGATTGGTCGTCTGAGGTCAGGTTCATATTCAGGCAAACAAATCCAGGTTAAAATCTGAGCCTGGAATTTCCAGAGAGAAGGTACAAACTTACTTGCTCACACTGGTCTCAGAAAGGACCTGGAAAAAGCCACTCTTATCGTGAAATGCTACTGTAATGATTCTGATAACTAATGCAACTATGAACCAGAGTCTGGGGCTGAGCCAGAGCTCTGGTGCACAGAGCCAGTACAGAAACTACCACCACAATGTCAGAGCAGACATGGAACAAATTTAAACCATCTTTCTTCCAGGGTGAAAGAAAATGACCAATACAAGACACAAGAGAGCTGATCTGCCAGCAGCAGCCTGTGCTGAGGGGAAATGATATGCAAATATGATTCATGAAGAGCCGTTGTGCAGCAGTTTGCAGAACCACAGCGACAGCGAGTTCGAGAGGAGTCAGTGCATGACAAAGGAAAATTATTCTCCTGGTACAGCAACCTCTCATGAGCCAGAGAGAGCAGGACTGCCCTGAACCCCCAACTATAAAACAAGATTTATTTCCCCTTGTGCAATGTATTTTACTTTATCTTACCACAGATTTAGTCAAGTGCTCAGCATAAGCACCAGAGCATAGCAGTCCACGGGAAAAAAAGGATATTCCTCTTCCTAGACTTTACTGTGCTAACTGGAGGAGGGAAGGTTTGACTGAGCTTGGTCTTCTAACTCAAATCAGCAAGACCAAGCCCAGGGAGGTGGCAAACCAACAGCACTGAAGTCAGTCTGGAGGCAGCACCAGCAGAGTAAGAACAATGAATGAGAACACAAACCAGGGCCAGCATGCTGATGCAGGGCAGGCTAAACCACTTAACCAAGCACAGATTTCTGTTGTTTTATATTTTATAGAAACTCTTACTTTTTCAGGAAAAGGAAAAAAAAAGTAGTGAGAGCCAAAAGTGAAAGACACTGTGCAAATCCTAGTTGTCACAGGGACTTTTTGGAAAGGATTTATCTATATTCTTTCTCAGTCTTGGATCCCATGTTAACATAAAAGGCTCATAAGAAAAAGTAAGCACTGTAAACTGAACAGCTCAGCAGTGAGAAGAGAGAAGAGGTTTGTTTGGAAGAGGTTGGTTTGTTTGGAAGTGAGCAAACCCCAGACATAGTGACCCAAAAAAACCCTCTTCCTCTCTTTTCACAGTGATGACACCAGGTTTCACACACAGGGCCTCAGGGAGCAGGTTCTGAAAGCACCATGAGACAAAGATGAGCCGTCAGCAGCTGCTCTGGGGAACCATCATAAAGCAGGATTTATAAGTATATCATGGAGCAAGTTCTGCCCAAAGTTCAAGTGGCTTGAGAACCACTCCCCTGTGGTTCTGTAACTGTGAGTATGCTGGATGATCAAAACATGCATTAAAATAAAAAAAGTATCAATACAGGTAGATTTTGTTTCTACCTGTAAATCCTCTTCAAGGACCAAGGGCCAGAGAAATGGAAACAGGGAATTTCCACACTAAACCAGCTGTACATGTCTGAGTAGGTATCTTTTCCAATCTTGCTTTAAGGCACACAAGAAGCACAAAGAACCCTATCTCAAAAGGTAACCAGCACTGCCCCATGGAAACAACAGGAGAACAGCATATACAAGAGTCTGGGGTAGGAAAGGCTGGCAAAAGAAGTCTCACAAGAGGTTTAAAAGCTCACAGGATCCATCTGAACAAGCCAACCACCTTCCCTACACCAGAGTCAGAAATGTGAGGTGCGTGACTGGCCAACGGGAAAACGCGTGAGGAACATAAAAAAAAACTTAGCATAAGCTCCCAAACAGAAGAATTGAGTGAAGGAAGGTAATAGTAAATGAGACAGAACACAATCAGCAGTCAAGAGCTATTGATTCAAAGCCCTGGCTTTGAGCAGGTGATGCTGTATCACTGAAGCAATCACTACCTTTCAGGAATGAACTCAAGGGACTTTTGGCTGAAGAAACCAATCTCTTGTGTTCTACATTTTGCACAGACTAGATGTGCTGTACTCGAGAATCCAAAGACAAATCAAAAAATAGACTCTGAGGTTCACGTGCTCCTTTCCAGCTATTTTTGTCAAAAGATGAATGGAAAAAGAGCTGCTCCAGCAGCCACTAACACTGAGCCATTCTTACGAGGCAGCTCTTCTCTGAAGTCCCCTGCTAACCATGTGAGATGTGAGCAGCCAAGCTTTTGTTTCTTTCCACTCTATGTCATCTCCTCTGGAAGCAACAATGCCTCCTTTCCATGAGCAAGACATGCCCATGACAAAGCCAGAGACTGATAGAGGCTCGGATAGAAGTCAAAAATAGCTGAATAGCAACGCAGATCTCTTGCTCTGAATGGTTCACCCCCACAATTAGGCGGTGACAATGGTGAAAATAATCAGTGTGCTACAAATATTGTACCCCCCCACTCAGCTACTCCACCAGGATGAACTTCTACCTCCCATTCTGACCACAGGCTCTTGATGGGTACCACCAGCTTGTGCCATCGGTGGCTGTGCCTGTTGCCATAACACACATGAGCCAGGCAGAGCCACTGTCTCTGAATGCTGGGGCAGCACCGGAACAGCCTCCTCCGAAGGCTTCCTAACACCATGAGGAACCAGAGACGCCCACGGAGAATGCTGGTTGTTTACAGAATCCTAGAATAGTTGGGGTTGGAAGGGCCCTCTGGAGATCATGCAGTCCAACCCCTCCATCAAGGCAGGGTCACCCAGAGCAGGTGACACAGGAACATGTCCTAGTGGGTTTGGAATGTCTCCAGAGAGGGAGACTCCATTTCAGCCCTGGGGAGCTGTTCCAGGGCTCTGTCACCCTCATGGGAAGAATTTCTTCCTCAAGTTGAGGTGGAACTTGTTGTGTTTTAGTTTATGGCCATTGCTCCTCATCCTGTCACTGGGCACCACCAAAAAGAGTCTGGCACCTGCCTTGGAGATATCACAGAATATCATGAGTTGGGAGGGAACCACAAGGGTCATCCAGTACAACTCCTGGCCCTGCACAGACACCCCAACAATCCCACCCCGTCCATGAGAGCGTTGTCCAAACACTCCCTGAGCTCTGTCAGATTTGGGGCCGTGACCACTGCCCTGGGGAGCCTGTTCAGTGTCCGACTATCCTCTGGGGCAGAACAGTTTCCTGATATCCAGCTTAACCTTCCCCTGACACAGCTTCAGGCCATTCAGGTCCTGTCTCCACAGAGCAGGAATGGGTGCTGTCCCTCCACTTCCCCTCGTGAGGAAGCTGCAGACCCCGGTGAGGTCCGACCTCAGCCCCCCCTTCTCCGGGCTGAACACACCGAGAGCCCTCAGCCGCTCCTCATAAGGATGCTCTACACCCTCCCCTACCGTGGTTGCCCCCCGTGCTGTGTGTACTGGTGACTGCCCTCCCCGCGGGGGTGTGTTCGTGCCTGCCCTCCGCTCTCCGCGGGTGTCTGTGTGTGCCGGTGCCTCCCCTCACGCCTCTCCCCTCAGACCCTCCCGCCCGGCCCCGCGGGCGGCCGCGCGCGCCCCGGCGCCACCTGGCGGTCACTGCCCCGCAGCGCTGCCCGCGCCAAGATGGCGCCCCGCGCCCGCCCCGAGGGCCCCGCAGGGCCCGTCCGGCCTCCGCGCTGAGGTCTGAAACAAATCCCGCTGAACACACCTCAGCTGTGATGAAACTAGGGGGTGACAGGTGTTTCTTGGTCAAACTGTAATTGCACGGACACTTCAAAGCTGCATAAGCCGGCGCTGGTGATGGAAGCGTTCTGCTCATCCCATCACCATGTCCCTCGGCCAGCCCTGTGCACGTGAGGGGACACACAGTGGGATCAACCAGGAAACTCTGCTGGGTTGAAAACCGCCCGTTAATTCCTTTGCCGCCTCACTTTAGCCCAGCTGAGCTCTTCAGTCCATGGCACAGCCGTCTTCATGCCAGCACTGCCCAAGGGGAAGGGATGGGTTCAGTCTTCCAGGAGCAGTGATAACTTACCATGAAACTTCAGCCAAAGGCTCAACAGCACCACTTCTACATGGCATTTAATGTTCCACAGCTGATCCTCCTGTTTATTTAAGCAAAGAAAACAAAACAAAATTAAAACCATTACTTCATTTTGTAACTTGGAGGGGAACAGTCCGCAGCCTGGCTTTGAGGTCAGCTTTCCTTTCATGCTTTGGTTTGAGCACTATATACTGTGCCCATAGTAGTATCTCTTTCTCACCACTTCTTTAGATGTCTTTATTTCTCCACAGCCAATCTCCTCCCTCTTTACTCCACACCTGGAATAAGAGAAGTTTTTTTTACTCCCCACCATCACTCCTTTCATTTTGCCTCTGCATTGTGTTCCCATTCAACCTTATAACAATTTACCTGCTTTTCCCATGGATATTTTTAATATCAAGCTCTCTCCTTGATAAAAATATTTGGGTCAGGTATTTTATATGATCAACTGTTCAGGCCCACCAGACATGAATACGGTGTTCTAACATCACACTTTATGAAGGAACATGAAAAAAGAAAATCCAGCACTAAACCTCTTCTATGAAGTTTTCCAAAAAGCCTTTGTTGGGATTCACAGTGCTCTCCTAGCAAGTCATTAAGGTGAGAAGGCAGAAAAGTTTAAAAATAGCCAAAGCAGACAAGCACAGAGCTCTGTATAACCCTGGAGACTCCAGCAGGAACACTGAGTATTGCTGCAAATGAGCAGGGCTTCAGTATCATCTGGTCCCATGGCAGCTCCAGAATCCTGAACAAACCCTCCTGAGGACCCATAATCTGGGTCTGAGAGGGAGCAAGGAGTGGAATGCCAGGTGTATTTCCACAGTGAACTAACGTCTGTCCTAACTCTTTACAGGATACATTCACATCAGGCAGAATAATGTCACCCAGGAGAGGCTTGAGAGGCCAAGTCTTCTACTAGACTACACAAATATCTTATTTTGTATTCAGCAGTATTGTAGTCTTTTTTTCTTGGTACAACCGCTACACAAAACTAAACCTCATAATGAAAATTAGAAGTCATATGCTTGAGGAAATAGTTATTGCTAATTGAAAATTAAAAACTGCAAAATTAAGGCAACTCTCTGTGCAAAGGAATCCAAAAGCTCCATTCTGATTTCCATGGTGCTGAAATACATGACTGAGGTGAGCTGGCAGGGCCAGGCCCACCTGAAGAGACACTCAAGAAAACGCTGCCACAAAAGCTGTGATTAATTCCCAAGTAGGAAAACACCTAAATGACACTGCTGCTTTGAGCAGGCTACCAGTATAAGTGCTGAACACAAAACCAAAACACAGATCCCAGGCTTTGGATGTAAGCGGTCTGACTTCTTGCAAATCATTGACAACCACATATAAAGAAGGAATTGATGGAGAGATGGTTTTGGGGAAGGTATGGGGAAAAAAATTTCTCTCAGTGGTAAAACTGAACAAGTTTCCCTTTCTTTTTCTTGGCAACAAAAATAAATCACAACATTTTACTGTCAAAATGAAGGAAGGGGGCAAGGGAAGCTGTTTTAAAAGCTGGTTTAGAAGTATCTTTTATCTTAACAAGGGAAAACTTTAATCTGCCCAAAGAGGTGGGATAAGAGCTTTCTACAAGTCAGAAAGGGGAACACTCCCAAGTGCTCCCCACTTCAGGTTTTGGAGCCTTCCTCTCTTCTTTTGGGGTGGGAGAGCATCTCAGCCTGAAAAGGGCAACTTCAAACCCTCCCTCTTGCCTTCAGGGATCTGAAGTGTCCCCTGTCCCTTACCGGGACTGTGACAGTGCAAGACCCCGCTGTCACAGCATGGACTCACCGGCTGCACTCGGGGAATTGGCCACTCCTCGGACCCTCAAACCCAGCATTGTTCCGCTCAATCACAGCGGCGCTCAGAGCCCGCCCTCACTCACACACACCGGCAGGCTTGGTTTCCACAAACCAAATAACAACCACCAGCCAGAGTAATTAAGAAAAAAACAAAACAAAACAAAACAAAACCACGAAAAAACCTAAAAAACAAAAGCATGGAAATTCTTACTCTGCAGCTCAATTTTACCGAGCACCGCATCCCAGACGCGGGAGTCCTGCAGACTTGTCCCTGCTCGTCCCGAGGGAACATCAGCACCCCGCGCTGCCCACGGACCCACCGGGCACGGCCGGGACGGCTCCTCGCACAGCCCCGCCAGGGTTCGGGGAGGGGGCTCGGGAGCCTCCGCGGCTGCAGCGAGGCGAACTCGGGGGCTGCGGTGCCCGGCGGGGGCAGCGGGACCCAGTGGGACCGGGCCGGGCAGGGGAGGCTGCAGGGACCCGGTACAGCCCCGCCGGGATCCCCGGCTCTTCCCCGGCCGCAGCTGCAGCCTGCCCGCCCCGCCGGGGCAGCCTCTCGGTGCCCGCTGACGGACCGGTCCAGGCACCCACCTCCTCCCCGGGGGCTCGGGCAGCTCCGCCGAGCTCCTCAGCCCCCGCCCGGGGCTCCGGGGGCTCCTCCGGCCGCAGCACCCCCTAGTCCCGGCTGATCCCGGGCCCGGCTCCCGGCGGAGCGGGGCGGGCTCTGCGTCCAGTCTCAGTCACCAGGACATGAAAGGCTGCAGAGGAAAATGCAGCTTTAAGGTGCTCGGAATTTCTCCATTCCTGTTGGCGAGTATTGAAAGGACGTGAGGTCAGAGACGTTCAGCTCTAGATTATGCAGAGAAGAACTGACACACTGCTTGGGTCACAACAAGATCCTGCCCTTATCCCTTCCCTCCATCCTTTTCTCTTTCTTTTCCTTCTGCATTCCCTTCTGCCTTTCTACAATCTAGAGATCCACCTAAAGCATATTTGAAAGATAGTTAATAGCATTTCAACGTTTAATAAAAACACCTAAATTGTCTTTTGCAAGTAGTTTTTTTGCTTTAAGTTTTAGCTCATTTGTTCATGAGTTCGCAAAAAAACCCCTACTTTTCCAGTTTTACAGCACAGGACAGAAAGAGTATGAGAGGCAGGCTCAGTAACAAGGTTATTAGTGGATTTAAGCTATTAGGATGTGATTACAAAAAAAGCCATTATCAGTAACTGGGTGTTGCGGGTGCTCACATGAAAGCATTCTGGAGAAGCCACTGCACCACAGAAGACAAGAATCTTGGGCTCCCAAAGTAGAGGCAACAAATATGCTCTTCTAGACCTTCTTAAACATAACATCACAGAGCCTGAAACCAGCCTTTCACACTGATGAAATGCGAAGTATTTCCTTATACTACCAGGTAATTAAATAGTAGTTCAAGTGGGAAGGAATGTTATCTGGAAGGACAGGATATGATATCTTATTAGCAACACTTCTGAACCCTAAAAACTGCTGGTTCAATAGCACAGCACTTCTTCAATTGCTTTGTGCTTCATAGCTCTAAAGCACTTTTAAAATCAAGCACACAACATTTAGTCCTCAGAGACAAAATTATCTCCTATTTGAGTGGCAAAGTACACAAGTGATCATCGTAGCTGCACAAGGAGTCTGAATTCTTTTATCTTGGCTGCAATCTTGCCTCTCCAAGAACCAGCCATACCATTTCTTGCATACTTCTACAGCATCCAAGAACAATATTCTAACTGTCCGATACATTTTTCCTCATGTTAGCATTGGAAGCCATTTATGAAGCTACCTTAAAGCTGATTATTCTTCTACTACCACATACAACTACAATCCCAGTATCTGAGCATTGATACTTGTGTTGCAAAAGATGTGTGTTTGTCAGAAGTAATTCTGGCAAGTCTGAAACTAGAATGTCACTGCTAGTTTTAAGATAAAAACCTTCAAAGGTGTATTTAGTACTAGTCTAAATCTTTCTCCTGGTATACTGAGGAGAGGAGGATTTTCACTTTGTTACTCACGAAAATCCAGGGATGTCTTTTTATCTGTAACCATACATGAATTTTCAATTTCATAAAGTAACTCAAGTCCTAACACCTTGTTAAGAGCTTGTCACCTTGAGAGAAGTTAAATACTGCTGGTGTTTAAGGGTTGGATGTTATGGCAGTTAACAGCTGCATTCCTTCCTCGAGGAGGCAGCAGTAGGGAAAGTTAGTCTTCCTTTAAATTAGTTCCTCAGTTTAAGAAAACTACCTGTAGGTATTAGTGATTTCTAGAACTGGCATTGCTGCCCTGCCTGAGTGGGTACTTCAGTCTCAGCCCCTGGAAGTGTCCCAGCCCAGCTCCTGGACCGTGCCTCCTTTGCAGAGCCAGGCCTGTCAAGCTCCCTCTATCCTCACAGATCCAGGCATTCCTGAGGACACAGCTCCTGCAATAACCCAGCCCCTTGATTCCTAGTAGATTATACTTAGGACAAATTCTCCCATACATAGAACCTCACAGGAAGACATCAAAACCTTAATGGATACTTATGTTCCAGCTAAATGGCTTGTGCTCCTGCTGCAAAGAGCATGAGCTGCCTCAGTAGTGACCCCAGAGCCTGTGTCCTGAGCCAAGGAATGCTGGAGAGGGTGCATTTGCAGAGCCCACAGGGGCACACCACAGCACCCCAGGGGCACACCACAGCACCCCAGGGGCACACCACAGCACCCCAGGGGCACACCACAGCACCCCAGGGGCACACCACAGCATCCCAGCATTCCTTCAAAGCGTCCATGCAGAGTCAAGAGAAGTCTTCCAGCTCCAAGACACCGAGGCCCAAGTGGGCAGGGGAGCAGCCTGGGTTCTTTCAGCAGCACATTGAGACACTGCAATGGTGTTCTCAGCCCTTCTGTCCCCTCCCAAAGGCTACATCAGCAAGGATGAAAAGCACTGGCCCACACAAGTGAAACAGGCCTGGAGACATGGAGGGAGGTGCAGAACAGGAGTCCTGTGCTCGGCCTCAGAGCAGCAAAAACAAAAGCCACACACAAAGGGCTGAACACAGTTCGAGTCTCTGGTCACTGGGTAAATGTTTACAGGGGCTTCAAAGGCAAAAGAGATGGGAGAAAACATTTGCAAGTAAAATGGGTGAGTTAAAACAGACAGTTGGCCCAATACTTACAGTGGCAGTGACAACCCCACATCCCCAGCAGCACCTGGCACAGGTGAGGGAGGGTGAGGAACCACCTCCCAGGCCTCAGGACCCAAACTCGGGAGGAGCAGTGCTCAGGCAGGCACTTGTAGGAGTCACCATTTGCAGCTACTGCAGGAACAAGCAGAGCACAGGTTAGTCAAGAGGACCAAGGAGAAGTGTCTGGAAGCCCGGTGACCTCCCACATGCAGAGCTCTGCTCCAGGGAAGGCACGGGAAGCAGGGGGTGAAGACTGGCAGGAGAACACAGCCCGCTGAGCTGCCCAGGAGGAAAATGTGACACTTGAGAAAAAGAGGATACATTCTTCCCCATTTTTATTTATCTGACAAAGTAATTGAGAAAAAACCCATTTTATTTCTATATCCATTTATTTCAGTCTGTAAAAATATAAGACTAATATACAACTACATCTAGCTTGATTTTGTAAAATCAATCTTCATTCAGTGAGATACCAATGTACATTATACATTAAAGTTGTAAGAAAAATACTGATATTTGACATTTTAAACAAGTTCATTCATGTAAAAATCACATTGCAAGTAAAATTTAATTAGAAAATACATAATATTCACAAAAATACACATGTTAAAGACAGCTTGTGAGAACATTGTCCTAAATTTAACTCAGGTGTGGAAAAAAAAAATATGATTCACAGTTAGGCTTGACTTCTCCAGTACCACAGCAGAACTTCAAAGTAAATGCATCTTAATTCTATTAAGAATTTGTTCTTCTTCCTATTAAGGTGCACTTAGATCTCCCATTGCAAGGGAGGAATGACTTGTCCCCCCACTGTGTATGTACAACATATAACACTAGTCAAAGGAATTGTAGTTTTTCATTCCATTCTGAAATAATTTGGATACTTATAAATTAATTTATAAAATCTGGATTGAAAATACAATTTACATACACAGGATAGTCAATACACAAAGATTACATCCATAGCAGCGTAATATTGTCAATCATGCGCAGCATCCTCACCATCACCTCTAGATTTTTCCCTCTTTTTTTTTTTAGCTAAAGATAAAATCTATATAAAACAGTCAAGCCTTTAAGTATTGTCTTCCAGGGAGAAAACAGTAAAGATGTTAAAAATTTAGGAGGTAGTGAATGAAAGGCTAACAATATCAGCATATTTTAAAAAACCTTATAGTGAACCCCAGTATCATTTATATATAAAATTAAGTTTAGCCACTCATAATCAACCGTTGATCATCCTGAAGTAGCAATTTAAAAATCTTTTGTAATTAACAGTGTATGCATTAGTAAGATATGGAAGAACTTTAGGAACTTTGTGGTAACTGCAGCATTAAGCAATTACATGCTGTGCAGTCTGTCATCGTAGCTGTAAATACACACTTGAAAAAAAAAAAGCATTTTTAGGTTTATTCTTTAATGTTTTTATCAAGTCCCAAATGCTTCGTTTTACTACATGTTACCAAATGTCTGTAAAACAGAACGTGATATATGTCAAAAAGAATATTACCTCACGTTTAGATTAATCAGTTTGCAGGAAAGGTCCTAAGGATGAACTCTCATGCAGTTTAGAGTAGGACCCCAGTTAAATTTCTACAAGTCCTTAATACTGGCATGTATATTCACACTATTCACACCCCTGCTCCAAGCACAGCCTGGCTGACACATCAGACTCGGGCTGGGAGCTGAGCAGTTCCCTTGCCAGCTGGGCATTCCCAGACTCAGCCCAAGCCATGATCCAAGCTGCAAAACACTCCTGGACATCAGCTCCAGAAGGGATTTCCATGGAATGAAAGCATTACACCTGCATTAAGTGCACTACCAGTTCATTCTCTGTACCTGTGGACCTCATGTCTTCCCATCCAAGTGCCTTTATTCCTTTGATTATTCACAATACATTCAAGTAAACCAAAGGCACAGAAGTGCAAACTAGCAGAATAATGAGCCTCACCCTCCACTGGTGATTTCATACAGGAAGGAAAGTCTTTTGATAAAGGAAAAAAAAAAAGATATTTTAAAGTAAACAATCTTCCTTAAAGAAAGGAAGTGTAAAGCAGCACTGAGAGAAAACACGTACAGGTAAAGTCTACTTGTTGCAGAATGAGTATTTCTTTTCCTCATTTCACACTAACTGGGTGTAGTTACTTCATTTTTAATAACTATTAGCAAAATAAGTGAAACACTTCAAAGTTCTTGCTCTTGTAAAAGGTTCCAGGGCCTCTCCTTATACACACCGAAGAAACCATAAGTAAGTGTGAGGCCAGAGCACCCTCACCTGTATTTGCAGAGCACCAGTGCCTGCTGTGCCTACTCTCCATAAATCCTAAAGGCCATGGATGCCTCTCTTGGCAAGGTTTGAGAACACCCCTGCTCACGAGATACCCATTTCAAATGTGCATTTTTTAACACCAAACAGCAGGGGCTCCTGCAGCAGTGTTTGCATCACAAAAACCTTAAACAAATACAGCTTTAGCCTCTGATAGTCTATGAAGACCTTTACAGACGCCTTAACATTAAACTTACAGTTAGTCTCCTGTTAGTAAAGTTACCAGAGGTAGATGTTTCCTCAAGATAGACTGAGGGGAAAAAAGAAAGGGGTTAGTGTCCCTCTCCACTCATCCTGTCTTCCCAGAGGGTAGAACATGCTCCCAAGCACCTGACTCCTGGCTCTGGTGAGCACAGGACCACAGGACAGAACTGGTACTTCCTACTTAGAGCCTATGGGATCCCTGGGGACAAGCTCCAGCCATCCTCCTGCCCAATCCTGCTACTTCCCATCTCACTTTCCTGACACAACTTATGTTCCCAGAGAAGAGTCAGGTTGGGAACTGAGTGCCAAAGCAGTAAAGCAGGAGATACAAAAAGGGGAAAAGGAAAAACAAGGCTAGAATCCTCCCCTGCGAGAAACCCAGTGAGTGCAGCTGGTTGCACACACACCTATGTGCTCACAGCATCAGGACTTGTCAGTGTTGCTGCACAGAACAGCTCTGGAATATCCCAAACACCCAGCCAGGGGCACACAAAGATCTGCATTTACAGTTCAGTCCGTTATAATGGGTAAGTTCATATCACATGGCTCAAACAAGTTGTAGTAAAGCCTCATTCTGATTTAAGACTTTTTTTAATCCGGGGATTTAACTTAAGCTGTTCTAACTTGTTCAGGTTTGAAGAAAGTCACTTTTTACATTATCCAGACTCACTACAACAAACCTTTGCCAGTAGAAACCCTTACAGCTTCCACGAGATTATGTTATGCTATTTCCATAGCATTAAGTTTACATTTGATTTCTTTGTAATTTATGGGGATTAGCAACTAAATCCAACAATGTCTGTAAAATATTGCAAACTAAAATGAGAACAGGTCTTTGATGCACTAGTGTTAAGACTTTTCACATTTGAATTTCAAAATCAGTCATTAAAAGTAAGCTTGCCTGGCCATTAGAACCAGGAAAGGTGCATGACTAACGAGCCTGTGGTTGCACATTCACCTACAAAGGAACAGTCACCCTCCAAGCCCCCAGCTCCAAACAACTGTGCTCCCTGTGTCAGTCAGGGAACAGCCCAGCCACCTCCAGCTTATCTTCCAGCTTCCTCCTGCACAGAGCCCCACAAGCAGCTCTGCAGCCCAGGGCAGGAGTGAGGTGGCTAAAGCAGCTCCATCACACGTAAGCAGCAGTTCACATGAACGTGAAACCACAGGACATTAGATAGTCAGCCTCACACATAATTAAGTTTACTTCTATAGAACCAGTAGTATTCGACATTAATAATAGAAAAATCAAGTACCTTTAAAAGAAAGCTCACAGGCATCTCTTAGCTATCCTTCATTTTCAATTTAAATTTTCCTCATCCGATTTCAGCCATTTATCAATTATCTTCCAGCTTTGTGAATTATTTACATTGAAGTGCAGAATTAACGAAGTTAGTTAACTTACATAATTTTGAATTTCTTGTATTTACTTTCTTCCCTCCTCTTAATCTAACTGCAGTGCTTGGTAGATGGAGAGGTATCAAATGTATTACATATTAAGCCCAATTAAAACATGTATGGCATCCTTACTTAACACAAAGTACACCAATGGAATTTCATAGTGTTATTATAGTTCCATCTTCTTCCAACGACTTACGCCCAGGATCTGGTACGTCATATTCCACGCTACTGCTGCCTGCTGAGTGATTGGAGTTCATCTCACTGGAAGGCAGGAATCCATTTTGTGTGGACTCGTGAAGGAGTTCAATTTGTGACAACGATTCTATGCTTTCGCTGGTAGGTGCAGCTTTTGGGATCTGCTGTGGCTCCCCACTATCTTCAATAATAATGTCCTCTTCGTCGCTCTCCTCTTCTCCTTGCAAGAGGTTTCCCAGAATATTTGGTGTGCTGCTTGGAAGGCTGGACTCAGTGGACTGGCTGGAGCTGCCCGAAGTCCGACTGTTCCTCACGACATTGTTCCTCTGGTTGGCGGGTCTGACCGTGATGATCAGGTTGCGGCTGTTTGCAATCATCATGTCTGTAACTTGATCGAGGCTTTTGCCCGACACCTCTATTCCATTCACCTCCAGCACCTCATCATTGACAGCCAGTAAGCCTGTGCTCTGAGCCAGCCCTCCAGGGACAAGCCTGGATATGAAAATCCCTGGCACTTTCTCTAAGCCGTGCGGTGTCACCCTGACGCTCGAGCCGTCTCGGATGTAGAAGCCCAGGGGTTTGTCGGTCCCGTACTTGTAGAGCCGCACCCTGCGGTGGGTTTCGGGGAGAATATCCACGTCTATGATGGAGGACACTGGCCTGAAGTCCTGAGGCATGCTAATGACAATGTGGGGCTTCTTCTTGTGGTTATCCGGCCGGAGCACGTTGGACAAGACGTTCTTCTTCCTGGTCATGGTGTCTGTCCCAAAGGCACTGTAGTCTGCATCTTCTGCAAGAGAGCACAAGGGGTTAGAGAGAGCACAAGGGCTTAGATCCTTCAGCTGGGGCTCAGAGCACACTGCTACCGTGGTAGAGGCTGGCTGAGTAAAACACCTCATCTACAAGGTTTCTGCTTTACTGCAGTAGAAACATTTCTCTTTACTCGCAAACCAAAAGTTTTAATGTTATGAGATTCAAAGTTTGTAATACTTTTGGGTTTCTTCTACCGAAGGAAAGAGGGTACACAAAAAAATTACAGCAAGTTCGCAGCGGCAGACACAAAGAACCACAGCTGCTTGAGAGAAAGGGCAGAATGGAAAGAGTGAGCACATTCCTAGAAACATTTTAATTTTATTCAGAGTAATTCCACTTGCTAGTTTTCTCTGCTCAGGTTTCAGATCATTGGAAAAGGAAGAATGAAAAAGGGAAAGCAGCCAGCGTGCCTATTATTGCCTAGTTGCTGGGAGCCAGCCAAGTGACCTGGATTCAAACTCCAGAAAGCTTATTCCACTCTGCACTCTCCCCTGCCCCCACGCCATGTAGGTAAAATGGCTGTGGAGAGAAACAAAGAGACCTTGCACACAAACACTTGAGGCCAAACTGTTCATGCAGGCAATGCTGTAACTGCCACAATTGGATACAAAATATGCAAATGGCTTAGAACTTCAAAAAAGAAAACACGTTAGTCATACAACTTCTGAGGGAAGAGAACACACGTTCTGATTTCTGAAATGCCTAGTTACCAAAGGTTCCATTTTTCCTTTTAATACACTATAGTTCTCCAAAAAGAATTAACCTAAATACAATCAGATCTGAATTTCCTTGGACTTAAACTTGTACTTTTGCAAAATTGCATAGATTTTTTTTTTTTTCTGAAGTGGATAAAAAAAATAGTCAAGCAGAGCTCTGGGACTCAGAGAAGTTGGGATTCTTTGTATTATCACATTAAGATGCCATTGGTAGAGCCAAGAAAGCAAAAGAATGGCTATACATTTCAATCTGTGAATTGGAATAACCATGGCAAGCTGCCCCAGTGTGGCATTTCAGGGGAGCTGTCAACTGCTGAGGAAGCAGTGCAAAGGGAGAGCTGGGTAAGTCAAAGACACTTCTTTTGGAAGCTGAGATACACAGACATATATCAGTTATATTTGGACTCTTCAGATGCTTTAGGCAAAATAGAACAGAGGAAGTATTTCTGGAGCAACAGTTTTACCACTACTCCAGCATGGAACACTAACTCCTCCCTGAAAACAAAACCAGCCCTTTGACTGCTCTGCTCAGGCAGCCTTGGACTTGGTATTCTAAAAGAAAAAGGACAAGAGAAGAAGAAACAAATTTAAATTAGCCCACACAAAAAGCCCCAAAGGGACTTATTATAAACCTACCTTGTGTGTACACAACAGCTCACCAACATGGTTTAGAAAAATGTGTCCTGATGGCCTCATTTACTCGTTTTTTTTGTTTAAAAAAACTAATCACACAGTAAAGGAGGCAAAGCTGTTGTTTAGCTGTTTGCTAAAGACAGAGCATCTTTTGCATTGATGTTCACAGGTAAAGTTGTTAAACAATTTAACTGACAAACAGGAATTATTGCTGAAGGCACCTGATTCAATACAGCCCTACCATACTCTGGAGTGGCTTCTGTGACAATCTCAGTTACTTTGTAATTTAAGGTTAAAATAAAATAACATTAGATCTCAACATCAAACAGGGAGGCTTTAGAAATAGCCTAAAACCTGTTCTTCAGATTCCTAAGAGTGTTCAGTATAACTGACTTAAGAGTTGGTTCATTAAAAACCAGTCCAACCTCCCAAACCAAAGCATAAAACAGGTGGACTATGTCTGAAGAGTAAAACACCTCCAAAAGTGCAAACTTATCATTTTCTCTGTAAAATGCCCCTTGGGATATCTGACTGACTGAAGATCAGCTGTTTAAACCCCTGTATTCCATTGCTGAACTCCACTGTGCTGCCTTTTCAGGCAACACAGAGCAATTCCTTTGTTGTGCGCTTAAAATTTATGATTAAAGAAGAAAGTGTGAGAAGTTTTGCCCTTATCTCTCCTGACAACCCATCCAACCAGTTTCCAGTTAGACATCTGGTGTTTCACTGGAAGGATTTTTGCAATTCAATGAGTTGCCATAGTCTTTTTTTTGTTTGTTTGTTTTGGGTTTTTTTTTTTTAGAGTTACAATTGTTTACAAAACAACTTGGAAAGGACAATTGTGAAATCAGATCCCAGACTGGTCTTGCTTTAAATATCTTCTACTGCTAAATACAAAGTAACACAACAACAGCAAGAAAGTGATAATATAGATGGTTTTAGACAAACAGTAGACAGTGGTGACTTGAATATTAGATTTAAGAACATTAGTGAGTGCTAAGGTTATTTTTTAGGTCATGGACTCCCCCATGTGCATTGCACAGATATTGAGTTTATGGGGGTTTCTCCTTAAAGTGCACAAACTCAAGAGAATCAGACAGGATCTGGTATTTTACCCCTTCTGTCCTATCAAATGTGTATCACATCAACATTCCCAGCTTGCCACAGTGGCTCTAAGGGCCTCCTCACCTTCATGGCAGGTCACTCACACCCCAGTCTGGCATGGACTGGATACACAAACATACACACATTTATTGCATCCAAATCGTGTCCTGCAAGTGATTAAAGACAGTCTGTGTTCTTTACCCAAGTTAGATCTAGAATTGTTCCCAACTTCCTTCACAAAAGCCACCACCCAGCCTGGCTTCCACAACACCTTGTAAGGCTTAAAATTCTGTCCAACTCAAGATTTTCCATAATTAGAGGAACACAAAGATCAGTAGCAAAAGGGTTGGCTTTGAAAGAAATATTAAGTAAACATGCAAAATAACAGATTTAAAAATGCTTTTAACCCAAAAACGAAGATCAGAAAAATATTTCTTAGAAGAGAGGAAATTTAAGTCTCTTTCAAAAGACAAATATACAATCAGAAATCTTAACAGAGTTGGGGGTTTTTTTGCTTTTGTTTTGAGAAACTTTAAGTTACAGGACACATTGCTGAAATAAAAGCATCCTAAAACTGTAAGCCAGATGTCAAAACATTTAAGAAACTCTGAAGCACCAGAGGGTAAGTTTTTTGCATTATAACTGCTCTTAGCTGTCTAATAATTCAAAACTAGCATGAACCTTCAGATATACAGTTACAGAGTTTGTGGGGAAAAAACCAGCAAAAGGTTGATAAAAACCCATCTGTCCAAATCTCAGCCAAACAGCACACTCTGGTTAACCTCCCTTCCACTGCTAAACAAATTCTCTAAAGCAATACTCTCAAGTACAAAGGCATCTTTGTTCTGGCACCTCACTAATCAGTTTAAAGCTGTGGCAGAAAATATTTTGGCCTAAAGCCAAAGGACAAGGTGTAAACTCCAGATAGCGTTAAGAAGAACGTCCACACAGTGCAGGGATGATTTTCCCCAGCAGTTTCAAGCTCAAGGTGGCACCAATCTGTACAGACTCACTCCATGAAGCTGAAAACAAAAGCCCACAAGTGCCAAATCTGTTTTCAATTTAACATTGCTGAAGACAGATTTTTAAAATATTTTCCTGATCCATTTGCAAAGCAATGTAGAGTTACCCCCCAAGAATTCAACTTTCAAAGCCCCCAAACAGTTAGCACATTTGAATATAGATGCAATTTTGCATTTTTTAAATAAGCCCCAACAAATCTTTTCCTAGTCACAAGATACACAAAACATGGTTTTAGGAAACTAACCTGTGTTTTTAGGAAGAGGCCTCAGAATAACTAGGATAGTCCATAAAGAGCTGTTTAAAAAAGCCAACTGCTCTTACTTCTCACCAAAATAAAGGTTCTTGGTGAAAAGAGGTACAAATGGATTAACCAAAGAATGCACTTTTCACTAAATACAGCCACATACATGCAGAACTTGCAGGAGTGGTATATTTAATTTAATATCCTGCAAGTTACTTTTAAGGATATTATAATGAAATACATCTTCTGTTATCTCTATTATACTTGTATTTACAATGCAAAGTTCCCCACATCAAACTGTCCTTCAGTCTGTGTTCCCCCCTTTGTCTCTTCAGTCGGGTTTTTCTCACAGACAGAGTGACTCCCATACATCTGGATTTAATCACAATACATCAGTTTAACCTTTAAATACCAGATGTCAACAGTACCTGTTAATCTGTTAAACTGCAGAACGAAATTCCAGCCAGGAACTGCTTTCCACAAGCTGACAGCCAACCTCCACTTGTGCAACATCAAGCCCCAGTTTGGATTTAGCACGGGAGGAGTTTGAAGTATTTTAAAGGAATTTAGTGAAGTACAGTTAGAGGAGTCTAGGGGGAATGATGTGATTTTGTACAGGACCACATTAACCAAGACACAACAATGCTTAGGACAAACTGACAGCTTTCAGAAATGAGGAGTCACAACTGAAGAGGAAAGAGTGATTACTGTGGCTTAACAACATTATCACAACTGTCACTTATGAATAAATGCACAAACATCTTGTTGCTTCCATTTCAGCCCCTTAAGGTGTTCCTTGAATGCAATGTACTAAGAAGTTAATACTATTTACATTAGATTTTATTGCAGTCTGCTCATACCTTATGTTAGCTTTGCACACATTAAACGTAGTTTCTAAACAGGTAAGACAGTGTAATAAAAACTCTGTATATTTTAAGACAGCAGAAACTTCCTCTCTTCCTCACAGTGGCTTTTTGCCTTAAATTCCCAACTACTATAGCTGAAAACACAAAAGAAGGTGAAGTTCCACTACAAAACCCACAGAATTTTTTCAACTGATTTAAGAGAATGCATGAAAGCCACAAGCAGCCTTGCAGGGGGAAAAGTAACTTGTGTCACTTATTATAGTTCCAAACCAGCACAGATCAAAGCAGCTCCGCCAATAGCAGGTATTTGTTCATTTATTTTCCATTTCAGAGGTACAGCCAATAAACTTCCCTGCAATCCTATGAATTAACCACAGCTAAATCACACTGCCCAAAATACAACCCATCCCTAACTCCAGCAATTCAGCTTTGGTTACAGGCAAATCATCACAAATAAAATACAGAACCAAGTTATCTCTTTATTTCCCATCAAATATCTGCTCTATATGGCAAAGATGCCAATGAAGTCAAAGCCTCGATTTAATCAACAGACATGATCAGTGTGGTCACAATTAACTCACAACAAAGTACAGCACTGGAAGTGCTGGACTAACATTCCAGCCTGGGTTCCCTATTCCCTAAAACTCCATAGCCAGAAGGCTCTCATGTCCTAGGGAAGGCAATGACAACTGATACTTTCCACACAGCTTTTCCTGCCAGCCAATTCTTGTTCTGATAAACTATAGTGGGTTAATCTTATTTCTACTTCTGTGCATTGCATCAGTTCTTTTATCAACTCTTTGTACCAGAGTAGTAACAACTAATCCATTAGGCTTTAAATGATGATATAAGGTGTTAAAAATGTAACAGGAACAGGCAACATTAGACAGGTAACACTAGTGACAATCTAAAAACATATGGTGTTAAAATATAAACTCAATAATCCCAGCCTGACAAAGTGGCTTATCCGTTCTCGTCATATGGCTACTGTAGGGGATTAAATGGAATCATAGACCTTGTCCACCTCCAGGTTCTATTAAAGCAAATGCTTCATGCCTTTGGCATTTCAGGGCTGAAAGCACAGCCCTCACCAGGTTATACTATCAACACAAACCAACCAACCATTTTGCCAGGGCACAGCAGCTGCCAAGCAGCCACACTGGTTGTGAATACTGGGTTAGTGTCAGGCTGTGGTGGAGTTGTTCATTTTTTGGAGTGGGAATGTTGATAAAAGGTTCTTTTATCAACCCAAGTATTTTCCAAGGAAAAGATGCCTGTCTTAGCAACAACCAGAGACAGTGAACATCACAAGAACAAATACAACTTCCCTTCCTGAACAAATGCAGGTATTAGGAACACACAACCAGAGCAGACATGCTACTTCTCAAGGCAGACCAACAACCCAGCAGCACTCACATCTGAGGTTTGCTAACTGAAATAAGCTTGTCAATTCAAAGCTTCAAAATGTTTTATTAGGAAAGTGTGATAAGAGTAGCATATTACAAAGTGAGCCTTGAATTTACACTTGTATATTAAATTTAATACCTCATGTAATAAGACTTCCAATATTCCTTTCCAGCCTCTTTTCTCATCTGATCAAGATTGGAATTTTAAGTAAAAAGTATCCTACATACAGAGTAGAAAGCCCTAGAGGTTTAAAGTTTATTTTCATTTGCCTGCATAAAACCAGAAGGAAGCATTTGCCAGAGATTTAATTTAACTGAACTAGCAAAAAAGCACAAAGTATAAATAGGTTGCCTGAGGAAGTTCTTTCAAGAGAGACAAGTTGTGAATACCTTTCATGATCCACAATTACTACGGAATTCAACATGATGAAATAGGGCTAAAGGGATTTTTCCTCCATACATCACACTGTTTGCTGACATGTGGGACAACTGGATAAACAGATGATTCACATATTTCAACTGCACTTACCTTTTCTCTGAATGAAAATCCTGAGTAGAGGATTGGCTGTGGAAACTGCTTTATGATAATTGTCATCGTTATTGATAGGCAGCAGGTCCCCATGAATGTCCGTGTATCCCACCAGCACATCAACATTTGGTATCTTGTGCACATGCTGCAACAATCCATAGAATTCCTCAAACTTTCCAGGCTTGGACCTCTCCAGAGAAAACCGTCGGAATTCTGCTCCAAACTACAACAAAATATATCTTACGTCATTAAGATGGAAATCAAACACCCTCAAGCAACAGAACTATTTGAATGTTAAACCTGAAAAGTTATGGAATTAAAAGTGCACTAGAAATACAACCACTATTTTGAAATGGCATTGAAAAGTCAGTTAAAACAACTGTTTGGATTTTTTTTTCACCGAAGTTGTAACTATTTTTGGACTTGATAACACACGTACTTTTGAGCAGGCAAAGGTTGTCTCATTGTTCCATTTAATGGGAGCTCATTAGCATTAAGGTGACAAACTTAAGGATAATGCACATTCTCACATGCTGCTGAAACAGCCGCTCTCACTGAGCGCCAGAATTCACAGTCAGCACCGATGTGGTGACTCAAACAGGACGGTGATTAACCTCCTGTGCTATGTGAATACCTGGAATTTTTCTCAAAGAACTACGAGTGCACTTGAGAACAGAGTGTATGGATTGTGACACAGCCACGGTTCACCTCCACAAGAATGAACAGCCTTCAGACTCCCAATTGTTTGGCCAAGAAATGAAAATGCCTCTGACGTGAAGACTACCAAGAACAAACCACGTGCAGCAAAGCTTTAGTGAGCTGAGCTCAAGCCAATTCTGCTCTTGAGAGAGAACAGAGGCAACCAGCCACTACCCCTAAAAGCATTTAGAAGATTCACTTCCATTATCAAGACTCAAATTTTGATTGCATGATCTTTTAAATCATGGTTCTATCCAGGGTATATGAAAATACTCAGAAAATATGAATGAAAGCTTAATCACTGACTTATTACTAATTACTTTCTGGGGTAGGATCTGCATTTAGTCAATATAATCATTCAAGCCATACCCAGCTCACAAGTCCACTCAAGCTCAGTCTCCTAAGTCATCTATAAAGCAAACACTCATTAAAACACGAGGCTGCAGTGGGGGCAGGTATAAAACTAAACTGGGTGCCAATAAAAGAATAAGCATTTGATGTAGACTAGACAAATTTAATTTCAGCACACATAACCAATAAAATCTTAGTGTTCTGCCCAGCAAGGGCAAAGCAAACAGAGTACTGGACAAAAATTACTCCAAAACCTCCGTATCAGGCACACACAACATACCAGAGATGCTGAAAGGAATTCAGAGATAGCAGCAGCCAGGTTACAAAAAGCAGAACAGCTTGTATATGAGTTAAAAGGGTAATAAGCTAATAAATAAAAAAACTCGGTGGCTTTTTTTTTTCTGCTGAATTATAGTGCTGCCCTACAGTGAAAATAAAAACTTTAAATAATTTTTTAGCAAGAACATGGAACAAAACGCCTCAGTATCACATACTCAGGTGTGTGTTACACACAGCAGATGTGAAGGTGCACTTACCACCCTCCAGCCCAACCTTCACCTCACATTTGATTACAATCTTTTGGAGAATAAAAGCTTTGGAGTTCTCACATGCAAACAAAGGAATGAAATAAGGAGACAACGACCCCGTTGTTAGCATGTTAACACCATGCTAACTCAAAACAAGCTGCACCTTCACCACCCCCACCTTCCTCCAAAACTTTCAAATAAAGAAATTATCTGGGAACATTCCTCCTCTAGAAATACTCCAATTACAGTACCATTAACTAACAATAAGGCAGAAGGGATGATTCATACCTGCCTACTACAAAAAAAGGCAGGTCCAGCCCACCGGAGGAACATTCATCACGTCAGAAGCGGCACAATCATGATATCACTGAAAGGCTTTATCCTATCTCTCAAATCCTTTCTCAGCATGGACACCACAGGAACTGTCCACACATGGCAGCAATGTAAACGTTTGGCTTTCAAAGACTACAGTTTAAACATAATTCAGTAATAAAAGTTTAAAAAGCCAACAACTTCACCCTCAATTTGGAGTAAATTTAAATCTTATCGCGCCAAGTGAAGGGCCAGACTTTCAAACGTGACTTTTATTTTTTCCACGTTATTTTATACAAAGTCGGTGTAAATACCAAGAGACTCATAATAGGGCTCTTATTTCCACAGTTTGCCAGGTGCTCAATACCACCATATAGCAGATGAAAGACAAAACTAAAACTGTGCAACTCCATGGTTTATTTTAACCCCTCGAAATGTTTTCATTTTATATCAGATGTTGAACACCATCCCATTAAATAGGCCCGCACTTTACACTTTGGAGGAGATGAAAGACTGGAAAAGTAACTTAAGCAGAGAAGGCTCCTTGCCACCTGAGCTCTTAAACACGTGCTGTTCTCCTGCTGACTCCCCCGGGAAAAGGCAGGAGAGCCGTGTCAGCACACCAGGAAGTCACCCGAGATTCTCACTTAAGACTCACTTATGGGAGACACTTTTATTCAAGCCCTCTGTTACACAGCATAAAGCTGCTGTACTGCCAGTCTCCAGCACTGATAGAACATAAGCTCCAGTGACCATCTCTGATAAAAAAACTCCCAATTATTCCAAGCCATAAGGAAGAGAGGAGGGCAAACCTGAATTTTACATCTAGAGAACCAGAAGTTTATTTTCAGGCTCCCATACCATCACCAGGAACTCCAGTTTGGGGGTATAAAATTTTATTTTCTGTGACAAGAAAATGGGCTGACTGGAATTCAAGTGCTATGGGGAATCCCCAGAGCAAGTTCAGAGCAGTTACCCAAACTGAATAAACTAGACTAACAAAAGGATTGTGCTCATGTAACTGTGGCCACAGCTGGGCTGTGCTGGCCCAGCCCAGTCAGCTGGGTACAAGTATTGATTTGGAATATCTAAATAAAGAGCTGTACATCACTGATCAGTCTTCAAAGCCCAGGCCACTCCACAGGAAGGGTTCACTCCACCTCCCTCCCACACAGGCCTTTCTTCTTTCTCTGTAGAATTGCTCATTTTCATAGAAGGAAGCTGACTCCTCTGCGATATTAAACGGAGGTGCTGTTAAATAATGCATTAGCAACAAGTAGTTCTAGGAATGCCTTGAAACCTGCTCCAAAACATGCACTTAAGGGACAGTCCCTATTCATTAGAGCTACACTTCTCTGTACAAACACCAAGAACATCACATGGGTGATTCCCTAGATGTATTTTAAATCAAACATACAGTGGGGAAGGAGGAATCCTAGAGTTTTGGGTTGAGGAAAAAGTGGTTTGGGTTTATAAGCATATCACACTGATTGTTTTCAACTTCATAAGGCACAAACAAAATGAAAGGCTTCACCAACCACAGTACCAGCTGTGCTTTATTAGTGTTTGAAATCAGAGCTACCAGATATTCCTGTGCTTTCTGGTTTTGTCCACATGAAAAGGTGACTTTTTTTTTTATAGTGTTAACATCATTCAAGCTGTAGAGACCAGCCACACATTTTCCTGAAGTTCCAGCACTCGCTGGAATGTTATCCTTACAAATCCACACAGCACAAGCCCTGACTGCTTCACCTCCCCTGCTGCTGTAACACCTGATTAGCAGGAAAGGAGGATACAAAATACAGACCACAGCCTGGTCACCAGATAAAAAAACCCCAAGAGATCCACGTTCCCACCAGTGGAGAACACATTCCCACGTGGGTGCATTTACAATTTGCCTGGGAAACGAAAAAAGAGGTTTTAACGTTTATTTAACTAACAGCTTGACACTCCACATCCAACAGTTCTACAATTGTTAACAGCAGAATGACACATCAAGAAATTATTTCGAATATAAAACAAACGAACAAAAAATAATCTATTTTCTTTTAGAACAAAGCTTTCTCAGCAAAACTTTGCACAACCAGCAAAGGAAAAATTAAAAATAGAATGGATGTGGATACACACATGGGAGAATTTACAGATTTGTGCAAAGCCCTGACCACAAGACACTGGTGATATATTCTGTGACACACAGGTACACACTCATAAAACACTCATAGGACTCTCTGACTGCCTCTAAAAGGCAACAAACTCCACTTTAGGACAAGTTCACCAGGGCTTACCTCTACCTCTCATGTAAGCTGGAAGAATATGCTCTACCCCACAGACACACACACACAAAAAAGGTCCAGAAACGCATAATCACTAAGTGAAAAAAGGGAACCACAGAAACAGTCACCAAGTTAAACAAATATTAAACAAACGCACTCGTAATTCGGACGGAGAGAGGCTTTTGGAGGTTATGAATTATGACTCCAAATACGTCTTTTGGCCCAGTTATCCCAAACTTTCCCCAAGCACCTATTTCTCTGCACGTTTTTCAGCCTGTGCAGGAACTCAGGGCCGGTTCCCCTGACCTGCACCTTTTATGTTAAACCACTTCTATTTTCTCCCCGCGGACAGCGCGCCCCATGAACGACACCGGCGCCTTCCCCGGCTCTGCAGCCCCGGGCCGAGGGCTCGGCCGGCGCAGGGACAGGCGGGGCGGGGGCCCGTGAGCGCCCCGGCCGTGCCCGGCGGCCTCGGGCAGGTGAGTCAGCAGCTGTCCTGTCCTGTCCCTGCTCCTGTCCCGGCCCCTCGCAGCCGCACCGCGGCCCCACGGCCCCGCAGGGCCGGCCCATCCCCCGCGGCCCTCAGGCGGCGGCGGCTCCCACCTTGCTCTTCACCTCCATGGTGCCCAGGCCGCGGCTGCCCGCGGCGCCGCGCTGTGCCCGGTTCATGCCGCGCGCGGTCGGTGGCTCCGCTCCTGTCGCTCGTGGCTTCGCCGCAGCGCTGCGGGACGGGACAGGCCGGGCAGCGGCGCGGCCCAGCCGAGAGACCCCCCCAGGAGCGGGAGCCGGAGCCGCGGCCGCTCCGCCGCCTCCGCCCTCAGCGCGGCCGGGCCGGGGCGGGGCCGCGGCGGCGGCACCTGCCGGGGAGCGGGGCGGGGCCGCGCCTGCGCCGCCTCCGCGGGAGCGCGCGGGGCGGGGCCGCGCACCTGCCGCCGCGGGCAAGATGGAGGCGGCGGAGGGGCGGCGGGGTGAGGGGAGAGTGAGGAGAGGAAGGAGAGTAAGGAGTCGGCGTTGTCTCCCGGCAGCAGGTGCGGGATGTGCCCCGGCAACCTTTGCCCGCGGTGGCCGTGGCTGTGCGCGCACGGGGCTGGAGCGCGAGTTGGCTCCGCGTCTTCTCGGGGGCCTCTCGCCTCCTGCGCCCTCACTCCCACAGTCCTGAGGAGCCGCCATCCCGCACGTCCCAGTCCTGAGGAGCCGCCATCCCGCACCCCTCACACAGCCCTGAGGAGCCGCCGCCCCGCACCCGCCGTAGCCCAGAGGAGCCGCCATCCCGAACCTCCCAGTCCTCCCACAGCCCTGGGAAGCTCCACAGCCTCGGGGCCGGGAGACCCTGGGCTGGTGCCCTGAACACACCAAACCTCTCAGACATCTGAGGTTGGGGATGGACTGGATGATCTCCGGAGGTGCCTTCCAACCCTAGTGATTCTGTGATCCTATGGGCTTAACACACAAACTGCACCAGTGTTAGTTACATAAAATAAGTCTTGATGGGGCTGAAGGTTTAAACTCTTCATCTCTGGCTGTGGCTGTACGCCTGTCCTGGCCATAAAGGTGTTCATGGAGTTTGTTTTCATTTTAGCCACAAATAAGATGGCAGGATCTGGTAACATGTCAGAGGGGTTGTCCTAGGCAACCTTCATTGGTTTAATTCTGAGATTGATAGTTATTTTCATACAGAGGTCGGTTTAGCCACCCTGAGAGAGCTACTGACAAAACCAGTGAGTGGGGGGACCATAAGCACTTTGCTGTCTGAATTAGAATGAGTTTCCACTTGTGTATTGGCAAGAAGAAAGCATGTAGATTAATCAAGGTATGTCGACTAACTTTTGAATTACAGTTCTCTCCCTAATCTGCAAACCTGATAGAAGAGAACTCCATGTGAGGTATCCTCATGTAGATGTTGTGTGGACGGCTGTGAAGGGAGTTCAAACAACTCCTTGCAGTTGAGGCAAGGCATGAGTGTCTAGTCAGTCCTCAAGTCTCAGCTGGTAATCAGTAATTAAATAAAAAACATCCAGTGCTGAATCACTTTTAAGAAGGTGCTGGTTTTTATACAGCTCATCTTAATCCCATCATGCCAAAGGCAAAGGAATTGCAGCTATCACTCGAGCCAAGACAAGCTGTAATTAGCACAGAGGATATTGTTAATAGTTAAGTATAGTTTGCTGTCAGACGGTGTCTAGGCTGATTCAAGTCTTTATCCAGTATGTTTTGGTTTTACACTGCAGAAGGATACGTAGAGAATTCAGCCTGTAAATTTAGATAAAATTGGGATCCTGGTGCAACAGAAGACAGACTACAGCTATGTAAGCAGGACTAGAGTAAAACCTCTTATTCTATCACTTTGTAATTATTAAATTGAAGAGTTTGGACTGCTTTCCCTGCCTGTCTTCTACAGCTCTGCTTAATGAGCTGTAGGAAGCAAGAAGAGTGGGAGTGACAAGGGAACAGCGACTTCTCTGGGTTTTTAAAGCCGCTGGTTTGCTTCTTTTCTCTTGGAGTGAGGGAGGAAGGACCTCCTGAAGATGCTTTCTGCTGGGAGCCGTTGTGCAGTTGACTTTATTGCTATAGATTTATGAGGTATCACCCGAGATAATTTGTTTTCTATTGTGCATTCCTGGCGTGGCTGGAGTGCCGTGCAGTGGGTGTGGGAGCGTGCCTAAGGAGGCAGGGCAAATTCACTTCAAGTCACTGGAACCAACCTAATAAAGTGTATTAATCACTGCCTGGCTTTCATCACAAGGAGCTGACGTATGAGGAAGGAATGTGATAAACAATTTGATTTCAGATAAAGGTAGGGAGAGAGGCAGGCTCTTCGTGCCAGCTCTAACACAAGTTTGTAGAGCTATTTTAGTCACAAGTTCTGTACAACCTGTGATTCAGACCCGATCAAGCTATTCATGGCACGTTCAGTTTCTGTGAGGTTGAAAGACAGGTTGGGTTTCCTAATCTCTGAGCAGTTGGGGAAGTTGATTGGGAGGCCATTTTTTTTCATTTATTTGTTTTGGTGTAGAAATTCCATCACTTAAGTCCACCATGAACTATAATGAGATTCTATCATGATGCTTCTTTCCCATCTCGACACTTCTGACAGTTTAAGTGGGATGGTATTCCAGACAACCCTCCTGGGGGTTCATAGAATACTTGCAAGAAGAAAGCATAGAAAATTTCTGTCAGCATATGTTGACTGTACTGATGAGCCACCTAAACTTTTATTGTATAGTTCAGGGCTTATGCTGATTTTATGTTTAACACAAACTATTCTTTGTTTATACTGTCAGTGCCAGCTCAGAGGAGTGGTTGTTGGATTCACTAGATTGTAATCAGATCTTTGATTTGCACTATTTCACACAAAATATTCCCATAAATTAAACATAGTGTGGGGAGGGATGATTACCAGCAATATACCCAAGTAATTTGGGACACCAAGGTGAGAGAAACCACTGAATAATTTCTGATTTTCTTACCTCTGCAGACATTTTTGCCTTTTATTCTGGATGGGAATGGTGACTTTCATCTGGCTCCAAAATCAGACCTTCAAAGGAGGATGTGCTGCAGGTACTTCAGAAAATGGGCTGTTTGTCCCAGCTCTGGGGGGGGCTCTGGAACATTCCTGTGATTGTTCTTGGTTTGGGGCTTTAGTTTGATAACCTTGTGAAGGTTTTTGAAAATACTTTCTTAGCAAGTCAAAAGCTGATACTGATACATTAATTTGTACTCTCTGAGGTTTCTAACTAAAATAATTAAAAGCTTTTAAAGCTTTTTCTTCCCCTTCATCTAGTGATCCATTTCTGTTCAATGACTGTGAGTTACTTTGAAATTCCTCCTTATTTAAACAGGGCAGTACTGAGCACAGCTGACACCTCACACTTGCACTGGTGTGCAGAGTTTAATGATTTAACTCTTCTGGCTGAAGTGTTTGGAAGAAGCTACACTGGTGCTGAGCTGTACAGGTCAATAGGTAACACTTCAGTGTTTCTTTCCACAAAGCAATTTGTGAACATTTCTTGTTTGGTTTTCCACTACTCACTGAGTATTCCTGGGCTAGAATCTGGAAAAAAATATGGCAAACCAAAGGAATAATTGTTCCAAAATTTCTTTTTAACTTCTCTTGGTACAGATTGGAATTTAAATTTTGTCTTATTCTCAGAGAATTAGACAAAAAAGTTCTGCCTAATAAACCTTCTGGAGTAAAGACTTTGCTTTTGTGCTTGCCTGGAAGCCATTTTATGACTATTTGTGGGGAAAACTATGCCCTCTGCTAGTGGCTTAACCTGAAATAAGTAAGATATTAGGTGCCATCTGCTGAATAATGAGTACTTGTGCCTTTTGCTACAAAGGAATGTTTTTATACAGAATGGTGGTTTATAGACCTTAACATTATTTGTGACTACGTACAGTATGCTTGGAAAGCAAATTACTAGGCTTTGTTGTTCAAGGTAATTTCCTCTCAAAGAAGGATAACATTTGAGCTTTAAAGTGAACAAACCACTATGGTCTCTAACAGTTTAACCTTTCATAAACACACAGCTCCAGTTGCACAGTCCCTTGCTGCCCAGCGGGATTGGACAGTCTTGTCTGGTGTCCTCTTGTTCCCCAGGTGTGATGTTTGAACACTTAGTGTTATTTTGACATCACTTAATGAGTTTGTAGCTCACTCATAGGCAAGTTCCTCCTGCCCCCTACTTTGGCAGGTACTGTTTCAGAAATCTAGCATTTGACTTCCTTCTCCTGAGCTTTTCTATGTGTGCCTTCTGTCAGAGTGCCACAAACAGGTTTGTGCTGAGTCAAACTGCTCTGACAGAAACACGTGAAGCAAAGTCATGGCAGGGCCTGTTCCCTGGTCTGACTGTGAGACAATGAATTGATTTTGCAAATGATTTCAGCATCTGGTTGCAAAAATAACGATACCTTTTTATAGAACAACGAATTATTGCTTACTGAGATTGAATTATCACTGGATGATCCCCGAGTCAGCCGGGGGTGCTCACACAGGCTCGAAGGCTGGAAGCAGCGCGGTGCCTGTGGGGCAGCGCAGACCGGACTGCTTTAGATCTGTGCCGGAGGGGGAGCCGGCACTAGGGAAGGGAATCCCGTGGGGATTGTCCATCGCACACGGGAGGCTGTGTCGCGACTGTCGCGACTGTCCGTCCTTGGTGCTGCGGAGTCGCTGCCGGCAGAGGGTGCTGTGCCCGCGCTGTCCGCACCGCTGTGACCGGAGCGACGGCCATTAATGAGAGCCGTTAATTAAGGCAGCGGCCTTGGCTGGACCGCAGTGCGTCCAGCACAATAACAGCGTGCATAACCTCACCTGGATTTGTAATGGACATATGAAATTAATCTTACTGGGGTTTAGTATATCATTTACAGAATCACAGAATGGTCTGGGTTGGAAGGGATCCTAAAGATCACCCAGTTCCACCCCCTGCCGTGGGCAGGGACACCTTCCACTAGACCAGGTTGCTCCAAGCCCTGTCCAGCCTGGCCTTGAACAATTCCAGGGATGGGACACACTCATTTGATTTGTTTGATTTGTCATTGACTTCTTGCTGAAATGACTACAGAGTATGAACAGGCATACATATATATATATTAATGTAATAAAGTGCCACTGTTTATTAACCAGATAGTACTGGTGCAGTGGTGATAAGTAAAACTAGAAAAGTACAAGCCAAGGGAACTAGAAAAGCAATTTGATTTTTCTATTTATGTCACATTTGGAAATATTGAATCCAGTGGTTTCAGCCACTGTCCCAGTGTGTTCAGCTTTTAGAAGATATTCTTTGCTTCTGTTGGCTCTTCTCTTAGTATGTCTTCTGAGTTATAATACCGTGAACTATAAACTCCAGCACAGATAGATGCACAAAGAAGGAAAAATAACCATGTGCTTGTAACTCTGGATGTGTGTATTTACAGTTTAGGCTCACTCTAACACACCCTCACAAACTGGGAGCAAATGCTCTGTGCAGGGATGGGTTTGTAACGTGCTCTGAAGTTTGTCTTGTTACAGTAATGAAAATGCCTGGTCAATATGTTGGTAGACTGAGAGATAATCCACTTCTATGCAGATTACTTCATATTATTAATATTTAACCAGCGTTCTAAAATTAAAAAAATACAAAATAGAAAAGGGTGGGGTGGAGACACAGGCAAATGTTTGCATACATATTGCTTGCATTAGGAGCTGCAAGAAGAATTATTGTCTCTCCAAGCCAGCCTGGTGCAAAGGATCACAGTAATAGGCCCAACTACTGAGTTATTAGCTATTGCTTTTATAAACAGAGTTATGGTTTATAGCAGCCTTTCTGAAAGTCAGTTTAGTCTGGATGTTCCTGAGAAGGCTGGTCTGGTCTGCTCACAGGGTTTGCTGCCTGTAAATCGGTCCATTTAGAAAACAAACAAAAACTACTGAATTCAGTACTTAAACAATAAAATAATGATTAATCTGATTATGCCAGGACACTGGTGATGCTGAAACACTGAATGTGTAATGCTGTTGCAACCATCCTGAATGCTTTGTTGTGGAATGATCTTTGTATATCGTTGGCATATATTGATGGGTGTTGAATGGCTGAATTTGTGAAAGGCTTTTGTGAAGTGCTTTGAGATTCTGGAGGAAATGTACTGGCAGTTTTTTTGTGTCACTTGAGTTCTGAGAGACATAAGAGTGTGTTTTATTTTTTCATTGTAAATATTATAATGGTGCCAGCAATGCAGTATTTACTGCTTTTCATATGCGTGAGAATACTAAACATATGCATTTCTAAAGGAAATTCCAGAAGAATGTGAAACTAGCTTGTAACAATAATTCGTAGGTTTGTGTCCATTGTTTTCAAGAATATGTAAATTGTTACATTATAGAACTCACTTTGAACCCTTCTACATAATTATCTGCACTGAACATCAGTATTCAATTTGGAAAATCTGTAGCCAAGTGTTTTATTAGAATTTCATGGAAAAGGAGAATGTGAACAAAACCATAGAGCAAATGATCTGAAATACAGTTAAAAATAATGAAAACCAAGCACCAGCCACATAAACACACCAGATGAAGACACAGCAAATGAAGATCATAAAAAATAAAATGGAATAAAAACACATAAAGCCGATCTTTAGCTGAAGTAAATGGGGACATCTGCACTGGGAGTGAGGAAGCCATGGTCATTTGTGTCAGCTGAGGGGCTGGTCTGTGAATTTGTTACAAGTCTCATGTTCAGGAGGAAATGAGAGTAACAGTAAAGGCTTTTTGGTCAGCTGGTTGCATGGGGCTCCTGCAGAGATTTGGTGTTCTGACAAATGTCCTCCTGCAAATCCAGTTAAGTTGATTTAAACTAGTCCCAGAGTGCCCCACCCTCTGTGGGGCTGGCACATGGAGACAGGGAACTGCTGCAGCTCCCAGCCTGTGTTCAGTGCAGTGCTGTGCTGCAGGAGCTGCTCTGACACCGTGCCCGGTTGGGGCTGAGCACACACCCATTGCTGACTACCTTATGGGGCTGGAAAACCTGAGCACAGTGGCAGGACATGTAGCTGCTGCAGTTATAATTGCCAGGGGATCTTCAAGCAGGGATTCTTCAAGCAGTTAGTGTGACTGATCCTAAAAACCCCAGATACTGGGAAAATCAAGATAAGAGTTAGAGTTACAGTTATTAGAGTATCTCATTTGTTTTCCTAGGTACACCAGCTCTCGTGTCCATGGTGGATCACCACTGCCATTTCCAGTGCTCCAGGCCCCAGCCAGTTTCAAGATGAGGTATGAAACCCACTTTTACTGCATCTCAGCACAGTTCTTTCTAATATATATAAAACCCAAAGCGTCTGAGTCGTTGACTCAGCCAACTCCATCAGCCCATCTGTTTTTGTCTCTTATTGCTCTCCCTTTCATCTGTGTCGGTTCCCTCATGCATCTCCTTGAAAACACGTTCAGCTGTGCAAAAGATCCCCCCTTGCCTCTTTCAAGACTTTCCTTTAAGCATGTGCACAGAAAAATATAAATCCTGATCAACTTCATAAAGTACCGCAAAACAAAGTGGTAGCTCTGCCCTAACAGGTTCTTGGATGGGGTCTCTGGTCAACTGGTGCTTTGAGAACTTCAGTTTTGTGTTTTATCCTCCTGAAACAGGATGGGAGAGTCTGCTGTGCGTCCTGGGTGTTGCAGAGCATGGTCAAAGGGGGAGCAGACACTATTAGTAATAAGTTATCGTAAGGGCATGTCCGAATTCCACACAGTCAGCTCATTTTCCCCGTGGGGAGTGTCTGGCTTCCTGTGCTGTCAGTCAGTCAGCATGGGGAAGTGGTGCTAAACACCAGGGGAAGATGGAAATGGATGAGCCACAGTGTAACCCGGGGTGCTCTGCCCAGGGCAGGGACGTGTTTGTGTGAGGTGTTCTGACAAAGTACTGTTCAGGAGAGAGGTGTGAATGTGGGGGTGTCTGTGGGGAGATGAGGAATGGGGAGATTCCAGCCTGCTTTCTATATCACAACTTTACCTCTTTTTGCCAGGATTGCCTGGAAGGTGTCTAGAAAGCCAGCAGAAGGCAGCCCATTCCCGAGGAACAGTACCTGCCTGCAGAAGCGAGAAGGAGGTCAGTAGTGGGTGCAGCAGGAAGGACTCAGAGCAGGCTTTGGTCAACAGAAAATAAGAGAGCAAATTACATCTCTTCAGTCCTAGAAAACCTCTGGGAGGGTAGGATGGTGAGAGGGAGGAGGCAGAAGGAAAACGAGAGATGATGATTAGGGTTGTATGACTGACGGCTGTAAGGGGAGGGAACCTTTAAAGGGATAGTGAAGAGAGAGCGTGGGGTAAGGGCAGAGGAGGAGTGAGCAATGGATGGGCAAGATGGGAAAGGCGGGAATCTGGGCACGGGAGAAAAGGCCTGAGAAGAAGTGAAGGCGTAAGAGTTGGGGGGCAGGGGAACGGAGGAATAAACGGCGGGGGGACAGGGACGGGTGTCCCCGCGTGTGATGCCGGTTTGCTGTTGCCCTGCGGCGCTGTGGGGCCCGGAGTGGAACAGCTGGAGCGAGCGGGAGGGCGCCTGGGATGCTCCTGATTAATAGCAGAGGGTCCGGGCCGTGACCGCCGGCTCGGCATGTGCTGGAGCCGCGCGGCGCGTTCCCAGCCCCCCTGCCAGGATGAGGGGGGTCGGAGGGAGGGAGTGAGGGAGAGAGGGAGGGAGGGAAGGAGGGAAGGAAGGAGGAAGGCAGCGAGCGGGACGGGGCCATCGGCATCCAGCGGCAACCAAGCGCTCCGAAGCCGCGGCTTCCTGGAAGCGGAGCCCAGCTGGGCGACAGGCGGCGGCGATAAGCGGCGGTATCGGGGCCGTCCCGGCGGGCCCGGCCACTCCGCGACAGCCGCGGAGCCGAGCCGCGCTCCGCACCCGCCGGCAGCGCAGGTAGGACGCACCTGGCGCGGGGGGCACCGGGAACGGGGCAGGGGCACGGCCGGAGCGCCGTCCGGGTACCCGGCACCGGGACGCGGGTCCGGGACGTGCAGGGCAGCGCGGGGACACCGGCACGGTCTCGGTAGGTAAGAGCTGTGGGGCACCGAGAGGGGACAGGGCAGGCACCTCTGGGGGGGCATGGCGGTCAGCTGTGGGGAGGATACAGTCACCTAGGGAGGGGCATGCCAGTCACCTATGGGGGGGATGCGCAGTCGCCTATAGGAGGAGGACATGTCTGTCGCCTGTGGGGGGATGCAACCACCTTTTGGGCAGGTGATCTCCTGAGGAGAGAGGAGGCAGGCATCTGTAAGTGGACAAGCTGCAAAGGATGCCGATATTCCTACAGAGACTGCACCGGCACGAAGAAGTTTGGTAGCTTTTTATCCAGGGTAAAGCTGTTCACACCAGGAAACAACCGGGGAGCACCTGGCTGGAACAGGTGGAACAATGAGAGCAGCAGGACAATGCCATCCTGTAGGGTTTGTGTTTTGGAGGTGTCATTGCGTGGGCTGGTTGTATTTTAGTTAACTCTTTTTGTCTGTGCGGAGATTGCATTTTATTTGCTCATAAATACGAATTGAGGGTTTGGGTCACAGCCCAGTTACATTTTGATTCACACAGAGTTTAATTTCCCCTTTTAAAAAGTGTTTTAAATAAGTTGGGCCATATGGAAATAGAGTTGTTCGTCGACCAAAGAAACTTGAAGGAATTTGAAAAATAAGGTTACATATTTCTTGAGCCATTTCTTTAGTGTTGAACCAGCACCAGCACTCAGACTCCTGATTCAGTCATTTCCTTTGTTGGGATTAAGACCTAATCCGTCTATACCTGTGTTTTCACAGCTGTAAAATGGGAGCTACACCTATTGATGAGGTGCAGTGCATATACTCAAGTGGAGAGGTACATCTGAGAGAGTGGCTAAAGGAACGTGTATATGCGAAACTCCTTCTCTGTTGTGTTCCTTTGTAGTGCAGTTGATCCCTCCCATGCTTCTCCTCTGAATTCTGCAGAGTGAGTGACATAAGCACCACATGTATTAGTGCAGGAAAAGCTGCACAAAACCTGCCAAAATGGGCTGGAGCTGCCATTGAGTGGCGGGTCCAGCCTCTTTGTGCCCCATGTCTGGAGAGAGACATGTGAGATCCAACACGTGTGATCTGGTAGTGAACAACTAGCTTGGTAAAATTTTCCTGCAGTTACAGTCTGGATACTCTTCAGAGGAATGAAAGGGCTTCCTTGAGGTGACAGGTCCTGCATCCTGATCTGGTGCTCCACTCTGGAGTCAGTCAGGAGCTGCAGGGGAGCAGTGGTGTTTCTGTTAAGAGCACAGAGCCAGAACCATGGAGATATGGGCCAAACAGTGAGTTATGTAATGGCATTCCCCAAAGGGTAGTGTAAAGATGAGATGATTTCCTTCTGTCAAGACAAAGAGCAGCTGTACAATCCCTCTACAATGTTCTCTCTAGCCCTAGGTTTCTTAGGAGCAATCCAGGCAGGGAGTCGGGACCCTGTAATATCACATCTACCAACAGCACTTTATTGCCTTCCACAGCTAATTCCTTCACAAATATTCCTTTGCAATATCCTCATAAAGAGCCTCAGAAGTGGAATAGAGCCACTATGGCCAGAAAGGGAAACCAGACTCAGTCTCTGGGGAGGGGAAAGTTATGATCTTACTGTGTGTCTTTCTCAGGGGTTTGAGGAGTGATAATGTGGAGTTACAGAACACCAGGACAAAACAGAGGTTCTGGCTATAGCTATAGGAGGTTATACAAGACAAATCAAGGGAGGGAGAACTGTCTCAGAAGGCTTATTAATTTGTTTCATTTGGATGAAATAAATAGACTGGAAGTGAAGGAGATATTTTATGTATAATAGTAGGTTTAATATTAGTTAAATCTGCACTCTTGATCTTAGCCAAAAGGCTGAGAAAGAGGGAACAGGCAGAGCTGAATTATCCAGACTGTTATTGCCCAGAACTGGATTTTTGGAAGGTGATTGGCTGGTGACAATCCAAAATTATACAGACAGCAAGTCGTGCAAGGGCCATCAGCCAGCCTTTAATGGCTACAGGTGCTCAGGCCCTGGCTTCGATTCCCATCCTCAGATGCTGCCTCCGGAAGCACCAAAGGGACATACATATTTATGAAATACCAGGTTTTATCCACTTTTTTCAACTTTTCCATTTCTGTTGCCAGTTTATTCTCCCTGAGGACAGACTGCTTTAAACCAGTATGTCTTCAAAGACAGAGTGGCTGAAAACCATAATTTTTATTCAATTCAACTTTTTAGGGCAAAACTTGGTTTTCAGCCAATCAAGGCATTTAATCATTAGTAATTTAGAAGGTCAGAACACCAAGATGATGTTGTGTTCTTTGTCACTAATACAGAAATACTTTAAGTGCAGTCAGCAAACAGATTTATATGTAACTTCTCTAGATTTGAATTTAGCTGTTTCAAATTAAATAATAAAAATTGTTTTATGGAGAACTTAAAGTGCAATTATTATTGGAAAAGTAACTGTGTCAGTGATACTTTGTTATTCATCAGATATGTTCTTTCCATGAATTCATCTGCTTGATGAAGTAGCAAAAATCCACTTCCATTATTTTTTTAACTCTTGTTGCTACAGGCTGAGCTCAGGGAATGCTGCAGCCCTTGGAAATTGCCCTGGCCCTTGGACTGTGAATTATGTCCATGACAGAGTTTATATTTTGATATGTCAGTCTCAGTTGCATGGTAAAATAGCCATAATAACTTGCATTGGATTATAGTCATGCAGTGTGATTTAAGAGTTGAGACTGACTTTTCAGAATTATTAGGGATTAAAAACCTGCTCATTTGTTGACTTAGCAAGCTGAATTGGGGCTGTAAGCTTTTATTCTTGTTTTTCTTTCCTGTCTCTACAACTAAGTTGTTCAGATGACACATCCTGAGATTGCTGATGTGCTCAAGCTGGGACGTCCAAGACTTACATCAAACATCCATAGGTTCCTATAATTTCAAGTAAGGCCAGTAAAATCTATTGGTCCTGAAGAACTTCGAGAGCCCAGGGCTGCATATTTTGGGAAGAATTTCTCCATGGAAAAGGTGTCCAGGCATTGGAAGGGGCTGCCCAGGGAGGTGGTGGAGTCCCCATCCCTGGAGGTGTCCAAGGACGTGGCACTCAGTGCTCTGGGCTGGGGGACAAGGTGGGGATCGGGCACAGCTTGGACTCAGTGGTCTGGGAAGGCTTTTCCAGCCTCAGTGATTCCATGATTCTGGGAGGGGTGACTCCCCACAGGGGCAGCTGAGTTTACCAGACACTCCAGGCGTTCTGTGCTCCTGAAATACCGTCTGTAAAATGGTGATAATCCAGCAATGTCTACGTAGTGCTGGGGGATGATAAGAAATCAGCATCAATCTTTCTCCATTCCATAGGGAGAGTTATGTTTATGATTAGGGAATGAACCTTGGTCCTCTCAGCTGAATATTTCCCTCACTTATCTCACATGGTAGGAACAGCAGTAGCAGAGCACTCATCATTTTATTGAAAAAACCCTGGCTTATAGACAGCATGTTTGCCATGAGAGTTTTCTCTAACCCTTGTTGAAATGTTTTAGAACTTGTAATTTTAAGCTATGCATAAATGTCTGTAGCTGATATTCTGTGAGCCTGTGAAGGCAATAAGGGCGACCTGATTACGTGTGTTCACAGATCTCTCTCTGCTTCACGTTCCTGCAGACCAGAACAACAACATAACTTTCTTCTTTCAGGATAGTTAATGGTCTGGCCCAGAATTACAGCACCAGATGTGTTGCCACAGAAACAATTTAAAGGGAGAAGGAATTGTGAGCAAATTGTCTTTCTCGTGGAAAATGTTTAAGAGCCTCCCATTGGTTTCCATGTGTCTGTCTATGTGTGTGCACAGCAGAGAATAAGGGACAGTTTTGCTTCTTATTTCATACATCTGTTAGTGGTTTAAAATGCTGTATACAGGGCTGAAAATTGAAAAATATTCTATTATGGGCATGACTTACGTACCTCAGAGACATTTTTTATTAAATCCTGACTCATTTCTAGAAACTTTTTCCTTGAAAAATGTGCAGTGTGCTATCTGATTTACTTACCTCCACTTGCAACATGCTTTGGAAAATATTTCCAGTAATAGTTGTTTCTGTGAAAGTAAGGAAACATTTGACTTTATAAAGTTATCCCAGATTTTGATGCTGGGAATTAGTATCACATTTTACTTACTACAATTGACATGCTGATGAAAAGAGGGAATGTTTACAGGAAATATTTTGATTTAATCTTGCCTAGGAAGCCTTAAAGTAGCCAAAGCCCTGGATTTTAGCTGACATTTCTTTTTCTCAAAATAGTGGATACTCTATTAAACATATTCCTTTCTCAACTATTGTGAAAATATTTGTCTGAACAAAATGCAACGTGAATTACCTTAATATGTCTTTTTGACTCTTTTGACCACATCTTTATCCTACAGTTTTGCATTTTGTTTGGGGACAATAATGAGAAAAACACCCAGGAAGACCCCAGCCCTGGGAAAATTTAAAAAAGACCAACATTCACACATAAGAGATTTGTTTCCACAGTTCCTTGCCATTTGTGCATTTGGGAGGTCTTTCTCCCTGCAGATTTTGAAATGCTGCTGGTTGTGGAGTTGAAGGAGACATAGTTGATTTATCTTATCAAAAGCCAGAGTGTCTCTCTGGAGTGATGGAAAGATTTTGCCATAAGCATCTGTATGTACAAGATGCCCTGTGATTTGGGAGGGCAATGGACACACAATGTTATGCTGAGAAAGCTTCTCTTCCTATTTGTTTGTTCAGTATTTCCCACTGTGGGATTTATGGTTATTAAATCTTTTCCCATATAGCCATCCTTTTAAATGCCCATCATTTTGGAAATACACAATTTGTTCCCTTTGTTACTCATTTTTATACAAATCTGGGATCTTCACTTTTCCATTGATGAAAGTTGTTTCTAACAGAAATATCAGAGTCTATCCAGGTGTCCTGGAGTTAGGAGCAGTTACTTATGGAAATAGTTCTACTTTATTTCAAGTGTCCTAGAGAGTAGAGTAGTGGTTTGCAGTCTCTCAGCTCTGGAACTCGGCTGGGTGCCATGTCCCACATTTGAGTTCTGGCAGGTTCACAGGCATGTACATCACCAAACAAGATCTGCCAGGCCGATAAGGAATTCATTTCTCTCTTGCATTCCTTATTCAGGCAGAACTCCAACCCTGGGTGTGGAAGGAATGCAGAGCTGGGCCTAAAGCTTGTGTCTGCACAGGTTAGAAATGAACTTCCAGTGTAAAATGGGGATTGGAATCTGCATCCATGTTTTGCTCCAAGACCGCAGACATTTGCATCCAGGTTTCTGCTTTGGGTGCTCTTTGGGGCGTCCTTATGTTTACAAGCTGATCCAAATGTCCCCTTAATTAGTTCACATCTCTTCTGTTTGATCCCATGAGAAGGTAGGCTGGTCTTTCCCTGGGCGGTAGAGCTTTCCCAGACAGACATTGTAAACTGGAAATATAGGTACTTGTAATTGTCTTAAAAACCTCCTTTGGGCTGAAATGTCTTGGGCTTGGTTTCAATCCAGTATTGAATAAGACTGGAAAGTCTGAATAACGTCAGTTCAACTGTATTGGAGTTATTCAAATGCATTTTGAAACTATGTACTTTCTACTTACGTTTTTCCATAATTCTCTATACTTATATAACCTGTGTTTTATTATTTAAATTACCAAAGACTTGAAGAGGGAGATATAATTTTCCAATACTGGGCCTGAACAGATAAACAGAGAGGCAATTCAAAGGCCTCAGTGTGCTTTAAAATCTGAATATTTACTGCTTTAGTGTTGGCATGAATAGGTTTGTATTTCTACTAGTGCAGAAAATACCCAGTGTCAATAACCTTCAGTTCACCCAGGCACTGAATTTCTGCAATTCTTCCATTACATAATTGAGATTTTATGAAAAGGGTTTACATTTCTCCAGAATACGAGCAAGGATTTTGTTTGATGAGATCTGTAAAGTTAAAATAGTAGGCCAGGGGTTTTCCAAAAGAAAGAGCTGACACCCAGAGATATTCCAAAAGCACGTGCAGCTGTTTGAGCAATCATTACACTGCAGCGTATGGATGTGGCTGAGACCTGATCTCTGCAGAAAGTTCCGAGGCTTTTCTAAAGTTTTGAAGGAAGCTGGTTTGTAGGAAGTTGGTTACCCGGTTTTTACAGTGGAAGGCAAGAAAGAGCAGGTCAAATGGCTGGCTCATGTCTGAAAATGCCTGGTTTGATCCCATGTGTAACACCACAGCCTTGGGTACATTTATCGATACCTGTCACCGCACCTTTGTGTGCACCTTTACAGTGCTTTCAGTGCAGCAGCAGATCCCAGACTGCATGGAAATCTGTCACTGGGCCTTTGTTACTCATTGTCTGAACTGGAACCCACACAGTGATCCGGAAGGTAACGCCACCTTTGAAGAGTCCTGGCATGTAGAAAGCTGACGGGAACTACTCCTTCAATTAACCACAACTGCCATGAGACAATAGAGCTGGCCTTTGTGTAACTCTGCTGAACTCACTGGAGCTTGTTCCCAATTCCACTGAGGCCCAGTTGTGCCTCTCCCTTTTTCTGAAGGGTTCACATGCCAATGTGTTGTGCAACCAGTGTAATTTGTTAACAAATGGAGAATTTAAATAACCTTAGAAAATCACAGGCATCCCTGCTGCCTGCAAACAAACAGCAGAAGTGCAAAATATTTAGGTAGCAGTGCAAAGTATCTCAAAATTACCTGAGCTTGGGTTCTTGAAGAACAAACCCACAACTGTAAGGAGTTCATGCTCTGCAGGGGAAGGCTTAGGATGAGAATATATACTGTGTGTTCTGGTGAGACCTCCAGTCCAGACATAATTTCTGTGTCTGTTTTCTTCAGAGCTGTAGGAAACATGAAGAATCTTTCCTCATTTGTGTATGAGTTTGACTGCTTTTAGATTCATTTAAAGCAATAAGTGAGTATACTTTGACCTGTAATTGTCAAATTATCTTTACACTAGAGTAAAACTGTGTCTCACTGTAAATATCTCTCGAGTGAGCCAAGTCATATGGAGCAAAACACCATTTTTCTATTAGAACATTGAATACACTGAGTGTCATTGCTGCTGTAATTGTGTCAGAATCTGGATTTAATTCTGGACCTGAATTAGTGTATTGTTGGAATCACTTGTCAACATGTTTTTGTATCTGAATGGCCATTTCTGAATTTTGAAGATCACCCAAGAGTGACTTTCTGCCAGAAGTTCTCTGGCCTGTGTATTCTCAATGGCAGTTCTGTGGAGGATCACAAATGTGAGTTCATGAGATCAATGGTCCATGTGCTGATGGTTGGAGGGTCAGATTGCAAATGTGGGAAAGCTGCCAGGGGACAGAGAACATCCCAGGGACATCCTGTTCTACCTCCTGCCTCTCCAGCCAGCCATGGTTCCTGGTTAATGGGCAGGCTGGTCACTGCTCACAGCAGCTTTCAGCATTTCAGACACTGCTGCCATCAGTTCAGGCCCATCTGGCAGGATGCTGAGGATTATCTCTTTCACAAATCAGGCCTCTCTGATGCCAAAAAGGCAGACCAGTAACACATAATGCCTTTGATATCACTGGAGTCATCACAATACTGAGATTTAGCTGGTTTGCCTGTGTGTTGTCCTGAATTTAATGTTCTTCACTGGTGTTCTCATCCATTACCAGGACTCCTTAAATTATCAATCAAGGAGGAGTTGGACTTGATGATCCTTGAGGGTCCCTTCCAACTCAGGATATTCTCTGACTCTATGATTAAGCAGTGTGAGTGTGGACAAGGCATTTGACCATCCATTTCTGTGTTCCATCTCTGCAGCTCCAAGAACTGTAACAATGCAAAGCTGTCACTTCCCTCCACACCACGTTTGAAGGTGGCTGTTGTTTGTCCTCATTCTGTTGGGGCAGTAGGAGCTGATACACTAAGGATCAGTATGTTCAGTGAACTGGTTGATCCTTTGAGTCTTGGATGAGAGTCTTCACACTCTTGAGTCAGTGTGTGCATTAGGATTACAATTCACTCCTACCATGCTGGAAGGAAACTAGGAGAACTTTCTTAAGGGTTTTGTCCAGAGGCACAACCCTACTCTGCAGGAGTGGCCTCTGATAATTGGCTCATGGGTAAGTGATAGGGTTCAGGTAATATAGACTAAGTCAATTTACATCACAGAAATAAGTCCTGTTTTATGAGGCAGGGAGGACTTACACACAGATTTTTTTTAAGAACTGGGAACTGTAGTTCTACACTTGCCATGCAGCCACACTAACCTTTGTTCTGCACTGCTTAAATGTAGTACTGCTGTAAGTTTGTCTCAGTTGAGGGTTTTTAATGATGTGGACAGATGGCATGGAAAGCTTCTGCAGCTACATTGGCATGGCAGTGTTGCAGGCTCGTACAGCTTCCCCTTCCCCTGATGCTTCACAGCAGCACATCTGCACCAGCCAAGTCCTTGTAGTGTCTGAGCCACCAGTAACAGGCCCCTCTCTCCAGCTGTCTCCATGACAGATTCCTGCCCTCAGCTGATTTGGGTAAGGATTGTGAAAAATGGATTCTTTTACTATTGAGCCTGCATTAGCAAATGGTGCATGTGTAGAAATACATATAGTCACCTGTAGTTATAGTGCACAGCAAACTTCTGCATGTGTTAGTCCTCCTTGGTTTAGGTCTGAGGGACAGTTCTAACTGTGCTGATAGAAAGCACAGTCTTGCCAGGTTGCTACATTCATTCTAGGGGAAGTTTTGTAGTCAACACCAGCAATATTTGGATAGCAGTGAGGTGCTGGTAGTACAGATAGACAGTGTTCACAGTGCAGGATTTTTCATGATCTGCAGGCTGTTAATACCTTTCAGACTGTAGTAGTTGTTTTAAACCAACAAAGCTTTCTTGTGTAATTGTGTAGATCTGTGCTTCAAAGTTTCTGGCATGGCTGTGAGCACTAAGAGGAATGTGAAATAATGAAACCCATACAGATACAGCTATGCTGGCTAAACACCCCTATAAGAATACTCCTTTTGCCAGGGATGCCTGTGTCTTTAGGGGAGAGAGGTAGAAACAAACTGGCAGGAGACCTCAGTTCTTTCTTCTGTTGGAGTGGTTTTTTGGTACTTACACATAGATGCTGAGTAAACCAGTCCAAGGTCTAAGAAAAACTTGTGATGCTGAAAAGTAGGAAACACTAAGCAGATGTGTTAGTTGCAGTAAAAGCTTTGAGTCCTCAGGGAACAAACAATTGGGTTCACAGTCTTTGAAGGAGTCTGAGACTGAGCTGATTGATTTTTTTTTTTTTTTTTTTTTGTGCACAGAGCTGAAATGCATTTTCATGAGTGACTCTTGCCATGTTTGTCGATGATATTCACAACATTTCAAGGGACCTTAAAACTACATTAACTTTTGGCCTAAATGTTGAAGTGGTTTGATCTTGACTGATCCTGCTGAGCAGCTCCTACTTAGCACTTCCAGTTGTCTGCATTTTTTTTCCAGTGAGTAGCTCTCCTGTGCTTGGGCTGGGTGTTGTAGGGGGGCCTGGCACTTCTAGGAATCTGTTATCTCTGGCAGAAGTCTTGTTACTGTCAGTTATTGATAAGTGGGAAGGTAAACATGTGGCTGATTAGACAGTGCCCCTTCAATGGCTGAGCACCAGTCTGATTTCACTGCACACAGTGATCCTCCAGAGAAAAATTCTTCTACCACTAATTAATATTTAAAATTATTTTTACCGTATGATTTTGATTATAACTTACCTACTTCTTGCTAGCTTCTGATGTAGAGGGGTTGTTTTTTCTTGTTTACAAATTTCAGTATATTAGAGATATCATTTCCTGGTCTTGCTAGAAATACTTCTGAAATAAGTATGGCAACTATTTAACCTTTAAAGAATATGAAGAGGGAGTTTTCACATGACCAAAGAGATTCCTTCTATTTGCTGACTGTGAAATATTTGAATTAAATAGCAATAACAAAAACACAGGGCTGAAGAAAGGAGGTTTACAAAGGCCAAGGCAGATCTGCAGTCAGTTATTCTGATGGAAGGCCCCACCACTCTCCTTTGGAGATGTGTTGTCAGAACTGGCTTTGTGAGCTCTCCCTACCCAACTTGCAAGAAAATAACTGCTTTAGAAAAACCACTTGAAACAGTTGTCTTTGCTAAGATGCCTTCTTTAGGCTGGAATAGATTTAAGGGGCACTCCATGAAGTTATGAGCACTGTTGATTATGTAGTGTTTCCTGGGCAAATGATGTCCACAAGTCAGTACACAAGTTTGGCTCTTCTGATTTTATAATTTTCAGAGACTCTTGCTGTAATTCTTTTTAGGCTTGAAACAATCCAAAGCTGTCTCCTAGGCAGGACCAGACTGACAAAACTTGACTATCTGGTTTAAAAGTAAATGTGGTCCAGTTTAAACTGCATTTTGCTTAACTGCTCACTTCACCATTTGTATCCCAGTACACATTAGTCTTTCAGCTGTTTCCAAAGCCATCTCCTTTTGAATGTTTAATATCTAAGAACCAATTAGTTCCATTTTGTTTTCTTTGGATAGTTTGCAATTAAACATTCTTTCAAGTTGGCTTTATTTAGCTAATTCTGTCACAAAAATAAGCTCTGAGGGAATGAAGAGAAGTTCAAGCTAGCCAATGTTTATTTTTATTATTAATAATTTATATTATGGTAGTCCCCAGGGGAACTAGGGCCCCACTAAACCCAGTTTCCTCTGCATGTAATGACTGTGTCTCACAAGCCTCTTTTTTGCTGCTGTGGCTCAGTGCAAGGAACCCCCTCTATGCCACAAGGAACCTCCTGATGAAGAGCACAGAAAGACAAATCAAGAATCATTTTTTTTTTTAAAGAAGCTTAAGATAGGAACCAGAGGGAGACTTTGATGCATCTTTTCTCTAGAAAGCCACACTAATGCATTTTTCCAGTTGGAGTGCCAAATGATGACCTCAGAGGTCTTGTTCATCATGTCATGGCAATGCTCCCAGTGACTTTGCTGGGAGCAAGATTGGGCAGAGAAACGATGGTCCTAAAAACCTTTCTGAACTAGCAGCAGGAGACACTTTGTATTTTAAAAACACACTGAAGGGCAAAGTTAGTTTAAAAATGTTCATGTTCAGTCAGATTTCTATTAGAAGTTACGGTTTTCACAGCAGCTGATCCTCAATAATTAGTCTACTTTATGTTTTGCAGAAGTCTTGAAAGAAGCAGAGTCCTTTCACACCTGCCAAATGCAAAGGTGACACAGAGCCAAACCCTGGGCTTCTGTACATAGACTGGTTTGAACAGAGTTGCACAGTTCACGTCCCCTGAGGCTCTGCCTGCTCTCTGTGGGACTCTTGTGTGAGTTAAAGGGTAGAACTGACACGGGGATGAACAGGCCTTTGGGGTGGAAGTGCCTTCAAGCCAGTGCAGAAGTGCAAACTTTCCTCATCGGTGGGATCTCCGTCCTCCTCCCCTTCCTTTATGTGGAAGCATGGAGTCTTTACAGCACTCTTTCCACAATTCCAAAGTCAAAACCTAGACAGAAGTTTTCCTGACCAGATTCCTGTCCTCATTAGTTCAGTTGAAAGGGGGTCAGACATCTGGTTCCAAGTACAGCTCTGTGGTGAGTATGTAGGGCTTTTTCTTTCCAGAGAAAAAAAATCCCTAAATCTGGCCATTTAAGACACAAATTTTATAGGAGCTAAAGTTGGGCTGTGCAAAGTTCACCTCATTAAAAACAAGCCCAAACCAAATAAAAGCAGAGAATAACAGCATAAAAAATGTGGGCCCTGAATGTCAGAGCATGTGTGTTAGGAACTGGTAAGAAGTGAAGGGGAAAGTACAGATATATCTACATATATTCAAAGTCCTTGTTTTTTTCCACAAGTAAGTTTACATGCTTGTGGAGTGTCTAGAGAAAGGGAACATCAGTGCAGAACACAGTGTTAGGATTGCTATGACAGCTACCCTAATTTGTTAGAAAATATAATGACTTCAAGCCTGTGTTAGAAGATACTGAATAAATTCAGCCTAGATAAAATGTTCCAACACACCAAGTCATTTTTTGACTCTGCAGTTGTTAGCTGGCCAATGAGAGACATTCTAAATTGTCTTGAGTTTGATATCTCCTTCTAAAAAATACACCTTTTTTCATTATCTTAAGATAAGTACCAAGATTCACTAGCCAGGTCTGGAAATACTGACTTTGAAAGGAAGTAACTCTATGTCTACTCAGCACTTAAGAAATTATTTGGCTTTAAAGCATAATCCTTTTGTCTCATCTATTTCCCTCTTTTATGACATTTGGTATACTCTTCCTCTTTTTCCAGTGTTCTTTGGGATACTGATCCTAACTTAACAACTTCATTATCTCTGTGGCACAAGATTGTCTTGGTAACATTTATGGGAATAAACCAAGGGTGCCATAGGGAGTGGACTTAATGGTTTAATTCTTAATAAAGGGACAATTTTCCTGGTCAGACAGGTAAACTACAGAGTTTGTCCCACTTCAGAAGCACTGGGATATTGTGATTCATCAGGGTTCAGTTTTTGAAGATAGCAAATTACATCCCACATACTGCTGAAGATCAGATTTCACTATTACTGGAAGTTTGTTGTCTGATTTGGTTAATATATTCTTCTCAGTGTAGTAATCAAAACATTTATCTCTCCATCATGGTGGTTTCTGTTGGAGCTTAGCCTTGGGACTCTCCACAGCCCTAAGGCTGAGATAAAGGACCTTCCTTATTTCATAATTAACCCGGCAATGGGCTCCTGCATTAGAAGGATGGATGGATGGAGACATGATCACACCTGATAAGTCTGTTTGTAACACTCATTCAGGCACAGACTGGGGAAAACAAGGAGAATGAGGTGTGTATTACAGAAGAGTGATCCTTGGGGCTCATAATTAAGAATAAGGAACCTCCCAAGGCCAACACTGGTGGGACTCAGTGCATAGACAAGTTTTCTTTTGTCAGAAATGGAAGAGCCTGTTCATCACTTGTAAACTGCTCTCCCTCAGCACCATCTGCTTCTTCCCATCAGGAGTTTGGATTTCAGGATTCATCACAGTGCAGCCAACTGCAGACTCAGATTCTGCCAACGCTGGGAAAGCTGCAAGTCAGGCCAGCCTGTGGAGCCTGCCACATTCCTGAGTCCCTGATTCAGGCTTGCAAGTTTGTCATCAAGTTGGAAATTGAAACCAGAGGAGTTAGCAGCAGGGCCTGTGCTCCTAAATCAGCTGGTAATGGGTGGATTGTCCTATGCCTTCCCCAGGAGGAAAGCCAAACTCCCTACAGGAGCCTCCCAGCACCTGGAAGAGCTGTGACACAGGCATGGAAATGCAGCCTGGCCCTGGGGATATGCCTCAGGCTGGCAAAGGGGGGAAAACAAGATTTGCTTAGATACAATCACTGCTTCTTTTCTTATCACTGCACTGTCAAATGCCACGGTGGGATTTACAGCCAACTGTGGCTCCAAGTGACAGATTTCCATGAGGGAAAGGGCCAAGTCCCTGGGGATGCTCCGTGCCGAGGTCCCCTCTGTGCTTTGGGTGCTGCTGCTGGTGGGAGGCACAAAGTGAACCCCGACATCAGGCCTTGAAAAATAGTTTTCAGGTCATTAACTGAGTCAGGCCAGCTTCTACTGCTGGATTCTACTGGGAATCTGGAATAGATGGCTGATGAATTTCCTCTGGATGTGCACACTGTCACTGAGAATAGAACTTGGAGCTGTGTGCTAAGGTGGAAAGGGATTAGAAATACAGTAACATTTTGAATCACAGGCTTGAATAGCAGCTCATCCTGGGCTTGGAAGTTGAGTCCTGTGTTCAGAGCACCACCCTAGAAATGGGTCCATCAGAGACACAACCTCCAGCACAGGAGAACTGTCTGAGAGCAGCTGATGATATTTAAATGTATTGCTGCCTAGGAAACCTGGGCTCCAGGACTTCATTTCCAGAAGGGCCTAATGACTAAAGCAAGAACTTGGATCAAAGCCGTTTATCTGATTTCCTTTTAATGGCTTGAGTTTGGCCAGGAGGAAAGTATGGCAGATATGCAGTATTTAAATATATATTCAAGAGTCGAATCTGCCCGGGTAAAATCTACAGAAGTGCCAAGGTGAGTTACACACTGAAGACTCATCTTTCTAAAGAATGTGTGCTCTGAATGTAATTCTTATTAAAAATCAATTAACCAGCTCCTAAGAGCCTAAAGTACCTTCGAGAATGGGATTATATTCCTGAATCATTTGAGATTTTCAAAATACGACCTGACAGATATAAGTTTGGTGCAAAATAAAGGGCCCATCTAATAATCTGAGTTAAACAGGTTTGGGTCAAGACGTTCTGTGGAAGAAGAGCAATAAAATTTACCTCTTAGTACCTCAGAGATGGATGATAAAAGTACTGAGGGAGAAATTTCCAAAAGCTCATCACAGGCAGCTCTTTGTCTCCCTTACCTCTGTTTTCACAAATCTGTTTTACCAGAGAAAAGCTAAATATCAAACATCCATTTTCTGTATCTGTATCTGCAGTGGCTCTTCCCCTGCCTGTGTGGTGCAGCTTATACGTGTTGGTGTGAGACAGCAGTTGTACAGAAATGATCCCTGCAGTCAGAATTCCTGTGTTCAAGTGAAGCACATAAAACCTTTCAGGCTGTGCTCTGAATCTTTGTGCTGTGGCTTCTTTCCACAGACAGGATTTGTTTGAAGAAAGGATCCCTATTTGCATGTAATGTTGTGTTAAAATGGCTATTTTGAGATGTATTTTGAGAGCAAGGGCACTGTCTCCCTAATTCAAATGATTTTTCCTCTCTAGAAAAATAACCAGTTCTGCCAATAAGTGTATAAATAGAATGTTTGTCCAACAGTTGTACAAAAATGCTTAACATTTAAGGGGTTTTAATGATAAATTTGGAATGTTTATCCAGCACAGTAGACATTGCTACTGAGGTCAGCGGGTTTTGGGAGGAATGCTCGAGAGCAAAGATTAAATACAGTGTGTATGTTCCCAGTGGATTCAACACTGCTGTGCCCAGAGGTCACTTCACTCCTCGCTCAGTCAGCTCACTACACCTACCTTTGGAGTGATTGGGGCTGAGTCAGGATGTTATCACATCTCAGCAGTTTCATTCATTTAATGGCCTGGATTCTTTAGATGTCCAACTGCTGCAGAGGAAGTGCCAAGGTCTAGGCACTTCCAGCTTGTTCAACAGCACGTTGAAAGCACAAAAAGCTTCAGTGGTTCAAGCCCAGAGCAGCCCTGAGACTTTGCTCCAGATGTTTGGCAGTACTGAGGACACTGTGGCAATCTGATTTTTCTTTATCAGTGGCAGGAAAGACAAATGCCATTGTCTGCTGCCTGTGTTTGGGTACCACCCATCAGCAGCATTCAGAAGTTAATTCCATCATTCCTAAGCATTCAAATAAACAACAAGAAGAAAAATAATTTTGATTACATCAGTGTAATGGGAGACAAATGTAGCCCGGTTTGCAAAATCGGTCTTAAATTTGACTTATGGTAGAAATTTTCTGGTGTAATTTTATTGTTAGTGTTGTCTTTCCACCCATTAAATCTTTGCAGCATATATTTCTATCAGCTAAAACCCCGATGCCAATGCAATTGTAGCAGCAAAACAGTTATTCTGGTAGATTTTATCAGAACTTCAGGGAAGTGGGATGAAAAACTCCAGCACCTTTGACTGAAGTTTTTTTTGAAACAACAGATGATCAGTTGGAAACACAGCTCATTTCTAAGGCCCAGAGAATGTCTCTAAAGGCCCTAAATTTTCATCTGCTTAATCACTGCTGATTTTGGTCACATACAGAGAAAACTGAGTTTCAGTGGAGATGGTATAGACCCAGTACACATTATTGGTGAGTTTATTTGGCTGTCGTGAAGTGAATTTTATAAAACCACGTTATGAAAGATGTAGATTCTATGTGGCAACTGCAATAAACCCATGTCCTCTGCTGTGCAGAAACCCACTAAGGGGAGTTATTAACAATTGATAGCTTCTCTGTGGTTGTGTTTATTTTCTATAGTGACTAATAGTTTACTTGAGCAGGTACTGCCCCACTGGGGAGATCTGGCTGTCCAGGCTGTCAGCTCCGTGTGTGCCCACAATGAGCTGAGGGAAGCAGAAATCTGGGATGGTTTCTGCAAACACACAACCAGGAGAAAGTGTGTGTCTCCAACCCAAGTGCTCATTCACAGTTGGAGCACTACAAACTTGAAGGAAACACAAATTCTTTACTGTAGCAGCAGTTCACCAAGTTCAAGTGAACCTCTCGGACATGCTGACACAAAAACATGGCTACTAATTTAAAGCACAAAACACAAGAAATATTTTGCAAGAAGCCAGTGAGTCATATTTTCCTCATAAAATTGTTGAAACCATTGTGCCCAGAAACAATTAAAGATGTGACTAGGGCTGGAAAAGTTTAGCCATAAACACAAACAGACCCCAGTTTTTTGTTTGTAAAGGATGAAGGTCATTTGGCTTGAGGAATATCCTAAAACTAACAGAGACAGAGCAGAACACGCAGTTTGTGTGTCCTCATTGCTCCACAGGAGCCCCAGTGTTTGGCCCTACATGCCTGAATACTTGGTGACACCAAAAGTTAAATGCCAATAGACTGTTATGGCAAATCATCGTAACAGGGGCAAACAAACCTACTCCTTTAATTTGAAAAAAAACCCTTTTTTTATTTATATGAAAAATGCCCCTCTGAGACCTGAAGGCTCAGTCATACAAAACTGATACTAAAACATTTGAGTGGATGAGTCCCTGGCAGTTGAGATGCGTGGTCAAGACTCACCAGCTTTATAAGAATTTTTCAAGACTCCATGGTTTTTCCAGTAGTTTGGTGTTTCATTGCCTCTGGCAATAGACTCCTTCATTTTGGCCTGATATTTTTGTGCTCTGCATATGCCAGCCCCTGCCCAGCTACTGTCCTTGCATTCTGTGCTTTTGGGAGGAGTAAAAGGGAGGAAGTTCCTCTGCTCCCTAGAGCATAACCTCTGTATTTATGAGATTTGGAGACACTGGCCTGCACAGCAGAGCTTACAGGTTAGGAGGCAGATTTGAACTGCGCTTTGTTGGGGGTCCTTATCTGATTTATTTCTACCCTAAAGGCGGGTAGAATTTGAGATGTGTCCAGATGCTTTTTCTCAGGGGCACTTGTAACACAGCTCAGCACTTCATTCAGTCACTCCAGCTAGAAAAACCCTCTGTTTAAACAACTGCATTTATAAGTCTTTCTTATAAATACAATGTTGTCTTGACATCCAACTTATGGTCTTCTGCTCAGAAGTGTGAGGGGAGCTGTCAGATTTCTAGGTCACTACAAAAAATATATGTATTAGGTGTGTACCAAGAGGTATTTGACTCTGTGGACATTATTTCAGAGCAAGAAAGATAACCTCTCTAATGGTGCTTTCCTAACATGATTGAAATTCCCTTCGCTCTTGGGGAACTGGGAAAATGTGCTTGGGAGTTGCTTTGGGGAGTAGCTGTGTTAGAGCAGAAGGTGACAGAGTCAGTGGCCTCGGGGACTGAGCTCTGTGCAGTCTCAAAAACAAATGACCCTGAGGAGCTGAAATGCTTTTGGCCATGTCCAAGTGAGGCCCAAGTCATCTCTCACTCCTACTGATTTGCCACAGTACATCTTTTTAAGTCCAGAATTACATTTGATTTATAACCACACATGTGGCAGCAGAATCAAGTCTGGGCAATTTGAACAATTTCTTTCTTTCCCCAGCTGAGTTTGGGGGTCTGTACGTTTCCAACATAGTCCTTCACATCTAAACTTCAGTGCACAGGATTTTCTTCAGGAGTCTTCTCATCATTTTCCACTTTCTTTTCCCTGCCAAGGGCCTGCCTGGTTTTGTTTGTTCCATATCTAGGTGCTCCAAAGGCTGTCAGTCCATGCAGGCATTAGGGGTCCTATAAAATTAGACAAGCTGCTCCTGCATTTTCTTACTCCCTTTTAGCCATGAAATAAGTTTCCCAGGTTAAGAGCTAACAAATAGATCCTGGGAATCTGGCTTAGCCTTGCTGAGGGATGTGGTCAATAACCAGGAGGCTATTCCTTTTATTTCTTCCTTTAACAGCTTGTTATGCAATTACATTTTTCAGTAAGTTGCATGCTTTTTCAGGCTAATGATCCTTTTGATGGGGTGACAGTTCACAGACTTACAAACATCTGAAAACTAGAGGAAAGAATGGAAAATATTTTGAAACTTCAGCTGTGATATGATGCAAGTACAAAGTCTGATTAAGGGTGTTAAGGAGGATCTTTTCAAAGGAGTATGTAAGTGCTGTACAGTTTGATTAAAAGGTGATTAAGACCCACCTACGTTTTCAATGTAACAGGTTTCCATGGATACTACTGAGGCTGTGGAGTCCCATGGACTCTGATCCTCTGAGATGTAAAATACCTTGCCATGCTCAGCACCTCTGACAAACCAGTGAGCTTGCAAAGCAGGCAGCTGTTTGGCTCAAATTTATCATTTTCACATCTTGTTCTAAAATGTTTTGCCTGTTTTTCCCAGATGTTTTCAGGAGCTTGGCACAGCCCACAGAACAGACAAAGAGTCTTAGACCTCAGCCCAGGGAATTGACTGAGTGGCTTCTCCTGGACCAGTCAGTCTCACCACAGGATCTCTGCTTCTGGAAATCCAGGACAACTGTTCCTGCTTTGGGAGATGATGATACCTAACCTTAGTCACTGGCAGTAATTCCTGTACTTGTAGACTAGCCCAGAATTAGCAAAACACCCTCCAACCCCATTCCTCTCGGGAAGTACATCGAACCACTCAGTTCTCACGGGCACTCTGGAAGAGCAGTGAAGAGGTTGCTTTCCAGGTTAGTGGCAGAGCCAGGGAAAAAACCTTATGTTGACATTTCTGGCCTCCTGTGTGACTAATGGTAGCCATGCTAGAGGGAGCATCCACTGGTGGATTCAGAGCTCGCTGCTCTTCAGAGCACACTGTGATGTGGGACTAACATCTGCATGGCCATGGAGAGCACTTTCTTGGAGTTTGTACTTCTCCCAACAAATACATACTCCAGCTTTTTGTTTGACTCAGTTTTACTCAGTTGTGGTGTTTACATTACACCAGCTTGAGGGGGGAAGGAAGGGAATTTTTCTGTATATGAACTGTCCGGGTGATTTTCTACAGCTGCTTTGAAGGATATGTCTGTTACTTATATTGTGACTTGGATTCTATAGACACATGGCAGAGAACACAGTTCTCCAGAAAGCCAAAGAGTTTGACTGATGGAAAACAAGAGAGCAATCCAAGAGAAACCCTGCCAGAGGAGGAGCATGAACCTGAAATTTACTGTTGAAACCAGACTTCTGCCTTGGGCTTAAGCACCACACTCAGCCAATCCTACCATTGACTGCAGTGTGGCTCTGCACACATGCAAGGAACTGCTTTTTGGACCTCACTGAGTCTGGAGCTTAAGTATTGTTCTGGCATCCATACTGATTTGGAAATACACTGGTTGGCCTGGACTCCTGAAGCAGTGGGACAATTACAGGGTTTTTAAAAAAATCACAAATGTAGAGAGCCTGTGAATTGAGGCTATTCTGGCTTTTGCATAGTGAGTTTGTAAAATCAATCAGAAATTGAAGAGGGCATGAGAGATTTCATTTTAGACTGTTCAATCCCTCATTAATTGTATAGTGGATGGCAACAGAGGAAACAGGATTTGCAGACAAGTCCTTTTTTTCAGGTTATTCTCCTGTCTGTTGTTTTGACTTTCCGCTTCCATGCAGCTCAACTCTTGCAGCAGCACAAGTCTGAACTGCCAAGAAGGTTTTGACTCATCTGTTTTTGTGTTTTATTTCAGAAGCCAACAGACTCCCTGACTGGGAACCATGTCGGTCAAACTCACCTTTGTGTCCCCTGGTGATGGGGGTGGGATCAGCAGGAGCTGCTCCTTCACTGGGTTCAGCACTGTGCAAAGCAGAAAACTGGCGTAAGTAACATCCACCTGATCCTTTGGGCAGCAGGCTGGGAATGGAGTTCTTAACCTAAGGCAGCTATGAGGAGATGTCATTCCTTAATTTTCATCTTAAAACTACTGAGTGTTGTCATGGTTCACTGATGAACAGCTGTACTTCACCCCAGACTGTCTTACTGCTCTGCACACTGCACTGCAGGGATGGTTGGATTACAGAGGTGATGGATCAGACTCTTAATAGTGTCCATTTCTTCTGAAAAAATGAAGGGCTGCAACCCTTCCTGCTAGCAGCCAAATAGTGACTGATGTATTCTGACTAAAGCCTTCTTAGTAGTTATGGTAATCAGAAGTCTCCCAGACCTTTAAAAAGATGGGGATGCTAATGGTGAATCCTGGCAATATCTGTCACTGGAGCTGGCTCAGATCCTGCTGAGTTACTGAAGCAGAGCAGCATTTCATGAGAGGAAGGGCTGTGTTCTGGCAGTGCCACAAGGGAGAGGAAGGGAGGAATCAAACAGGCCAGGAGGCCACTGCAAACCCACTGCTCTCAGTAACAGTCCATAATCCAGCCAAGGCTGAGCCCAGCCTTCAGCTGGGCTCTGTAATTGCTAAACCATCCTGCACTGATCTTCTCATTTTGCTTTTCACAAGCTGCTGGGCAGCATTGCTCTGTGTAGGTAACTGCAGCTTTTCCACTAGAAGTGCTTTTTCTGAATTCAGCAATCCTGTAAAGTCTGTTGAGTGCTTTTAGTAGATATGATACATAAATGTAAAATTAATATGACTGCCAGTGCATGCTAAAATAATACCAAAGGGAATCATTTAGCAGTATCATATAGAAGTGTTGGGAAATATGCCCCTAGGAATATTGTGCTCAGAAAAATCCTGTTATGTATCAGGAAAATACCTGACTCATGTAATGAAATATCTTACCAAAGAACCAAATGACTGAATCAAACTTTTAGTTAAACACAGCTTAGTAAAGTAGGAGCAAAAAATGAAATCCCAGCATGATTGTGATGCCATCAAGAATTCTTCAATTTGAATTAACTGATTTGTTGTGGAAACTGAAAATTAATATTACCTCAAGCAAAGATCAGACATCTAAAATCACACCAATCACTAAGATCTGGAGAAAAACTCTGTCAAATGATATAAACAGACTTGAGCTTTGAGTGGGAGTTCTAGCAGGGAAAGGCTCTACCAGGAGCAGTGTTGAACAGCTGTGTCTGCAGCAGGGGTGTGAGTGCTCCAGACAGAGGAGTTCATCTGTCCCTTCAGGTTATCCTGTTACTTCTTGCTGCAAAGGTTTTCTAACCAAATGCCTCTCTTTATGCATTTTTAAGATGGTGCTTTTCATTATGTAAGTGTTTAGACAGACAGTTTTGCTCAGGAATCACTGCAATAAGGAAGATTTGTGTACTAGACACTCAGTCACAGCCCAGTGAACATGAGAGCTTTCCCCAGCATTTTTTAATCACCCTTTCCTAACTTATCTCTCCCTCAGGCACTGTTGCAAAACACAGCAGGAGCTTGCAGGGGCCCTGTGCAAGGTCTGTCCAAAGGATGACACACAAATCAGGTCCACATGGACATTCTTAAACAGATGCTAAATATACTTTTGCTTTCCTTTAGCAACTTCCTTTTGAGCCTCTCAGTCAGACACACGACTTCGTATTTCTCCACAATGGGTTCCACAGGAAGTAAATATTATTACTGTTATCCATAAAGTGGGAAATCTGATACTGAAATTATGAAGTTCACAAGGGAAAGCAGCAACACAGCATCCAGCTTTTAGCTACTGGGCCCTGCAGGCCCACATCAGCCACTGAACTGTTGTATGAAATGTGTGAAAATGAGATTCTTACATCAGTGCTCCTATGGGCTACAGCAGTCAGTGGGAGATGCTGAGGAAAAGGGGGAGTTTGAAATCCCAGCCTCTCTGGTTGCAGTACTTAGATGCTGTACTTCCAACTGAAGGGAAATGATTTCCCGAATTTAGGATCCGCACTCCCAAAATCTGAAGGTAAATTTCAAATTCCTTTACTTTCCAAAATGAAACAAAACCCAGGAGTAATTTGGTCTGTTTAATTTCAAAATACAGAAATTATCTGTTCTATATGGTATCTTGCCAATGAGAGTACTCTAACTCATGGAATGAGATGCTATTTCTTATTAGCATGAAAAGATTTTAAGTGATGAGCCTTCTAGGAGACTCTTTCAACTGCTGTTCTTGGCTAGACTGTCCCTTCCAGTGTTATTCCTGCTGGAACCCTCTCACTTTGCATGGAATACTCAAACATTCATTATCTTAATAAAGAAAAGTAATATTAATGTAAGTTTCTAATTTAAGAGTTGTGTTCCTTGTTATAGGTAACCTGAGCTCCAAATGGTTTGGTTAATTAACACTTTACATTAAGCCATCATAAAAAATTAAGATAGTCATGGTAGTGAAGAAATCAAATATCCAGTAAAGTTTGGCAACACCTAATTTATCAGATTTTTTGCAGAACATATGTTAAAAAATGGAGTCAAGTGGATGAGGATAATTAAAGTAGTTACTCAAGTGTTTCTATAGTAGGAGCAGGGACAGCTCTCAGGTGTGTTGGGTTTGGGCTTTAATCACCAAGCTCAATAATCTCCTTAGGCCTCCAGTCACATGCCTTGAACTTAAAACAGCCAGTGGTTAAGTGTAAAGCCTTTTAAAGTTGGTAATTTCTCCAGGTGAGTTGAATTTAGGATAGAGATTGGAGAGAAGGAAGAAAGCTTCTCTGAGAGCCACCAGTTGGTTTGGTTTGCTTTGGTAGATTGGGGAAGCTTGACTTACAGGCATTATTAACAAAACTATATAAAAATAGCCAAGACTTAGAGGAGTGTATAGATAGAGGTAAACCAGTCAGGAATCATCTGCAGAGAGCTCCTTTTCTGGTTTAAATTATGTAAATATATATATATAAGTAATGGCTCAGAGTGTTCTCACTCTGTAGCTTGGCACAAAAAATCCTGTGTGGGACTTCTCTTAGAAACAATATTTCATTTTGGTTTTGTAGTTCCTTTTAAAAGTAATTAAGTGAGGTGTTAGATGCTGAAAATACACCTTGATGATTCTATCTTGTATGCAATCTAGGCTGGGTAGTTTGCTTTTTAAAACCGTGGTGGGGCTCTGAGCCATGGTTTAAAGGGATGGAGTGCAGGCAGAGGAATGGCTGTTGCTAAGGATTTTTATGTGAGCTTGATCAGTCAGACCTTGAGCAGTTGCCAGCAGTGTGAAGTTTCTGATGTCACCTGTGAAAGTATTCCCTGTGTGTCCAAAGGCTTTGCTCTTTGAGTAAATGTCTATGGAGTTGGGCATACAACTTGCAGCCTGGAAGCTTTGTGGGTTAGGCATCTCCCTTCTCCCAGGTGATGGGGTTTGCATCTTCCCTGTATTTCTTTTCTCTTTCTACAGAAAGTCTCTCAGCAGAAGCTCAGTGAGATCAAGGATGTCTCTGAAACCCCCCAAGGCTTATAATTCCCTGCAGAAGGGGGCACTGATCTGGGATCCAAAGCCACTGCAGGTGAAGAAAATTTTTGAAGCTTTGAAGAAAGGACTTAAGTAAGGACTTTTTAAATATTACAATTTGCCTCACCTCGTCATGCTGCTTAAGTCTGTCTGTCACTGTGCTCTGTCTCCATCTGGCATCTCTAAACATGTGTGGTGGCTTCCCCAGACACTGACTGGGGACCTTGTAAAACAAGTTTCATTCACTCTCAGTCTGCTTGCAAGCAAAGTGCTCTGATGCTTTTGTTTTCCCCAGGGACAGGTAGAACTCAGTGGGGAGATTGTCCATCTCCTGGGGAGCAGCTGAGCTCCTGTGAGGAAGGGAGGCTTTCAGAGCATGCAGGGTGGCAGGGCAGGGATGGGACAGCCAGGCCTGGGCAGTGCTTGGCAGAAAGTTTCTGGAGAGGGAAGTGTGTGGAGTTTGCTTTGACTCAAAAAGCTGAATTAAAATCGAGTGCAAGTGAGGGTGTGCCCTACAAGGACACAGTGGGGAGGCTGGTTCCTCAACCATTTCTATTGTCCCTATACTAATAAGGGAGCACTTGCACAATTAGCTATTCTAGGAGGGGTGGAGGTGTCAGGGTGGCTTTTTGTTTCTTTTTTTCACCCTCTTTAGTGGAATTATAGCCTGAAGTTCAAAAGTCATCTCTGGGTGTCTTGTAAGGGAAGTCTAAGCAGGTACACCTGAAAATTTCAGCTGTGTCAAGGTGATGAAGCAGAGCTGTAGTACAGCTCCATCTCCTTATGGAAATGTAAATAACATTACTTTGCTGTAAATGTGGCATTATTTCAGAGCCTTTATCAGAGTGGACTGCACAGCCACTGCTGCATCAGGGCAGACTGGGGTGTAAAGGCAAGAGACCAGTCGTGCTCATTGGCTCTGGCTGGCTGGTGTGGGGTGTTTGCAGCAGACAATGGGGACCAAAGGGTGGGCTGGGAGCCTGAATTCAGGGTCCTGTGGCTTTGGGGAAGGTGGCAGTTACCTCAGAGAACACTGATATTATTCAGTGCTGAATGGGCAAACAGGCCATGGGTGAGCAGCCCACAAGGGCTGTGCCTCCCTGGGTGACCGACACTGCTCTGCCTTCAACGGAGTCCCCAGGTCCTGTAACACAAAAATGCACATCTTAAAGCATTACAGTTGATGTTGAAGGGTCCATCTGTTATCACAGAGCTTCAATTACACCCTGCAGCTCCTATCAGAAGATAAAATACCTTTTCTTGGATGTGTAAACCCTGTAGCTCTTTCTGCTGGCATCCTACTAACAGTTCCTTCACGTGTGTTGCTGCTGTCCCCAAACTTTTGCTACTGTATTAATTTTGGTCAGAGTTTGTTTTCTTAAGCAAAGAATGTAAAATGCACTGTAATAATACATTGTAAAGTCAGATGTGTCACATTTTTAGTCCAGTAAAAGACTATGAAGTCTTAGCCCTAAAAATATCCACCAACGTCTTATTAGAGGATTTAGATTTAAAAGAAACTATGAAACCAAATGTTTTTGCAGAGTTTAGAATTTATCAGAGCTTAGGGAGGAGAAACCATAAAGTGGATCAGAATTTGTTCCCAGTTTTGCAGTGAATACCATAGGATCAGCCTCCTGCCAAAACTGAGTAGCAACTAATTGACTGAAGTAACCTACAGAAAACAACTGTATCAAATAGCAATGCAAAGTCCAAATTTTAAGCAGATGCAGACAAAGTCCACTTGGTGCTGGAGTGACTTGGATTTTTAGTGCAGAACATGTTTTTACATGCCTGTTTCTTTATAGCTATAGAAAATAACTCTTTATTCTGTTAACCATCTGGGTGCCATTCCATCAGGCTGGTAATTCCAACATACTTAAATCTAAAAGTGACAAAGCTTTTCTGAAAGGTAAGTGAACACTTTTCTGTCACCAGCCTTGGCTACTTCTGCATTGAGCTGTCAGTGGCAAGTGTTAAGGGCAGGCAGCTGAATGCTGGAGACATGGGGCGTCTTGGGGGAACTGGTTTTGAAACAGTAAGAAAATGAAATGCATCAAAGCAAATGTGAGTAAGTGCAGCTGTCTAAAATGAGGTTATTTTGACTACTCAGAGCCTGTGTCTAATAATGTAGCCTTTACTGGGTGACTCTTACTCCCTCTTAAACGTAAGAGGAAAAAGTTACCTAAGTCTGCTCTGTATTAAAAGCAAAGTTGGAAGACGATGGTCTCAGCAGAAAAAGTTTAAGGCCCTGTGGAAACTCCTAAGGCACAACCCATGTGTGCAAGCAACTCTGTAGAAGCCAACTGGCACCAAGTGCTTCACACCTTGCAAAATAGGTCTTGTTCTGGAAAAAGTAATGGTTGCATCAAGGAATTGTCTCAATGTGGTATTGAGCTCTGTTTGCTAAAACGCTGATGGCATCTGCCTTTCCTTACCTGGGCAGCACTTCTGTGAGCTTGGGTTTGTAGGGCAAGTGTTCCATATTGCAATTCTCTGTAAGATGGGGTTGGTTCTTTCTCCTCAGTAACTGCAGAAGAGACTTTCTCAACAAATGAACTGACAGGAAAGGTTCAGGTAGGAATAGTCAGAGAAATCTGAAAAGATCTGTGAGTTGGTTTATGTGTTAGAACTTGCTATTCTCCTAATCCCTCCTTTCTTCTTGCCTTTAGTAGTACTACCAGCTCTACTGTCTGTTTTGTTTTGCCTCAAGTTCTAGAATAAAGCCCATCTTTCATTTGAATGATTTATTTTAAATGAAGGGAAACAAGAACCTGTGAAAGTTTGAGTGCAGTGTGTATGTGTATATGCCATGTACACTCATGCAGCAATGCTGGCCTTGCATTGCACTGCAGCATTCCACAGCTTGTCAGAGGAAAAAGGAGTCAGGAGGATTCCTAATGTAAAGCATCTTTAAATTTTGGGTGACAGTAACCATCTTCTGGTACGTGTGGGGTACAGTTGTTCCTCTAGGGTCAGCTTGGCATTCAGAACAAGTATTTGTCTATGGAAACCAGCCTTTGTCATCTCTTGGCCCATTTCCCTGTAGCCATTCACATCTCAAGAGAGTAAAACAAGGGAAGTCTTCTGGAGAAGGAAGTTGCTTCATAACATTCTGCTGAAAACACCTACCCAAAGAATTTCTAATGAATGTACCAGAGGAATCTAACAGTGGGTTTTCTTTCTCTCCAGTGAATACCTGGAAGCACATCAGGCTGAATTAGATTATCTCTCTGGTCGACACAAAGATACAAAAAGGAACTCCAGATTGGTAAGATTTTTTTAATGTCAAATACTTAAATAAAGTCACAAAAGTAGATGCTCTCTCCCACCTGGGACTCCCAGGAGTTTTCCATTTAAAATGCTGAGGTGGGATCCAGTGAGGCATTACAATCAGCAATTTCCCAAGGAAGGTAGCCCTAGATGTGAGAATTTAACTGGAGATTTCTCATTTTCAACATCCAGCAGTGTTTTTCAGATCCTGTTTCTTTACTGGGATGATATCTCCTTGTGTCTGCTCAGTGGTCAATGTTTGTAATCTCAATTTAGTGCAATTTAAGATAGTGAGTCTGGCAGTACATATGAAAGTATCATTAATAGGTACAGATACACGTGCTCTCCTCTTCAGCCTCTGCCATTTCTCTTTCAGGCTTTCTACTATGACCTGGACAAGGTGAGCCTATGGGGGATGAAATGCTGCAAATAGAGAAAAATGGATGATGTGTCTGCTGTGTAACTTACAGATATGTTTAGGAAATAATTTCTCAAGTCCCCTTCTCTCTCTGTCTCTCCTCTTCAAAAGCAAATCCGCTCTGTGGAGAGATACATCAGAAAGCTGGAATTTCACATAAGCAAGGTAAGGGGGTTCATACCTTGTACCTGTCAGGCTCACACTGCTTTGTAAGTGACTTAGCTAAATGGAAACCACTTTAATTATAATTCATCTGAAGGGGAATGATGCTGGGGACTCTCTGAAAGCTGTAGCCACTCTTTGTACCGAAGGAGGGGATTTTTATTTATTTATTTTCCTGAATGGTTCTATTCAGGCTGAATGTTGGGCGCGACCCAACCTGAGTTTTCCTGTGAAACCAGTTTGGACACTCTGCCAGTTTATTCAGAAAATGTTGCTCTGGGAACACTGACATGTTCTTCCCTCCCCTTCTCACAAGGGGCCAAAGGGGCAGTTCTGTGGAGTTTCTGTCTGCTGTCTGCCAGCTGCTTCCAAAGGACTGGAACCTCCCCTCTGGCATAGCTAATGGTGGAGGGGGCTTAGTCTGTATTGAAGGAATTGGTTTCCTGCTCTGCAAGTAAATTTTTCATGAGAAAAGTGTTACTCCACTCCTTGTCTTCTACTTTGGTAATAGCAGAGCTAATTGTATTCCTGAAAAAAGCATGGGATATTGAAAAGCAAACTGTAGCACTCTGTAAAATGCAGGAGTTGCAGCACCCTGCAATGCTCTGACAGAGGGATTTGGTTGGGTTTTTTTTTTTTGCCAGGAAAGATACTGATGTTCCTTTCCAAAACTTCTTAAAATTATGCCAAGGTAATTTTGGTTCCTTCTTTCCCCATCTTCCAAATCCTAAAGGTAGAAGAACTCTATGAAGCTTATTGTATCCAGTGCAGGCTGCGAGATGGGGCCACTAACATGAAACATGCCTTTTCCCTGTCCCCTTCCACCAAAGCCTCCAGAGAGAGTCTAGTGGAGCTTTACAAGAACTTCCAAGAGTGCACAGAGGTATGAAATACCACATACTTGTAATGAAGACCTGACTTCTTAGCAAAAAATGTACTAGGACTTGCTAGTGGCTTTTTTTTTTGTTAATGGTGTGGGTTAAAAACCATGTATAAAATACATAACATAAAAATTCTTTAATACTGAGGTCCATTATGACTTCCACTGGAAGCATGGGATGAGAATTGAAGGAGGAATAAGCTTTGCTATTTTCACAAAACAAGGAATGGAACATAACTGGGAGTGGTCAGCTGAAGCAGTTCCACTCTTCTGTGGAAGATTGTCTGTCTTAAAAGTAGTATGAATGGACTCTGTATCTGCCTCCACTAGTGAAAATGTTTGTGTGTCCTTTAAAATAATAAAAGGGCCAAAGTCCTCTAAAGAAAATGGCCCATGTGGGAAGGTGCTACTCTGCACTGCTTTGCAACTGTGATGACTGTGCAGTCTTTCTTGTAGGACATGTGCTTCATAGAGGGGGCCTTGGAGGTCCACTTGGGAGAGTTCCACGTGAAGATGAAAGGTAAGTTCCTTTCCTCTTTCCTTCAAGACTCATCAGTCGATTTTGTGGTCTAGGTAGCAATCTGATCCACTGAGAGTCCAGCTATTCAGTGCCAGTTGCTTCCACTGGCTTGCTGGATGATACCCTGAACAGAGTTCTGGCAAACTCCTGTTTGCTTCAGTGCTGTAAAACAGTTCTGCAGTGGTACTGTCTATCTGAATACAAAAGCTGACAAGCTTTCTTTCCTCAGCTCAATTAAATTTTGTCCTTTCAAGAGTGTCTTGGGCTTGTGGTATAGCTTCTGCACAGAGCTGAGGAAAGGAGAGGTATTGGCCAGAGAGCCACTTGATTTATTGCAATCTGAAACTCTACAGGTATTAGGAGTTTTCCTTCTCTTTTCAGGGCTGGTGGGCTTTGCACGTCTCTGCCCGGGGGACCAGTATGAGGTGCAGTATAAAGCAATTAATTGTCCTTTACTTTCCTGGTGTGAGTTTGCAATAGAGGAACAGGAGAGCAAGGGTGGAACATGTAGGATGAGAGCAGTGGGTGATAAAAACACCCACTGCTGTGATGGGAACAGTGCTTCGGCACATTCAGGAGTTACTGTGCCCTCTGGGCTGGGGAGGGAAAGGTGTGATTTGGGTGTTATGGGAGGGTTTAAAAGATGGCAGTGATTGTCTGTGAAACCCAACCTGTCTTCAGAGTTACCCTGGAATCATGTAGCAGTGGCTGCCTGTTTCTTGGAAGGCTGCCCTTGGCATCATTTGAATGCACCTTAGTGTCTTACTGGGTGCTCTCCTACCTGTGACAGTTCCCAATGAATTCCAGTGTGCCTTGTATTCCAGTACCCCCACACTTGGAATGCAGTGTAGTTCTGCAGCTCTTCTAGAATGGGTGGGACGTGGCATTTGGCACTGCTTCAGGTGTTAAAACCTGCATCCTGAATTCCTGTCTCCAATCTTCCAGCCTTATCCAAGTTCCCAAGTGCATGGTGATCAAGGGGATGGCTTCACTCCTGCCTGACTGGAACAGTGAGAGGCCTAGGGACTGAAGGGAATGTTCTGGGATATGTTGACCCGACATCCTTTGCTCTTTGTGGTTTCCAGGTGTTTGTGCGACTGGGGCGCCAGAAATGGAGGTTGAAAGGCAAGATCGAGACCGATGACAGCCAGACATGGGATGAGGAGGAGAAGATTTTTATACCCAATCTCCACGAGAAGTTTGAAATTAAGGTGTGGTGTATAATGGTTGGATTGGAATCAGTGGGTTAACACGTCTTCTGCCACTTACCTCTTACCTCTTAAGTTACCAAGTGTTTCTGAAAGTTCTTAAATAGTTTTCTTTTTCTAGCCGTGTAAAAATGGCAGTTAATCCGTGTTCTGTCTAGTGAAGGGACATGTACTTCTGGTTTTCCTTTGCTTCTGGCCCTTGTAACTGTATTAGTGCATCTGCTTTCCCCTAGTCTGGAGTCTGGTCGACGTGGTTGTGGTTTGGGTTTTTTGTTTGGTTGGGTTTTTTTAAAAAATGTCCAAGATCAATATCTGGGATTTTCTAGGATGAAGTCTAGATGTAGAGACCCAGATGTATATGTAGTACCAATAGTTCTGTTCTCTACTGAAAGAGAGAAATTAATGTATAGAAAACATACCATTGCACCTGTGTGTGTTTGGAGTGTGGGGTTCAAACCTCCCTTTATCCGGGTGCAGTGCAGCTGTTTTGTTGTGTTTTACTGCAGAGATGCTCCATATCTGTGAAGAACCAATGGCATTTATGTGCTGCTGCAAACTGTACTTTAAATCTTTGTTTAGAGTTCTGACACTCTTTTAGAAATCCCTTGGAACAGGTCACATCTTTGGCAGTAAGGGACCAGTGCAGTGGCCGTAGGTGACACTGAGGGAAGTGTTCAGAGCCCCACGTGCAGCTGCCCCTGCATTGGTTCTGACACCTCCCTTGCAGGGGGAATTAATCCTTAAGCAGCATTTGCACTGTAACCTGGCATCTCTAGTGGGCTGGACCCTGCAGCGTGACTCCTGTCAGCCTGAAGGGAGCTGAGATTGAAGGCTGTGCTGGATTCTGTCCTACTGGGAAACTGTGCCAGTGCAGGGTTTGGGGTTTTGGCAGTTGTGTTAAAGCAGCTATTGCAGTGTTCTCCTCCTATCTGGCAGCAAGAACTGGGTTACACAGGAGACATTCTTTGGCATCTTGCCAGCACTGCCTTTGGAAATGTGCTTATAACATGCTTTTTTACTGTCACTGCACAATGAAGATCAGGTGAGAAGCTAATTCAGATCCCTGTTTTCCCATAATAGTCGTTAAAACCTGTATTACTTTGTGTGACAATGATAGTTTTACTCTTTTTGTCAACTTATGAAAGTCTACTGATGAATGTCCTCCACAGCCTCCTGCTCTTTCCACTTTGTGCTTAATGATCTTTGCCCAGTGCAAATACATAGCAGGTTTAAAAAAACAGAGAAGAAAATTGATGAGTGCCAAAGAGTGTTCCAAGAGGAGCCCAGCAGCATGACTTCAGCTCTTAAAAGAGATGTAGGCAAGGAACTAATTCCAAAGTGGAGTTCAGGCACTTGTGCTAAAATTCTGTGCTGAGTCTGATGCTTCATGCACTTCTAGAACAATGTGATCTTCAGTTGGAAGTATGTTTTTGTAGCAAATACTCAAGTTAGGTTGTTGTTTTTTTTTTTTTTTTTTTTAAGTAGCTGAAGAAGAAAAGTGCCAGCCTGGGAAAAACACAGGCCTGTGACTGCATTGGTAACAAACCTGGAGCCACCTGCAGAGCTGGAGGAAAGAATGACCCAAGTTCTGATTTTGATCCTGCTGAGCTCAGGACAGTTAGAGAGGTCACAGAGGATGCAGAGAGTTGTGTCTCCAGATCCTTTAGGCAACTGAGAGCTGAAATAGTCTGGTACTGAAATAGTTCCAGTACTAGAGCAAGAATTACAGACTAATTTTTCTTAAAATCATAGTCCACCAAGTTCCCTTGTCTGAAGTGCTGTGCAGCTCTGTGTGTCCCCTTTGCCAGCCCCCTGGGAGCTGTTCCCTGTGGGGATATCAGCTCACAGCTGTTTAGGAGCCTAGAACTGAGTATCAGTGTTTGGTTTGTTATAGGCCTCAGAGCAGAGCTGAGCCTGGGGTGTTCTCCTTTCTGTGCAGGTGACTGAGGACTGTCTGGTAGGATGAAACTGGATGTGTTTGTCTGTCTCTGCAGGTGACAGAGCTGCGAGGACTGGCCACTATTCTAGTTGGTGTCGTGACATGTGACAGCATCAACTTCTTTACAACCAAGCCTCAGGCCATCATTGTGGACATCACTGAACTGGGCACCATCAAGCTGCAGCTGGAGGTCCTCTGGAAGTAAGTAGAGCTTCCAGTGGGAAAAGCTAGAAAACATTGGAAATGATCAAAGGCTCCTAAGTATGTCAGTGAGCAGCATTCACCCCCACAGTCCTCTCTCCATTCAAGGTGCAGGACAGATGACAGCCTTGTGCTTCCTCACAGCCATCCCGGCTGCTGGGCCTGATCTCTGTTGGAGCAGTCCTCAGGAGGGCAGGGGAAAGGACACAAGCTCTTTCTATGACCTATCAGATCTTCCTTTGCTCTTACCAAAGCCATGGATAGCCATGGGAGCTGACTTAGCCTGACTTAGTGAGCCTTACTTAGCTCACCCCTCTTCACAGTGAGCATTCAGTCCAGCTCCAAGCAATTTATGTCCATCTATAAAATATGAAAAATAACTGAAGATGATGAAATGAAACTGGAAGTAGCAGCTTGTAGGCACAATGAAAAAAATACATAGCTGAAATTTTAGAACAATCACTCTGACCAGATCACAATTTGTTATAAATGAAGCTTTCCCAAAACTTGGCACCTTCATATTTGCACTGAGTAGTTATGGATACGAGGCCTGTTTGTGCACTACAGGGAAGCTTGGTTACAGATGTGCTTTTAAAGGAGCTGAGCATTGTCATGGTGCCTGTGATTTATTAAATTGTTTTATAATTTAAATCTGTAAGTTGATTATTGTAGTGGATTACTGATGTTATTAAAAGCAAATTCTCACTGTTGTGGATGCTGCAGTGGAACTTATTCCTCACTCCAGACTCACCAAGGTTTTTGAGGTAGTACTGTTGTTTCTGCTTTATGGGACTGTTGTTCCACACTGAAAGGACCATCTACAACAAATCAAGACTTTTTAACCTGTTTCCATTTACTGTTGTCCAGGGATTAAATGCAGCCCCTTAGTGAAGTGCCCAGTTAAACAGTGGGCACTGTTCTCTTGTACCTCTGTGTGTGGCTCACTGCAGTCCTTGATTCTTCCCAGCCCTCCATGGCCAAGAGGCCTTTGAACACACCTCTGTTGTAAGGACCCTCTTGAAAGGCCACTTTGACCTGGGATCCAAGCTCTCTCCAGGAAAAGCAGAAACAGCTTTCAGGTTCCATTTCTGGGGCTGGGGAAAGAAAAGCTTTATTGATCAACACAGTTTTCTGAATGTCTCTTGTGCATGCTGTGGTTCTTGACATTTACTGCTGACTTGTACCTGCAACTGGGCTGAAAAATGTGTCTTGCCCACAGCACCTGAAAATGATTTTCCAACACACAGATTGCTCAAAGTCAATGAGAAATAAACTCACCCAGCAGAGTTTGGCTGCACCCATTTATGGTGCTTCTTCCTCTCGAGATCTGACAGTGGGCATCAGGATGTGGTGTGTTTTGGTGAGGTGCTCAGAAGAAATCACCTCTACTCTCTTGTTATTAACCCACACCAATGGCATCTGACAGTCCCTTCACTTACTGCTGCTGGATCTGCTCACTTCCTTTCCTCTCTGTCAGTAGCTTCCATAATGAATTATGCACATAAGCTGTTCTTACAAAAGGACTGTACGAGGAAAGCCCCTCCCTATTCTGGGATATTGCATAGTTCCTCATAATAGCCCGAATCTCCACAGCAAATTACATTTGTGGCAGAACTTTCTGGAAAAGTCCAATCCCGACGCTGTTGACCCTCGATGGCTGTGGTGTCTGATAGCTCCGAGTGCAGCTCTGGGCTGGCAAAAGCAGCAGGTCTGTGGTATTTGGGACAACCATCACAGCCTTTGGAGTTGGCAACAGTTGAGCTGGGAGCAGGGTTTGTCGTGACTCATTTTCTTTGGGAGTTAATCCCCTCTTGGAATTTTTCAGCGTGTGAGAAAACCCCGGCTGTGTGTCTCTGCTGTGTTTAAGTTTTGCGAAATGCTTTGGTGTCCCACCAAGTGGATTCTCCAGAGCACTTCTGTGCAGAGCTGGCCTCTCCTCTGGCAGCCTGCTTGCTGGAGTTCTTTGCAGAAAAGAGAAGTTTTGTGGTGATAACTCAGGGTGTTTCTGTTTGCAAAGCTAGAGCACTCAAAACAACAGCTGCTTTTCTCTTTGATTTGAGAATAACTAAACAAATCCATCTGATTTGCCCAAACTTCTCTGAGGCACAAGCTTTCAGTCTAGACCTGCTTTGTGAGGAATCCAAATGCAGATCTCTCTCTTCCGCTTCTCAATGTATATTTTCTTTTAAATAGGTCTCCAGTCTTCTGGGCTCAAACAAAAGTGCCTTCAGCTCCTTTATAGATCATGCCATGAGGAGTGTGAATGAACTTGGGGCCGTTGCAGAACAGCTTTGTTGGCCAGTTTGGCAAAAGGCTTTGGGTTTTTTGCCAACCTAAACAGCAGTCTGAATTCTGTGTCTCACATGCGGGACAAAGAGAAAGCTGTATTCTCCTTTCAGAACTTCAGCAGCACCCTGTGCTGGGATCCAAGGGCACCATCCAGTCAGAACTGCTCTGGTGACTCTGCCTGCTTTGGGCTGTGCTGGCCTGGCTCACAGGGCTTCCTGGAGTGAGAGAAAACCTGAAGGGAGAATAAAAAAAGGAAAGTCTGGTTTCTATTTTTGGATGCTGCCAGTCCTGATCTTATAGTGAAAACTTAGGTGAACATGTAGGTACTCCTGCAGTATCTTCAGGCAGTATCCATCAGTGCATCCCTGTGCACTCATAGCCTGGGGCTGTGACAAGCTGTACTAACCTGGAAAATGTGCTTGCTGTGCTTTAAGGGGTAGGTGAAACACCTACTAACAACCTTCTCACTGTTAAATTGCATGGGCATGTTCACCTGGGTTTGATGGTGGCAAGAGAAATCTCATCATTAATAGTGAGTCCAATCAGTTGACTAGAATTGGCTTTTTTTTCTGTATTAATGTAAGTCTGGATTCACAGGCTGAACACTGGGATTCAGGCAGGTCTATCCACCAAGAGCACTTCTGGTCTGCTGGTATTTAATCCATGGACAGAAAGGGAGTGCTTAGGGCACAGTGGGAGAAAGCAAGGCAGATCCTCTGGGGCTGAAGGCTGGACTGAGTTCTGCTCTTAAGCTCTCTCTCATCACTTCTGCTCCTCTGAGAGCATAAACCAGGCAGTGTCCTCCTTACCCAACAGAAAGTGCAGCAGGGGGAGGTAAATTATAGAAATCTCAAGTATTCCATCACTCCACAGGTTTGGTGGGTGTGACAAAGTAACATCTCCCTGGGAATTCATGCTCAGGGCTGGCAGAGCTCAGGTGGGCCACTTTGATTTTTTTTTTTTTTCTAATAGAATTTTTAAGCCTTGAGAAGGTGCCTATGGATAATCCTGTGCAGGCACATCAATGTGGACAGGATATGATTAGCCACAGACACCCCTCACCCCCTACAGCAAGTACTTGCTCCACAATTTAAAGTTAAATAATGACATTTCTGCACACTTTTTACCTACACAGAGGTTTTGTGTCAATGATTTCAGGAAAGCCATTAGACAAACTAAGGAAAAACCAGTGACAATTAAAGGCAATAGTCTGTTTGCAAAGTCTGGTGCATGACAGATCTCAGCCATGGATTGCCTCAAACCTGGGCATGTGTCTGGGGAAAGCCCACTCTATTTGACTAATTTCCTGTGTTTTCCCCTGGAATATCCCCTACTGGATTCTGTCAATGTCAAAATGCTGGGAGAGATGGATTCATAGATCTGTCCCAGTCTGATGGTTTGTTTGCTGTAGAAATGTGGAAGGAGATGATGGATCATGCCCAAAGAGCTTAGAGCCAAGAGATAATAGAAGCTTTAGAGCAGAGTCCATTCTTTCTTTCCCCTCTGCTCTCAGCTGTTCCTTGCAGGGACTGGGAGTGTGTCCTTGTCTGGAGGCAGCTGAAGAGCTGCATTTTGCTGGAGGGTTCCAGGAATTGTCAAAGGGGCAAAACAGATTCAGTTTGTTGTTGTTGTTCCTTTCCCAGAAGTGTCATTTTGCATTACTGCAGTGCTATATTAAAAGCTAAAAGTGAAAAATGTGAGGAATGGATCCCTGTGACTTTTTCTAAGAAATACCACGAGTAGGAGTAATTTGCTTTCATCAGCAAACACAGCAGGCTTTGGGGAAAAGGCTCTGGCTGTCAGAAACCCTATTTATTTCTGTCCAGTGAGTCAATGCAGGTGGTGGTGGTTGGGACTCCGTGGAACTGGGCTGTGTGATGGACCCCAGCTGGGTGACACTGGTTAATTCAGCCAATTAACCTGTGCTAGGGGAGCTCAGAGTGTCACCTCTGTGCTGAGGAGCTGCACTGCAGGGTGCTGGGGAGAACTGTCCCTGTGCAACACGAGCAGCTGAAGAGACTTGGAGCTCTGCTTTTCAACTTTTGCCAGAGAGCAGAAGTTCTTTTCCCTGCAATTGATTAGTCCTCATTCCCTTTTGGATCTCCTGCAAGGTACAGCTGAATGCAGCTGACTTTATCCTGCTGTTTGGTCGTCATGTTCCTATCACTGAGGTTACAGATTTGTGGTGAACAGTTCACTTCTTTCCAAATGCCAGTCCTTAAGTGGAAAAACAAACTTTCTTTTGGTGCCACAAGGCATATCAGTGGGGAACAAAAGTAACACGTAGGAAAAACAAACTCGCTTTGCTGAACTTGAAATATGTTTTCCCTCTCCTGGGTAGCTGAGTTGCATTTGGGGAGACAGTTTGTCCGAGTTTCCTTAAACTGGTTTGCAGAGGAGTTGGGAAATTAATGGCTGGGATGCAGAAGGTAATTGGGAACTCTTCAGAGCAGGATTTGTCAAGGTCTTGCAGCCCACAGCCAGCACCCTCTGGGGCTGTAAGTGGCTTCATCCGTGCCTGTGTGACCCACAGAACTGCCCTGTAGCCCTGCAGCTTCCTCTGCCAGCCAGTCATTTATTAGTAAGTGAAGGATAATGAGGGGGTTTTATTGGCTTTTCCAGGTGCTGTGTGCTCTGCAGGAGGGAAATTGGCAGTTTTCCTTTATTACATGTGCTCTGTTTCCTTCCTGCCTGGGGTGGTGCCTGTCCCACTGTGCCCAGTGCCTGTCACACACAGGCTGTGCTGGATGGGCAGCACCAGGGCCTGTGCAGGCTCTGCAGGAGGACAGGGAGCACTTCAGCCTCTTGGAACACTGGACTCTTCCAAAAACTCTGGCACAGGTCTCTGTTTAAAGGGTGTTGAGAATTCTGGGTAAAATACCTTCTTGCCTACCTCTTTCTCTGCTGGAACAATCAAAGATACTGGTCAGAGGGGCAGTTTCTGTTTCCTTTTATTCCCTGTGGCATTGACTGAATGTCACAGTTCAAATCCTCCTAGCTGTTCCTGCAGCTGAACGCCTCTGTGCTCTCTGCTCTCACTGACACTTTGGCCTTTGTTTTCTGCTGCAGCCCCTTTGACACAGAGAACCTGTTTTTGTCACCTGGAAGCACTGCCAAGTTTTCTGTGGGTAGCAGGAAGAGCTCGTTGTACAACTGGACCCCCCCAAACACCCCCAGCTTCAGAGAGAAATACTACCTGGTGAGTACCTGAGGAAAGCAAGATACAAAGCACAGACCTAGGGCTTGATTTTGGGTTAGATTAGACTGTTCAGGAGCACACTCAGAAGTGTGAAAGCATAGCACTCTGGGCCTTTGCAGTTTGGGGCTTTGTTATGTTTTTTTTTAACCCCCATTCATTTAACCCAGAAACAGGTTTTTAGCTGCCTTAGTAACTCTCACCGGAAAGATAAACCACACAGTTACTCCTGCTCTTCTGTTCATCCTGGGGCTCTTAGAAATTGGTTTCAGTAGTTTTTTGTCCAATCCATGCTGGCCTGGCCCCACGTGCAGAAGAGCCCTGTGCTTTGATGGATTTGGGTGCATGTTTCCAAAACAGGAATCAGAGTTGTATCTCTTGGGTGGGGTCTCAGGCTTCCCAGTTGTGTCCGTGCTCATTTATGGATCTCTTTGCTGCAGTCTCTTTTGCAGCTGAGGCAGAACCAGGGGGATGTAAGTGATGAAGCCCAGCCCCCCAGCATTCTGAGCTACTTGGCTGCCTGTGATTTTGATGACCATGGGAGGAGCAAAGCTCACAATCCTGCCGAGACCAGTGAGGGAGACTCGTTCAGCTCTGAGGACCAGAAAGGGGCAGAATCCCGAAGTACAACTCCAGCTCTGGACCACAGGCCATTGGTGATTATTCAAGAAACTGGTGCAGAAGAGCACCAGCACCCTCTCCCAGATCACACAACTCTGGATATCCTGAAGAAGACTCCATGTGGGGATGGATTTCCAAGTAACCCCTCCAGTCTTCCGAATCGCCACAAGGGCAGGAGGGATTCTGTGAGCCAGCCCAGGACTCGGCCCCTGGCAGAGCAGGAGGACAGCAGCCAGAAAAGCTGGAATGCTGCAAGTGACCCGAGACTGGATGGACATACAAAGTCTATTGACAAGACTCTCCAAGAAGTGTTGAATTTGCTGAAATCACACGATGTGGGGCAAGCCCAGCTGGAGAAATTGGAATACCAGGTTTCGTCTCTGAGGGATAAATTAAAGGTATGGGAATGTTTTACCCTTGGGACATGATGCAGCTTCCTCTGTTACCCCTAAATCTGAAGACGTTCTGTGACCCTGAGGCTGATTTCATTTAATGATGCAGCAATGGCACGTTCCCAAAAGGAGTTTGGCCACCAGAGGTCAGGCAGGACTCGGGAAAGGCAGCTCCCAGTGCTGGGCACAGAGCAACGGCTGGGAAAGGAATAACCAATGCAGTCCAACTGGAAACCAGTCTGGGCTAAGCTGAGCATGAACTAGTCAGAGCCTCAGCATTTAGGTTTGCTTCTAATCTTTCTTGATATTTTTAAAATTTGGTATAGCTCGAGGTGACTGCATCAGTTCATCAAGCCGATATGCTAAGAATGAAATCAGAAAAGCAAATTAATTTATTATTAAGAATGATTTCAAAACCAGCAAAGAACTCCTGCAAAATGACTTGATACTACAAATAACAGCATTTTTCCTTCCACCCCATCAACAGCAAAAGACACTTCATCACAAACACTCATCTATGGAGAGTTTAATGGTGGAGACAGTCCTGGAAAGCTTTGACTTCCTAAACGCTGACTGCAGTGCTGACGAGCTCTCGCTGTTTGGGAGCATCAGGACAGCCAGTGTCAGGTATGTGCTGTGGGGACAGGGACAGGGCTGAGGGGGAACACCTGGCTGAGTAACAGCTGTGCAGAGCTGCTGCTGGTGTGAACACCCAGCACCAAAACGTGTCCTCATGTTTTTAAGAAGGTTATAAATGCAATTTAAAAAATTGCTGTTGCGTTTGGTGCCACCTGGTTTGTAGTTTGGCGACTTTCTTGAAGGCTCCCGTTGAGACTGCACATCTTCAGTTTTATTTAGTGATGAGAGTTCTAACTCCTTTTCCCCCTCATCTCAACAGCACATACAATGACAACACACTGAAGTCCCTGAGCTGTGACACGAGACCAGAAACTCAAGATGTCACTACTGGTGATGACAACTTAGACACGCTGTTGATAACTCACCTGAAGCTGTGCAAAGGTCTTCTGGAGGTACAGAACAGCCTGGGGGTTCCCAGGGCACTGGATGTCATTGTTGATTCTGATTATGGACAGAAGGGATTACGTAGCTGTTTTATAAGAGCAGAAAGACTCAAAATGGAAATGAAGTCCAGAAACTGCAGCATCTTCGTGTATCTACACAGAACATGTCATATAAAACTCTGCTGCCTTTCTTCAGCCTCTGGGTTTTGCTGGAGCTCTAATTAGTACTTTGTGCCCTAAGCAGGCTGTAAATGCAATCAGACAGGTTTGGCTCTAAATGTGCAAGGGGTGATCAATTTTTGAATGAATGAAAACCCGATACTACCAGTAGTATATGCTGTGATGGCAGAGGGGCCTTCTCAGAGCAGCTGATGTTTTCTCACTGCTCTTAGAAGTTTGATTCCAAGAAACAAATCCTGGTTTACCTTGAGCTTTATACTGCCCTTGTTTCAGCTGCTGAGATACATATGTTGCATTTCAGAAACTGAGGTCACCAAACGTAGCCCAGGTTGTCCAGGAGAGCATTTTGGAAGAAGTATCGGAGCAGACTCGAGTGCTGGGGGATGTCCTGGATATGTCTGTTGAAGAAAGTGAGTAGCTGCATTATTTCCAAGGCATGCCAGAGATGGGAGAGGTGCACCCCTGATGTGCCCGCTCCAGCTTCCCCAGACACATCAGTGTTTCATTCTAAATTCCTTGCAAACAGTCACATAATTAAACCAGCTCTTATATCTGGATTCTTAGAGAAAACAGGGCTCATGGTTTGCTTTGGATTTTTCTGCAAGGAAGGAAAAGATTTGGAGAAATTTGTCTCGAAGAGTAGCTGAACTGGTATGTTTTAAACAGGGATGTTGTAGATGATGGAGTTTGCAGTCAAAGAACAGCAGAGCAGCCTTAGTAAAATTCTCTTTTACCTGTCCTTTTACTTGGTAAGCAAACAGCCCAAATTCTGTGCCCATCTGCAAGAAGAGTTGGGCAATTCTTCCCACCTCAGGCCTTCCCAATACTAAACTCCTCTATACACTGTTGACAAAAGGATGAAGCACAATGGGAGGCCTGGAAGGCTTTTGTTCTCACCTTGGTAAATACAGCATCAAGAATGCAAATTTTAGTTGGAAGCATTTGCTGACAGATTTTATCCTGGAGGATGTGAGAATAACCTGTTCCCCAGAGCAGAGCTCCAAAGGGCCTTTGGTACAGTGTGACAGGGAAGTGTGGGAGTGTGAAATGCAGTTCAGTCTCTCTGTAGGGAAGAGCAAGGCATGAAGGGTCCAAAGGGTAGTGAGAAACCACAGGTTGACTTCAAGTGAAGTGTTTGATAAGAGAGAGCCCCGAGGAAGGAACACGAGGCAGGATCTCTAAAACCTGGCAGTGGCACATCTTTGGCTGTGATAGAAGGGCAGCCAGTTAAACTCACAGGAAGTTCTTCTGGAGCTGGACTCACATGCCAGGACAAAATGAACAATAAGGGGCAGAAGAGCTGCTGATGACAGTTTAGGAGCTCAGCCTAGGCTTGGTGAGATCAGTGCTTGCAGGTTTTAGCATTTTGGCAGGAAATGCCCCATTTTGAACAAAACCATCTCTAGCACAAATACAAGTTAACGCTGCCCCATGTCTAGATAATCCATCTGGTGCCTAATTTCTCATGTAAAATCCAAAATCTGCTGGAGCTCACGGACTTCTTCAAATGTGGGGTTTCAGTTATTCAGAAGACTAAGAAGAAGAAGCACTATCTGAAGATGTGGAGTGACCTTGCAGAGCCTGGCAGCATCTTGTTGGCTTCAGCAGAAAGGTTCCGTCATGCCCTGAAATACACGATGATGCTCAGAGTGAAGGAAAAGTACCCCAGGCAGCTGGAAGCAGGTACCACTGGAGCACAAGGCCACTCAGACTGCATTTGGCTGCAGTGCTAAAGATTGTCCCTGTGCATTTAAGAAACCCCTAAACCTCTTGCTTGTTCTCAGCAGCTTCCCACAAACTAACCTGCTGTTTTCTCATTTGTCCTTGTCCGTGTTCCTTCTTGCAGTGCTGCAGAGGCTGCTGGAGCAGATCCTCACCTGTGATGGGTTGCTCCCCACTCCAAACCTCCAAACAGAACCAGTTACTTTATTCCAGTTTTATAGCTACCTGGACAAGCACCACATTGCCAGCCTGGAGAAACATTTGGGAAAACTTGCCAAGGAAGGTAATGGCAGTGCTTGGCTCCTCCTTTAGGGCTACCCTCCAGGTTCCCACTCAAGATACAACTCCAGAGCAGGAAACACCCCAACCAGTGCACTGACAACTTGCTTCCATTTTAATTGCCCTTATGACCATGTAATTTTAATCAGAACAGGAAAGATGTGCTTGACTCCCATATCTGGCTATGTACAAACAAACCAGGTGTGAAGGATGGGTTTATCTTAAGTGCCCTGAAAAGTGGGTTCTGGGATATTCTGAAGTTAAAGCAGAAGCAAAGTCAAGAGGAATCTACAGCTGGATCCAAGGACTGAGTAAAGTCTGGGGCTTTGGGTGTCTATTGCAGCTGGAATCAGACACAGAAAATAGCAATAAAATTGCAGAGGTTACTAACGTGCATTTTCTAGCCTGAGGTAGCCAGAGCCTCACTGGAGTCTTGTCCAACATGTGAAAGTACTTGAAAACCTACTCTGTGTTAGAAAAGAGTTATTTTAAAAATAGTCTTTATATTGGCTGCATCTTTAGGCTTATGTTGATGCAGATGACTCATCTGGAGGGGGGCTAAAACTTGAGCATTCCTAGTCAGTGAAAAAGACCTGGAATATTCTTCAAATTGAAAGGGTAAATCCAGTGCCTGATTTCTTAGTTTTTAAAAGAGAGAGGGGTTTTTTTGTCCTGTACCGTGAGATCTTCCAGGGCTGTTTGCATTTTGCTTGATCCTGTTCCTTGTTGTGGGCTGGGCTCTTGTCCCGATGCCCAGGGCTGTGGGACCTGCTCTGGGTGTTGTCCTGGATGCACCCGGGGCTGGCACAGATCGGCTGCTCTGCCGTCCCAGCCTGGGCACGGGAGGAAATGGAACAATGGCAGGGAGAGAAGACAGGATGGGCAAAGGGGCAGCTGTCCCGGTTTGCTTCCTGCCACGCTTGGCTTCCTCGCCGGCCCTGGGAATAACTGCTTGTGGCTAAAGGGGAGCGGGCCAGGGAGGAGTTCCTTGCAAATGTCTTGGTTTGCGGGTGAGTGAAGCCGAGCACTTCCCTCGCAGTGATGCTGATCGAGGAGCTGCAGTGCCCCGGGAGGCTGAAGACGCTGAAGAAGCTGAAGGGGAAGCGGCTGAACAAGCTGCAGCCGCTCCCGCAGACGCTGCGGCTGCTCGGGGAGCTGCAGCTGGACGAGAACCACCGAGTGAGCAAAGCGGCCACGTCCTGCCTGTGCCGCGCCGCCGCCAGCAGGAGCCTCAGGGCCAAGGTAAGCGCTGCAGCTCCCCTGGCCTTGCCGGGCTGCTGAGATCCATGGGGTGGTTTCAGCCCGGAATGGCACTGCTCCCTCTGCCCTTGGCTTAGCTGTGAACTGGCCCCTAAACCGCAGCAGTGCTCGGGTGATTTGTCTCTGTCCTGTTTTTGACTTTCAGATGGGCAGAGCTGCTCCTGTCAGTCTGCTTTGGTTGTTTGATTAACACTCAAGGTGTTCCTTTTACTTTCCTTTTTCCATTCAGGCTGTGTTGTTTTACACTGATGCTTTATCTGACTGTGATGCAAGACTTCAGCAAGCTGCATGTTTGGCTCTTAAGAACCTCAGGGTAAGTGTTCACAGCTCTGCTGGGCACATCTGGCCACAGTCATGGATGCAGAAGTGTGTCTGGCCGGGATTTTAAAGCTGGTAGGGTCACTTTAGCAGCTTTCTGCTGTTTGGAATTCCCGAATTCCTTGGCTGCCAAAGTTCCAAACCATTAATGCCGTTGTTCCAAAGGCAGCAGGAGAGGGAGCTGTGGGCATCTTGTTTGATGTGCCAGGCACAGCACAAGGACACAGGGGATGTGTTTGAACTCCTGTGATATCCAGTCACACAACAAGAAATCAGTCTTATTCTTAAATTCAATTTGCAAAGCAACAACTGGGATTAACCCTTTCAGGGACGTCCTGGTGGGTGATGCTGATTTAATGGTCCTGCAGCAGGGACCTGTACCCTGCGACTTTTACACTTTCTAAGACCCTAAGACAGGAGAGAAGGAGGTGAGAGAGGTGAGAATATGTCAGGAAATGTAACTGCAAGCTGATGTGCTGGGGGAGAAGAGAAAGGTCCTGGTAGAATTCAGGTTCAAGAAGAGATGGGAGTTTGTGTGTCTGTTTGCCTTGTGAAAAACATCCACCAAACTGCTGAGGAGCTGCTGAGGCCAATGTTTCCTTTCTCCCACAGGCTGTGGAGAGCATTGAGCAGGTTGCCCACCTGTGCCAGTCTGAGACAGAGGAAGTCAGGAATGCAGCCAGGGAAACAACGCTGTCCTTTGGTAAGGCTTTCAAACAGTCTGAAAAAGTGATGTGAAATAGTGCAGGACCAGGAGAGGCCTCAGGTGCAGCCTGAACACATCCAAGACAGTGGAAATCCCTCATGAACAGCTGTTTCATACCATGGAGACAAACTTTATATCACAGGTACCAACCAAGGGCCCTCCTGTTGAGGTTTATAGAACCAGACCAAGGAAATTCTCCAGGATAAAGTGCTTTAGGAACCACTGAACCTTTTGAAAAGGTGGCAGATAAGAACCAAAGATGCTGGAAGTGATGCTGGAGAACTGTTTCCCTATTCTATTCTTTCCAAACCCCCTTTGATCCATGTTTAGTCCTGGGGATCTCCAGACTTGCTTCCCAGAAACACTCAGGCTCACGTGCATGGCAAGTTTTCCAGCTGTGATGCTCCAAACTGTTACTCACATGGAAGCATTGACAGGAGGCCTGATTTTCCATGGTGGCTTCCAGCAGGTTTTGGAAAACTGTTCCCTTAGGGACGTGCTTGCCACTATTAGGAGTCCTTGTTAGTTCCAAACAAGGTCACAATGGAAGTGTTTCCAGAGGATCCCATTTCTCAGGCGTTTGTGTCTCTCCCTCAGCACAGGCTGTTTCCTTTCTCCACAGGGGAAAAGGGCCGCCAAGCCTTCGAGAAAATGGACAGGATCTGCTGTGAACTGAGGGAAACTGCCCAGCACGAGGCCGAGATTGAAATCACAGTGTTTTAGGAGTGCAACGGGAGGAGCTGCATCCCCCTGTCCTCACGGCCACACGGGGACCTGAGGGATGGCTTTGGTCATCCCTGCTGTCTGTGCTGCATCCTGCCCCAGGACAGGCTCATTTCCAAAGGGCACAGTTTGCAGTCTCCACAATTCAGGCTGGAACACATTTTCTCACCATCTCTCAGCACGTGATCAAATACCAAGTGCCTGGATGAATGAAAGCTGGGATCTCTTGGAATGTGGCACCAGGTTGTCGCTGGAGTTAAAATCTCCATCTTGCTGGAATTAGCTGCCCCTGCTCAAACTGTAAATCCAATATGATTTATTTTCCCATGAAGTGTTTTATTAATTTGGCATTTCCCGAGGGAGAAATGAATCACTCTCCAACAGTCCCTCTGGAAGGCAGCAGACAACAGCCTTTTACACCAACTAGCAGAACAGATCCAGCAGCATTGCTCAGTGGGTTCTTTTGCCTGGACAATTTAGTTGCAGAAGGAAAACTTGTTACTTCCAAAGTCTTCAGCCTGGTTGCAGCTTAGGCCACGTTCCAGCAGGGACAGACAGCGTGTGGGAGGAGTGTGTGTGCTCAGCAGCAGGGTCTGTGTTGGGTTTGCCAGGTGCAGGTCTGACTGAGGGAGGGACAGGTTTGGGTTGGTTTTAAATTTTGAGTTTAGTCATAGATCAAGACTTCTCATAATCATCCACCTGGTGTCAGGCCCTTCCTCAGCCCCTGGCTGGCAGGGCAGGGTGGCCGTGGAGAGAAGCCTGGCCTCAGGTACAATACTTGAAAGGGTTGGGCTTGTGTGTACATATTTTTATATATGTATATATATGTGTATAAAACGTTTCTATTCAGTATTTATTTGTTGGATTTCATACTGTTTTCTGAAGTTCTAATAAACCATTGAGCCAAGTTCCTGTGAGTGTTTTGTGGTGCTGTGCTGGCAGGCCTGGGGACAGGTACAGGGCACTGGGCTTGACCCCTGTCCTGCCTGGGACAGGTCAGGCTTGGACCCCTGGAGTTCAAATTGACCTGATTCATGTGAAAGACCAGAGCAGGGAGCTGGAGGGGTCAGGGAGAGATGCAGGTGCCTCATCTCTTTTACTCTGCCCACAGAAAGTTCTTACAATAACATTTAAATCACACTTTCCTCTACAACCCCCCAACGTTCCCCTCCTGCCCCCCTGTGCGTGTGGGTCAATCAGGAGCCTGTGGCTCCAGCCCCAAAGCAATAAGAGACCCATCAAAGTTCTTTAAAAAAAGAATTTTATTGTTACAACTAAAATGAGAACTGAAAACTTGTATGGGAGACTGAAAAACTGTACAGTTGTACTCTAACCTGGGAGGCCCAGCAGCGGCTTACACAAAAGACAAGATACCTGAAACTGTATTATACCAAAACATTCAGCTTTTTTGTTGAGTTTTTAAATTTTTTTTTTTTATAAAAGTTTATTCTATGGCAATCTGTAAAAAAAGAAAGACCTGATGAGTAAATATTTGCTTAAGGCAGATAGCAGAGCAGCTCACTAACGTCCTACCGAGTCTAACATGGATGTTTGTCCATTTCCAAGAACAGGTTACCCAACACCCCCACGGTATTTACACCCCCCAACTACCACAGACAGTACAGGACAGCAAAACAAAATGGGAACAGTTCAGTATTCCAAGCCTTATCCACACCTCAGGGGCCTGGGGAGCAGTCACTTTGTGTCCTGGGACAGGGGAAGAGCTGGACCTGGAACAGAGGGAAGGAACAGGTGGAAAGGGGGATGCTCAGAGCTTCTCTACAACCTGCAGGAACTCTCTCTTGGTAGAATCATTTGCAATTGAATTAATCTGGAATCAAAGGAAGGAGGCTTTGTTTTCCTGCCATACCAAAACCTTAAAATATTCTCTCTTGGGAACATGTGCAGTGGGGGGGGGTTTGGTTCGTGTCTTTCCAAAGGTGCCCCTGCTGCCCCCAGGCCAGGGGAGGTGTGGATAGGGCTGACTAAACTCTGGAATGTCTGTACTACACTCACTCAGCTGAAAGGAACATGCTACCACCGGGCACACGGGATCCCACGGGAAGTCATGCCAAGGATTAGGCGAGTACATATTATCTGATAAACACCCAACAGGCCATCGCTGAACGAGGAGACTTTCAGCAACACCCTCTGAACCACAGCCACTAAGGATCAGGTCATGCAAATATCATTTGGGCACATCAGGAAGCAGAAATATAAGTTCTTTCACCTTTCAAGCACGTGGTGTTTCATCGGGACACCGGAGACTTCACATGCAGTTTAATACAAAGGGGTACAAATGGTGCCTCAGGGCAGGACCTGCCCGTGCTGGAGAGAACAGTGGGGACAAAGCAATCACATAATGTATCTTAAATACACAGATGAGCCATTATATATTACCATTTTTCTATACTCATTTTTCCTGTTTCCAATAATATAACTAAATATTGACTGATTACAACATTCCTCCTTTCAAGTACTGGTCTGACCAACAGTCTCACAGGTAAAAGGATTGATTCCCAGTACTACCTGAGGATTTATTATTGTACTCTTGAGAAGCCCTTGATGCAAGCTTAACAAAACACAAAATAGAAATAACTCCAACCCCCCCCGACCCCCTTCACCTACTCACCCACTGAAGGAAGAGCTACACCTACAGCCAGCTTGGCAAAAATAAATACTGAGTGGAGAGAGCTCCCCTGGGCTCCTCCACAGCGAGGCCTGCACTGAGGGGGTGCTTAAGTGCTCTAAATCTACAGAGACTTGAGAAATGAAAAGAGCAGATCAGTAACAGTGCTGCAGACCAGCTGTCCTGGGTCAGCTCAGTCTCCACAGCTCTCAGCAGTGAGTTTGCTCCTGGTCTCTGCTCCACGACACAAGCAAAGAAATCTTTGCTATTATTGTTTAAACTATTAATCATTTGGTACTACCGAGAGGAACAGCATTGGCTGCCTAGTGCAATGCTGCCTTCCAGTCCCAGTCCTACCCACACCCCCAAATCCTTATTTACAAGCACTTTACACCCTGGAGCCCTGGGCCAGGCCCACAGCAGGGCCAGTGCTGGGCCCAGCCTGGCTGCAGGACCCCCGCCTAGAGCCAGGACTTTAATCTTGGCTTTACACAAAGCAGAACACACAAACACTTGCATCATAAACCGACATGTTCACAGACCAACCCGGCTCCTGGTGAACTGTCTGTGTCTCAAGGAAGCTGCCACAGCCTGGATTGCTCTGGATTTACCAAATGCTCTCCTGCCCCGTGCCTGCAGCACCCCTGGGGCCTCTCCCCTGGCTGGAAGCAACAGCTAGTCCTGACGGAGCACACGGAGAGTGAAACTGCATTTTACATTCCAAATGATGAGGTTTAAGAACTGGTCCTTCCATGGCAGAGTGCTGGTGGACGTGGTTTGGTTGAATTTCCCTTCCTGTTTCTCTCTCTCCCCTCAATCTCTCCTAACCCAGAATATAAAACTAAAAACAGCTTTAGAAAGGATGGTGCAATGTAAAGAGCCGTATGTGCAAGTAGAGTGCAACAAAAGTCAATGAGGAGATACACTTAGTAAAGGAAAAAAAAAAAAGGAAAAAATCCAAGAGCTGGACGTGTTGGGATACCCTGAGCAAATGCAGAAGCCTGGTTCTATCAACACAAGTAAAACAATCAGCTCTTTAAGAACAGTTATGCCAAGATTAAATATATCAATACCACAGGCACTGCCCACAACTCAGTCTTTAATGATGAAGCAAGTTTAAAAAAAAAAAAAAAGAAACAAAAAACCAACCACAAACATCCCTCCCCTTCCAAAGGTTTACATTCTTCAGGTATGTGGGTTTCTTTTTCTTTTTTGGGAACTCGTCAATGTAAGTCATGTATTTGGTTACAACACTTGGAGAGTACAAGCAAGTTTCACTTGTGCCTACTTTTTCTTAAACAAAAGAAAATGAACTGGCTTTTTAAAAAAGGCTAAAAACAACAATGTGTTGTAATTCTATTATTTAGTTAAAAAAAATCAAAACAAAACAAAACAAAAAAAAAAAAAAAGGAAACCAACTATTTGGCATTTTCTCTGCTTACTCCTGAATATTTTAAGGCCCTGAGATTAGAATATTATGTTCTTGGGACCACAGGGCTGGATAAAACCCTAGTGCATCAATTCTCTCTTTAAGCCCTACCCAAAGTTCTGGCCTTTCACACTAAATCTACCTGCTCTGAGACAAGGCTCCCCTGCCTGGACTGCTCCCCCTCACAGGAGCTCCCACAAACCCCGACCGGGCGTGTTCCCCGCGGGTCCATCCTGCTGGAACAGCCATCAGTGGAAACACACCCTGTAGCAGAGATAAGCTCCTGCTGTGAGGAAAGTGAACATGCAGATGTTCACTAGAAATGGCTTCCACGTTGTCACCATGTTCTCATCCTCCTCGTCCGAGTTCTCCGACTTGGACTCCTCTTTGTGGGGTGAGAGACGCGGGTTTTCACCAACAGTTCTCCTCCGAATTTCAGTGTCTTGACTAGTGCTTAAGGACAAAGAAATCAATATTCAGTACTGGATGGACACAAATATTCCTCACTGGATTTGCCATGGAGCCCTCCTGAACCCTGGCACAGTGGAGGACTGGACTCCAGTAAGGGGAAAGTCAGATGTCCAGTCCAAGCGCCTCCAACCAATGAAGACAGGCAGTTCCAGAGGAGGATTCAGCTCCATCCTCAGACAAGGGACTACACTAAATAAAATCAATCTGACCTCTCTGGAGCTGGACATGTCTGATGTTCATTTACACTAAACTGAGAAATTATTTATTCACTGAGAAATTCAGATTTATCCCACTAATGAGAAGACACAAGACACCAGTTTTAAATCCATACCTTCAGTGGGTGTGGAAATCATCACCAGGCATCTCACACCACAGGCAAATGTTCTGCTAACAGAACTATACTGTCACCAAAGAAAGACAGAGGGAGATGCTACCAGTGCAACACTTCCTTCTTTCACCGCTAAGCCTCCACTTGTGTGTGTTCCTGTTTCCAAGACTTCCTTTCTTTTTAGCAAATACTGTTCGGAATTTGAGTATTTTTCCTTTCAGAATCTCCCCAATGAATTAAGAAAAATCCAGATCAAAACATTGTTTCTTTTGGGCAGGGCATTTTATCTCCTTGCCTGCAGCAGAACTTGGAGGGAGACACCATGTTCAGCTCCTGGTTGCAGCCTCCCAGCTCTGTGAATTTAAGACTATGGGAACCTCTCACTGATCTCCAGCTCCCAGAGCCACACACCCATCACCTGTCACTTCTTAACAGGGTGCCAGAAGAGGCCCCAGCCCACGGGGAAGTTAAATGAACATGAGTGTGAGACCTCGACTGAGAGAATTTTGGCTTGGAACTACTATTCCTACTCTTACACTGCCTCGATCTGCTCAGGCCCTTCTGTATGAAATGCTGTTTTATGTGCCAATGTCCTCCACACACACTCACCCCGTGGACAGAGATCCCGGGACACTTCACAGCGGGAGAAGCCCTGAATTACCTGTCTGTGCTCAGCGGTGCAGGTGAACGAGCTCTGCCGTCTGGGACCGTCTCCTCCACGGTGCTCACTGAGCGGGTGATCTCCTCCTCTGCTCCTGGGTGTTTGGGAAAGGACTCCGTGTGTTCGTGCATCCTCCCGTTGTGCATTTCCGAGGTTCGCTTGGGTGGCCGGGGAGGTGGGGGGGTGTGCTCAGGTGGGGGGGCCAGGTCCTCGTTGGAGAGCTCTTTCCACTGCTCCTTCAGGGAAGGACAAGCCCTGGTAAGCTCTTCTCTTCTCTCTGTAAGCTGCTCTAAACTTTACCATGGCAGAATCATTATACTCTCCCTTTTAATTAATTCTTAAAGTGGCTCTTCTTTTGCATCGAGGGAAAAAAAGACAAACCAGACACAAGAACTCCAAACCCAAGCTACATCCACTACACACAGAACACATCAGATACAAATGCAAGAGATTCCAGTCTACTTCTGGAAAACTTAAATAGCACAAAATAGGATCTGTTTTGCTGGAGTTTTGCTTTTCACAAAAAACCTGATGAATTTAATCATAATACTTGGACTTCTGCTATATTAGAAAACTTTTATTATCTAAAATGCCAGCAGCTACACCCTGGTCACTGTGCTGGAAAGCACACAAGGCACCTGTTAACTCACAGGTACTCTCTGGAAGGTTCTTAAACACAACACTTCAGGTTGTGACAGATTGTAAAGCACTGTGTTGAAGAACCCCATAATAAAAAAATGTATTGGAGCTGAAACAAGCACCAAGCTTGAAGCTTCTTTTTCTCCTCCTCATCCCACACACTTGCTACAGTTCCCATGGAGCTGCAGCTCCTCCTTTGGCTGAGCTGCCCACAGCACTCACTTGCACTGAAGCATCTCCCATGATGAATTTTGCCCCTTCAATAACAGCCAAGTAGGAGAAGCGGAGCTGGTCTGCGGTCTGGATGAGTCCCATCCTGTACTTCCTCATTTCCAGGAGAACCTGCTTGACATCCACAGAGGAAGGATCTTTCCGTTTGTCCATCTGAAAAATATGACACGTGCTGGTGATGTTCACTACAAGGACTCATCTTGTGGCAGGGCTTTCACACTGCCCTTCCCATTACACAGTTAATGAACTCACACCAAACTGGTATGGAGCAGCTTTTTACTGGGCTTCCAAAAAGACTGAGGGGAAACCAACGGGACTCCAAATGTTGTCCCTTTCCCCCTTTTTTCTTTTTAGTGACATTTTAGCCTAGGCCTGACTTGGCTTTCTGTAGGTCTCACGCAGTGAGAGAATAAAGCCAAGAGAATTCCAGCCTTATGCTGAAGTCAGGACAATTTCCTCCTGCCCACAAGTGCAGGTGACTCTGTAAAAGCAAACTCATCAGATGGGCTTTGCATTGTTTCAGGACAGTTCACGCTACGACTTAGCAGACATCTAAGTCGGGTTAGTGTGGTTTTCTCTTAACCATGAAGGCAAAGCCTGTCTTTGTGAATCACTCTGAAAACTAGAGAGTTCTCTTCCCCAGACCCCAAATGGCCACTCAGCAATGAGACCTGCCTTGGAAAACACTCCCAAAACAGCACGAGTGAAATAATGGAAATCACGGCAACAACACTTCCCAGGCCCCGCCACAGCTCTTGTAAGGCTCAAACCACTCCCAAAAATACCCCTGCAGAACCAGCCCACGAGAAGGAAGCCTCACCAGGAGCAGACACGTGTCCACCAGGCAGAAGGTGCCGGACCTGCCGATGCCGGCGCTGCAGTGAACCACGACGGGGCCGTGCTCGGGGCTCAGCGAGCCCGACTCCCGCACCTTGAACAGGAAATTGAGGAACGAGGCCGGGGACTCGGGGACACCAAAGTCAGGCCACGTGGTATAGTGAAAGTGCAGAATCTCCCGAGTTTCCTGGGTCTGGAAAAACAGCATTTGGGAAGCTTTTTAGAGCAGATACACGAGTCAGGAGTGTTGGGAACTGCTGACTGAAAAGTCCCACCAGTCTGAGGGAGCTTTTGAAGCTGCACAGCCAAGAAACTACAAATAATTAGCTCTTGTTGTGAAGGTCTCTATTTGGGGCACAGGAAATTGGATGAGTAAATGCACTTCTTTACAAGATGGTTTAGTCTTTTCAGCACAGCTCAAAAGCTTCTATCGCTCAGTGTACAGCTGAGACACGGAAAGGCCTCGAGTTTCCTCACGTATGTTAAATAAATATCTGAGTTTCCTGTCCACAGCACACAAACTGAGACTGAGGAATAATCTCATGCAGAATCACCAAATTCAGTGCAATTCCTGACCATCTTTTCCAAGTCCCTGCTGCTCTCAGGAGGTCAGTCTCCCGCTGGGAGAGGGCCAGGGATGGGACTGGATGAGATCCTGTACTTACGGTTGGGTTTTCCAACTCCAGCTGTCGTACTGTGTAATAGGATTTTATATCTTCAGATATCAATGTGAGTTTCAAGTTTGTGTCTTCAAAAAACATTTCCTTCTCCTCCTTCCGTGGCCAGTACTGTGCACACTTTATCTAAAAACAAACAGGAGCCATACAAATGTCATTTATGTCTGACTGAAAGGTAAGGAAGAAACATCCTTAAATACAACCTTTTCTTATGAGACAATTTCTTCATCTCCTTCTACTATAAGGACCAGAAATTACAGTGTGAAGAATATCAGTCTTCCTTTATGTTGCAGAACCACATCTCCACTTTTGTATGAGTCAAATTATTTTGACCTTGACTAAACTCATGAAAACACCTAAGGACTGAGGGTAGGTACCTGAAAGCTGAAAGAGTGTGAAGCTGTGAAATCTGATAAAAATCCCCAAAGTCGTTATTTATTTTATATTGTGTCAAACAAACAAACAAAAATCTAATAACTAAGTACAAAAGCTCTCATAACTGCCTGCCAAAATCTGAATTTTAAGCCTACTCTGCATTTTATTACTGTCACATCAAAGACTTAAGTTTCAAAAGAAGAGACAGATATTAATAAGAGCAGAATACACTGTGAAAAGTATTATGAATTCTGTGAATAAGCTACATATAGGAAATGATCACATTGTTAATTTCAAGGGTAACATCAGATGAAATTTTGGGTTACTCCTTCTACTCACCACAAAAAATAAAAATAGCAGTGAGATCATTTTGATTTTACATGGCACAGTTTAAAGGTGAAGTGCCAAACAAAAACCCCCTGTGTTCAGCAAACATTCCCATTACCTACTTCTGACTGAATTTCAATTTTCTTATCAAAAGTCTTCCAGAAAGATTAGTTTTGCAAAGACTGCTGCATGCCAGGGCCTTAAGTGAGCCAACCAAAGAGAAGGGCAGCACTGTGTTTATTGAGGTGTAGAATGCACTTATAATTCTCTGCACTTTTGTTTGGTTTTGTAATAAAGACACAGCAATTGGTTTTGGGTCTGATTTCTCCACAAATGTGTCTGCAAACAGTATTTTGTTGTCCACTGTGAGGCTCCCAGTGCTGTTTGCTGAGCAGTGCAAACAGCCTAAGGGATCACAGGCACTCGTTTTATTCAAAACTGAGAATGTGCTGAGAAAGAACAGGAATGTTTGGAAAGGAAGAAAATACTGAAAAATACGGTTACTGCACCTCTTTTGAAGATTAAATGTCACTTGCACTACAAAAAACAGCAAAACACTTGAAAATTAAGACAGCAGTTTATTGAAACACAACTCATTGCCCAAGAATTTTCCTGATTATTGGGAATTTTTTCCCAGTGATGCAAAAGCATGTACCACCCAGTTATCACTGGTGGATACCCAACATCCTCACTACCCCTCCTCCAAAGGTCTTTATACTGACTACACTGCAGCATTCAACTTTTAACTGGGCATTTCTATCACTCTTTAAAGCTGCTTTTGTCCCAGGTTTGCAGAGCTGACAGGCCTCTTTAGGGATGACAGCTGTGGAACCAGCACTGAGGCAGAGCTCTGAGCCAGGGAGGAAATCCAAGCCCGATGGTTCCATCTTCTCCACCATCACAAAGGCCAAGGCATTTCCTCTCAAGGCAGCAGCTTCTCCACGTGCCAGAGGAACCCAAACTTTCTACTTCTCTGGTGGTAAATTATTTAAAATAACCCCGATTCGCCCAAGTATTCAATTCTAGGCATAATTTCTTAGATAAAATCGCTGAACAGTCACCTGGCCCTGTTCTCTGGGTTGGTTTTAGTTGGGTTTTTCATTAAACAAAAACCTTAAAGATGTGATGAGCACAGAGCTAGACCTGGGTAAGTACTTACGGATCCCTTTTCCATCACTCTGTTCAACATGACAACACCGCGGCTTTTCTGTTCCCAAACCATCTCCCAGAAGTGACCACAAGTATTTGGCAAAGGTCCCTGCAGAGACAGAATCCCCAGAAATAAGCATTATTTTCTGTGACTGTCAGTGCACTGTTCCCCAGTTACAGTTACTGTGCTGGGCAATAGATTTAGACAAGTAACAAGCAACTTCTCATTTAAAACTGTAAAAAAATGCAGTGAGACAGCTCTAAGTTCCATGTTATGAATTTTCCCATGAAAGCATGGTTCATATTTTCTCCCCCACACATAAGAGGAAGAGAGATTGAGTCTCATTTGCGAGAACAGAACTGGGAGTGAAAAATACCACATTTTCTTAGGAAAGGTATACAAAGGTCATGGGGAAATAAAACCCCACTGTCTAACTAAGAGCAGAATTAACTACTCTGCAATACATCAACCTTATTCAGGATACTTGAAAATTACCTGACTAAAGGGATAAACACTCAAAACACTGAAATGATGCCAGATCAGCAACAAATTACACGGTGGTCCAGAATCTTCATGGATCTGCTCTGGGACTGAATGAAGTGCTAACTCCTTTTAAAGACTACTATCTATTTCACAGAGCAGATTTCCCTCTAACTTCCTGTTTGTCTTGGGTTTCTTCGCTATTTTCCACTCCAAAGCTACTGTTCTGAATTTTTGGCAACACAAACCAGCATTATTGTGCCCCGTGTTTGCTGTCCATCCCTCTGCTCAAACAGAACAGCAAGGCAGGGTCCTCAGAAGGAATGACTAGATTTAAATAAAGCCATTCAAAGCCAACAAATTCTGGATCAGAACAGAGAACTTGTACCAGTCAGCTGCACATTCAACTATCCCACATCCCAGTTCAACCCTGTGATCAGCCTCCCCTGTCCTGAATCAGGGCAATAAGAGCTGTGTGCAAAGAACCATTTCCACACTCAATCTGTACTGTCCATTTCTTCTTTAGGAGATTTATCTTTACTCTCTACAAACAGGAAGGAAGAGCTGTCACTTGAAAATATTAATCCCAGTCTACCTTAATCTAAAGTGTGGGAGGAAGGGATAAAAAAAAAAGTCAAGATCAGAGATCAGAACAGTCTCCATGGAATATTTAGGACAAACAAGAATCCTGGCGCAGTTGCTGGCTCTCAGAATAAAACAACAGGGTATCCGGGTATTTTTAATTTTTTTGTATAGATAGGGGTGGAATTCACAGATTCAGGGAAAAGCAGCCACTGCCCTCCTGCCCCCCACATTCCCATCACTAAAGTCTGTATTTCATGGCTTTCCTCTCTCACATTCTATGCACATGTTTATGCACACACGGATGTGTATATGCACTTAACTGGCTTTACAATAAAGAAAATAAACAAAACCCATGAAAAAACTCCAACCACCACATGATTTTTATTAACCACTGCCAGCAATTACCTGGGTGAGAATGTAGCTCCTTTGGGCCTCTTCCATTTTTATCAAACTAGCATTGATATAGTCATTGTCACCTTGGTTTAGCTTAATTCGACTGTGATCAACTGCAGCATAATTAGAAAACACTGGTTAAATACGTATATGCAACACAGCAGAATCCATGCACAACCCCATAAGGTGTTAGGGTCAAAAAAGCTGAGTTGTCCTGAAGAATGAAAAGGGCTTAATAACCCCAGGTAGTTCAGGTGTCCCCTGGGCTTGTAACTCTGGAAATACAATGTAGGTACTGCAAGAACAGCACCACAGCAGAGGAGTGAACACAGGCTGCTCTTCACCTTCCAAGAACACACTGCAAGAATGAAGCATTTGCATCTGAAATAATCCCCACAGTAATCTGCAAACCAGACCACACTGACCTATTTGTACAGTTACCGAGTTACTGGTTTTAAATAAATAGAATTACACAACTGCTTATCTCTTGCAGCTTAAACATTCAAACCCACATTTTGCAAGAAAGCCAGACTGGAAGCAGTTTTATCTAAAGGCAAAAAGGGAACCATCTCTTACTCACAACCCCAGATATTAGAATTGCTTAGTAAAACAAACAATGTGAACATTACTGTTCTGGTCAACTGCCCCGAAGGCTTCAGGAACTTTTAAGCACCAAGTACAGAAGTTCTCTGCCACACAGGAATACTGTGGCCAAGGACAGAGGATGGAGATTTGCCCCACGACAAGGTCAGTCTAACACTGCTGCTGTAGCAGCCCAAGCTCACGGGATGCCAGGCCTGGGCAAGGCTGGGTGGTACTGTCTCTGTTCCTGGGGCCATGGAAGGAAAAACAGGCTGCAACCCCCAACTGAGCCCTGCCTTGTCCAGGCCACACTTGCTCAAAGATGCACTTCCCACCGGAATAAGAGACCATAATCATTTCAAAAATACAGGTCTCACTCTTGTAGCACCTCCTTTGCCAATGTCCCCTCCTCTGTTCCAATTAGCTCAGATTTCTCTCTAGCAGTCATGTTTTATGCAAGGCTGCTGCCCACCTCCCACAAGGGGCAGTGCTGCCTCCTGTGCTGACCAGCAGGATGCCCTGGGGAGTGAACACACTGCAGCACAAACCACCCCTGCCATTGCAGCAGTGCTGCTTCAGCCACCCTTCCTCTCTAGCAGAATTCAAAAGCAAGTTTCTTTTGTCAGCTTTCTGCCCACAAATACAGACTCTACTGTATGTTGCTCTAGTATAATCCTATGGATATAATGGCATCCTGTGACATCTATCTCACAAATAAATACATTAACACAGAGAATTGTCTTGGATGCTTATCCACCTAACAGAATCTTGTCCTTAAAAAGAACATTTAAGTGTTAGAAGTCATTAGAGGTCAACAGTCTGTTACAAACAATGGAAATGAAAGTGTACTTACAGGGGCTGACATCTCTGTACCTATTTCTATTTTTGTTTCTGGGATGTTTGGCCACTTTACATGGAAAATCACTGGCTTCATGCCTGATGTCCTGAAACAAAAAAATAAAGTGTTAGATCTGAATCCATCAAATTTCATACCACTAGCTATTTTAAGACAAATGCCCGTGTGACTTCACATCTTCATGTGTGGGAGTTCTGGCCAGAAAACACTTTGGGCTTCAAATTAAGAATCGAGTTTAAATGTATCAGAATACAACAGTAACATTATTTCTGTATTAAAATACTATTAGTTTGCATAATAACGAAGCAGAACACTTTCACATAAACTGCTTTAAGCACTTGTTTGCAGCCTCAGTCAAAATATCAACTGTGCTTCTGACTCAGCAGCAACGAAAACATTCACTGTGATTAAAAAAAAAAAATCTTGTCTGCCCCCCTTGGCATCAAACACAGGGTGGTGATTTGTCTAAGATCACTTGCATCTTTACCTGGGGTTTTTAGTAAGATGTCACAAAGCTGCAAATGGTCAAAGTTATTTGTATCCAACTCACATGCTCAGCTAAAACACACGTATCATCTCAACCACAGAACTGGGATTCTTTCAGTTGGGTTTTTTCAGATGCATATGACAGCTCAGCTATCTGAGACAATTTCAGAAGTTAAAAAGAATTCTGCCATCCTTGGAGGTTAATCCCAATTTGTTGAAACAGAACTTCACATTGTAAATAAATACTGTGTACATGCAGTTCTGCATAAAGAATCATGTACAATGCCAAAGATTATTTTAAAATGGGTTATCTGCTGGAGCACATTACCTGCTTATCTATTCTGCTGCATTATTCAGGTTATGTATCAATTTTCATTGAATGCTCCATGTTGAGAGTAGTTCTAATTTACATAAACCTACCCAAAATTAGTACAGTATTCCAAAACAGCTCCTCACTGAAATAAGCCCTGACATCAGCTGCCAGCTTTTTATAACTTAACACATGGCTGCCAGTATTTCTGCTTGTGAGGAATGCAGTCTGGAGAATATGATCTGCACTGCCACAGTCTAATATCTCAAACATGAGGCAGCTAAAATAGGTGTTTTCATAAATGTGTCTCTGACACCAGGTTGGTGACTTTGTATTTTACAGGGGTTTATTCTTCTGTAATGACTGTACAGGATTAACAAGAGACAAGACCAGGGAAATAGGAAAAATGGTTTTCTAGATCTCTGACCACATTTCCCACAGAGCCTACACGCGTTACTTTTTTAAGCGTTAAAAAAAACCCAACCCAACACCAAACCAACACAACTACCCCACCACTTAGGATTCATATTATAGAATCAGCAAAATGCAAACCAAACCAAAATCCCTTAGGCATTTTTCCGTAAATACTGGGCTAAATTAGCAGCAGCCCTAATGTACACTGTTTCCTTTCACAGCATTAACAAATTTAAAAAGAACTGTCCCCTCTTTTAAAAAACAGAAAAGGAACAAATGTTTCCTTACCGAAATGGAATTATAAAAAGACATTCTAATATAAAAACATTTTATTTAGGCATACACATGTATGTGCACATAGAATCTCCTGCCAGTCTCTGAGAGTTCCACAGATTCAAACATCTACATCAAAGTATTTAAGGAATTGATGGTGTAATTTATTGTCCAGGGAATAGAGAGCTGGCTGTTACCTCACCAGTAAACATTAGATCTTTTTCAAGATGCAACAATGCCTAAAGGTCTTGAAAGAATAAGGGAGTTCTAAGAGATGCATAACTCCCACAGGCACGGAGAAAATGAAAAGAAAGAAGTTACTCATGTGCTTTCAAGAGACAATTTAAAAAGGGCAATATATTTCTGGAGCATGCTTCAACAAACAGGAAAAAACACGAGGTGGGGGTGGGATGGGAATAAAATGAGAGACCCAGATATGGCAACAGGCAAGCTGCTGCCTTCTGTGAAAATCCAACCAGCACAGAGCACTTCATTTCTGAGTGTAATGAACACGATAAAACAGAATATCCTGGAGGGCATGTATTCCTGGAGCTCAGTGCTCAAATCCATGCTGAAAGCATGGGACATACTCTGCTCAGCAACATGGGATAAAAGTGGTTGGGGGTTTTGGTTGTTGGGTTTTTTTCCTTTTTTTTTTTTGGCTACAGCAGTTGCTAGAACATCTGAAGTGATCAAAAGAATTTATCATCCCAGATCACTTCCAGGATACAGAGCTGACTTTAGTGAAAATCAGATGGCCTTCAACAGAGAAAATTATTGGGGAGAAACAACCTCGTGCCAAGTTACTACAATGTCCTGTGGCCATGTTAAAGGTTTTCTTGTCAAAAACTTCTGGTCCTGGGTACTGCTGGAGTCACATAACTACTGCTACTCACTGGGGTTGAGGCAGGCTCAGAATATGTCCCTAACAGCACCCCAGGATTTCTGTGCAGGAGGAAGCAGAGTCATACACAGCATGGAATTATTATGGTATGAGGAATTACTATGCTATGAGGAACCATTATGCTATGAGAAATTATTATACTATGAGGAATTATTATACTCTGAGGAACTTGGAGCCAGCGATGCCATAAGAACTGAAGGCAGTGGATGAAGGCAGGAATTGATAAAGTGACGAATCTTGAATCACACCAAGTCACACTGCAGAGATCCTGTCTGTTAAAAAGGAAGCTCGACATTTCATTTAAAAGGTCATGAAACATAAAACTTTAAAGAGGAAGGGCTAGAACTGAAGTCAGTTTTCCCAAGTCAAATGCTTCGGGTTTGGAGCGTGAGTCACTCCACACCACTCATCTCCTGGCTTTAGGTCCTGTACCCCGTGCAAGTGCCCCAAACACTTCAGGGGTGAAAGAGGAAGTCTGCTGCAGCCTGGTTCTCCAAATGGGAAGTTCCTGTAGCTGTTAATTTGCAACAGTGACTGGAATAAGAAGTCCTCCAGCAATATCCAGAAGGTTGCTCTCAGTTGCACCGATGGGTTCCACTTGGCCCATCACATCACAAGTCCTGCAGCACAGAAAGGACCCGGAATGCAAGGGCAGCCATTCACACACTGCAAGGCTGTGTGGATTTGCATATCAGTATTTCCAGAAGAGGAACTAAAGGTGCAGTCTCAAGGCCTTCAGCTTCATCAATCAGACTCCCTGGGAGCCTTGCAGCAGGGCTCAATTTGATCACACTATTTAATTGCACCATAAACTCTGGAGCAGCTCAGACCAAGAGATAACAATAGATTGTCATTTTAACAGTTCTGTTCCTTCGGGAAGCAGCAATTGCCAAGATCTTATCAGAGGCCACAGAAGTGCACCCAATCCATCTACTTGAGGCAGTCACACTAAGGAAAGTAATTCACAAGTATAAAAAGACTTAAATAAAAAAGTAATTTTAGCTTAAAAGCTTAAAAAAAAAAAAGGTTTCCTCTTAAAGCTGGCACTGAAAAAAATGATGAGGCTTCTGTAAGAAAAACGATGAGGCTTCTGTAAAAGGTGGAGGAGTAAAAACAAGTTACAATAAAATCAAGTGAAAGGTGCTCTTTGCTGAGGTGTCACTACTGACTGATTTCAGAATGGAAATACCTCAACGATTCAATGAGGTGGCAAAGACCTGCTGAGAAGACCACAAGAAAAACAAGTAGTACCAAGGGATCCACCATAAACACCTGCAGATGGGAACAGGTCTTCAGATTCAGCATGTAAGGGAGCAAACTGAGTCCCTGAAAAGCAGCGAACTGAGTCCCCAACAAGGGAGCCTTGATAAGATATAAAGCACACAAAGATCAGCTGCTCATGTAACCTGCTTTGACATGGAAGATTTGATTTCTTATCCTACATTAAGCTTTACATCAGGATATCTGGGCAAGAACAAGAAATGAGGATGTAACTTGTAGGTAAGAAGAAGATAATCTGAAGATCAGATAAATGAACAGACAGCTGCATCACCCAACATTAATCTTAAGCAGCTGCAGAATTTTAGCCACGTAAGTGAAATAAATGTGGATTTTAATACTCCTTAAAAGTATTTTATTTAGTCTCCTAGTTTTGCTCGCAAGTAAAATACATTTTTTTCTTTATTAATCTCCCTGAAAAATAAGAAACCAGTTGCCTGGTATGCCAAGCTTCTTCCTGAAGTCAAACAGCACAGAGAGAGGAAGGGACAGGCTTGTTTAAAGTTCAACAGCACTATTACACCAGGTTTGAGTAAATAATTAAATAAATAAACAAGCCACACTTGCACCATCGTTTTCCTAGAAAGCCCCTTGCTAATTCAGCACTCCAGGGGCAACCTGAACAGGCTGCAGCAATGTGGCTATGCAGAGTTTGTGACACCAGTCAGCTGGTTGGAAGCACGGAAATAACCCCCCAGGAGAATGTAAACTGGGCATGACTGCGATATTAAATCATATCCACACGTGGCAAAGTGGATTCATTTCTCCTAGGCCCACATCTATCCCAGCTAGCAGACTGTCTCTCACCACTGACTAGTTTCAACATGCCCAACTGGAGAGACTTATGAAAGTAAAGCCTGCAGTACTTTATTGTACCCACTTTATCGTGGGAGATAACTGAACGCTGCAAATGCTCAATTAAACACCTGCACCTGAACCTACGTACACCCTGGGCATGTACTTCCAGAAGGGGGAGAGACACAGACTTGTGTCATTTCCAAATTTTAACAGCACATTTATTTTGCATGTTACCAGAAGGAAGACAATGCTCAATAAAGCTCTGCAATCCTGCACAGCTCAGCTGCTCAGATTCTTGTATTGCTCCAACGTCACCTGCAACGGGTGAAAACTGATTTCTCAATTCTGATTTTTCTGAGGGTTGCAGCAGAGCCAGGGAAACTCTAGTATCAGGTTAAAGAATTACATGAGACTTCTCAAATATCAGTAAGTTCAAAATACAGTTTGTCCTTGAAATTTATGACCCATAACAGAAGAAGTTCAGAGCTGCTGGCAGGAACACTCAACTTCTGCTGTTTTGTAGCCATGTACTTTCTGCCAAAACAGGAAACAACTGAATGGAGCATCAGCATAAGAAAACAACCCAAGTTCCCTTCTTCTTCACATCCATCCCTATTCTTCCTCCCAGATACTCAGTCTGCTCCAGGAGTGCATCTTGGACATTACTGGAAGGATAGACTTTTGAAAGACAAAATGGCTTTTTTCTTGACAGCTGTTGTGCAAAAGAAAAGCTTTGCTATCTGTATCATCAAACAAAGTCAGTGCCAGGAAATAAACCACACTCTCATTAAAGTGTCAAGAGGTTCTAACTCAGTTACTCTTCTTCTCTAAGAAGAAAAATAACCACGGAGATGAGATCCAGATCTTGATTTGCCCAAACATTACAGGTTTCTACATAAAGAGTTTTGGTTTAACCTCATCTCAAACAGACTGGTGCATCTGACAGCCCAGATATCCACATAACTCCTAAAGGAATTCAGTCTGCTTAGCAAATTCAGACCTTAATTTGTTTGCAGCATAGGTTTTGTGTGAGTTTAAAATTGTGTCATTCTTGGCCTGTAGGGTATTCCAGGCTTCACAGACTGACAACTGTGGTTATAAACAGAGTCCTGCTTTCCTAGCTACCTAATATTTTCATTCTGACATCTCACAAGCCATCTGAAAGGATTATAGCTTTTACAGAGCTACCACCACCAAAAACAACCCAACAAACCACAAGGCTTTGCAGGCTTCAGGGAGGACAAAAAGACACAAAAACTGTAAATACCAGAAGGTAAGGGAGGAATGAGAAAAGCTTCTTCTCACACCTTTCCATAGCAAAATCAGATCACTGTGCTGCATAAGCAAGGTATTTTCTAGAGTTTAGACAAGCTGAAAAATGACATGTTTCAAACTGGAAAGGACAAGGGATGCACTTGAAAACACTGCAGATGAAATGGAACCATGGAATAACTTTATTTATACTCAGAGTCCTCTACTCTCTTTCAGAGATACAGTGTTAATAACCTCAGTTAACGCTAAGAAAGCAAGACTCTACTAATGCCATAAATTCTTGCATAATCCATTACCACAGTTTAATCTTAAGATAAATGAAATATTTTGACTAATAAATAAGATAATCAAACGTAAGACTTGTTTCCTCACCAGGCAGCAGACTCGAGGTCTTACCAGTTAAAAGATGGATGGACCTTTACAGATTCTTTTTCCTTTTCTCCCATTTTTTACCCCAATGCATGTGTCTGCTCTAAGGCTTTTGGTTCTGAACACATCCTGCTCTTCCACTTGCCTGGGCATGCAACTAAAAGAATACAAATTTTCAGAATATCTGGTGTTATTATTCCTGCAGTTAACAAGAAATTTGAAAAGCTACTAAAGAACTAGGTAGGACTAAAGAACAGAGAAGGACATTATCATCTTCTGCCTACAGAGATTCCAGGCAGCTGTTTGGTGTTGGATCTACTGTCACAGTTTAAGGCCCTTTAAATCAGTTGGGAAGACTATTAACAGGCTCATGTAATGAACTGTACAGAACTACTGCAATTGCCAAGAGCATTCAAGCACAGAGCAAGTTCTGTGGGTTCGAGGAATAACATCAGAAATGAATTTGAAAGCAACTAGCCCTGTGCATTTGAGGAGCTGAAGTTTGACTCTTCCTACTAAGCCTCCAGGAAGTTTTTTGAAAAGACACTTCACTTCAGGTTAAGACACACACTTCACATGCACTGAGCTGCAACCGAAACTCGTCTGTGGTGTTTGTGTCCTTTCACCTTTTCCTGGAAAGTATGTTGACTAAAAACCAGACAAACAGCACAGCACTTTAGCAGCTTAGCAGACAAACACCGCAGTCATTTCGCTCAGGACAAACATTTTAGAGAAACAAAATAAAATTACAAATGTTAGATTTATTTTTTAAAAAAGAAAGGCCAACGTTTCAGCAGCTGTCTTATCAGCAGTTTAAACTCAAGCAATTGCAGAGCTACCACAGCATTATTTTTAATCCTTTTGCAGATGACATGAGTTAAACACATCTAGATTACTAACTGTATTTTAGCAATCTTGGTCACATTAGCAAGACCAGTATTCCCTATGTACAGTGACACCTGCTCATCAATAACAGGCAGGACTTGTTAAAACACCAGAATTGTCAAAGAGAGAAGGGCAGGCTGCAATTCCCCAGTGATCTTCATTTTGTCAAGGTCATTTTCAAATTAAGGTACCATATGTGAGATAGAGATCAAATTGCCTAGCACATACCAAAACCAGCAGGTACCAGAGAAAACCAAATTCAGCAGGAGAACACCATTCCAGCAAGGCCCTGCTCTAGGGGTACACATGCAGCTGCACCACGACACGGCCCATCCAAGCTCCCACAGCCATTTTCCTGTTGTGTTATGAAATTATCCATGAAAGCCTATCACAAAGCAGAGCTTCCAAACAAAGGGTGATTCCCCAGACACTTCAACTGGTATGATACACAGATCATGTTCCTTCCCCAGGGAAAGCCACAGTGCAGGGGTTGCCAGCACAGAGCACGAGCCCACTGCTAAACCAGAGGCTTGTCCTGGGAAAGGAGCTGAAGGTGGTTTAAAGTACTCCCAAAACACCAACCACAAATACACACACAACCTCACCAACTAATTAGCTTTCCCTTCTGTCCCTAATTGAAACTAATTAGGGAGCATCCATGGAGCATCAGGGATTTTAGTTAGGAGTAAGGCCAGGATGCAGCCCTGGGGACATGTACAGTACCTACAAAATACACAAGACCTGAGCAATACCTGTGATGTGGGATAAACTGCCAGCTACCACAAAGTCATCATCTCTCCTAAATCCATCATTTTGCTTATCCAATAAGATAAAAAAAAATTATTTGTCAAGCTCTGAGGCACTTTCTAGTTCTAATCCTCGAGGCAATCCTAACAGGTCAGAGAAAGAAAAGATTTCTTAAACAGTCTCCTAGTGGTGAGGTTGGATTTTTTTTTTTCAGTTTGATTTTACATCCATACATTTAGCAGGAGGACAGTTCCCTGAGTAAGATCACAAGGATTTTTAACCCTGGCTTTAGCAAACAGGACAATGCTTCTTACACTTTCCAGCCTGTTCTGCAGCATTACTTTCTGTCACAGAGAGATGAGGTTCCAACAGAAGAAAACAGACACCTCTCCTGAATGGTGCCATTGTGCACATTAAAGTGGTTACCACTAATGAAGACCAAGGAAGTTTACATTCCTACTTGAAAACAGGAAATTGTACGACCTCAGAAAGTTTGGTGGGTGCTGAAAATGAATGTTACAAAGTAGGTGGAATGATAGGTGGCTACACAGAGACAATCTGACCAAAGTAAAAACTTCACCCACGTCAGAGGCCTTACAGTACTAAATGTGCCTGAAAACACAAAATCAGTCGTGAGAGCTCCAGACTTCTTCTTGTATTTACTTATCAAGCTCTTTACAAATTCAATAACTTGACTTGGCACCTCTTAACACCTCCTAAAACCACAGTCAATGCAATGAGTAATAGGGAAAGCAGGAGACACTCTGAGATTTATCATCAATTCATTTTTGTTATGCTATTAACACATCAGCATTTGCATGCAAAGGGAAAAGATGGGCTGAATGTGAGAACGTGCACACACATAACCCCTGGCTCATTAGAGACTCGGAGCTGCAAAAATATACTTTTAGGGCTTACAAAGGAAAATACCGTACATTTTTCACATCACTGTTATTGTCCTCTGAATACCCGAATGTCAAGTTGGTTGTTGTTGTTGGCATTATATTCCAAAATAAACATTCACGTCTACTTGAACTGCTAAAACATTAAAGGGTTTCAGTGAGAAGGAGACAGACCAGTGACTTCGATCTGCTCTCTCTCTGAACAGCCGCTCGTGTCCTCCCTCAGGAGTGGTGCAAACTGCCCCAGCTAAGGAAGTCCCCCCCTGAAGAGAGGCAGAAGACACCTCCTGGTTGCTGTAATGATGCTACTTGTGCTCTCCAAGCAGATTAGTTTTCATCTGGGATGCTCGAACTCATTAGGTTTCTAACTTAGGAGCCAATGTTCCTCACTCCCATTTCAGGAATCCAACCCCCTCGCTGCAACCCCGGCAGCTGTGTTGGAACAATTATGGATTTCTCCTTGTGGAAGGGAGGTCATTTCTCTGAGCCATTCTTTTAGGCTCTGGTAGGAATGCTTTTGTCTCCCCTGGTCCCTCAAGGCAAGGGAAGAAAGCTTTAGACAGCTCCCCTACCCCATCATTAGCACTACAGAAAAAAGAACTGTCACTGGAAGGGGACAGGGAGCCAGGCCTGGGAATCCTGCATTCCCCTGGTGGTTTTGGTGAGAAACTTCCTAAATACAAAGGCACTTCTACATAATTGTCAATGGCCTATTTTCCATGATGACATAAAACCAGAAACAAAAGGACTCTTACTTAGGAATCAGAACTTCTGGAGTTTGCCTCATTTTTATTTTCTCGATTTGAGTTGGTCTGAAAGTCTCTCACCATTGTGAAAACAGGATTTTATGAATACAGAGCAAATCTGCAAGCCTCATTTTCTACCTCCACCACTGACTAAAACTAAACTCAAATCTTATCTAATGTTAGATGATAGAATAATCAGGTGTTCACGGAAGAAAATAGGAATTAAAATAGTTTTTCTAAGACTTAATTCTTATCTGGAGTTTAAGAAGTTATATATGCCTTTAGAAAGTAGTCAGTTCAAGCAGTTTTAGACACCAGCTTGCCATATGCTATGGTAAAATTAAACTGATTTTTTTTTTAAAGCAACAAATTTATGCATGAAGTAGGTCTATTCAGTACACACAGATTTTGAGGAATGGTTCTGTTCATCCAGTAATCTTTATTACTAATTATTATTTAACCTCCAATAATCTAAAAGCTAAATCAAATTTGTCTCTCTATTTGACAAGGTCACCTCATGACTACAATGGGGCACATGTTCAGACCACATCAGTATTATTTTGTATTTAGAATACTATGAGGGAGGCAACAGCCATATTTCCAACTTTTTACTAATTCCACCAAAATTCTGCAAGTTATGAGCTTGTATGTAAAGGAAGTACTAAAACACACAAGAAAGGAAGTGGCAGGAATTGTTTAATAGGAAGTTGTGAACTCCACATTACCCATTAAAAAAAAAAAAAAAGGTATCTACATCTTATTCAGTGGTGAACTTCATTTCCTTGAAGACATTTGTACTGTACTTTGCTTTACTGGCTTTCTTGAGATCCAGTTTTCAAGTCAGGAGTGTGAGGGGGAAAACCTTAATATCAAGAACCCCTGTTCATTCAAAATGATGAACTGTATGTTACAACAGGTACCAGCTCCCTCCCAGGTAAATGAGGCTCCCTCCTGCATTCTGTTCCCTACAAATTAGGCTATAATATGAAATTCCAGCAAGTTCTAATCTGTGGCAAAAGGATATTTCCCCATGTTGGCCACTAGTAAGTACACAAGCAAGTAAGTACCACAGCTTCATTCTGCCAAAGCATGCCCATTACACTGTTACCAAAAGCTTTTTATCATTTCTAACCTAACGAGATGCCAAGAGTTTAAAGAGAATGTACAATTAACAGGATTGCACAATCCTTGTTCATGCCTCTACATGCAGGGAAAGGTCAAACTCAAGCTCTGCTCCTACAGCAGAACCAGGGAGCAGTCATGCTTTTAGCAGCTTTGTTTTTCAGCAGACTGCCCAAATCCCTATTTGGGAACTTTTAAGTAGCTCTAACTGCTTAACTACCATTCTCAGAAAGAAGTTATAAGTATCTTTTCTTAAGAAAGACGTTTGGACTGAAATTTGAAGAAACTCTCTGGATTACAGATTTGCATAAGCAGCTTGTTTCAGTTGGGATCTGTTTAACATGGCAGTTGCTGTTATAATCACAGATGCCCAATTCCCTGTACTTAGAATATTCAAATTTGGAAAGGAAAATTGTAGTGATGATTAAAAGCACACTGAATTCATTGAATGGTGCAACCTACAGGTTGCCAAGCTACTGCAATGCACACAAAAACCTGCTTAGAACAAACAGTACTGCTGAAAACAGATGTTAGATAAAGTAGAATTGGGATACTCCTGGTTTTTCACATGACTGTCTAATATGTGTTTAGGAAAGCAAGCTAGGTTAATATTAAATCTTACAGTGTTCTGAACCTGAGATGTTCAGCTCACAATCTGTGGCCCAAATCCAGTTTTGGGGGAAAGTCAAACACTGATGCCATTTCCTCACCCACAAACACGAGCCTACACACGTGTTACCTGACTCATGTGACTGTCATGTCATGGAAGGGCTGCAGAGGCCACGCTGGTTGATGAGAGGGGCAGAACAGACTGTCCAGCCCCACATGCTCCAGGACAGAATGGCTGGACACCTCTGTTCTACACCAAGCTTTAAAAGAAGAAGTTGCTCTTAAAGCAGAATGTTTACGCAACTACTTCCAGAGTAGTAAACTGTTCTAAGGATAAGAGAGAAAAGTCAATACTTTTTTGGAAAGAGAAACTTAACCCTTAAATATTTACAGCAGAGATGTACTGTTTACTGACATCCAGACGAATTAAGCTACTCAGTTCTGAGGTCAGTTCCTGAGCACTTCACTTTATTGACAGCCCTCCACACAGTAAAATAAAAATGCACATTAAGTCTGCAGTTGCAGTGGATACTGATACTGCATTTTACTTATCATAAGCACAGTTTCTCACACAGAAAAAGTGAACAGAAGTATGTCTTCAGAAAAGACAATGTGTGAGAAAATCTACCTCATGCCAACAAGCCTGAGAGCTTCCAGCAGACAGACACAATCCCTCCCTTAACCCAAACCAGCCAGACCTTCCGTGCTAAAATGTATTCACTATTTGACTGGTTCTCCGAGTTGCAAAGTACTTCTGTAAGACACTGACAGAACCAATCCTGTGTTACTAGAGGTCGTTTAAACTGTCATTGCAGTGAGAGGGAGCTTTCACCTCCAGCTGTGCAGGACATCTTCTCATCTGAAAGCAACTGAGAGTTTAAAAAACAACTGTCAGTGTTAACAGGCACATCACATAATCAAGATAAGCGTTCACAGACATCCTGATGCAGGACAGATTAGCACTGTGCACCCCAGCACATGAAAAAGACTGCAAAACTCGATGAGCCAGGCCTTCAAAGGGCCGGTTAATCCTCCCCATGCTAATGAACCAGACTGCTGAGTGAAAGTCAGTTCCATGGATCAGATGAGATAAACAGTTTTGCCACTTAATGCATCTACGCATCCTGCTAGTTTAAAATAATTAAATCTGAGAACACCAACTGATTTAGCAAAGCCAAGCAACCATAGTAACTTCTACCTCTGACAGTGACAGCAGCCTCTGTGGAAAGGCACAGCTCCCATTGCTTCCTCCATTCCCCCTTCCCAGCCCAGACAGAGCTGCACGAACCCACCACACCCCACGGCTCCACCAGGCTCTTGCTCATCATGTTCCACTTCCTGCCAGCCGGAGCCACTTATCAGTCTCGACTAAACATGCTTTGTAACTCGGTGTCTACCTCAAACCCTCGTTTGCAGTCTTAGCACAGATCTGGAACATTTACAGAAAAAAAAAAATCAAACAGTATAAAATGCAATAAAATTCCAAATATCTTCAAGAAAGACCTTCATACTTACCACATCTCTTTCCATTCCCCACCCCTCAAAGACAGCTAACACTAAAGGCTTACGAGCTTTGGTCCACAAATAATGTTATCAACTATCAGAATCACACACAAGTGCTTCCTTTTACATCAACAGTGCTGAGGGCAAAGCATTTTTGCCAGAAGATTGGATTATTTTTCTCTAAGTATTCCAAGACAGGATTTTGTGTGTAGAGAGATTTATATGCAGAACACATTGTTAGCAAAGATTTTTGTGCAAGAAAACCCTAAAAATGTAGATATTATTACATGAAAACAATAAACGAGTACCTGCTCCTAACTGGATAGCAATATTACCTTATTTATCTACTCTCAAAAGATAATAAGCACAGAGCAGTTTTACCACCCCAAATCCTTCTTTCATGTGGTAGAGAACTCAGCAGAACAATGGCAAACAAGGAATTTCCTGCTGCCAGTCAGTGACAGAGAAGTCTCCTGTACACTGGACTATGGGGCACCAAGCAAAGCCTTGCCTGACGGGCTTGGCTCCAACAGAGGCTCCTGATGGTCAGCTTCACACAAATTATAAACATGAAATCAATGACAAATAAGACATAAGTCAGTCGTTTTCACGAAGCCTTTCTGCTCTGTCTGCTTCCTGACAACCTTTAAAAAGACTGGTAAGATTAGACCTCTCCACTAATGCTCTCATGTCGGCTAATAAATCCAGGAACTTAGCAGCTGTAAAGATTTCACATATTTTCAACCTCCTGTTCCAATCTTTCACTTCTAGTGAAAACAAGATGAGTCTGGTGGACACAGAAGAAAGCAGCTCCAGAACCTGGGGGTGCCCGTTCCTGAGCCCTTCTCCAGAGGACGACAGAGCACCACAGGGTTTGTCCCTCGGGCTGCTCACACCTTCTCTTTCCCCAAGCCAACACTACCCAAGCTCACCACCTGTCTGTGCCTCTGCTCTCTGCTCCCAAGCCTGGCCACACTGCCACACGCTCTCTCCTGGTTTATCTCTGTGTGTTTAGGTGTGTCGGTAATCAGGGAGATACAGAAAGAACTCCTATCTGAAGGGAAATCATTAATGAGCCAGCAAGGTAACAGTGCTCACTGCCAACTGCTGCCAACCACCACTGCCAACCCCAACACTGCGTGTTTGGGGCACTACCAACCCAAGCCCAGCTCGTGCTGTGATGTGCCAGGATCAAAGGGACGGGTCTGCTGGTTCACAGCACACACTGTCCTTCACACATTTCCTACCGAGCTTTGAAACAGCACAAGGGCAGATCTGCTCTGGTCCTGAAACACTGCAGGCCAGTTCTGAGAAGGTTTCAATACTGGGAATGAAAACATATACAGGCTGAAACACGATTCTTGGTCATGACAACCTACAGTTCTAGGAGAAACTACAATTTACTGTGAAAGTTCTCCACTGTCCAAAGTTTAAGAAATAAGTGACAATGTTGCTTTCCAATTTAATTAAACTCTGATGGAAACAAACAATAATATTTTCTAGAGCTTGGTGGTTGTCCACTCCTCCTCTCTTTACTGTTTAAAACTCCCCACTATTCTTCCATTTCTGGAATACTCAGAAATTTTGTCAAATGTGTCAATATGTATTTTAGCTGTTTAATAAGCTACGTAGTTTTTTTCCTGTTCTTGCTCCAATGACCCACCCTTTCCTTCTTTCCAAAAGAAGTTCCTCTTACTAAACCCTCTTGCTCATGTCAGTTGTGTTTTTCCTGTAGCCCCCACTTTTAGTCATTGATGGCTGTACAAATGCCAAGCAAGGACAGACAATTCCACACAAGGATGGCAGAGATTTAGTCCTACTTCAAGCAGCTGCAATGACTGTACAGAAGACAGTGGAAAAAACAGGCCCCACACAGTATAATGGAGTCAAGATCTTCTGAACCAGTATGGGTTATTTTTCCTGTCAGAAAAAGGAAGTATACTCTTCCTTAGTCAAAGATGCATTTTTAAAATAGATTTCACATTTTACTTCCTGCCATCACATTAAAAGGTCACACTGTTTATGCTACTGTAACCTGTTACTGTGGGATCAGAAATGATATAAACAAGCAATTCTCATTCAAATGTGCACAAGGGAAGAAGGTTATGAGAACATTCCTCTCTATGTGTAGAATACTTGTTCTAAATAAAAATAAAGAATCTGAGAAACAGAGTGTCTTTTGTAGGACGGTTCATAGCATCAAGTACTCCATGAATCAAGTACTTCACAGAAGCAGCATAAAATTCTGGGAACTTCAGATACAAGAAAAAGCACCTGAAAGACCACAAATAGAACAGTTACTTTAAGTTCAAAATAGTACTACGTAGTAGCATTTTTAACAAGTGATTATTTTAGTACATTAAGTACAGTGAGCTTTCAGCCCAGAGGGGAGAATCTCCTCTGCCTGCAGCGAGATCTGCCCAGCTCCACACTTGGCCCTGGTACAGCACCAGAGTTTTCTTATTTTCTGTGTCTACTGATGTTGAAACTGCTTCAACCTTCTTCTAAGGAGAAGAAAAAGGCACCAAACGATGCCAATCTGATTCAACCATCTCTTCACAGTCAGTGAAAGAGGTAAATGATCTTCATCGCTCATCTCTTCACCCTCAGTGCTCAAGGTGACTTTTGATCCCTTAAACCACATGTTCCCAAAGCATCCACAGCAACCAAGAGCTGAGACAACTACGGAACTCCTAACAGAAGGAAACGAGACATCCTCCATACAAAGGAGGAATCAAATTTCAGTTCCTAACAATGGAAACGGGCCTTTAACATAGGTATCAGTGTGTTATTTAAGGGAATTCAATGTGAGATTAATGCTGGATGCAGCAGAAAGGTGGTTTTATTTCTTCCATGAAAGATACACTCAACTAGGAGGTGGGACTGTCCAAGTATTTTTTCATTCCAGAGACTAACAAATCAGCAACTAAATAAGGTACATGTTCAGTATCAGTGACACCGAAAGAATTCTGCTTAAAAGGACAGTGTAATTTATCATGCCAACAAGGACTGGTAGGAGACAGGAGCAGAGTATATGCTAAAAACAAAAGTCACTGGAGAAAAATATACAACAATTTGGAAGCAATCACATCTGACTTGGTGTTGATGATAAATACTTTGAGTTTAAAAACATACAGACTCTAGCTACAAGTTAAACAACAGACCTCTCAAACAAGCTGGCTGGATTTATGTTGCTTCCACAAGTAGCTGCCCTTTACTAACTCATTACTCCACTATTTACTAATGCAAAACTTATGGAAACATAAGTTACATTATGATATGGGTTATCAGTCCATATTCTAGGATAAAGTATTGTCCAACATGAAAGCACATGGAAAGGGAACCTACAGAATTAAAAATGAGAAAAAGAATTCATTAAAAACATTTCCAAAGGTTCCATATTATGCTAGCTGATTTTCCTTCCCAACAAGGACATCAGATTTTTCACTGCTGTTCTGTGAACCCTTTTTTCTTAAAAGCAGAAAGCACAAACTCGATTTGAAAGCAGATCAGCTATCACTACTAGCAGAATCACATGAATTTCCAAGAATCACTTTTATCACTTTTCCTCAGCACAATATGACAGGCAAGCTGTTGAATCTTCGCCGTACCTCAGCGTGGGTGAGAGAAAAAGCACAGCTAAATGCACAGGGGTTGGGGGAAAAGGAGTTGGCTTTTGTACGACATCATCTACAAAGGGAACACACAAAGGCACTTGGATGCTCTATCAAAGTGCCTCTCCCAGTCAAACCAGCAAGGGCATGTCTGCTGGCACTAGACTGAAAAAAATACTTCTTGTGCAAATCGACATGAAACAAGTTGACCAATGACTAAAACAAACCCCCAAAACCCTCAGTGGTAAGTGGTGTACGCAGCCAAGCTTAGAGAGCAGATCAAGTCTCTATTAATTATGAACGTTGCAGAGAAGTGGTTTCTGCATTTTCATGAACTCACTTCTTTCAGAAAAACTCTCACTGGAGCTGCTTTCCTCTGACACTGATGCTGTGCACACTTTCACAGAGGTGCAGACACAAACGTTCCAGTCTAATAGTTTTAGTCTAGTCTAGTATTTTAAAAATAGTGAAGTTTTAAATGTATGCAATTCTGTAAAATGTCTGAACACTGACAGTGCTTCGCCTCAGCACTGCAGACGACACCAAGCCCTGGGCAAGGCTCTGATGTTTTGTGTCTTAGTTTGTGCTGTCCTTTTTCCAAATCAGTATTACAGAAGTAAGCAGAATTAAGTAAACTTTAATATGAAATCGCTGGGAACATTCTAACCACTCCAGGTAAGGGGTTGGAGTTTGTTTTGTTTATTTTGCTAATTTGGTAGGTTTATGGTACAATATTAAATTTTCAAACATTTATCCATTTGTTGTTAATAAGCCTCCTACTCAAGTCACATTTTGAGAAACTTTCCCTCTACATAGGGAACTTATCCCTTCCATGCTGGATAACAGGTCTTTGATTTAACAGAGAATAACAGAATAAACCACCTATGATACTGAATTGTCTGAAGCATTACAGGAGCTGACCTTTCTGTCACACTCATTTGCAGGTACCTAAAAAAACCCCAAACACACAAACCCCCAAATCCTAGTAGAACACTCCTTAGGATATTACTAGTGACAGAATACTGATACTAAATGCAAGTATTCTGTTCCTTCACCTCTGTGTTACAAAAGGGCATGAAAGCTAAAAAAAAAAAGCTATCACTCCACTGAATATAAATATCATTTTGCATATGTGGAGACTGAAGGAAAAACTAGTTTATTTAACTATGGGAAAACAAATTCACTGTGGCATTATCTGGTGGCTGAAACAAACCCCCCCAATCTCACATTCACTGGAGCACAAGCAATGACATGACTTCAAGCTTGTACCTTTTCTTACAGGTTTTGTATTTTGTAAACTCTTACCTCCTTAATTTTCTTTTATATCAAAGATGTCCACTTTGAAGCACAGGTGAATTCTCAATTTTAAGGAATCACTTAGTATCCTCAGGTATATAATGAGGCTAAATTCACAATCCAAACAGATAAGTAGTGACACTGATCTAAAACCTGATAATTCTCATGTTTACAAGAAAGTAGCAGTGATATTTCAGCGTAAACCACAGCTTACAAAGTCTCAGCTAAAGAGAACCCTTAGAGAAAGTCCATCTGCAAAGTATTACAAGAAAAGATTTCATTTTAATGTTTAGTTAACCATAGGATGAACTGTTATTTCAAACCTACCCAGAATATTTAGAGAGTTATTTTAGTTTCAAAAATACTTGGGTCTACCACTACCACATTTTATTCTCTGCTTACAAGGGCTATTTCTATTTGAATTTAACAACATTTGGCATGTGGCCAACACTGCTTTCTCCTTAAGTTTTCTTCTATCCATCTACCCTTCGAGAACCCAGAGAAGGAGGAATAAGTACCATGTGGAAGAACCTACTAACACCACAAAACCCTTCTGGATGTGCTCAGAAGCAGGTGGAGCACTGTGTGCACACTGTACCATTTCTAGGTTTTTAGCTAATGATAACCACAACAGGCTTCATTTTTCTATGTTCTACTTTCAGCATGCTATCAACAGAAGATTTGGGTTCAAATACTTAGATTTTAGACTCTGAAAACCAAGCAAAACTAAGCATCTCAGCAGCCCCACGTATCAGGACTTGCCCAAACTCACATTTGCCAGCAGTAGACACAATTGGTCTTGACCTGAAAAAGTCCAGGAAAAACGTAGCAGTGCTCTGATCCAGTCTTAACAGCACAAAATGTGCCATCACCAGCAATTCAACAGAAACTCTGGTTTTCAGGGGAGGGTGCTGGCTCTGGGAACCACAGAGACTCTGCTACTCCATCCCTGTTTGCCCCTCCACAACAGGTATCAAAATTCAGTGGCTGCACAGCCTGGAAAACACGGAATATGTCTGGCTTATTGAAGGAAAAGAGACTCCCTGCAACTCTCAGTTCTAAACCAGCTTTCCATAACCAGAGCCAATTACACCAAGCCTCGGATGAATCAACAGAGCACGAATTAAGCAGTGGCAAGGCATTGCATGCAGAGACCTGCACTCTGCAGCAGCAAGACCTGGCAGAATAAAGCCCAAAGATGCATTTATAATAAGTCATGCTCATGCCTCAATTTATCTGCTGCTCAGCACCGGAGCAAAGCAGTAACCCAAATGCAGCAGGACAACATCTGAACCCTCCTGCAGCTCATAAACCAAAAACACTTGTAGGACTTCCTGCTCACTGACTTTAAATACACAACACAACCACACTAGTACAAGCCTACAGGGTCAACCGTTTCACAGTTTACTTTCAGCATCAAAACCTATCTACATATTCTACAAATATTTCCCAGAGACAGTGAATATGTAAAAAACTTCCCATGCCTTTTCTCTCTTCACAGAGAGATATCCAAACGTCCACAAAACCTTTCTGTCTTCCTCCCATCGTCTGAGTAAAGCTTATTAATTTTCATAATGTGGAGTATTTTAGTTTAGCTTGGAGAGGGGGTTGGAAAAACTGACATTCACGTTCATATTTGTTTAGAATGCCCTCAAAAATTAATAAAGAAACTTAGAACAATTATGTGTCTCTTACAGGCCTCAAACCCAACTCTTAACTGCACTTCAGCTTTCCAGAGTTCACAGCAGCATAGTTAGTTCAGGATAACCACTTCCAAATATATTTGAAAATGCAGACAATGCCCAGTTCTTTCTTACTTTATATTCTACTAACTATAAAAATTAGAAAAGAGTGCACATTTTAGTTTCATTTTGTTACCTTCACACGGAAAACTCTGCATGAGCTGTCCCCAAATGTCAGCTCTGCCTCTCTCCATAGTGCATGGAATCCCAGTTGAATGGCAAATAATTCAGAGGTATTTTTACTGTTCCCGATAAGCACATCAACATTAATTTGGCCAACATACTAAAGTCAACATACTCAGTTTATATAAACACAAGAAGCAACCCTACCTGTATTTGAGGGTTGTGTTTTTAAGATAATATCTCATTCTATCACACTGTGTGAGAAGTTAGAAACTAAAATACCTCCTAAAATTCCGAAAGACTTCTGCATATAAAATTACTGTGAAAATGCAGGTTGCACTCACTGTGAGTAAATGAAAATCAAATGTTGCTTTGATATTCTGAACAAATATCTACCTTTTTCTCACCTGCTCTAACAGCAAGCCTAAACTGTGTTTTTCTTAGCTTTGGGCTATGGGTTTTTTGTTGTGACATCTGCAGAGCGAATGCTTTTCATTCCAATAGATAGTTCTGATGATATTTATGCAGGGTGCGTACCATTCACTTACCCTTGAGCACTTGTTTTCTGTTGCACACCTTTAGCACCTCACCTTTAATCACGTTCCTTTAACTTACTGTTTTATGGAAGAGGATTTGAATTTGAATGGGCCTTTCTTATGCTTAGATCAGGTCTTATTTTATTAATTATCTTCTAAGTATGTTTCTCTAAAATACAAGCAACAGCCAGAGCCTGAGCAGTTCTTTTTATCACTTAGGTCCCTGAACAACCTTCACAGGATCTCATGGCTCATAGTTCTTGTAGCAAGTAAATCTAGAAGAAAATAAAGGGACAAGAATGGGTATTAAAAAAAACAAAAAAAAACTCACCCCAAAACTAAAATCAAAACCAACAAAAAAAAAATCGCCAAACCAACAAAACACGAAGAAGTTCATCACTGTTCACCCTGTTCTGACCAGCTGTCGTGGAGAATGTTCCACTACACATGTGGCGCCCAAGTCATGTCGTCACAAAATCACCTACACGAGGTCTTAATTTTGAAATGTTTGTGTCCCCATCCTGTGATTATTTCTGCTGGAAAAAAAAAAAAAGTAATCTAAATTCTGTTCTGTCACAACTGTACTATCATAGCTAAACACGGCTTCCGCTCGTCCAAAAAACAACAAAAAAAAAGAAGCTGGGACAATTTTAACCCTTCTAAGTCACGTGGCACCCAGACAAGCCTCCTTGTAGCCATACCTTCAATTAGCTTCACCTCCCTGTAGTATTCCTGACTCCTCCTCCAGATGCTGTGCAGCTCTGTATCTCTAGATAACAGATTTAGCCAAGAGCAAGAAGAAGAGCCTGTTGGCAAATTGCATTATGTTCACTTGGATTACTGGTGAACATTTCTGGATTTCAGCAGTTACAATCGTTAACACCAGCTACCAGAAGCCTGTGGTACAATGAACTTGGGGGAAGGCTTTTTTTCTGCACCAATAACATAGATTATTCTACTTACTGCATTCTTCAGGCAAAGCCTGGTATTTGTAGGAAAACTGCTTTGTTAATGTCACAGCCCAGACATCAAAAGCACGGATTATAGAGAAGCACACTGTTCTTCCAGATGTACATGACCTGCCAAGATGTCATTTTCAAGAGCCGATTTAAAAGCAGGATACAATTGAGAAACTGAATTTCATGACACAGATGCACATATTTACTAATCAATTTCAGGGAAAAAAAACAAGTAAAAACCCCACCCACTGTGCATATCAATAGTTGGATGCAAATCAAAGAATCACTTTAGTCCTTTTATTTTTTTTAATTGAATTTCAATCCTGAATCAAAGCTCATGCTGTGCCACACTTGAGGCAAGCTACTGAGTCACATCATTCAAAGAGAGTAGGACAAAAATATCACTGAATGCTGATCCTTCACTGAAAATGGCCCATTCCCTCATTCTCCTTAGATACTTCATTTCTGTAATTAAATTGTACCTGTAGAATTAGACCTCTTCCATTACAAAGCTCTATTACTCAAAATCATTTCCTGAGTACTAAGCCTGCAACACACCAAATCGTCCAGAACAGTTCAGCAAAAACATAACGTCATATATCCACATGACTTTCAACTGATACAGTCAGCAAAGCACAGACACTCTGCAGGGAAGGAAATGTAAAAAAGGGACCTTCTGAAAAGCATGCTCAACATTTCATGCTTATTCTCTAAATGTCAAACAACTGAAGACGTTCATCCTGCAAGCTATTACTTTTAAAACTTGCCTTCTGTGATTCTGAAACTCGAGTCCATTTATTTCACTTTTATACAACTTCACTCCTTCTTTTAGAGGTCTGTCGCCAGAGAAATTCATACTGAAAGGAAGCAAAGCTCAACTTCTTTGTTGCAAATATGAACTTCAGCTCATTAATTTATGCAATATACCAGCCTAAACATTCAAATGGATGTTTAAGTAATGCTGCCTGATCTGACTGAACACATCCACCCAGCCATTCATGTACTTCATCTTCTCTTAAACTTCACTTTAGATACACGTGTGAAGAACTTTTAAAGAAAAAAGCACTAATTTCTGTGGCTTGTATGTGAAACTGGATCCAGCAGCCAAATACCCCTGCAAGCATTCACGTTTGCTACACAGGTGTTTTAAAATGTCACAAAAAATCTACATGCAGTAAAGGACATAACAAAAAAACAGTACCAGCCAACTGCACAAGTATTACTAACATGCTGCTTTAGGCTCTGTTCTACGATTAAGGTGACTGCAAAGCTCGGTGCGTGAGATGCTGCCCATCACTGCTTTTCTGTTCCAAAACAAAAGGCAAATCCGACAGATTCCCTCCCCCGCGGCTCGGAAAGCGCAGTTCTAACAGGCTGCTGAGGACTGATGTCCGAGCTGGGCTCCAAGCGGCGCCTGGACGAGCCCGGAGCGCGGCTGAGGATCCGGCCGGGGCAGCTCCTCCCGCTCCGGGCCCGCGGCCCCCGCCCCGCGCTGCCCGCGGTGCCCGCCCGGCCGGGGGTCCCGGGGAGCGGGGCTGTGCCCGCGGGGCAGGGGCGTTCCCCGAGGGGCACGGCGGGGCCTCCCGTGCCCCCCGGCGGGGCTGAGCGGGGCAGGCACCGAGGGCGCGGGGGGCGGCGGGCAGGGCCCCCGGCCGGGCAGGGCAGGGCGAGCCCCCGGGGCCGGGGCAGCACCGGCGGCGGCACCAGGGAGAGCGTGCGGGAGCGCTCCCGCTCGGCGCGGGGCAGAGCCGGCCGGGCGCTGCCCCTCACCTGGTAGATGGCGGCCCAGCTGGCGGCCTGGTCGAGCCGCTGGAACTCCTTCTCGATCTCCATGGCGGGGGCCTGGCCCCCCGCGCTGCTCCGGCAGCTCCGGCTGCAGCTGCTGCCGAGGCCGCGGCGGCTCTGCCCGGCCCCCGCCCTCCCTCCGCCGCCGGAACTGCGCACCCGCCCCAACGACGCGACGTCCGGGGCGGTGGGGCCGGGGCAGCGCCCGCCCCGCGGGCCGGGGGGCTCCGGGGGCAGCGCCTTCCCCTCGGGCCCCGAGCGCCGCCCCCGCCCAAGCCCCGGGCAGAGCGGCCCCGGCCCGGCTGAGGGGCCGCAGGTTGGAGGCGGCAGCGAGGACGCAGCAGATCGGAGCCATTCGGGCCCCAGGCCGGGCCCCCTCTGGTGTCTGAGCCGTGGGGAAGGGCTCGAGTCGAGTGTTCAAGCGGCGGCAGGAGGGTCGGAGTTCTTTTCAAGTTCTCCTGCGGCCGTTTGGTTGCAGAGGAAGGGCCGTCAGGAAACGGGCGGAGTGGTGGCAGTGCCTGATCTGGCAGTGCAGAGCGCTCGGATGGGAGTCCATGTGCTCACTTAGAGATGGGAAGACACTCTCTCTTGCTGCAGTCAGATGGAGAGATTTTTCGCTCTTACACAATCTGCAGAATGAAATGTATTTTTGTCAGTTGGCCCATACCCTATAATTTAAAGGAATGCCACAAGCTCTGTTGGCGTTTGATTGCCTGTCCTCGGCTCTTGGATTCCTAATCTGAAATGGCCATTACTATCCAGGTGCTATAGTGCTATCACAGGAGGGAAATGTGTCGTTCTACCCCATCTTTTTCCTAAGACCATTTATTTCCAAATGAATGTAGCCTACACATCTCAGAGAGCCAGCATCCTTAATCCTGAATTTCAAGTCCAGATGATCCAAGCATATGGACATAGTTATCCCAAGTACAATGGTAGAGCATAATTTGCTTCCCAAGCAAGGAATTTTACTCCTTATGTCAGACAGCTTCTGTTTGTTCCATGGCTGTTTGGAACTGCCTTTTGGAGCACACAGTTACTGAGGGCTGGTGCCACACTTGGTACCTCTGCAGCAGGAATGCTGACCCAGAATAAGGTGGTGAAAGCAGATTTGTAGGATCGACACTTTTCATGAGAGAATTCAATTATAAATGCCCTAAGCACAGCATGGTGGAGTTTCCAACATGTCAGGTGCGTCAGTGTTGCTGACACGGATTTAAACCACTTTGCTGCTTTTTCCTTTCCCTGTCATTTCAGGGTCACAAATTATGAACGTATTGCTGTGTTTCAATGATTCCGTACTGAGAGATGGCTCTGTCTCATGTCACCAAAGAGGAGTTCCTGTGGATGGCCATTTTCTGTGCAAGCATAAACCTGATCCTACATAGAAGAGGTCAGAGTTGTGATGCTACAGTTAAATGGAACTGAATTACTGCATCTTATAAAGGAAACCAGTGCACAATCTTTTGTGCTTTTGTCACCTGAGTGGACTTGATACATAAAATCAGTACAAGTTTTTCAGTCAATCATTCATGAGCAATACATTCTGCTCAGTGTGTACTGTTGTCACAGAAATAATTGCCTTGAATGACAAAAACTGATGTTGCCCTGAATAAATTCATATTCAGCTGAATATCACAGATTTCACAGAGTAACCCAGAAAATCAGAGTGTACCTTACATTTCTTCATAAATTTCTGTCTATCTCAGGGGCAATACGTGTGACTGGTAACACTTTAAATGCCTGGTTTAATGAATAATTTTCTTGAACAACTGGAAATTTTGGAGGGGATAGACTGCATTACAAATATTTGCTTTTACCTATATATGCTTGTATAAAAGAAGTAAGAAAGCATTTGCACCAGTGACACACATTGCAACTCCCATGTCAGAAAAACACAGCTAATTGGTGCATATGCTATGGAATTCTGGCTTTGCTTTTGCATGCAATGACATCCAGGGCTAAAAAACTGAGACCCTCACAACATGCAGTTAGATACCAATATATGGTATTCCAACTGAGGTTGGAAAAGACCTCCAAGATCACCGAGTCCAACCTTGTGCCCGATCTCCACCTTGTCCCCCAGCCCAGAGCACTGAGTGCCACGTCCAGTCGTTCCTTGGACACCTCCAGGGATGGTCACTCCACCACCTCCCTGGACAGCCCTTTCCAATGCCTGACCACCCTTTCCGTGAAGAAATTCCTCCTGATGTCCAACCTGAACGTCCCCTGGCACAGCTTAAGGCTGTTTCCTCTCATCCTATCCCTTGTTCCCTTGGAGCAGAGCCTGACCCCCACCTGGATCCCCCCTCCTGTCAGGGATTTTGGGAGGATGACAAGGTTCCCACTGATCCTCCTTTTCTCCAGGGTGAGCCCCTCCAGCCCGCTCAGCTGCTCCTCATAGGACTCAGCATCTAGAGCCTTCCCCAGCCTCGTGGACACACTCCAGTGTAATCATGTGCCCACAATCTTCAGAGATCCTAGAGAAGGAATTGGGGTATTCATGGATGGCTGAGGAAGGGCCAGCATGAGGGTGGCCTGGTTTGCTGGACCTTTCAGTGCCTGATCAGCAGGGGAGCAGCAGCATCCTTGAGGGGCTGGTTTCACTTCAGCGGCCTCTTGGGGAGCACGGCTGGGACATTCTGGCAATGGAATTCAGCGGGATCAGGCCTGAGGTGGGAGGTGAGGGTAGATAACAGCGATGAAAAGGAGATGCAACTCCTTGGAGATCGGACCGGGCTGAACACCAGGCTGGGGTTCAGTGGATTGGATGGGGACATCATGCATGTGGTACCTTCAGGGAGTGTGAGGGCTGAGGAGCTCTGTCAGGGTGTGTAAGGGCTGAGGGGGTCCCTCAGTGTGAGGGCTGGGGGGGTCCCTCAGTGTGAGGGCTGAGGGGGTCCCTCAGTGTGAGGGCTGAGGAGCTCTGTCAGGGTGTGTAAGGGCTGAGGGGGTCCCTCAGTGTGAGGGCTGGGGGGGTCCCTCAGTGTGAGGGCTGGGGGGGTCCCTCAGTGTAAGGGCTGAGGGGGTCCCTCAGTGTGAGGGCTGAGGGGGTCCATCAGGGTGTGTGAGGGCTGGAGGGGTCCCTGGTGGTTTGTGAGGGCTGAGCGGGTCCCTTTCCCCACACCGGAGCCGTTTTACCTGCCCATAGAGGAGCTCTGGCGAAGATGCCCCTGACAGAACATCACCTGTAGCAACACGGAACGTCCGCACCATCGAGAGGAGCCGCTTGGTGTCACTCCTCCATCGTTAGAGCTGTGTGGAGCGGAGGAAACGCCGGCACCGTGTTGGCGGCCGGTGTCTCCTGTGGCTGCATTGCTGGAGGCAGGTGGGTGAGGGCAGAGCTGCTCATGCGGTCAAACAAATGTCTTCCTCTTCGACACGACCTGTTTTCTGTAGTGATAATTATGTCCATATCCTGCATTATTCCTTGCAGTGCCTCTGATTCTCCAGGGACGAGGCTGAAATTCAGGATCTGAGTAGCTGTGGCATCTAACCTGTGGGCAGATGTTCTTGCAGGAGGCTGCAAGGTCACACTGCAGGTCGTAAGGCCTCATTCCTCGACTCCCAAACGGGTCCCGATGTCTCCTGTGTGGAAGCTATGGACACCATTTTTCATTTTATGAAAAATATTTAGCATAAAATTATCGTTGCAGCAATGCTGTAGGATCATGCATGGATATTGTCAGGCACAGGCTGTTCCTGTCCAAATTAGGCTCTGCATGAAAGCAGGATGAAAAGACCATCCTTGATCCATTTAATCCAGTAATAATTAAAGTTCTATTTTATTTTCCTTCAGTATAGGCTCTTAAAACTGCTATAACTGTCAGTGGAGAATTATGAAGAGTTGAGCCATTTAAGTTTTTACACCATTTCTTTCCATCCCGCATTGTGAAGATGTATTTTCCCACTGGCAAAATATTTCAGTTTAAAATGCTTCTGGAGGGAAAATTGACCCTGGCACAGTATGACTTGTTTTGAAAGGGACTTCTGAACTATTTCTTTCTTATTATAAACCAGTACAAATGAAAAAAAAAAATCTTACAATACAATCTAGTGATGATTGGGATAGAATAGCATAGGTAATTGGAATGTCTGGGTTGGAATTGTTATGAAAAGGTCTGTTTTCATTATATTTCCAATAGTTTACCCTAATGCTGAGTGGGACTTGACAGGCTCTACACTTTTGGATGCCTGTCCCAGTAGAACTGAAGGTCTTAAATATATTCCTCTCAAGAATATGGGCTGAAAAGGGCCAGTTGGATCAGACACCTGTGCCCTACAAGCATGTTCAACCCTTTAACAGATATTTAGTCCTCAAATGGTGCCTCCACACAGGTGCAGAGAAGCAAAATATTTCCTAACAGCCACTGTGAAATTTATGATCTACCTTTCAAAATGCTAGAAGTTGCAAAATCTGCAAAGTATTGCGTGAAAAAAAAGCACAGAAGAGATTAAAAGTATGACTGGTGACTTAGATCCTTACAATAATGGAGGATTAGGTAAATGAAAACATTCTGTGGTCTCAGGACACAACCCTTCTTGCACTTTACTGAGGAAGGCAGTCCCTCCCCAAAATTATTCCAACCTGGGTAACTTGAGGCACATTGCTTTTTCATCCCAGTGTAATGTGATTGAGAGTTTTTTGTTGTCATATTATCCATTACAACCTGGCACTGGAAAAGAAAATGAGAATTCAAAGAAAAGGGTCAGATCTTGTTACTTATTTCCACTTCATAAAAAAGGCAGGTGTTTGTCACAACTCAATCATACATTTCATATCCTCTCTTCATCCTCTGAACTTCAAAGCAACTCGATGATGAAAAAAATTGCAAATAGACAAACCACATTCTGTGGAGTGGCAGGATATGTGACTCCTCAGGACACACTGCTCTGTCAGCTGTCAGGCTTGGCCTGTAGCTATTAGGAAGCAGAAGTCCTGGGATGGGATGGGATAACCTGAATGTTGTTAGCAGGACCAGGATACCCAAACCCTGCTGCCTCTGTTAACAGAGAGGAAGAATAACTTTTGGATTTTTTTTTTTTGCAAAGGATATCAGTTGACACTGAACTAACATTGAGAAATTGTGTGTGCAAAGGAAGGAAGGGATATACCTGTTACCTGTGCATGGACATTTCAACCATGGGTGATGGTGTGCCTTGGGGGAAGGGTGCAATGTATGTGTGTGCCTCTGCACTGTCTGCTGCTGAACCTTTTTCAGCCTTCATGGCTTTGCAGGAGGTGTTTAATGTCATGCTGTGGCAGGAGCAGGTATAGGGAGAAATCTTTAAGTCAAAGCTGCTAAAGACTGTCTCACCATTGGATGGCACTCCAGTCCTTCCTGCTCGTGGCAATCACAGCCTGAATTTTACTCTTCAAATAATTTTAGGTCAAGCAGCAACTAATAGAAAGACTTTCTTTTTTATGGCTAATGTGATAATAAAGTAAAATTACACTCGCAGAGCTGGCTTTTGTTTTGCAGCATTAGCTTTTAGGAAGTCTGTGTTGAAATCTTGCCAGATTGCTTAGTTTTCTAAATAAAGATTTCCAAATGCAGTTGATTCTGTCACATGGGACTCAGGTGTTGTGTACTCTCTACTGCCAGAAATTATGTGAGTATGTTTGTGATTATAGGGTATTTTACCCAAGGCTTTCACTCACTAGTTTATGCTTTAGGCAGTGTTTTAGATTAATGAGAGAGTGTTTTCAGCAACCCTTTCCTTAAATGATCCTTTTTCCTTTCAGCAGCTACTGCACACCTGAGTTTGGAATCGCCTTCACCTCTGCTTCCCGTGGCTGCAGGATGGTGAGTTCTTAAGTCTGCAGACCTGTAGTCTGGCAAGCATAAATGTTTTTGCCCTCCAGTTGAAGATACAAGTGTTCAAGGAAATGTCTGCAGTTCATTCAAAGTTGTGACCGATATTTTTACACATGCCAGGAAGCACTAGCTTAAATTAGAGTTATTGATACACTGTCAGTTCAGTATTGAGACAGTTCTGTCCTTGGTGTCCCTGTGACCATGGCATGGCAGGTAGTGCAAGCAGGGCAGTTGCAAATTTACCTGGGTTTCCCTGGGGGTCTTGCAGTGTGTCCTGAATTCCTTGCTGCCAGTACACTTAGCTTGGAGCAAAGTGAATTATATATATGAACTGCTGACCAGACTCGAGGCTGTGTATCCCAAGGCAAAGTGTGTGGCAGCAATATTGACCTCCCTTGCCACCTGCTGCTGGTTTCTGTGGTATCCCACCCCTGCAGTTGTGCCAGCCTGACTATTTATGCAGCTGCACTTGGAAACAGAGTTGTTGTTTTTGACAACAAAAAAACACTCCCCACAATAAACTGGGTTTTCTTCTGGATTAGTTTTAAGCAAGATCAGGTCTCCAGTATAGTGGACCACGTGGCACAGAAACAGTTTTTCTAGAACAATAGAACACGATAATACTGGGGCAGGAAGAGAACAGAAGACAAATATCAGCACCATAAGCCAGTATTGCCCCTAAAGACTTCATCCTGAGACACCACAGCTAAATCTACAGTTTCAGTGATCAACAGTAAACTGTGTTCTATATTATTATTATTATTATCATCATCATTATTATTATCATTATTATTATTATTATTATTATTACTACTACTACTACTACTGCTATGCTTGGAGCTGCTTCCATATGCCATCTCCTGGTGACACACAGGCTTGGTAATGGCCCTGACAAGCACAGATAAACTGTACTGAGCACAACTCAGTGTGGAGCTTAGTGTTTGTGGCAAAATCCATGCCATAAGTAAGATCACTGTAGTGACAGCAAATGTCTGCTGTGGAAAGAATGGCCTGAATTTCTTTTTATCTAGGAGTAGAACAAAAGCCTTCTAGTTTCAGGTAAGCCTCTAAGTGGAAAGTGTAGTGATAGGAAAATAAGAGTTCATCCATTTTTACCAGTATTTCCTTGAAACAAGTATGACTATTATCATATTGTCCTCTAACGAAGAGTTATTTCCAGAGGAACATCTTAGTACTTTTACAGTGTGAGAGTTTTATCACTATTTATTTCCCATAAAGGAAGAGGAGCTCAGCTCAAGTCCTTTTTCTTTAGTCAAAGAAGGGCTCAATAAAACTGCTTGAGAAACTACCACCACATTTGGGATGACAGCAGGGAGATTTACACATTGTATTTACCCAGCACTGTATATAAACAACTGTGGTTCAGCTGAAACATTTTTTCCAAGTCAGATACAGTAAAAATTCAAATCTGGCCCAGTTTGAGAAGGAGATGAGTCAGAAAAATCCTGCTGCAGGGGAAAGAAACCTCAATGCATGGCTGGCCTTGGTGACAACCTGCCAGGAGAAGAGGGACCTATGAAACTTTCTTCTAACGTTTTATCTGAATCTTATCTGCTCAAACACTTCAGGGTTCAGGAAGAGCAGCCAAAGTCAATTTTTGCTGAGAGTGTTTAAAACCAAAAATAAACAGAAGGGAGAATTTGTACGTGTGCAGGAGGAGGCGTTGGGGTGGAGAATGGACAGGGTGGTGGGATTGGGGAGGGAATGATTTAACCTACATTGACTCTTCTGAAATCCTCTTGGAAGTATCCAGTGTTTTCTCAAATGACAATGAAATTGCACAATCCATAACTGTGGTGGTGGAGAGCTGCTGGTGTGTGTCCAGGGGCCAGTGTTCTCTCTGCCCTGCCAGGTAGGTGAAACAATAGTCAGTATGAATTACAGAACAGCTGTGTCATTACTCCATGCCAGTTATCTGATTCTACAAAGCCTGAAAAAATACCTTCTGACATGTATAAAACAGAAACTGAATTTTAAGGTCTTTGTCTGTTAGTATTTTAAAATACTAAAAAAAAACCCTAAAAAATAAAACCAAACCAAAACCCTCACAGTGTGCACTGTTATGCTGGTCCAGACACAACAAAATCCTTGGGGTTTCAGGAGCATTTTGTGAACTTTCCCCCTGTCTTGTCATCTGAGAAAAGGTACACTGATGCTGTCATCCAGTTTTGTCTGATGGTTGAGAGATTAGTTATCTGCTCTGTGCCTCCAATTTATTCTGGTTCCTATGAAAAATATTGTCTGTGAAAACATGAAACACTTACAAAATGTCAACATTTCGGTCCTATCTGCCTGTAGATCAATATGAATGGGTCACAGTGACCTCTCAGGGAGCAGGTCTGTGTGACAACCTAAACTAATATGTATCCAAGGTCCTTTAAAAAAACCCACAAACCATCTTTATCCACGGGGGATCTGTTCCCAGCAGGATAATTTCTATCAGATAGGTCTGAATGATCCTGTATAAGATGGCTTCTTTTAAATGTGCACTGTAGCAGAAGCAAAACTTGCATTGACAGACACAGTTAATCTGGAAGTACACATTCTGCACTGCTCCTTGTTTCACTTTCCATCTTCATCAAGTGAAAGTATCTCGTGATACTTTAAACCATTTTTAACAGGCACAGATGTAGGAGAAGCTCTCAAATTGCACATGCAATTACAGCACAGTGTGGAGGAAGTTGGGCACATCTCTACCTTGGGATAACACTTTCAAAAGCTGTTAAGTAAGAGGTTTAAAAGACGTGTGTCCCAGGTGCTGATGTGGCCAGACTGGCACAGGGACATGGTGCACAAACACATTTGTGCAGATGTGTTATCAGGCAGCTCTAATTAATACCCCTCAGGTGCAGCAGAACTCCAGTGGGCCCTTCCTTCCTGCCCAGCTTCCCATCACTCCACGCCTCTGCCAGGACTCAACATCATTCCTGCTTGGGTGCCAGGGCTCTCTCACAAGTGCACGGTCTCACAAATGGGTGAACACAAGAAATTGGTTTGGAATGTAAAGATTCAGGGTCCTAAGTGTTAATGCTTTTAAAAATCACAGTGTAACTACGGGGAATGCCTTTGCAGACCTTGGGCTGTGTACTGAAGTTCTGAGTACAGCTGTGAACTGAGGGGTAAAACATTTCAACAGACTTTAAAATATTGTCTATTCCTGGTCTCTTGGAAAGAATTGTTGTTACCTTGATGCATAGTCCAGTAATATTGGTCAGATTCCATGTACCCTGTGATTTGTGTTTGGCACCCTTGTAGTTTAATCAGGAGCCAGGAAAAGCTTGATGTACTGAAGATAGCTTTAATCTTAAATCCTGAAACTAAATAGCAAAACCAGAAGAAATATGAATACTTGGGATTTAAATTTAGCTCCTACTCTTTGGCGTGTTAATTGAAAAATCACACAAAATAAATATGAAGAAGCCAAATAGGAACATATGTACATTGCAAAGGCTTGGGTGTTCTGGTTTCAAGTTGTTTCCTTCTGAAAGCTTTGTATAAGCACGAGGTACATCACAGGTCAGGTGGAGCCACCTCACCCCGAGCAGTCAGGAGTCCCCATGTCCCATAAATTGTGGCTGGGCTGGGCTGCAGTCCCCGACCAGAGAGGCATTTTCAGGCTGTGCCAGTTCTGTAGTGAAATGTGTGAGATGAAATCCCTGCAAAGTTTAAGGGTAGGGCATAGCATTACATTGTGGAGGTCTACTGTCTAGCTCTTTTCAGTTATCAGGATTCTATTTTCCCAAAGGAAGAGATTGAAAGAGTGAGGAAGGAAACAACGCTTCATTAGGTCCACTGAGTGTGTACTTTGGGCTCATGTCCATTGAATTAAGCAAACAAGCTGCCCACAGGAGGAACCAAATGCCACAGCTGGGAGTTAGCTGGACACTTGGTGACCAAAACCAAAACTGAAAATGTCCTTTGTCACTTGTAGATCACGAGGGTTTGATTGACATAGCACCTATGGCCAGGTGTGCAAAGAATTAGTTTATTGGCAAGTTGAAAAACAGTGCAGAAATTGTTGCCTAAGAACTATGTTTGGATCAATTTACAGAACTTCAGTGAAGCAGGTTAAATTTGGTGAAGATTTGGCTGTCAGTTTTGTTGTATATGTGGGTGTGTGTATAAAAATCTTATAAATTCTCTTGGGGATGGTCCTGTGCAGGGCTAAGAGTTGGACTCAATCGTCCTTGTAGGTCCCTTCAAAATCGGCATATTCTATGATTCTGTCATTCTGTGAAATATATTTATTTCTTCCAGCATAAAAGAAAATTGATGAATATCAAGAACAACTCTTGAAGCAGAAGCTCTGGTAATTTCTCAATACAATGAGGAGTTGCTTCTAAGATAAAGGCATTTAGTATGAACTCTATGAAGGCCTTTGCTCACATTATTGTTTATAAATATATTATAAACACTCGGGGTTTTTTTACTATGGAGGGTTTTTTTAGCACATCAGGCAAGTAGTTCCTTTTTATTTCTATCAGTCTGTGCTGTTACATGATGGAATTGAAGAGCATTCAGTTTTCCTAATTGCAGGCACATCTCACACTCCAAATACATGCTCAGCTTTAACTGCCTGTACATAAAATAGGAAAAGGTGGAGATTTAGAGCTGAGTGCCTTGAGCTGTATTCCAAGGATGCTGCCCCTTGTGCTGCCAGGGGATTAAGGAAGGACAGCTGCCTGCCCACTGAGCTCTCATGTTGATTGTGCACCAAGAATTTCCACCTCTCTTCTTGATAAGAAATTCAGAATTTCTGATTCTCTGCCCCCATAATGTCCTCCCATTTGTGGCAGTTGGCTGGTGATTTTGATGGAAAAGAAACTGAGATTGGGAGACTGACAATTATTTTCTAACAGCAGTAATTAATTTGCTCCAGTAGGACTGTCAAGAACTCCAGAAGTGGGGCAAACAAACAAAGTTCCTTTTGAAATGTCTTTGTATGACTGTGCCTGGCTTTCAGAACATCAAATTCAGATCACATATTCACTTTTTAAAGAAAATTTTAGGGTAACTATTTTACAGTTGGTTTCGGGGTCATTTTAGCTTTTTTTTTGGTTTTGGTTTTTTTCTTACAAGGAACTTTAAGATGGAACAAAGGACTTCATTTTTGCTACAGCAAAGCATTTTCAAATATTGGAACATCTTGTTTTATGAGGTGAAAAATCTCTGCTGCCAGAGCATAGTTTGAAGTGCTGCAAAAGGCAGTGTCTTCACAGAAAATCACACTGGTTCTCAGTGAAGCAGGGTGAAGATCTGTGAGGTACATTCCACCCTGCAACATTTCAGTGAATCACAAAAGTCTGTGATTCAAGGTTTAGTTTCCTCATCTGAAATAGAAATATATAGCTGAGCTTGGAAGAGCAGTTGTTGTGTACTGGTTGAGAATATTTTAGCACAACATTCTTTGTCCAAAAATGCTGTTTTCTGCCTGAAAGTACTGTTGTATTAGAAGGGAAAACACTTGTGGACATGTACTTTTTACAAAAAAACTTCTGAGCTCCAGATGGAATTTCTAGTCAAAGTAAGAAAATGTGAGAGACTCTCCCATTTTGGAAAATTGAGAAGTCTCAGAGAAGTGTCCTAAAGAAATGGCTGTTTGAAATTTGTCTGCCTGTACGAGGGTTATGTGCTCCTGTTCTCTGGGAGAAGGTTTGGAAGGTCTGCACTTTGTTCCAGTCTGGAACACAGTAAATGTTGATACTTCAGGATTTTTCTCAGATATTTATTCCTGTCTGACCATAAGTAGTTTAAATAGTAATTCAATACAATGACTTTTAGCCTCTTTGTAATCTTACTGTGCATTGGTTTCACTCTTCCTCTTTGGGATATGTGCATATCCTGCTTGTCTTACATGTGTTACCCAGATGAACAATGCCATGGGGTGCGTGATCCACCTAATGGCTTGGAATTCTGGCACTGTGTCCTTGCTTAGAATAGGTGGGGCTGTGTACACCCAAAACCAGAAAATGTGTGTTTGGACAATAAGATGGTTGGGGCTTGTTTGTGTTTAGGTTTGCACATTCTGCACATAAGCCATTGATCCCGAGTAAATAATGAACAAGAGAAAAGCCATTAAATAAGTTATTCAAAATATCATGGAACTTGTCAAATTAATGATTTCACAAGCAACACCCAACCAATTGTTTTTGCAATAGAGCAGTTTTTTAGGGATTAGAGAAAATCCAAACTGCTGGCAGGCAAAATCCAGCTGAGGTGAGATCAAAATTTTGCATTAGAGCTTGAAAGTCCAGAGAATTGTGGGAAATGTTGAACTGACTAAGTTTAGTGAACTATTAATTCCTTTTTTTTTTCCAAACCTTTTTTTGCAAAACCTGGCCCGGGAGAAGGATGGATATGTCAGTGTGAGGGCAGTTGCTGTTGACCACACTGTGGTAAATGCTCAGTAATGAAGCTTTGGTCAAATAGAATTGGCTCAATGAGATGTGAAGCTAGCAGAGTATCTATTACAAATTAAGAGATAAATCTGTGGCTACTTTGAAAACATTCTTTATTGCTCAAACTAAGAGCAGTCAATGAGCACAACTTACAAAGGGGATGGAAAAATAATCTTACAATTATGGTTTAACTGTTATGAGATTAGGAAATCGTGTTTCCCAACTACCTTCAATTTTGTCATTATAAAATAATGTAAAATTGATAGGAAGTGTTTTTTTCCACGTCAGGAGACGTGATCAGCTCTGTGGTATCCAGGGAGAACACCAAAGGAGCGAGGCACTGAACAGCTGAGCACTGGAAGAGCTCACCTGCTGGGTGCTCCACGGGGTGTATTTTCTGTTGGCCTGTGCTCAGAGAAGGTGCAAATGTACAACACCAGAGTGCCTTTAGTGTGGTCTGCCACTTACAGAAACTTAGGTGCAGCAAGAGTGCCCAGCTGGGCTTGTGGGGTTTGGACTCAAAGTGACATTGCTGAAGCCGTAATGCATTTCTCAGTGATAATGGGACTGGCCAAAAATTCACTTCACTGAATCCATGTGTAGGTGTGGGGAGGTGTAGCTCGTAGCTCACTATAGACACTGTCCCAAGACAGGATGGTATTTTAGCAGTACTCAGTTGTATCAGTTGGCATGATTAAATATGCTTATATTGCTACTGCTAATTTTAGCAGGTTACAGGGATAATGAGAGAGCTAAGATATGAGAGATTGATTAGACACTGGCAGTGTTTCCCAGTTGAAACTCTCCATGGAAGAGATATCTGGACTTTGGGCAGGGCATTTTTTCCATGCAGAGTGGGTATGCTATTGTCCAGATTTGTCTCATTTCAGCCTAATTAGTTCCAGATTTCAATGAAACACAATGTTTGTGAACTTTTTCCACTTCATATATCCCTAAGGACTGGGTATACTGAGCTGAACAGGGATTTGGACACTCCTGTTACTAATGCTGTGAGTCTGATGGTCATGACCTAGGCCAAAAGAAATTGGTGAAATTGGTTTCTGGAATGAACATGCCACGTACGGTCCCTGATTGTATCCAGCTTCAAACCACGAGAGGAAGTGCACAGTTCATTTCCCAGGATGTCCTTCCTGTTTGAAGTGAACAGGAACAGTGCTAGAAGAGGCACTGAAGTACAGTCTGGTGGTGTTTGCTGAGCAGCCTCAAATTCCAGTGTAATTGAAACCCAGCCTTTCCTGGGAAGAGCCCAAGAACTCCAATGAACAGGAAGGAGATGGACATCTTCAGAAGATTTGCCTGAGGATTAAATTTTAAATAACTGGCATATAATTTTTTTTTCCAAAATTAATTCCGTGTTGGACTATCATAAGATTTATAGACAGTTCAGGAAATTTCTCCTATAAACCTCTACAAGTCAGTGGCTGGAATGGTACAACTGTGGGTATCAGTGACTGAAACTCTCTAAAGAATCTTGCAGTTAAGGCTTTGGGGCTACTGAAATTCTCCTGAAGGGCCCAGTTCCACTTTACCAGCTCAGCAGTCTTTGGGACTGCTCAGCTAATTATCCATCCTGTGCAATTGTGGGGAAGGTTCTGAGAGCTCTCACAGACCCTCAGGATCCACATGTGCCATGCTGGGGAACCTTTACAGTTTGGTGGTTGTCACTCTGGCATTCTAAATTCATATCAGCAACACCCATTTCAGTTGTTGCTATTCAAATATTTCCTAGTCTTTTCTATACTTTCTATTATTATTTACATGCTTAGTAGTATTTTGGAAACTTGTTGGTCCTTGTTTTTCACCCAGCACCTTAACTGTGGTTTATGAAGAGGCTTGCAAGATAGTTTTTCTGTCCTTAAACCACTTTCTGGGTTTTGTGTATTAAAACTGCAAACTTTTTCAGTCTCTACTTAAAGACCTGTTTAATATTTAACTCAAATAAACAGAATGGGGATTTTTTTCGTACAAAACTATCCATTACAGACAAATATATCTTTGGATTATCTTGCTTCAAATGATTTAAAGAAAAAAGCAAGAAAGAGTGGACCTTTTGTAGTACTTCAGCAAAGAGCAGAATGGGAGGTGCTAAGTATTTAAGGACATCTTTTTGCTGTGTGCTGTAAGAGTTAGTAAGATTGGTACTTCGGAGCAGTAACTCAAGAAGGTGCTGTGCAGAAAAGCAAAACCAAAATATTAGGCCTGACGTAGTTCGTTTAATTTTCTGCTGATTTGCCCTCAGCCTCTTTCTCTTAACTCTTCCCAGCTCCTGTGATAAGTTTCTACTTGTTGCTGGTTTTTTCCATAGTAAAACTTTTGTCCCAGTGCCAGCACATTATGTTCCTGGTTAGAGCCGTGACGTCAAATGGTATCTGGCTCCAGGCCAAGGAATGCTGCTGGGAAGGAGGGAATGAATGAATGGATTTTTCAATTCACATTGTAGTTGCCTCTTTCAGAGCCAGGAATCTGCATGTAATATTCAGTCAGCTGGCTAAGGTACATTATCAGGATTTCTTAATGGAACTACAAGGAGCTTCGGAGAGGATTCACAATAGGTACAACAACTCAGGAAAAATGTTATGGTAAACTTCAAGTTCAGAGCTGCTTATGATGATGAGAACCATGAAGGAAGAAAGATGTGATTCAATGCATAGTGGCTGCTAAATTTTAAATATAGTAAGTGGAAGAACCCTGAGCCTGGAATAATTACTATCTAGTGTTCAGGAACTGAAACAGACCACAAATTCTAAATTATAAATGTTCCAATGAGCTCCTGCAGTATGCATTTCTTTTAAAAATAATAGTCTTTACTATGGATGACAATCTACTCCTGTTACCTGTACATTTGCAAAACGGAGGGATCAAAATTACAATTGAAATCAGAATTCACCAGCATCTATTGTATGAAGTTTTAGTTATTGCGGTCGGTTTCCATGTCCTTTCTAAAACCAAACTTGACATGGAAGGAATAACCTTCCTGTGATGATGCTGTACCTGCTTATCCTCAGTTCCATTACCCAGAATTCTCCAACAGCTGCTTGTACAGAAAGAGTAAATAGGATGTTTAGAGCACCCACAAAAATCAACTACTGCATAGGTTTGGCAGGAGAACAGAGCTTGCTCTTAAATTTATAGGGAATGAGGGAATCCACATATGGAAGATACACGGATGAATGATGTGGCATAACATCCCAGCTGGGCCCTTCTGATGTGTGACACCAGGAACTGTTGAACTGAGGGCTGTCTAGTAGTGCTCAGGGTTCTTTTGCAAGATACAGAGAAGAACAGTACAAAGCTAACAAATCTGTGCACTCAAATGTTTTTAACGTTTTACTGTTTCATAGTTAAATTTTACTGTAATCCAGATTAAAATCCACTTCTAAATGAATGTTGCTAATTGCCGCTGCCCTTGCATGAATATAAAGGCGCACTTTTAAATCTTCCCCTTGTAGGAAGTTATTACAGCAGTTATAACTATTTTGGCATCCAAAAGATGTACAATATCCTGCTGCAGAAAGATACCTGGATTCTTGGACGTGTTTGCGTTTTCTTTCAAAGGATTAATGCATCTCAGTGAAAGCGTGACTTCCTGAGTATTGTGTGAAGTGACAAATATGTTTTTCATGCCACATAAATCCAAAGATACATAAAAATCATTGTTCCGCATAAGTGACTAAATTCACTAATTAAGGCCCAATGCATATTTACATACATCTTGCCTGTCACTCGGGCCATGCTTTTGGAGTCAGGGGGATTATTTGTATTAGAGTTAAGGACATACATAAGCTTTTGCAGCAGTGAGCTGAAAAGGTCTGAGTTCAAATACAAGCCTCTAAAAATCATGGCTGTACCCTGCAGCATCCATCTGATTAGTCATGTTTGGACAGTGGAGGAAGAAGATATTTTGTCATCCTTTTTTTTCTAATTTGGATGATAAAAACATAATAATGAAGATAACAATAGCGACACCCAGTCCCTCAAGGAGTTGGTGATACCATTTTCTTCTGCATATTATTTTGGACATTATTAAGTGGGACTGATATGAATGTTTTTACTTTCTTGCCCCGGCATGATTATTGGATGTGAGCCTTGCATATCCCTTTGCCATCACAGTCCACCTCCAGCTCTCGTGGATGTAACTGTGTCCTCTGAGTGGTGCACCACAAACAGCTTAGGCCAAGACACTTTCAGAGGTGAAGGATCTCCTCACATGCATATGATACTGACTCTGAGACAATTCTCTTCAACACAGTTGGAAGAGAAGTAGTTTCTTGACCTTTCAAATAGGCAAAGTTCAGTGCAGAATTGGATTCAGAGCAAGGACTGGAGGAGCAAACAGCCCAGGCCAATGCATACCTCCTGCATGAAATAGGTACGACAGGAGCAGCAGCAGTGGCTTCCACCCTTTTCTGAAGAAACCAGCAGCAAACAAAGCAAAATGGTTCAGTAGATCCTCTCAGAGGACACTGGCAGTGAAAGCTTGCCAGGTTGTGTGATCTGTGGCAGATCAGGCCGGGATATCTCACGCCCATAACAGCACTCGGGGTGTCAGCCGGTGAGCAGCCAATCTCTTGGGTCACATTCAGTGGGATCAGAACAACTTGTTGGGCTGGGGAATTTGGGATCCACAGGAGGGCTTGCAGTCACTTCTGTCTGTTAGCAGGGCCGTAATTTTCGAAATTTTGACATTGTAGCTTTGAGGATTTTTTTTTCAGTTGAGTGTAAGTGGACAGGGATGCGATGAACTTGTATCTTGACTGGGAAACAGCTGTCAGAGCTGGGTGCAGAGCAGGGGAGAGCATTCCACTGACTGTAGCTCACGGACATACTTGCCTTCAGAGCAGTGAGGTGGCTCTTGCTTATGCCTCCAGTAAGAGGCCTTTCCTGGGAAAGAAATACTGCTCAGCCATGGAGCCAAAGCATTTGAGTGTAACTGTGCCAGCGCTGGGACCTCGTGCTGCAGCAGTGCAGTGAAGTGGAGTATAACACAACTGTCCTTCCAGAGGAAAACAGCTCTCACCGGCCAAGTGCTGGTTTACTGCTTTGTTCCTACCTTACGGGTTTCTCCAAGCACTTCTCATGCACCCCTTCACACCTCTCACCTCCACAGAGGCCCTGGTGCAGACCCAGCCTAAGGCTTTAATGCTCCAGGGCTCCCCTCTTTAGATATTGCAACAGCTCCTATTTTTCCCACAGAAGTAAAGATCACAGTAGTGGGTGTGAGAATTTTGTGATGGGTGGACCTCAAAACTTCATGTTTTATTTGGGTTAGTTCCCCCAAATTTGCGTGCTGTTAGCCCAACCAATTCAGAGTGGTTTGATCAGCAGAATTAAACATAATATAATAGGACTGGCTTATATGGTGGCACTTCTGAATCCAGACAGTGTGACAGCACATGAGTACAAAGAGGTGAATAATGACAATTAACTGGTCTTCCTTGAACCTTCCCAGAAATACTCTGTTTTATTCTCAGCAAAGGTTCAGAACTGCTCATGTTTTAATTGAACCACTTCACTCATCCTTAAATGAAAACAGTTGCAAACAGTGTCCAATGTACATAGCCCTGGGCACTGCACAACAATCAAATGAAAAGACTTCTCTTTGTCTTATTTATTTACTTGAAGCTAAAGAAAAATGCCAAAATTCTACCCTTGAATAAATCACCGCTTTTTACATGCTTTACCCCAGGCAAAAGTTCCAGTTTTTTCCTAACTTATGAGTTGGTTTTGTTTGTATTTGTGTTTGTATATTTTTTCTATCTTATTTGTTTACTTTTCCCGCTTCTTAAAATTGTCTCTTCTCTTTAGAAGTGGGGGGAGAAGGAAAGAAATTGAGGTGAAACCACAACATGTTTTCATTTTCGTGTAACAAACAGATCTTTTTTCACAAGCTTCTTCAGGCACTAAATACCAAATACGGCTTGAGACAATAAATTATAATCTCCTTCAGAGAATGCAGAGCTGGGAAAAGAAGAAATACAAGTGTTTGCAACATGTTTCAAGAGAGATAGCTAATTGAGATTTCATTAACTCTACATTGTCTTATCATTTATGTTTGTAAAAGATAATCGTGGCATTACTTATTGTTTTGCTGCTCACTTTCAGTTCAACAAAGTCTTTACAAGTGTGAGTACATACCATTATTTCTGTTTTTCCAATGCATGCCCTATAAAATTTGCAAAGTCCCCGTGGAAGTTAAGGCTGGCATGTTCAAAAGATGAAGTGTCTTATGTTAGTCTCATTGATGGCTGCTTGATGGGTACTCTGTGCTGTGACTCTAAGTAGAGCAACAAGTAAGGTAATCAGCACTAGAGAAAACTCCTGGAGAGAGAGATGTAAAACATCAGTTAGCACCCATTTCCAAGAGGGCTGAATTACCCACAACAGCATCATCCAGGAGGATTCCCTTTCGTGTGTCAGCACAGTGTGAAGAGGAGCAATTCATTTATACTGCAGAAATGAAGTGATGTAAGGGGGCCTAAGTGTAAAGAGACAGAGCTTTGGATTTGTTCTGATTGATAAACTGTTCTATATGTGCCTTTTGTCAGAAACTTGTCTTTAGCCACCTTTAGTCAGGATTAGCCATCATTTCATCAAGTCTCCCTGGAATTCTACAGCAGTACAGTCAAGTGAGCTGGATCCCAGTGTCCCCCTGTCCTGCAAGGACCCAGGTAGAGCCCAAGCAGACACATCAGAAGCAATTTAGTTTCTCCACCCTGGATTCTGTCACTGTGTCCTGGTTTCACCTCCTCTCACCCAAAGTAGAATTCTTTCCTTCCTTGAGCATTCAGTGTAACATTCATTTCTTATCACCACATGAGCCTCACATAGTTATGTGCTCAAACAAACTGTACAAAAATGAACTGGGCAGGTCCTATAAGCAGCCAAAGCACTTAATTATCTGTGTCCTGCTTTAACAGCCTCTACTGAAAAATGTAAATGTCATTGATAATGAGATGATAAATGAGATATGGAGCAATTCCTGTCTTTGAGCCTGTAGGTCTTATAACTCCTCCTGCTGCTTCAGGAGTCAAAGGTAAACTGTGCATAGTGAGGTTTGTCCTTAGAAAACTGAACATTGAAAAAGAAATGGTTTGTTTATTAGATGAATTGGCTTTATCAAGGACTGCACTGATTATTTTAATTATGAATGGAAAAAACCCAGTCTGCTGTCTTTGCAGCTCTGTGTGTGTAGATTAAGTACAAGGAATGTCGAGGATGTCAGCTCAGTTAATAGGTGAGCCCCTGTAAGCTTTGTGCTGTGAGCAGGTGTGTGTTTGTAACTTTTGGGATGTAATAAAACATTTATTGGTTTACAAAATTATGTTGGGAAAACATCCCTCTTGGGTAAAGACTGAGCCCATTTGAAGAGACCCCAAGGATGGACACAGACAATGCAAAAAGTGACCTTATTGCAAAAATGTGTCCAAACAAAGATGTGTCTCTGGAAGAGCTGGGTTGGGTTAAAGGGATAAGTACCTGAAATCTGGAAAAGCCAAGCTTGATTGAAGGAATAGGTACCTGAAACCCTACAATCTCCACCAACAGAAATCTCTTACTGTCACGACATCATGACTCTACTTGTAGTGAAAAAACGTACGTATTTGCTTAATGTTTGTGGTTTCCCAATCTTCTTATTACTTAATTGCTGTAAAATCAGCAGAAGTGGCTTGGTTAGGAGTTTGGGATTTTTTTTTAATGAAAGAATCCCAGAATCACAGAGTATTTTTGGCTGGAAGGGACATCTGGAGGTCATCTAGTCCAACTCCCCAGCTCAGAGCAGGACCAAGGTAGAGCAGTTTGCTCAGGATTGTGTGCAGTTGACTATTTCTATGGCTGGAGACTCCCCAGGCACCTCCCAGGGCAAGCTGCTGCCATGCCAGAGCACCCTCACCCTTGGTCAGTCATTATGAAGTCTTTATTTGTATAAGAATCCATTGTAAAAATGCAACAGATTTCGACCCCTTACAGTTAATGGCAAAGGTGCTGGAAATGGAAACGTACCCACTCTTGGGTGCAGAAAGGGCCTCTAAATTCTCAGAGTCTTTATCTTAGTACAGCAGGTCCCTCCCATCTCGGTACCATGCTTTGAATAACAGAGAATGTAAATGGGACACACAAATTTACATGGTAATCTGGCCCTTTGATCAAAGCTGAGGTTTATATTACCAGATGCTTCTCATTCCTTAGCGATTATACACAGGAAGGTTGAAATAATAACAGTATCATCATGAATTTAAAAATCTTCAAAGACTGGAATTTCAGAATTCAGATTAATATTTAGAATTTTATCTTCAGTGCTTGTTGCATTTGCGACACCAACTTGTGATGTGAAAAATGTCCAGGTTATTCCTGACTGCCACTGAGTTCATGAGTGATCTTGGATAAACTAATTCTGCCTTGTGTTTCTCTTAACAGTCTTTGGCATATCCTTTCACCATTTATGTTCCTTATTTCTAGAGTCTGGATTGGATAAACAGGAAGATCAAAGAGAAAAATTTTGTAGACCTGATGTCTTTGCCACCCAATGAGATACTTCATCATTACCCACTGCCTTCTCAGTTTCTTAGGAGTTGTTCCATTATTTTATTTTATTTTTTGTACTACAGACTTATCTCCAGTGATACAAATTTCACATTAGTGTAGTAATATGTCCACAGACAGGAATTGTGATGGAAGAAGGGGTTTTTTCCATGTAGGTTTTTCATACCGGTGTTGTTGAATACCATTTTCAAGCTCTTCTTACATCTCACTTTTGGAAGTTTCTGATCACTCTGGGCTCAAAGTTCCTTTGATGTGAAGGCCTAAGGAGATATAGAGGACATAAAAGAAGGGATTGCCATTCCAGCTCCTACCTTTTAATAGCAATTATGTCATGGAAACACAAAATGTCTGCCCCTGAAGTGGTTAGAAATGTGAACTGATTTTATATATACAGGAGACCTTTATAGATTAAACCACATGCCTGAAATGTGTCACAACCTCCCTGCACCTTCTGATGGCAGGTGCTGCTTCAAGATGAAAAGCTTAACTCTTGTGTTAAGCCAGAAAGGCATCCAAGCAGAGCATTCCTGTGCTCTTGATGGGATAACTGCACGCTTCTCTGGAATATGTACTTCAAGAAGTTGAGGGGTGGGGTGTCAGGGTTATTGCCAGAGCCGTCATTCCGCTCAGGTGTTTATTAATGGGACGTGGAGTTGTTGAGGAAATGCACAAACTCATTCGCCCTTATCAGCAAAAAGTGTCCAAAATAAGTGCTGTCAGCTGTCATCTCTGGGAGTGCTGCACATGCCGTACCCTGGGAGCGCAGTCACAGTGCAGTGAGGTTGTTTACTTTGCTTTTCTATCTTAGGAGTCCTCCAGGTGTGTTCCATGTGGGAAGATAACGAAGGGCGGGGGCTTGGAGGGAGGGAACGTTTAAGAAGTAGGATGATAATGAGCAAAGTGCTGTGTTGGGAAGATTTAACTGAGCCCTGAGTACAGGGTGATTTTAAAAACCACGGCAAAGGCTTTCAGTGCAGCGGTGTTCAGTGTCTGCAAGCAGAAGTAATGCTACAATAAAAATAAAAAGATGAAAAAATAGTGCTAGAAGGCTGCATTTATGCAAAATTAAAGTCTAGTTCTAGACTAAATTCAAGAAAACTGGCTTAGCTCTCTACCAGCTGCACAGAATACATCAGGCACCCCAGCATGGTAGGGAGCAGGTTGTGAGGCAACTGAGCACACCCCAAGGGATGAAGCTTCCACTTCCACTCTATACTGTGGATATTTGCATTTATGAGATCATTTTGGCTGGCATGGATGAAACAGCAATGAAAATGCTATTGTACAATCCTGGGATGGAGGTTTCTGCCAGTTCATAAATGCATGCAATGGAAACAATGTTTCTGAATGAAATCAAAATGCTAAATGAACTGTTCAGTCATCTCAATGTTTCCATTTGGAATGCTGAATAAAGAGTCCTATTTCTAATCCAAGACGGTTTTTATTAGCTCTCAGTGCGTTTAACACAAGCACAGACCAGTTCTGGAATCAGCCAGGGTACAACTTGAATAATAGGGAAGTTATTTTCTGCATAAACACTAGATTTATTAAGGCCTGGTTTTCTCTCATGAAAGACTAGTTGCAACTAGCTTGAGGAAGCCATCAGAACAATTTATACTTCTCTGAATCTTTGAGAAAAGAAGGTGGGTTGGCATCACTGCACAAACGCTGCTGCATTTAGTCCTGTTACATCTTCCATGGAATGCCATGAGATGCTGGTGCAATGGTTACCTGCTCCATAACTTCCTTCTTCAGAATTTATCTAAAATTGGGGTCATATGTATGCAAAGTCCAGCTGGGTAATTGAAACTAAAGATGGACAAGTGGCCACCTTTCGAAAATGAAGATTGCTTTTAATTTATTTTCTGTCTCATCGCTCCACTGGCTCACATTACCATCTGTTCCAGTTATGCTGTTTATCTTCCAACTATTACCTCGCTGCTACTCCAGGGTTCTCCATCCCAGCCGCTCCTGAGAAATGGTCCCTCTCACTGACAGGGTTCTGTTACACCACATGACTCACCAGCACAGAGAGATGGAGACGTGAATGATGTATCCAACTCCCATTAATCTTCATGCTCTTCAATAAAAGCTCATTTTTCAGTTGATCTCTCTCTGAGGGCCTGTTTAATGTTTCACACAGTGCAGGAACACTGCAACATAAGGTCTTACTGCAGTGCCAACATACACTGTGACCTTGTGCTTACGATAGAGCTTCGAGAGGGTAAATTTTGCTTTCTCCAGGAGGTTCAGCAGCTTCCTGCAGTTGGCTTTCTTCACTGAGTTTATATTTCTTAAAGGTACATTAAATTCTACACAATTTTCTGCTGTTCTGTGAGAAAAAGTTGTTTAAAAAAAATAATTTATATATCAACAAGTTTTTCTTGACTTTTTATTAGCTGAACCAAAACTGTGAAATATTTGCATATATTTTTCCCGGCACTTGTGAATTAACTTGGTTTGGTCATTAAATGTCTTTCAGCTGGTTGGTTTATGCTTATTTAATGAGGGTTCCTGAGAAGACTTTCTATGGAAGTTTATTATTAGTCTGGGTGCATTTCGAAATTGAATTTGAAGCTTATTCTCTCAGGACTGAGAGAGTTTGTGTTTGACTTTGTACGGCTAATCCCACTGACTGCCTCTTTTTATGGTGTATCAGATCTACTTAACTCTGGCCAGCTGCTGGATTTTGGAACAAGAATTCATTTTTATTGAGTTTCAAATACCTAATCAGTTTAGAAACCTTTGAATGTGTAGGCACATCTACGTGCCTCTGTATGTGGTCACCAGAGGGGCTTACATAAAGGCAAAATGCAGGAGAAATTACTGTGCTGTAAATCTACCATTAGCTAAATTTGAGTCTTTTTGAACTGTTAAGCTGAACTGGTGCCAGAGCGAATTGTGTTGCTGGAACTAAGTAAATGCATATTGCAAAGTAAATGAAAAGTGTAAGGAATGTTGCCTGCATTAATTTAATGCAACTGTAGGCAGTGCTCAATGTCATGATTGAATGCAAAGAAAAACAAAATCGTGCCTGATGAAAACATCTGGGTTCAAGTTTTGATGCCAGTAAATTCTTCCCCCACTGGTAAAAAAGATTGTAAAACCACATACTTTTTGGGTTATGTGAGTCATAGGAATGTTCTACAGAATGCTCCAGCTCTTCTTCTGAATCCATAGCTCAGGGTCATTGGCTGGCAATGGCCGTGTTCTGGGACTGCATCAGAGAGGGGTCAAGGGGTTGTAGCCTCAGTTGTGCTGAGTTTGCAACTGGCAGGTGGGGGAGAATTAACCTCCATTTCAATTCCCTGGAACTCAGAATCCAGAACAGCCCTGGACGTAACTCGGAGTAGCTGGAGATCTTTGCATAAGGATTGTATATTAATCAGTGTTTCTTTCCAGGAAGCTGGTTTGTGCTTCATTTTACCTCTGCCTTCTTCTCTCTCTTCCGAGCCCTGGCAGTTGTGCCAGCAGGAGAGAGGGGAGCACAAAGATAGAAATAAGCAGCTGGGACTGGGTGAAGAATTCTTAAGGAGTGTTACTGCCAAAGGTCCAACCACGGGCTGAGCTGGGGCAATTGGCACAGAACATGGATGTACCCGATATTTTCTGACCCTAAACACGGTGAGGATGTGGTTTCATGAGACAAGCCTTTGGTAGCAGCTTTGGGTATTTGTCAGTCCCAATGTCCCTGCACGGTGCAGTCACTTTATCACTCGTACCATCACACATGTTGATTTTTCAATCAGATCAGAGAAAGTGATCCAGCTGAAAACCCCCCTTCTTGTAGCTGGATCTGTTGGTGACTCCTGTTCACTGCACCATCAACAGGATGTACTTGCATTCCCAGATGTGGTGTGGGGGAGAATGAGTGGCCAAGGGCTGTTTGTGCACAGAGTGCAGCTTCACATTTACTGTGCTCAGCACTGCAGAGTGAATGAAGATATGGCTAAAATGTGTACAAGTGTGAGGTTCCACTGAAGACTCATATCAGAGATCAGCTTACATTGTTAGTGAAATGATGAATCCATTCCTTTTCTGTAGGCTCTGGTTTATACTGACATATATACCAAAGATAACCAAGAGAGACAAAACCATTGTAGCTCTATCTGGGGTAGCCTTATCTGAGCTATGAGTACCCAAGTTTGGTAGAGGTTCAGTCCCTGATTACTTCAGAGGGACGGTGGTACATAAGCTCATAAGATGAGGAAAGGAGTTTCATTTGATAATAGAAATGTGAAGGGATATCCAGAGTATCCCACCAAGAAGATACAGAGTTACTGTCCTACGTGAGCAGTGGTGGGACCAGGACTGGGAGGACTGGAATACTCCAGATGGGTTCAGCTTGCATGTGTGACTCAGGTGTGGAAAGCCCGGAATTCAGAAGACAACTGCAGCGATATGTGGTGAAATGAAACCTCTGGCAGGGGGGAAAGGTGAACTCCATCTTAGCCGAGGCGCTTGTGACGGCATCGTTAATGACAAAGTTAATGAGCTGTACATGGCAGGACTAGTGAAGGTTCTTTCCTTGAATTATGAGAAAAGGAAGGATGGGGTGGGGATGTACTTCTGAAATTTTATTCTGAAAATGAGAAAATGCAGGGTAGTCATCCTTGCCCAATATATTGCTTACATTTTTTTCTAGCAAAAACACCCAGTTTGTGAGCCCAGGGACAGTGGAGGTTATTCAAAATAAACTCCCATTGTAACCACTTATGTTTAGCTGGCTTAGCCTTAGTCTCTGCTCAGGCCACAGTGCACAGTCGTCAGTAGTCCCTCAGTCCAGTTTGCTCTGTCACTGGATCCAGCTTTTACAAGCAGGTGGAGTTGTGTCAGGATAACTGCAGCAATTTGGGCCAGCGCAGCACGATTTTAGGTCATGTCTGTGTGAGGTGCTTGGACTTTACTCAGCATAATCAGGGCTGAGATCCTAATTCAAACAACCCTGAGGGTATGTCTACACTAACTCAGAGGCACGAATGTGACATGTACGGGCTTGGGTAAGCTACTTTTAAACAATAGCAATGATGGAACAGCAGCATAAACTTTGCAAAAGATTGCCTAAGCATATTGGGAACTTGGTGCATGTGTGCAAGTGATGAGTTGTATTGAATTTCAGGCCTCTGCTGTCCCATTGCTGTCACTAATTATGATTGTAATGGTGCCTCTGCCTGCAGCACAGAAGTTCTATAAAGCTGTTTAGTTGCCCTGTTATAGAAAATAGGCCATTGACCGGAAAAAACCCCAAATAATGTAAAGGCAACACGTCTTTGCTCTCTTGCTGATAGTGTGATCTGAGACTCAAAACCACAAGAAGCATTCACACAGTTTCCTGCTCACTAGAGAGTACATGTGTGACATCCTTTCAAGTCAGAAACTAGGTACAGGCTCTCATAATGACCTCAGTGGAGGAGCTACATATCAGGTGGGGTTTTTTTTAGTGCTGCTCTGGTTTGAAATTAGATCAAAGGAAGGAAGCACTTTGCTCTTTCTAGTGAAATGTTTATCTGTCATAAGAAGCATGTGGCTTTAAAACTGTTTCTCTTGCCTGTCTCAGATGCAAAGAGTACGCCCTGGATTTAGTTCAATCAATTTCTTAATTAAAGACAGTTTTATGGTCATCTTGCAATCTTGTCTATTCCAATTTCAGTTGTTTCAGTTCATAAATAAGAATTTTCTGGGGAGAGTTTTAGGAAGGAAAAGAGTTTCACAAAGTAAATGTAAAATGTCTGCTGGAGAACAACTGGCTCAGTAGTCCTGATAATGAACTGGACAGCTTTTGTATGTAGTTTATCAGTTCTAATCCAACAGGCAGTTATTGCCTAAATTATAATCCTAATTGAACATCTCTTTTGAAGCCTACAGGAATGAGACAGTTTGTCTCATTTCTCTTTCTGGAGGCCAAAGATGTCTGTATTATAAAATCAGCTTTCTTATTATTCCTGCTCTAGATTGAAAAAAATCTGAGAATTCAGAACAAGCTAAGAAAAGAACTAAAGTGTCCTAGAGGAGGAGTTCAAAGCAATGTATTCATTTCACATATCCCAAACCAGATCAGATCTGGATTTAGGGCCCCTCACTGTAAATATGAATCAGTATTGGGATCTGAAGTCAGACATTCAGTGAACAATGAGAAACATATATAACAATGCAATTGAACAAATACAACATTGAAAAAAATTACCAGGCATTTTATTAGATTTTTTTTACTTACAAAGTTCTAGAAATATTTCTCTAAAGTAGATATATTCAATTAACTCAAAGAAATCCAATAACTTATTTTATGTAGTAGGTCAGGTTGTGCAGTATGTCCTTTTGACCTGCTGATATGCTTAGAAACATCCAGAAGAGGTTCCTCTAACTGCATCTAATTGTGATGTGATGTATTACATCTTGTCCTGTGCCAGGAGTGAGCAGAAGGTTCTGACGCACCTTTCTCAAGTGCTACAGGGAGATGGGAAAATAAAGGCAGTTACAGCTGACAAGGAAGTCAGACTGTGGTTTTATGTTTGTGTGTGTTAATCTGTATCAACTGCACAATGAATCAAGCTTTAGTCACTCGTTAGTTGGCAGCTACATTGGATTGATGGTTTATTTCTGCATCCTGCAATGTGTGACCTTCCAGATTTGAGGGACACTCCACTTTTGCAGTCTGAGAGGGCAGCAATACCACATCTGCAGTGTATGGCACATTCATAGTTATCACAGGAAACAAGGCTTCCAAGAGTTAGTCTGTTTTCAAGGTTACTCTCCATCCTATTAGAAGCAAAAATCAGAGACATCAGAAATGGCTTGGTGAATGTGGGCCTTGCTTTTAGAAAGTGATGAGCTCCAGGGAATGCTGTGTGCAGTTACCCTGTGAGCAAAGGGCAGCTCCTGCTCAAAGCCAGGATACCTGGGGTATGACTAGGAAGAGAGTTTCATTTGATAATAGAAATGTGAAGGGATATCCAGAGTATCCCACCAAGAAGATACAGTTACTGTCCTAAGTGAGCAGTGGTGGGACCAGGACTGGGAGGACTGGAATACTCCAGGTGGGTTCAGCTTGCATGTGTGACTCAGGTGTGGAAAGCCCAGAAATACCAGGATACCAGGTCTAGGAAAATACAGGTGCTTCAGAGGTTGTAAATTAATAACATATAAATTAATTTGATAATGTTCAGAGAGGATTATCCTTGAGTTTGGAAACTCAATAGCAAAAGCTCATTTGCAAGTATTTGAGAACCAGCTAGAAGCTCCCAGTGCCATTTCACTTTAATATATTTGACATATAAGACATGTTTTTAAGGCCAACAATCTAGAAACACTGTGAGGATGGAACCTAAAATGTGAAAGCAAGGTGAAACAAAGTAAAAGTGGTCCCACAAGGAAAGGCAAGAACTTAAATAGATTGCTATTCCTGTCAAATTAAACCTTTAACTGCCTTTTGCCCTCTCTATGTGTTTTTTTTTTTGGTAGGTTGTTGATAGGTTGGCTAACTGATCTTTTGTAAATTGTTTATTTCATTATCCAAGAGGGACTGATATATGAGATATGCAGATGATCTTAGCTGACTATTCAAGGCTGCTTACATGTGTTTACAAATATTTCTGTTTACTCAATTTGTGGCAGCTAATACTGACTTCCAGCTGTTTATCTGGCTGCATTTTCATATACTTGTGTTAAGGACTCATTATGAAAACCTGAAGAGAATAGAACAAAGCAGTGAAGTCATGTAAAACTAATAGAGAAACCTTTCCAATTTATATTGTTTTGATATAAAATTGTAAATCTTGAGGCCACATCTGTTCAGAAACCAAACGTTTTTGTGGGATATAATCTGAAATCATCAGTGTCAGCACAGGAACCTTGTACTAGAGAGGGGCAGTGTTGGCTTGTGATACCAGGAGGGAGCTTCCACAAAGATAACCACAAAGACGTAGGTTCACCATGATCTGGCTGCGTGTGTGCACAACATGTGCTGATGATACTCTCTGGAGGCCACCTCTTAGGTAAATAAAGGACATTTGCTGGCTTGTGTGTGTTGTGTGCTGACAGGAGTCCATAGTACCAAAGGATTCATTAGACCTGTTTTGCCTGGACCTTACAGCAGATTCAGATTTTAAAAAAAAACAACAAAACAACTCAAATTGATTATAACTTCATGAAGCCATCCAATAAATGTCTTACCTTGGAAGACTGGAATGAAAGTAGAAAGTGTGGAGCGTGGTTTCAGTCTATAGCTTGCTGATAGAGAGCATTAATAAAGATAGAAGATTTAAATTTCACTACCTGAGTGTAGTGAAACATCCCTGAAGCCTGTGAGTATCTCGATCCCAGGCTCAGATTCCAATTCCCCTCGAGCTCAGCCTCAGGCCAATTGCAAAGGTCCTTGACGTTACTTTAATCACAATGATCAGAGTAAGAGCTCAGTGAAATTCATTTCAAAGCCGTGACACCTGTGATAATGATTTGAAAATGAAACATTTGTTTTTATTTGGTTTGGGAAATGAGATTTAGTAATCAGTTGACTGCAACAAAATGAAGTGCACTACCTTGGCCACTCCTTAAACTGGGCAAGGGCTACTCAGGTGAGCAGTGTGCCAAATGTCAAGACTTGCAGCTTGTTCCAGCAGACTGTGTGTCACACACCATTGCTGAGGTCTGACAATCAGATGTGACTTCTCTCCAAGGTCACTGTTGGTGGCAAAAGCCCAGAAGACTCAAGCAGATCTCTCATTCTCCAAATCGTGCAACGATGTGACATGTGCGTGGCACTTTTTAGCTCTTTTGATAAGATTTTCAGTGACATGCTCTTGTTTGTTTAATGTGAATCATTAACTCCTGGAAACCTGTGATACTGTATTCTTTGTGAAAAAGAGGAAATTTTTGGAGGTGGGAGGAGGTGGGGACAAAGCAAAGTAGAACATCTGCCAGAGAATACTGTGGTATGGTAATGGTAAATGATCAGGCTCAATGTCAAGCACCTGCAATAAGCTTGGCTCTGCAGCCTCTCTCAGTGTGATGGGAAATGGGAAAACAGTCCCACCTTAACACTTTGCTAGATGATTTTTTGAACTTTCTTCTAAGCCTGGCTACCAGTGATTTGGGAGCTGGAGCTTCCCGTCAGTGGTTGAGGTTATCCATGCAGTTTGCATGGCGGCAGTGACTGGCTCTGCCTTTCCAAAACAGCAACACTACAGTGTTTTCTGAGTCCTTCCTCACTTGGGAGCAGCTGGAATTCTCCAGTGCAACCAGGGGTTTACAAGGGGTTGTATAAACTCTTTTCTTCCATGTAATCTCGTTCCTGGTCTATTTTGTCTGCCTTGAAACCGATAATCAAAACCGGAACGAGTCTGTTATCCTGAAGTGTTTGCTGCCTTACTTCACCCCTGTTGGATGAATACATTTTTGCATGTTCAGTGGGAGAGATGATTTGGAACAGAGAAAGGACCAAGATGGAAAGTACTGGATGCCTGAAAGTGTCTGTGTCAGAGGTGCCTGGTTGTGAAATATTTGGCTGCAGGCAGGACTGCAGTTCCTGAGCTGTTCTTTCACTTAACATAAGGAAATAATGCCATAGAATCAGAATGGTTTGTGTTGGAAGGGACCTTAAATGTCATCTAGTTCTGTGTTCATCTAGTTCATCTCCCTGCTGTGAGGGAGGGTTTCCCTTTTCTTTTTCACCAAAACCTACTGAAACAGTCCTCTAGATGATGTGATACTGTCTGTGCCATGTAAATGTGCCATGTGACAGCACAGAATGACTGTGACAGAATAAATCACGTCCCTGCCTTTGGATTATCATGTTGCTGCTGCTTGCCATGGTTTGGGGTATGACTGGGAGACAGATCACCATGAGGCTGCTTCTCCTCCGTGGGAACCCTGACACGGAGCGTTCTATGGCAGGCCCTGGACTCGTGTCTCTGGCCTGCTCATGAGACCAGTGCAGAGAAAAGATGAATGAATCTTTTCCTGCTCTTTTGAAAGCCTCAGCGACGTTTTCCTAGCAGAGGAGAGCACAGAATGCAATGTTGCATCTTGCAGACACCAGCTTTGCTGAATCATCCCTTCTGGTCCTGGGGGCAGGAAAGTGTTGGACCATTTGCTGACCACACTTGGAGGATCAACATCCGTGACAGTTTTGGGAGGGGAATAACATTGTAGCCAGCATTCACAGGACTTGTGGTGATTAAAAGCAGGACTACCATGCAGTGGATAATTGTCCACTGCCCTGCTGACGAGTAGCTGTGGTGTTTGAACTCTTGTTTGTTCAGACTCTTCTTTTCTTTTGTTTTTGAGGGGTGGTGGTGGTGTTATGTAAGGTCATGAGCAGAAATACCCAATTCTATACACTTTTACTCATGTAATGATGGCCTTGGCTTGTCCTCACTGTTTATTTACAGTGTGGCCTTGTGGCTTAAAACAGAAACAGAACTTTCTGAAACAAACACTTGCTCTCTGTTTCTCTCAGGTCTCACGCACGCTTCTAAAAGTTGAGCTCTCTGGGGCAAGCTTTGCACTCCAGGCCAGCAGGCCAGGTGGGTGCTCAGCAGGACACACCTGGGTGCTCAGCAGCTCTGCAGGGGTCCGTGCTCCTGCTGGAAGTGAGCAGGGACTCCGGGACAGGCTCCCAAGAAATCCGCTCTCGCAGCAGCACTACCTGGCACCGAACGTGCTGTACTGTCTCCAGTTCTTCTCATTGGGGTTTTTCAACTTAATTTCCATTTCACAATAATGTGCTTCTGCCAGCAACACCAAAGGCATGTCAGCAGTAGCTCAAAATGTAATTTTCTTGTCATGTACTGTTGCCTAATTATTTATATTGCTTATTAGAAATATGGATAATTTAACATAATCTGCTGTGGATCGAGGCAGAGACAACCGTACTCTACATGTATTTCAAAGAGAAAAAACAGATGAAGAATATGAAAATCAGCAGTCAGCATTTGACATCTCTGATAGAACTTTATTTCTTCTGCCGGGCAGGTCTCTTGTTTGTTTTCTTACTTTCACATGTCTAGAAAAAAGGATTGGGAGAAACAGTTAGATCCAGCCTTTGTATTTAGCATAGTAAATCATGTGGCTCAGCTGCTTTGCCATCATTATTGCACTGAGCCAAATTTATCCCAGTGCACATCTACTGATTTAAACCAGAAATTAATTTAGCACATAATTTTATTTTTTAGAAAAAAATACTCAAGTAGGGTGGAACTACAACTATAATTGGAATCAGAGTCTGAAACAAAAAACTTTAAAGGCCAAATTCTCCTTAGAGGACCTGATCTTAGACATCTCCAGTCCACATTAAAAAAAGAAGGGAAAAAAGTTGTGGTCTATTGTCTCTACAACTGGAATATATGATGTCATACTAAAACTCCAAAGTAACTCCCAGTGAATAAACATTATCACCAAAGAACTGTATCTGTATGGTTAAGAATCATTTAGTCACTGGAAATTACTGTAGTTTAGGAGCTATAGAAGACCTTACAGGACTATGCAGCAGTTACAAAGTAAGTTTGAAATGTTTCAGTCTATATGTTCTCTGAGGGCTCTGTTTTAAAGAAAATACTCCACTGGCATATCAAATGTCTTCGAATTTATGGGGTCAAGTAGCTGATCTCTGTGTGTCCTTCAGATATTCCTGCACACACCTTCAGCATGTCCCATTTTTTACTTGGTCACACCAGTGAGGAGTTTGTTCCCACTGCTTCCTGAACATGTTGAAGTAGGGCAGCGTTTCATACCTGAGCTGTAACTGCACATGGTGATGGCACGTGGGTTATCCTGGTGCTCCCTGCTACGTGGGATATTGAGCACAAAGGCTCATGTCCCAAGGCTGGCTGGCTACCTCCTGCCTCTGATGCTTTGTACTGTATTCTTCCTCTAGTTTCCAAACATGGTACAAAAGAAATTTGGAGGGGAAAAAAGAGTAAGTAGAATATTTAAGATGCAAAGTTAAGTGAAACAAGAATTGAGTAAAAGATGAAGGCAGACACCCAGATATCAGAGAGAAAGTTTTAGCAGTGATGGTTGAAACATTGGCACTGTCAAACACAGAGGAAGATTCTCCATGACTTGTCTTCTGTGGAATACTGGATACCCTTCTGAAAGGCCTGTTGTAGCCAAACAATGTCAGCAGTCCCATTAAAATGTCACTGGGGTAATACTGAAGGACTAATATTTATAAGGGTCAGACCAGAACAGGGATAGCCCTTTCTGTCTTTGAGTCATGTCAATGTAAACTAATAAAGCTTCAGGTTGGAATTTATAGCAAAACAATTTAAAGGTGCAAATAATGTATGATGCAAAAGGTTTCATTAGGGAGATGATGAATTAGATCTGTGGAAATTACGGCTAAAAGAATTACAGTGAGAGAAAACCTAAGAAGGTGAAAGAGAAGCCCCTATTTACTGAGCATCTGGCTTAAATGGCTAAATCAGCCATGTCTGGATAAAGATCTAGTAGTAATTCTCACAAGCCACCTCTGAATTCCAGTAGGCACAGTATTGGCATTTCTGGGCTGGAGTGACTCTCAGGTACATTCTGCTGAGGATAAAGGGAGTCAGTTCCAACAGCGAGGAGGAAGAGGAACAGGGAAAATCCCAAGCACCTTCCCATAAGCCACCTGAAGAACTTGTCTCACGAGCCTCAACTGTTTGTTTCCATCAATACCACCCTTTGTACACAAAGAAACAACCCATGCCTGGACCTGCTGGTAGCAGGGAGAGCAAAACAGCCGGGGGAGCTGAGACGTGTGTCGAGACTTGCTCTTGCCCCACGAGTGCTACAGCCAAGGGCAGGGATGAAATATGGCCAGCCAGCCCCTTCTCATATTTTCATTGGGTTCAAAGCCTTAAGATATTTCAGTGATGACAGTTATGGGGTTTTGTTCTTTACCTTCTGTTACTGGAGTTTTAAGATTGCCTCAAAGTATTACCCTTCACGAAGACTGGATTTTTTAGGGGCAACATGAGGGTTTCTGTTAGTTCCTACATTTATATGGTGGAAGAGGCCAATGTGCCACTCACTGGCCTATGGGTGACCAAGGAGTTTAATGTGGTTTGTGAGAATGGCTGAAGATAGGCAAAACATGCATCATCTTGGCAGAAACAAATGTGCTCCTGCTGTGGACATCACATGTTGGACAGATCCTGCACAGGATTGAGTCTGAACTGTAAAAATACGTCCAAGAACCAGCTGGACACTTCTGGGGGATCACGTTTAGAAAAATACTAAAATATTGCCAAACTGAGAACAGCCATGAGTTATCTGGCCAATAGCTGGGTGAACACTACTGGCAAGTATTCATTTGACTAGTTTGTTTCCATCAGCTTTGAGTCATCTGCCTGTTGTGTCTTCATTCCTCATCTGGTTGCATTCCTCAGTCAACTCAATTATTTTTAACATTGCTTATTTAATTTTTATTCTTGTGAGCATTACTTATCTATGCTGATGGAAACAGTGATACTGACATTTCTGAAGTTGCTCTGTATGTTCAGTATCTGGAATATAAATGGTGGTTTGTGATTCCAGCAGGGTGGTTTATGATCCACACAGTTCTTGCCCAGGGAATGACAGCACTGCTGTAAATGCTGATGATTTATTGCCTTGTTTTGTGAGTGGCAGGATTTGGCTGGACCGAGTCAAAACCTGCCCTGTTAGAAGTTTTTGCCCTCTGGAATAGATCAGACCTACCTGGGGGTAAACTCCCAGCTTAATAAGAAGGCAAGCATTCCTTCAGGAACATCCCATTAGGGAACTTTCTTACAAAAAGAGAAAACAAAATCCAGGGCAAGATCACTTCTCCCCTTCCCTAACTCTGAGGTTTTCTGGGATCACTTTTTATGTTCATCCTCATTGCAGCACTTACTGTGGAGAGGAATAATGGAACCAAACAAGAGAAAGCTGTGGGAAGAGGAGCATGTGATGGGATACAGCAGAACTGATACGCTGGGAAAATGTGGAGTTAGGATTGATTTGGAGGTTCCGAAGCAGCCAGAAGTGTGAATAAGCACCTGCAGAATAATATTGTCTCCCTCTGTATTTCCTGGGGGGCTGATAATATGAAACATGATGCAAAAACCTCCTGGGGGGGTGACAATATGAAATGTGATGCAAAACTTGGAAGGGTGAGGGGGTGGATTTGAAAAATCAAAAGGCAGATAGATCAAAACTACGAGCTGAACAAAACTAATTTCCTGATTTTGCATCATTCTTGTAACTGCCTGCAACCTGAGTATCATTTTATACCTGATAATTGCTACAATAATTCCTGTCACTCCTGAAAATTCACCTGTAATAGCGGAGAGAATATAAGCAGAAATACTGATGCAATGGGTGATTTTTTGGTTTACTGTCTTTAGGATGGTATTAAAAGCCATCACGAGCAACAGGGATTCAAAGCAATACTCTTTTCTCATTTCTCTGTATTTCAATATGATCCACTCGATGCACTGCTACAACTTGAAGCAGCGTTTAAGGCAATATAGAAGGATAAAAAGTAGCATAGGTTTCTGAAGTGTCATCAGGTACGTGCTGAAATATGTCTGGTATATGTATATGAACATATATGCAAATCTGTATTATGTATATCCACAGATGTCTATACACATGCAGTTCCCAACACTCTAAAGCCCTGATCTCTGGCTTTCTTATTAGACACGTGGGATCAGACAGTTTAGATTTATATAATTTAGCATCTCATTTACATACACACAAATTATACTTAATTTGTCTTTAATTACTGAAAGCATGTTTCCTTAGAATTGTATAGTTCTTTTCCCGTCTCCTTTAATAGATTCCTCCTGCTTCACCTGGCTGAAAAGCCTTTTAGGTGAAATCCTGGTTTGTGGGAAATCTGATTGAAACCACAGTAACACAGCAACCAGCAATTAAAATTAAGCTGATGCAAACAACAAGAACAGCAAATGTAATCAAAAGCCAGACCAGACACTCTGCATTCTATGGGTTTTTCCTCATTCTACTGGGAATGGTTGGATTTGCCTTGGCCTTTCCTTCAGGCTTTCTATGATTCTTATTAATTAATTTGTGCTTTTAAATTGCCATTGCAAAAAAACCTCTTCAGCTCTACCTTTTCAGTTTTGTTTTTCCTCCTTCTTGCAGCTCTCCCTAAATGCTTTCATTGTTTACCTACTACTGGTTCAAACGAGGATAAGTTGATGCTTGTGGTACAAGACATCTTATTTAAATTGAATTGTGATCATAGCTTGTTGATGTTAATGATTAGGGTTGTTGATCCCTTTCTCATTGGAGACAGCCAGGACAGAGGGTTCCATGGTGGGCAAAGGGCGTGACACCCCTATGGACTGGTTCAGTGTCCCAGCATGGAGCTGGAAGGTCCTGCCCTCAAACTAAGACAAAGAGTAAACCATGAACTAGGGAAAGAGACCTGTGGTCCCCAACTGCTGCCACGGTGGCCGCAACAAATGTGTTTTACTTGGAGCAGAGTGAGGATGTTCATACTTACGTTCCTGTGGTGCAGCAGATGAAGGGTAGGTGACTTTATAATTAGGGAGTTGGCAGCCACAGGCCAATTCCAGCCTTCTGCAGCTCTTTCCCAATAGTGACATTAAATTTATATACCCACATTTCAGCTTCTCTGACTCCCAAAGTTCAAAACGTTCAACTTCAGACTCCTGTAATGCTGTTTTTCTTAGTGTGTAATTGCAGCCAAATCCTGAGACAATTAGGTACAGATATTTCAACTTCATGTGTAAGATCTGGTCTCCGTGAATCTTCCTGTGGTCAGGGTTTGGCCTCCTCTGTAATTGCACTGGTATTTTGGGGTCCTGTGTGTTCCATTCTTTCTGAAGCACAGGACCCTTGAAAGGCTTCATCCAAGAGCATCCATGGTGCTCTGGCATGTGTGCTGTCTAACTTTTTTAGTCTAGAAGGTGGAGATATTAATGTTTGTTGCACCAGCAGGAATGCAACATGTGGAACATGATCTTATGTCATATTATGTCCCAGTGCCACAGCAGCATCCCCTGAAATAAAGCAGCATCAGGCACAATGACCAAGAATCCCAGAATTTCCCATGAAGAAGTGCTATCTGCAAAACAGGTACACCAAATCCAAGGTCTTGCCAGTGAATACACAATCCAAAAGGAGGTGCCAGTGGTGTGATTCCTACATTTGCAGCTGTGCCCAACAGCTGTGGGTTCGAGCTGAGTTCCAGCAGCACCTGCAATGCAATCCCAGTGCCACCCTACAAACACAGACCAGCCTCGAGGAATGGACTCACTGCTGGGCTTCACAACACAGCAGGCCCGAGGTCAGTAGACAAATACTGCATGTTGATAAGAAACCTGTGGAAATAAAAAGATGTTATCACCTGAAATTTATGGTTGTTGACACGCACATCTATTGCCGTCGTGCAAACAATAAATTTGGTTGCAACGCAACAGTAGAAAATTCTCAGCGTGAAGTCAGAGAGAAGAATGATAGGGAGTTCTTTCCAGGATCTGAGAAGAAAGGAGTTTTTAAGAGGGGAAAATGGCTCGAGGGAAAGTCTAAATTTAGAAACAGATCTTCATGTTTAATAAGATAAATATAAGGCTGAGTCAACAGTAAATATATCCCGGAGATTAACGATGAAAGTAGAGCAGACATGAAGGAATCCCTTTCTCACAACTCAGGAGCACCAGGACAAAAAGGCTGGTTTCCAGGACCCAAATCTGTTTCCCAGCCTGCTGAAGCAGAGGTGTGCCCAGAGAGGACATGGGAAGCTCTCCTACTGTCACCAAACCTTTTTGTAACCATCATACAAACAACCAGCGCAAGAGGAGTAGTCAAAGTGTCCAGAGTGAAAACCACATCCTGGATCCACACCAGTAACAGAAATAGGGAAGAAGAGGCTGATTTGGACAGCACCATATTTCTAAGATGTGACCCTGTTTTTCCATGGGAATGAGTTATGACAGACTGCAGGGTTCTAATCTGTGCTTTTCTGACAAGCCAGTACTTAAACAAATCTCTGAACAATGTGACTCTCGAAAGGAAAGATGTAGCAGCTCACATGAATTTGGAGGGCAGAGCACGTGTTGTAGGGATAGTTTGGAGGAGGCATGAGGAACACAGTCTGTTGGCATGTGGATAGAGTTGGCAAGGGACAAAGGCAGAACCTCTGGAAATGTTTCTCTCCATGTAAAGGACCAGCTAGGCTTGCAAGCAGGGAATCGTGTTACATGGCATGTGGCGCAGAAAATAGCAGCTTTTTCAGAATTTCACCTGAGGGCAAGGAATTCAGGTGAAAGCAAATCTTAGATCCCCATTATATTGTTAGTCCTGGACTTTTTAGCTGTTGCATTTGGTGCTTTCTAAGAAAGCTTTGAACAGCCTTGGATGGGAGATTGATGAGTAACACCTTGAGGTAAACTGTGCAGCAAAAAGCTGAGCAGTTTTTCCCACCCCCAGGTTTGGTGTGAATCTTATCAACATTTCCTTTGCCATTTAACCCTTTTTAATCTCGTTTTGACTGGCAGGAGGTTTTCAGTTTCACACTCTTTTTATACTTGGTTCACCCTATTGCCCATTACCTCACTGCTGGGCTCTGCTTTGCATTTTATACAGATTTTGTTAGCTTCAGCTGAGTGCCATTAGTCACAACTAAACCCCAAACTCAACAACTGCATATAAGAATTTATGCTCTAAGGAATTTCTCATCCATTATAGTAATGGCCAAAAAAGTCCTTGGAAAGCAATCCTTAAATGGATTCACAAAGGGAAAGGCTGGGTAGCAGCAGCAGCGTTTCTCTGGCACTTAGAGCCTTGTCCTGTAAGAGCTTTGTCACTTCAATTTCAAATGGATCCTTAAAAAGATAATGATCTCAGTCCTCTCAGAGCTTGTATAGAAAAATAATCTTCTTATCCAGATTTTCCACCAGTCCAGTGGTTTAGCTCAATTGGCTTTACTGAAACAATATTTTCTTACTTTGGCTGAGGATCAACTTGGGTGCTTTGACTTTTTGATGTAGAATATTTCCAGAATGAAAGGTATTGTCCTGGTGTCTTACAGGAGGGTAATAAGGAATACTTACTAGGATAAATCCTGTTGGATCAGGCTCCAGCTGTTTATCTTTGGGACATGCTGACTGAGGCATTTCATGGAACCTGTTAGTTGACAGAGAGGGAGAGAGGTAAGAGGGGAGTGTTTGCCCTTGTGTGTTTGTCTTCCCCTGTGCTGTACAATCCGTTCATTCCACTTCTCATCCGGGATGTATAAAATACAAGTGCAGTACCTACTGCTTCACTTGGTATCGAGCAGGGTGCTTTAGCAGACCTGACTTTGAATGGAACTTGCATCATTTCCCTTCTCCAGGAAGAGGGAACTGCTCATCCTTTCCACTCCCTGATGCCATGACAGTTATGCAGTCACATGGGATGCTCTTGTTCACTCTCCCTGTTCTTTTATTCCTCTCACACAGCCTCCTTCACCCATGGTTTGGCTGTGTATCTATCACTTAAAATTGCAGAACTGAGATTTCATCTCTAAATGGACATTTTTGTCCAAATATTTAGAAAAAACAAACCCAAACTCTGAGATTAGGGGTTTTCTTATGTAAAGCAAAAGTGAATGTGTTTTTTTTCAGGTTTCTTAGCAACTGTAGAACAGATGGTGACACCTTAGTTTTCATTGCCCTCACTGTGCTCAATGTTCCCTCAAATGCCACTGTGCTGCCACCAGAGCTCTTCCTCAGCTCACTGGGGAGCAAAAGCTCAGGAGTTCTGGTTATGGATCTGTGTGCTTATTGCTGTGGCAGAGCAGGGCTGTGTCCCATGACTTTTCCATCATCTGACATTCCCTGTGGTCAGGACTCTTACTAAGTAGGTGATATGTCTGAAGTGCCCAGTTTGCTGTGCGTGTGTTTACAGAGCTACTGTACTGTACTGTGCTTTTAGAGAACACACGGATCTACAGCTGAGCACTGGAAGCACCTGGAAACTCATGTGGCCTGGAAGAGGCTGCCACTGCCAGAGAAATTCCCACAGATGAATTATCCATGTGGGCCATACAGAGACTATATGCTGGACTCTGTGTTTTATGTCATGAACTCTTTTGAGACAGAAAACTTTTTTTCTGTTTGTAGAGCACCTAATAAAATGTCTCATGATCCAAGACTGGCCTATAAACTTCATTTATGATGGTAACATGTTAAATGTATATCAAATTTATGCTGTCCCCTTATAGAGGTCTGTTTGTTCTCTGCTGCTTTGTTATTCTCCTAATTTAAATCATAGTGTAGTTTGTCTGAGAAGTTTGTCATGGAGGAGCCTAGAGACCCTTGTCTGTTAAGCTGCAGGGGAGATGGAATACTGAATCAGAAGTGAAAGATGAACCAGGTAACAATAGCTTGTAGTCAGGAGAGAGCAGTGCCACCTGAAATTGAAATTATTGTATCTGGGCTAGTAAAGTTCCCTGTAGTGTTTTTACAGTAAAATTTTGATCGATGGAAGGAGGAACCAAAAGAGTTAATGATCATGTTAAAAGCGTTAGCCATCAGAACCCTGACAGCTTAATTGCTGTGCTGACAGCACGGGCTGTTTCACTGCTCTCATGGGATTTTCATCTCTCAAACTTGTAGTGAATTAATGGCTGGGACTCAGACACACCTTTCTGGCAGGAGGATGCGTGTAGGTGGCACAGCAGACAGGCAATAAGGAGTTACAGGTGAAAGCACCTGTCACACGGTCTCAAGACTCCCTTTTGTGGAAGGGGATCAAGCCCACATTTAAAGGTGTTTGAGAAAAGAATAAACAGAAGTTGTTCTAATTTTATCCAGTGTTTATTTTGCAGTTAATCAAGCTGGGTTTGATTTTTGTTTCCATCTTGAATAAAAGAATAAGAGATCCAAGCAGTCTCTAATCAGAAAGCAAGGGGTGAAGTGTATTTCTGTGGAGAGATTGGTACTGACCCTTAACAGCCACTTTGTCTGTGCATTTGGACTTACAGTGGCCTTCTTATTTCTATGCAGAGACTGCCATAATTTTTGATGCTGCTACATTTAATAGTGCTGCTGCTGAATACAGAGTCAAATACTCTAAATATCAGCTCAGGTAATTTGTGGTCTAAAACCCTGGAACGTAATGAATTCCATTATAAGATGCTTGTGAAGATAGGGAAGGACGCAGCTGAATTCTCCTCAGGCCATTTCTTTGGAAATTCCACTCTGATGTTGCTTCTCATGTTATACAATTATTTGCAGATTCGAGGAGCCAGAATTTTTAATGCTGTCTTCATACTGATGGGCAAGACCAAGATGGGAGCTGTGGCCAGAACCCAGCCCTGGCTATTCTAGCAAACTGTGGGGGGGGGGTGGTTAGTAACATACCTGCAAGAACTGAGCACCCAATTTTTATGGAGGATGCAGAAATGCTTTACAGCAAGTTTAGCTGCAAAGAAAGAAATACTCTCATGACCTTCCTAATCTCTTGGTTTACCAAATACTTTAGGTTAGCAGATAGAAAGTAATAACACTAATTTAATTTGCACAGCAAGAGCTGGTCCTTATTCATGTCCCCTTTACAGGATCATGGTGTCCATCTGCTGAAGGATGCTGCCTCAACCTGAGTCAGTTACAAATTTAGGATTTTGCAATCTTTTTTCCCGCTGAAAACCAGGATTTTCCAACTCAGTCTGTTCATACATCACTTGCAGCTAACAGAGGGATTCACTGAACGTTTATTGCACTGGGGCAGTTTTGTGCCTTACGTCATTTTCTTGAAAACAACTGACCAATGGTTCAACACACTTGATTTAATAACTGTCATGGCACATGGCCAGACTGGGGGATGGCCAGGGGCTGGTCAGCTTTTTGGCTGACGTTCCCTGAGGGATCCATAACAGCTCAGTGTAGGGGTTGCTTCCATTCAGCTCTTTAGAGCCCTCATGTACGTGCTTGGGTAAGCAGGAAGGGGCTGTTTTTTACAGCAGGACAAAATCCCCACCAGTTCCCAAAGCAAACATGGCCTGGTCTTGTTGTAAGTGTATAATAGTGGTAACTTGAGAATCTGCTCTGAATAAGGACTGGCTAAGGATCAAGGATATTATTAAGATACAAGGCTCAATCAGCTTCAGCCAGTGAGGATAGAACAAGATAGTGGAATTTAAAATGGAAAAGGGAATAGATGGAGATGTCTATAGACTAAAGGAAAATATGGCAGTAAAAATTGCAGCCCCAATGTGATCTGTATGATGTCTCTGGCATTACACTACTTGATGGCTTGTGTGCTTAGTTCAAATACAGGTCCTGCTCTAAACTCACATTGGGCTGGGGACTTCAGAAGGGGAGGAGAACAGATTAAACATGAAGGAGGAAGTGGGGGCAGGGAAGAGTATGATAGTTCCAGATGAACGATGTGCAAGTAAACTATTCAGGTACTTACAATCCATGTAAGGAAACACTAAGTTCTCTTAAACTGAATTAAATAGAATTAAAGCAAAACCAGTTAATGCTGTGGAGAGAAAATGCTAATTTTATTTTGTATGATACTCACCATAAGTTTAAGTGTCTTAACTATGGCATTACTATCAGATGTGTATGAGTAAGGATGAAGTTCTTAATAAGGAGACTGGAAAATAAGGATTAGCTCCTGTAAGAAAGCTGTGGTAGATCTCTATATAATAATGTAGAACTAGTTATAGAAAAATGTTCCAGGAATTGTATAAGGAATAACCCATAGGGACATCATGTGATCTAACCCAGCAGTTGCCAAAAGAGAGCTGAATCATCTCACAGGATTTAGTTCCACCCCCCCTGCACAGACACTGCTTCTCCTCAGTGCCTGGAGTCACTTGTTAACAGCAGCTGGAGATCTGGTCTTCAAATGCTTTATTATTTTGTTTGTCTGGAGCATAAAATTATGATGGGTCTTTCAACATGGTGCCCTCTGTCACTGAGGGAAAAAAGACAGCCAGAGCTGGATGCTCCAAGCCATTTCAGTAGAAGCCTCTTGGTCAGCTTCAAGAGCAAGGGAGAACAGAGCAGTGACAGAAGGCTTTGAAAAGCCCAGACCCTTGTCCCAAGTTCCACTCAGCTCTGTCAGAAATTTATTGCAGTTTTTTCATGTCATCTTAGTAATTGAAAACAGTGCAAATAGTCAACAGTTTCAGAGAAAAGAATTTAAAACTGAAGACTCTTATCATGTTACAAACTAATACTTCCTATAAGGAGCAGCATTCTGAGTTTGTACTCCTGCCAGCAAGAGGCAGGGCCCAGAGAGGTCAGGCTCTTCCATCTGCAGAACTTTGACATCACTGAAGGACCAATGAATCCTTCAAGTTACTCTGGAAATTGTGGTAACTTTTTTGAACTTGTTACTGAGTGGCCAAGAGTAGCCAGAACAAAACGAATCCAAAAAAGCCAAGTTCTGTTAGAACAGGAATTATAATGCTTAACGTTTTCAATGAAGAAAACTCCAAATTAGCTGAGACAGAACAGAAATTAAATAACTTATACACAAGTTCCCCTGCCCACTGCATGGGCAGAGGCTCCTTTGCCCTCTTCCCATCACCTCTGAGCCTGGTCCTTGCACAGTCATCCCTCTCAGGAGTGTCACTGTTGGAGCCACAGGCTCGTAGCTCCTTGCTGTGACTGTCTCGCTCCATTTGTCTGTCATGTTCTTTCTTCTGCTCTGGAAGCTTCTGTCCCTGACCAGTCTCAATTGCTCCTCGAGGGAAGAAGCAATTTCTCACTCCCTCCACAGGATTTCTTCAGACCCAATCACTTATTTTTTAAAGGAAAACAACACACAAACTAGGGACAAATCAAACAGATACTGGCTGTCACAGAAGTCCATAGCAAGCTGAATAAAGATCAGATTTAAATGATTCCTCTGAATTCCCACTGAGTGTTTATGGCATAAGCAGGATTAAAGCCATCATCCTTTGTCTGGTTTGTGGGTATGCTTTCTCTCTGAATAATGCCATACTCTTGCCTGGAGTGCTTGGGGGTGAGAAGGTTCTTTGTAAATTCTGTTTTCATAGGGAAGTCTGTAGGAATTATTCACAGGCTGTTGCGTGACACTCTACAATGTCCACGTCGTGCCATGAAGGGACACAGAGCACTTCAGTCCTAATGATCTTGCCACTCTTCTGTACAGAAGGAGAACACCCAGAGTATGAACACCTTGCTTTGGCAAGAGTGGGAAACCTCATGAAGTCTGAGCTTGGTTTGTTAGGCAAGAGAAAGGGAAGGTTATGTGTGTGCTGTATTGCAAACTTTTGTTTGTTTGGGATAAACTCCCTCAGTTTGTTCACTGCCCGTGGCTGTGGGGAGAGCAGCTGCTTCTGCTGGGCTTCAGCAATAAAGAGCAGCAAAACCTCTGTAGTCTAAAACTTATTGCTGTGTCCTCTGATTCCAGGGAGTCCCCAGCTGATCCAGACAGGACCTGTCCTCAGGAGGTTCATCATTGTTCGAAACTGAGCAGAGACAGTCATGTTCCTTTAGTACCAAAATATCAGGAGAGGAAGCAGGGCTGGAGAGGCAAGAGACTTGTCCAGTTGTAGGAGCAGGCACAAACCTACCCCTCTGCCAGCTTCCACACCGGCATGTGGTCTGCTGGAGCAAATTGCTTCTGAAAGAAACCAGTATTGGTTATTAAAAAATAGCAAATCCAAGAAGCTCGAAATTTGTAGAGCTGGACACTGTAGTCAGTTCTAACTTGGTGTCTCTCTCTGGGGCTCAGATTTCAAAGTCCTGTTGTAAAAGTGCTCCAACTCTTAAGTAGACTGTAAAAATTATGGAACTACTGAGGTGTTCCATTCCTGTTTTAGTAGACATCACTTCCTGCAACTGCCTGGACAAAGGCAATCTGGGCTGCTGCAGTTCCTGCAGGGTGTCCAGAGCCCTGAAGAGGTGTCACACAGAGCAGCACTGGTCTCAGTTACAGCAGTGTGCTGCTCAGAGACACAGTTCTAAAGAAAGTCCAGTTTTTCTAACAAACTGTCCTGAGAAATTGGATTCTGAAATAGGTAAGCCAGGCCACTAGACCATTGCTTAGCTAAGTAAATAATTAAATACAGAAGTTATCACTTTCCTCTCCTCTTCTAGTATTTGTAATTAAAAAAAAGAAAAAAAAAAAACATGATTCCTGTAGTCTCTATAATTGCATAAACCCTTGCTATGAGGCTGTGAGCAGCAATTGAGCTGCCTGCATCTCAACACTCCCTTTTACTATTCCTTTTACCAGCCAAGCAGGAACAGAAATGCAACTGTATCAGTGGGAACAGCTGTGTTTCCAATTTCATTGCCATTTTTGATTCAGGACACTTTTACTTGGGCTCAGTAAAGTACCAAGTGCATTTGAATCTATATTTAGTTTCTCAAGAAGGAGAAGCCCAGTCACACAAATGCCATCTGTAGTAGATGCTTTGACATGCACATTCTACACCAGTGATTAGCAAGCTCTTTTGCAGTCCCCAGAGGCCAAGCTGGGTTATCCTCCCGTGATTCTCTTGGACACCCTGGGATCCCATGATGCCATGTGGCCAAAAATTACAGGAACTGTAATTCATGGGCAAGGTGAGGACAGCTTTCAGGGAGATACCACAACATCCTGTCACTTTGGAAATTCTAACTACATACTTGGGAAGCTACAACTTGCTTAACTTCTGGTTTTAATTTTGCCTCCCAGATGTGTGGTTCCAGATGCAGGGGGCCAGCACGCAAATGTGCTGCAGTCCCAGAGGAACTCGGGAAGTGTCCATGTGTGTGATACCAACCTGTGGCCTTGCACCTTAGAAACTCTGAACACGTTCTACTTCCAGTGAAGTAACTTTCTTTCTGAATATAAATGAGAACAAGAAGAATTTTACTTTAGTAGCACATGCAACATAATGTTTCCTTTCACAATGCCTCACATAGAAAACACAAAATGGGAAAAACCACGCTGTAGTGTTTCAATAAACTGAAATAAAATACAGCACCACCAGTATGAGGGTGAGCAGTTGTTTTATGTGACAGGTTATGGTTATCCCATGCACTAGTTTTGCAAACAAATCTAATCCGAATGGATTAAGGACAGCCAAGAGCTAAAATAAGACTCATAATACAAACCAGCCCAAATGAATCACAGCCTGTATGGGTAGAGTGGTGAATCACCTTCCGTGACAGAAGAGAGTCCCTAAAAGTTCTGTGACTAAGTATCTTAATGAAAAATAATTTCAAAGTGGAACTATCTTCACTGAAATAAATATTGGACATTAAAAAATGACAGTTGTGATACAAGGCTCTCTGGATACTTTATGTTTAATAAATGACCTCAGAATATAATGTTCATGCATAGGTAATGTCCTCCTGGGCCAGTCCAGTGGTGATTCTTTGATAACAGAGAAAAGAGATGCTTTTTAGGAGAAGTCTTGGGCCAGACCACTTTCTGAAGTGCACTTCCCTGATTTCCCATGGCATCCAGAATTGTTACATTCAGTGTAGGCAGAGAGTTCAGTTCTGAGGGTACATCTACCCTGGAGGCATTGGTGAGCCTTCATGTGATGAAGAGCTTGGTGGTGCCTGGAGCAACAGAACCTTGTAACTGCCCCATTTATGTCTCCAGATGTGCTTTGCACTGATATTGACTGTAAATGGTGCCAGAAAGTTTTGGAGATCCCTTGACTAGGAATGTTTGGATATTCTCTGCTTCTGGGTGATGGGATCATCAAAGTTCATCAGCGACTCTCTGGTCAGTTATCCAGAGCTAAGTTATCATTGCAGCATGCAAAGAGTTAAGACACTTAAAACCAAAGCCCCTCCATCTTTCTAGTGCTCATATTCTGATGGAGGAAGCACCTGCTCCTCCTTTTCCCTACTGAGGTATAATTGGACTTTGTTTATGACAAATAAAGGGCTTCATTGTAAAGATTGATAGGCTCTAATTGGGAAAAATCTGGCAAAGATTATTTGTCAGTTTTATGAAATAAAGCTGCTTGTCATGCTTTTACCTCCAGGAACTGGAGAAAAGCCAAGGGAGATTGTTCTCTAACTTTTCATGAAGAGCTTCTTTTCATAGCATGCAAGAAAAAAAAAAAAAAGAGTCTAAGAAGAAAGGAGAGAAAAAAAACAACAAAGAAACTCCCCAAAACAACATAATTTCAACACCCAGAATCAGGAAACAGGAGTGGCTGGAGAGCCAGGCTGTCCCTTCAAGTTACACGGTTGTTCATGGCTTACAAAGCCGTTAGACCTCCAGAAAAATGAAAACTATTCTATGTTAATAATGCTCTTAGTTAAACACAATGTCTTGTTCTGATGTCCACTTACTCAAGCCAGGATGCAAAAATCCCAAAGGGGTTTAAGAAGACAAAACAATCCAGTAGCTGGTAAACAAATTTTGGAAGCTAAATTCATCTCCAAGGGAGGATTGTAGAAATTACTTGCCCACCCTGAGTAATCTTTGCAATGGAAGCCATGGGATAGTTGGGGCAGTTCAGTTGTGCAGACAAAGACACAAGATTTCATGCTTGAAGGAAAAGGAAAAAAAAATTCTCTTTAAAATAAACAATACAGAGCTTGCCAGCAGTGAAGGTAATTAAGTTGTTTATCAGGGACAGCAGTGGCTTCACCCAGTTTTGAACAATCACAATGGGATTAGATTCCTTTCAAGAACATGTGTGTTAGTTTAGCCTTAAGAAGAATTACAGCCTCTGTATTCAGGTCAAATTAAAGGACCATAATATTCCCTTCCAGGTCTTTCAGCCTTTGGATCTATAAATCTACTTCAGAGAAACTTCTGTTGGGCTGGAGGCCGAAGGGCTGGGGTGGCTGGGAGTGTCAGGATGTCCTCTGAAGCTGAGCTCCTTCTGTAGCTGAAGGAGAACTTGATTTTGTTACAGGGACCCTTGATGGGACAGGGCTTGTGTACCTTCTGATCCTTAGTGGTGTTTATGGTGAACTAGTGACTTCATGGTCTGTCTCACTACAAGAATTAAGTAGGTGGAGAATCAATAGACTGATTCTATATTTAAAATGGGTTTTTTTCCCCCAAATCTGTAGGTGTTTGCATCGTTATGTGAATAGCTATATTGTCGTATGCAGAGGGCAAGGTCTGAGATGTGACAGATGTTACAAGATTCAAATGTTAGATAAGAGGGAAACAAGTCACAAAGCTTCATAGATAAAAGCCCTGCTCTGTTCCCTTCACTTTGCTTGTTTTGTGCTAAGAGCAGGTGACTTTTTTAGGATTGTGTCATAGGGCTCTGCTTTCTCTGAGCTCATTCACACAGTGGCCCCATTTCAAATCATGTTTTGTTCTTTAAAATGTCACAAAATATTACATTGCCTTTGACATGGACTTTCATGTTTTTATGATGTGACCAAACCTGGATGACAAGGTTTCCCTAAAGAAAAAGTAAAAATTTCCATTCCTTGTTCTCTGACTTAAAATCCTATTTTGTGTGCACTAGACTGACCTTTCCCCTGCTACTCCCAGCTATTTTCTATCCAAGTAACACTGATGGGAACTGAACTGATGGTAGTGGTGGAGGCTGTGTCCAGGTGAGGGGGTGTCCAGCACGTCCATAGTGCTCTGATCCTTCCCATTCCCAGAAACACAGTTGGGAATTCAGCCGCCTTCTCCTGTCTGCCTGTACAGTGAGTTTTGGTATTCCTGTGGTCAGGAACAATCTTTCAACATTCTTTCCTCTTTAGTAACTCCTCCTTATGAAATTGGGAATAACCAGAAATCTCCTCTTGTTTCATCGCGTTTGCCCTTTCAGGTGAGGCGGCTCCTCGCCGTGTGGGGTGCTCAGGGTATGTCCTGACCTCCAGTTGGTCCCAGCATGAAATAACGTTTGCATGACTTTGTCCAGCCTCTCACAGGCAGAAGGGACGTGTCTTTACATACCTTCTGCACATCCATATCTTTTGTTTTATCATCAGTGTCATAGAGGTGGAATGTGGAATCTGCTGTTTCTCAGCTATTTTGGAGGAGGCCAGACTGAAATGCTACGTCTCTCCTTTTTATGCAGCATGAAGGGAGACTCTGGTCATATTTCATCTGAAGAATATTTTCCTAATTATTCAATAGTCTGTCTCTGTGTAACAGGTCTTCAACAAAGTTTTGAGTCTGACACTTGTGTACTTTGAGGGTTCCCCTTCCCTAGAGCAGCCCCATGGCAGGCACAGCACATGCACTCTGGTGCATGTGGTACAGTTTTATATGTGATTCCCAGATTTTTTGTAGCTAAGGCACTGTGCAAGGAATCAGAATGAGGTGTTTGTGTGCTTAGCTGTGCCTAGGATCACTGACTATATTCTCTCAATCTCAATGACCCCTGATTTGGTGGCATATTTAGCCTATGATTGTTCAGATTTTTATGCTATCGGTATCTATCACAGATTTTATAACTTTTTAATCGCTCAGCAAAATTCAGTATTAGAGCACAGACCGAAATCTTCACGGAGCAGTGGGAGAGAGGATGCTTCCCAAGACTTGTCTTCACTCTTGGAATGCTCTTCTTACTCCATGAAGTACACAGCCTTGCCCAGAGTTCTTCCATGACCTAGTAAAGATCAGAAGTAGGTGTCGGTATGAAATGCCAGAAGGACAACAACCTAATGCTGCCAATTTTGTATCATTGAACTTACTTTAACTGCACTGAGGAGGGAGAGCTGGAAAGCTGGGCAGGCTGTGCTCCAGCCCCAGGAGTGGGTGTTGTGCTGCCCGGCAGTCGGAGCCCCTGGCGAGACCTCTGTGCTCTGTGCTGCATAACAAAGACAGGGAAGAGACAATTCTGTCTCGAGGGGTTTGAAACATAACAAAGAACAGGGCACAAAAAATTTCCTAGGCGTCCTTCTGTGTCACATGCATGAGATTGTAGGTCCAGAGTTAAGGAAAAACTGGGAAAAGAAGGAATGAAAACAGGAGACAAGGAAAGGACAGGAGAGGGCAGTGGTGGCATTTTCCCTAAGAGATCCTGCAATCACGTTGGAGTCAAACTCTACAACCAAACTGGCAAGTTAAAAAAATAATCAGTGATTGCAACGTTGGTGAGAAGCCACTCTGAAGAATTAACCACGATAAGAACTATGGGCAGAGATGTTTGCTCAGTATCTACCTCCTACTGTCCCAACCAATTCCATGTTTTGTACTTGCTAAGCAAACCAGCTGTACTTCTGAAATTACAGATGATTAATAATAGTAATAGCTAACAATATAGGCTATGCTGGGAATAGCAAAGCTGACACTGGAAGCCCTGTTGTCCTGCTGTTTGCGGTCAGCTTGGCTGTGTGCCAGAAGCTGATGTTTGTATTTTTGAATACACATTTGATGAGCCGTATCAATCAATCAATCAATCAATCAATCAATCAATCCTGTGTAGATCATGTGCCCTATTGTTTGTAAGTAATGAAACGTGGAAAGAAAAAAGTGACTATGTTATATTGGGCAATGTATCTTTGTGTCTCTGTGCAAGTGGGGATGGAGAGAGAAGGGCACTGTCAGCGCTTGGTCCCGTGTCTCAGACATCTCCTGAGACACTCTGGACTTGACCTTCATGGTGGGCTTTTCTAACCAGGGTCTGGCTGCCAGGACTTGGGTCTATTTCCAGTGGTGAAGAATCACAGAAGTAAATCCTGGGTTGCCTGGAGTTGCTGTTGGTGTGACAGGAGCGGAGGGAGGCTCTGAGGAACATGGTTGTGCTGGACAAATACTGGATGACAAAAAGTCCCTATCCCAAGAGGTTTCAGTTCAAAGGAGGAAGAGTAAACAATGATAGAAAAAACAAACGTCAGCCTTCCAAACAAGGTGACACAAGTCAGATCCTAAAAACTTGTCTATAAAATATCCTAAGGACACACATCTGGCTAATCCCAGCAGAGGGAGGAGACTGGAGAGGGGAAACTGAGGGAATGAAGAGCACTCCAGCCAATTTGTTGATGACTAACATACTTTAAAACAACAGACTGCTTTTTAAACTTATAAGGTGACTTGCTGAGTGGTTATTGGCTGTTCACTCCCTGGGCTTGATAAGAGCTCCCACAGGACATGCAGTTCTTTCCAGCTGCTCCCGCATGGCTTTATCTGTGAACATCAGTACAAAGCAAAGGGGAAAGAGGCCGAGCAGGTTTGTTTCATCTCTGCTGTGACTAATTGTGGTGTGCTGGGCTGGCTGCTCTAACACCTTGGTATCACTGACCTGACTGGCCTTTTGCAGCATCTTCCTGCTTTGGCTTGGACTAGATGGTCTTCAGAGGTCTCTCCCAACCGCAACCATTCTGTGGTTCTGTGGTCTTTCAATGGGGTTCCATGTTGATAATTATCACAGGACCACCAGTGACTTTAAGAGCAAGATTCAAATGAAATTAATTTCTGCCAAGCTGGGGAATCCAGAGATTTGTGTGAACATCACAGTGACTATCCCAGAAGCTTTGTTTTGGGAGTTGCTGATGTCATGCAGGACTGTGCTTTCCTTGGCAATCGAGGAATCAGAAAGGCCTATTCTGGCATGCCTGCCTTGTCAGAGAGCCTTTTTATTCAGGGGGATTTGAGCTGGCCCTCTGTGAGTGACGTGGTTGGACTAGTGACCTCCTGAGGTCTTTTCCAACCTAAATTGTCCTATAATGCTACAATTCAGATTTTTATACTGTTTTCATTAGCACAGCTGTGTTTAACATTAGTTGTTTACTACTAGTTCCATATGTGTGCATCTTTAGGCCCTGTAGAAATAATTTAACCTGTATCAATGGTGTCACTTTTCTAGGATTCAAAGGCCCCAAAGATCTTTTCAGAGCTCGTAAAGGAGCTTCATCACATTGTTGGGGATCAACTCCTTATGACTTATGCTTACTCCCAGTATTTGTTTATTACATATACCTACTCATAAATACTTTGGGGGGTGGGCATTGTATTCCACAGGAGAAGCAGTGTTTGGCTCTGCAGCACTGCTACAGTAGAAGGATTAAAGATGCATCTATTTTTAACTCTGACCTGATACAAAATGAGTCAAAATGGGTGGAAACAATGATAAGGAACAGGCAAGAAGTCAGTGACTGAGAGACTGAGGAGGTGGAGATAGAAACCCAACTGGCTGAGCGTTTCATGGACTGTAACACAACCTCTCCTCTTCCTCTTTGGTCTCAGAAATGAAAACAGTGCTGCAAGTGAAATGAAAGGGAAACACTTGCCTGCTACACTAGAGCAGCTAAAAAGGAAACTTTCAGAAATACAGGCCTACAGAGGACTGCTTGAGATGCTGACTAAGGGGCTTCTCAGAAGTATCAAGCTGTACAATTGGCTTTGTTGCCTTAACAGTTTTATTCTTAAGCTAGAGTTCTGTCTGTGCTGTTCCAGCATTTGACAGCTTTAGAATCAGGTTGTTGAATTGATTGGGAGCCTTCTAGCTTTCATTCAGCTTTAGTTTATTAGCAGTCAGTTCATGCCTATTTGCTCTTACACCAGCAATAGCATTTAGCTTAATCTGTTCTTTTCCTTCCTTTCTTATTTTCCTTGATGCATTTATAGCCAGAAATCATATTCTCTTTCACCTTTCATTTTGCTAAGTTTACTGACCTTCTTTCTTGTATCACTCTCTTGCTGAAGGAAAATTCACCTTTACTAATTCTGAAGAAGTCTTGAGGGACTGGAATTACACCTCCCCACTGCTTGAGTTTGTGGTAAATAATACATCTGTGTTGTAGTGCAGGAAGAAATAAAATGTTCTGCAGAATAAGCCCTGCAGACCCTGGTCTCAGCAAACAGGCCAGTGCCTGGTGATTTACAGGCAGGAATGGGAAGCTGTGAGTCTCCCTGACTCTGCTGCAGCCATCCCATGAGCTGGAGGCTTTGGAAGTTGAGGAGTGGTGCCAGAATGGGTGTCTTTGTGCTCAGCTGCCACAAAAGCTGTCTTGTGATACATCACTGGGGGCTGAAGCCCCTTTAGTGAATGGGGGTCTGACCACTGCCCCTGTGGCCTGACCACATGCCAAGGAAGAAGGGGTTGCAGGATCAGCATTTCTAGATTTCATTATTTTATTATTTTCTTAAAGTCGAACTTTTCCTGCCACGTGACAATTATCAATTTTCATGTCAGTAGAGAAAAATTTGAATGGGTCAACCATAAATTTCAAAACTTGGTCAGGAAATGAAAAGAACCCAAGTTTTGGCCTGTTTAAAGTCTCAGATGAAGGCAATGTGACCCATGCAGGTGGGGATGGGACAGCCCGTCCTTCCCGGTGTCCCAGAGCCAGGGGAAGTGTGGAGCTCCTGGCTCAAGCAGGACTGTGATGCTCCTTGGCTGGGAATCGCTGCCCACTTCTCTTGTCAGATCAGTCAATCACAGTGTACAGGGGCTCTCTGGGACGGCAGCAGCAGTTTGTGCTGGGCTGGCTGGGAATGCAATTTAGCAATTTAGCACTCACACTTTCTGCTCTCAACTCAGGTTTGTTCTGATTTCTCTGTGCTAAGTTTTTTGTTGTCTGTCTATTCTTGCAGTCAGTACCCAGAGAGACAAGTGGGGGACCTGCCTGTGCAGCTTAAATGCAATTTGGTTGATAGTGACTAACAAATCAGATATTTGATTATTTTGGTCTGGCCTGAGTTCGGGCTCTTGTCCCCTCCCAGCAGTGGGAGGGCTGGTTCAGCCAAAAAATCCATGCCTAGATTTTTACTTTCGGGAAGTTCAGGCATTTGAGATCCAAAATTAGGTTTTCAGTTTGTGCCAGGAAGGAATAAGGCACTAGATTAAGAATCTGGATGCTTTCCCTCACAAAAATTTCTGGGAGCTGTATGTCAGGTCCAGGATTTCAGATCTATTCACAGGGTAAGTTTGGTGCTAAAGCCATGCCTCGTCTGCTAATTCCAAGAAGAAATAAAAAATTAGCTTGAAGGAAGAGGGAGGAAAAAGAATTTAAAAAAAAAAAAAAAAGGAGTAGGAAAGGAAAAATGAGATCATGGAAAAGTGAAAAAGATAGTAAGTCACATGGGTGATTGGGGAATGAAACCCAAGGGCACCAGGATGCACTTGAAGGATCAGATAAGAAATATTGCCTTGTATAAAAGGTTCTCTTTTCCATTGTTCCCCCAGACAGCTGGGGTCAAGGGGTTATTTTTAAACTGGCCATTGATTCATACAAGATGCCTGGTTATGAAATATTGGAATCTTACGCCAGCGAGGGAAAAACTTCCCCACGAGTGAGTGCCTGGAAACCCACAGCAGGGAAGGGTTAATGGTTGTCAGTTTACAGCTGGGAATCGCTTGTATCCAGGAAACAACGCAGAATGCACAAACCATGAGACCAGCTGGAGCCTGCTGGAATCCCATTCATTTTGGCAGAGGGGTCTGTGGTCTCCAACTCTGACATCACTGCCTTTTGCGTCACACAGGAATGCCTCCAACCACTTCTCCCTTGCTATTTTTTCCCGTCTCCCTCTTATTTCTGGGACTGACTCAGATTTGCAAAGCCATGAGAAGAGGCAGATCACAACACCCCCAAATCTCCTGTCATCAGTGTAGCTTGGAAGTGACTCCACCCGAGGTGTCAGCTGACAGAAGTTTGGTGTGTGGGAGCAGCCATGCTCAGGGAGCGTGGACTGGATGGGAATTATTTCTGTTCCTGGTTTTCTGCAGCACATTGCTGCGACAGAGAGCGGGCTGAACGGCTGGACCCCACAGAGGAGACACTCCTGGGGGTCAGATACTCTGTGTCAGAAGAGCTGGAACCCACTCTGGCCCCAGGCTCCCCTGCCCAGGGAGAAGGCTCTTTCCTGCTCTCACAACAAAAGCCATCTGAAGACACGAGTCCACGCTCTGGTTCTGCTCTGTAAGAAGTTCTTCGAGACCCAGATCACTCTGAGCACAACTAAGAAATCTCGGGCCATTAAAGACAGACTATCTTGCTCCTACCCACTTAATTCTCTGGGCTTCATTTTGCCTGGTTGTAATCTGTGGGCACTAATCCCTCAGCTCTCCTACTTTTGCCTCTGCTGGCATGTCCTTTTGCACCCTGAGCAAAGCTGCCTGGAATTCTTGACTGCTGCCTGTGTGCATGAAATACTATTTTATGGTCCCCAGACTTTTGTTGCTCTGCAGATCCCTCTACCATAGAAATAATGTTAAAACATGGGGGTTTTTTCCCCCATTAATATCAGCATGAACACAAAATTCCACTGTTACTTTTAGAGTTCAGTTTAATTGGTTGAACATGATCAACTACTATGATTAGCTGAAAAATACCTGCAGCTGCCTGTTGGAGTGATGTGCACAGAAGATGTGTTTTGAGTGACCTGTTGAAGTTGGCTCCTCACAGCAAGAACCCACTGCCCAGTGGGAGCCTGTGCCCCATCCCCTTTTTCCTCTGGAAAGGCCTGACATGGGTGTCAAGTGTGGTCTGTATGGAAGATGTTTTGTTTTAGACAAGATTGTGACCTCAAAGGGCTATGTTAAGGGAAATATGCTGTGTTTAAGTATTTCAGGACTACTTCTGAAGCCTGTTTGTGTCTGGTATTTATGCCCAGCAGCTGATTTGCAGCTTCACTGCTCCACAAGCAACTACTGATTATCCTGTTATTTTTCCTTTCATGATTAACATTCTGATCCTCACTGTTCAGCCCCAATAGAAAGTGCAGAATAGAACCATCATCACAAAGGAATCGCTGTGGTAATCCTGAGAAAATGCATATGTGTGACTGGGTCACCAGGGAAATGGAAGAAAATCAAAAAATTGCTCTTGCAAAATTTGAAAGGAGATAGACTGTTAAAAGACTGATTTAGATCTCTGTTCTAAAAAATATTAACTAGGAAATTAATCCAGAAAGTTTTTCACTATTTAATCTCCCTTTCTCAATGTGTTCCAGTTAATTTAAAGATTGGCCTTCTTTTCCTCTACATGTTTACACAAATACTTATGTTGCTATAAATAGATCTGCACTGACACCCTCAGCCAGGTCCTCGGACCCCGGAGGGGTTTCTGTATGGAAGGATTCCTGGTCGTGTGTACATGTAGTGATGAACCCGTCAGTGTGAAAGGAGCTCAGGCCCACGTGGCTGTGCTCTGGGCAGGGTCTGCAGGATGGGATTTGGGACTTACTGTGGCTCTGACTGCAGGTGCCCATCCCGGTGCTCTGCCTCCTCCAGCCGTGCCACCCCTGCTGTGCCACACGTCGGGAGACATCGGAACAGTCCGGGCTAATCTGCCCTTTGCTTCCAGAGGGTTGGTGCTGATCCCAGTGAGAGATTGTAAGGGTGGAAGAGAGAACAGGACAGAACATGCAAGCACCAGCCCTGCCAGGCTGGAGGAGCACAGCCAGTGAGTCCATGGCACACAGGTTTCACAGACACCCTACAGAGCTCTTACAAAGCTGTCTCTGGAAGCCTTCAGCATGTGGGCTTTACTACATTCACTGGCACTCTTACATTTGGGGATGGCATCAAACGACTATTTACAAGCTGAAATTCCTGAAATAGGATCCTAACACAGAAAGATTCAGATTTTCAGGAATTCTAACCTTTAATAGTTGCCATTAGCTTTCCCAGGATCCGCTGAGTGTTTATCGTGGCCATATGACCTCTTCTTTAGGTACAGAGCATCTGAAAACTTCAACTTTCAAAGCAAGCAATGCATTTGTATGCATTTGTATGTACCTGTTCTTTCTTAAGAGATGTTCAGTGGCCTTGGGGATTGGGCTCAGAAGCTCAGAGTTAAACTTATTACATGGTTTCACCTTCACACAATGCTTTAATCCTCTGGACTGGATGACAATTCAGATCTTGCACTGTGGTATTTAGGGCAAGGGACCTGCTCCCATTTCCATTGCTGGTGCATTTTTGTCACTGGCAGAAGTAAGGTTTTTCCTGACAGGCAGGACAAAAGCAACAGAGGTGAATAATCCTTCCATGGAAAGCACCATGCTTTTGGTTTGTGTCTGTCACATGTGCTCCTGATCCCTAAATGGGGCTTCCAGGCAACACAAATAAACATGCCAGTTCACAACACCACACTGGGCTTGGATCCACACCCACAGATGTTGCTGTCTCCTACTGCAGAGGAGGCACGATCATAGGGATGAGCCTAATCCGTTCAGTAGCTGGACTTGGATTACAAGCAGGTACCTGGTGCAGTCTGAAGAGCTGGGAAGTGCAGGCTGAGCTTGACTATGCCTCTAGTTAAGGCAACAAGAACAAACACCTGGCATCATTTAACTTGAGTAAAAAATATGCTTTTTTCACATTAGAACTCATGAGGAATGTGCCTCTGACCCTCCTGGGTGTGGTATGAGGAAAGCCACAGCCATTGGGGGAATGTCATTAACGTCAATCAGGCAATGATCAAACCCACCCCACCCACCCTGCCCTGGTGGGAATGTGTCACACACGCTGGGAACAGCAGCCAGGGAGGGCATTTCTGCATCAGCCTTATTGGAGCCCTTGATGTCTGTGTTTTCCATCCATGATCTTTCCCTGTTTACCACCCTGTTTTATAATCAAGTCACCCATCTTGGATTGTTCAAGCTGGGGTCATTCCAGCACTGGGAGTCACTGGGAGACTCTTTGTGCTCGCCAGTCTCATCTTCCCAGTTCTGTTTTTACAGATCTTCTGTTCATGATAAGCAACATTTCAGTCTCAAAGCTGTATTTTGAAAGGTAGCTTGAATTTTAATCAACAGCCCAATCAGGATCCCTTACCCATGCTGTCCAGCCTGTCTGGCTGTCCCTGTGCACAGCCCACTGAGTGGGAGATCTGGCATTCAAGGAACTGTCTGTGCCTGTCCTCAAGTCCAATGATGATAAACTATAGTTGTCTTTAGTAGAGCATATGAAATTTTGTACCAAATCAGGTGTAGTAATGCCATTTTTAGATGAACTCAGTACCCACCAAAGTCAATGACAAGACTGTTGTGTAGACCTCTGTTTATTTTTGAATACAATCTAAATTAAAGCTGAGGCTTGGTCTTGTATTTACCCCTTGTAGTGGCAGTGTATGAACTGACATAGCAAACCAATCCAAAAGCTAAACATTCAAAACAAGGTGTGAAAGAAACCATACACATAAAAGTAGTCTGATTTTGTATCGTCTGGGTGCAGATGCCACTGGGAAATTGAATTTTTGTATCACCTTCATTCTCCACGTACAGTATTCATGTCGCATCTTCCCCTTTTCTTGTCATCACTGTTTGTAATTTATTTATGATTAGAAGAGGAGCTAAAAGTCTGAAAAATCAGCACACTGAAGTAACCTGGTCATGTGGCAGATCAGAGGTTGTTTTTAAATCAAGTAAAAAAATGTTATATTACAGTGGCATCAAAATAATGGAAAAGGTTATCCTACCCTAAGCACGGCAAGAGTCCAGTCTGCACTGGTGTGCAGGAGCTGCTGGTGGTTATTGTGTGCCTGGAGTTTGCAAAGTTAGTCCTGAGGGAATATTTTGCAGTTAAATGATGGCTGAAGGCCCTGGCCCACCACAGTTTCCTGTCTCCCTCCCCAGGGGCAAGAGTCAATGTCCGTCACATCTGTAAAGTCACACTAGATTTGGATTATTCTCTACATTTTTCTTTAATTACGTCCCCCTTTTTGCTTCTTAAGAGACTCTTAAAAATTTCAAATATAATAAGAAATAATAATAACCAATTAAAAAGCTGTGGGTATTAAGTGGGAAATAACAGACTGAAACAAAAGTCAAGGATTATCCTGGGAAATGACGTTTATGGATCCTGGAGCACTCAGTTCTGTGAGGCAATCTGAGGTTTTGGCTGTGCTTAAAAATGCGGCGGCACAGCTTTGCAAGGAAAAGCTTTGACAGAAATCACCCATGTAGGTTTTCTGCAAGGCTGGATGTGGAGGTGCTGTTGTATCTCCACTCCCCTCACCTGCACTCCTGACTCCATCCCTCGTGCTCTGCCACACTGCACCCCGCTGGTGCCAAGGCCGGGGCATTCCCTGTGTGCACCAGGATGGGCCTGGCAGCAGCCAGGGTGTAGGCATGGTTCTACAAGCTGAGAAAAGAAAATTTTCCCCATATACTGCATTTCCCTTGTAAAGTTAATACAAACCAGATGAGTCAAAACATTTTTTTATGTTGTAGCTCCACCAGGACAACCAAATATTATTTATGTGCCGTATAGTGTGAACTGAAGAGAAGGGGGAACAGTTTTTGTGTGAAAAGCTTTCTCAGGCACAAACCAAACACTCTGAGTGGAGTCTGTGCTTAGTGCATCCAAGAGGTTTTGGTACACAATGAGCTCTCCAGATGTGTTTGGAAGGAAGGTATCACGACAGATAACTGCCCAGGCAAAGAGCTGTGCTTGGACAGGATGTTTGTATACAGAGGATAGGAATTTGGGAATAGTATAGGAATTAATAAAATAATTTCAGATGACACTCTCTTTGAAAAGACCTATGGGGTCTGTGACCTATGGGGAGGAAGTTGCAAAGCCTAAATATTGCATTGTTTGGTCTTCCTCTTCTTTTATGGTTGAATAATGGTGTTTAAAGTCATCTTATTCAAACATAATAAATTTTATCTTCCAAAGTGGCTGAAAAAGATTATACCTTTTCTACTAAGAACTCTGCTCCAAAAACCAGCATGTGAAAGCACTAGCTGCTGAAAGTAAGCCCTATTAATTTAACCTCCGTTATAGCTTGAACACCTTAGGTTTCAGTAATGAAGACAATTTTAATTATAACTGGACCTTCACCTTTAATGTGAACTGTGTGGCATCTACTAAAGTCTCCACTAAATGGTTCATGAATTACATTCTGATAACACCCTTAGAAAAATAAAGTCAAGAGGGAACAAAACCAGCTTATCACCTCTGAAAACATGAACACTTCTGCAGAAGAGTGGGACCAAGGATTTATCCTTATAAATCACTGGGAACATCAAATGTGAAGTGAATTTCAAGATAGTGAGCAGACCATCTGACCAAACTGGTTTCATTGATTCAGTTAGGAAAACTTACCTAGGGCAGGATCAGGTACAATCTCAACAAGGATTTCTAGACTTGATATTTTCTGTGTAGTCTTTCTCATGTGAATCAGGCTTTTAGGATCAGGATCAAGGTCCTCATCCAAAGGCTGTTCAAGTCAATGGAAAAACTCTCATTGTCTTCAGTGGGCTTTGGATCAGGCCCCAAAAGTTGAGTCATACTTTGAATGGAACATTGTTTGAAGCAAAACAGGCTCAAGGCTTCATTCACGTAGAGGTTTTAACTGTTAAGTGAAATCTCCTGAACTTCCTGTGCCCTCCTGCCCTCTTCCTGCTGCCACTTCTCCCGAGGACACACAGGCTCAGGGAGAAGATCATGAGCCTGGTGCCTTCAGCCTGTCCTCTGCCTTGACTCTGTTAAATGACGGGAGGTGTCTCTGCCACATGATCAAAGATGTCCCTGGTGTCTGACAGTGCCACAGCAGTGCTGGGTTAGGTTAGGTGACAGGAATATGGCCCATATTGTGACAGAAGATCCATGCACTAATGTACAAGAAGTGGTTCCATTTCAGTCACCTGAAAACATGTCTGGCCACCTGGTCATGAATGCCCAAAGCTGACTGTCCTCAAGAGCTTTCAGAGGGAACCACCATCCCCAGGAGACTGGGCACTGCTGGTCTAATCCATAACCATTCATGCTCCAAACGGAATAAACACCCAAGGATTTGGGGGAAAAGCATTTTTACTTATTTTTATTTCAGTCTTGATACTACCATTATTATCCACCAGTGAGTACTTGCTTGATCAAGTTTTATTTTCAATTCCCACATACATTTCTGTGACTCTGAGTAAACTTGAGGAGACTGTTGCTTCTGGATGGAGAGGAACTGAAGCATTTGGGCAGAACTCTTCTTTGGTTAGCAAAGGTGACAGACAAACTCTTCTATTCAGCAGGGTTTCAGTCCAGAGAAATAGTGGTTTTACCTCATGCTTGTTGTTTTATTGCTTGTTTCACACCAGCAGGGCAAGGACACTGGATGGAATGATGTGTTTGTATTTATTTTTACATGTGACATTTAGGAGGCAAAACGAAGCATGAAGATTTTCTCCAGATGTGTTTATAATAGAGATCTAGGCATATGAGGGATGTTTTGTTGCCCTTATGCACAGGTACTTCATATTTATTAATTTCTGTTAATTAGGAAGTGCCAAAAGTGACTTTTTCTCTCACAAGCTGTCACTGCTCAGCACTGAAACTCGTGCCAATTGCTTGTATGCCTTTAATTCTTACTTCCAAGTTCTGTGTGACAAAGTCATGACAGCTCATGAAAAATAAGGGGCCAATGGCAGAAGCCTAGTGCAGCTAATCCATCCAGACCAAAATCAGCTAAATACAACTTCAGTTCATGTCAAGGTGCTGTACAGGTGAGATATATCCACTGAAACCATCTATGCACAAAGGAACACGGAGCATAGAACCCACACTGGGAGGAGGAACACACCTTCCATACAAGGAACATACCTTCCCTTCCATACATGGGTCCCCAAATACCTGGCCTCATGTTCCACATCCTGGAGCCATGACATGCACGTGTGCAGCACGTACACCCCAAACCTGGCAAACACAACCCCCAGTGCCTCTGGAGGATGGGAGCCTCACATGGAGGTTGAGCCTGTGCATTTCCAGTGGGAGAAGGGTTTTTTTTGGCCTAGTTAAAGTTTTCAAGCTCTCAAAATATTTTCTTCTCTCCAAAATGTTCACCTTCCCAAATTGTCCTCGAAGAACATGCAAGTATCACCCCAAAATAAGTAACAGCCCAGTGCCTCACACAATTAGTTGGGACGTGAGAGATTTCTTAAGTCAAACTCAGGAGTAGAACTTCTGCCCCATGTCTCATGTATTATTCACCAGAGCAGTGGTTGCTTTAGGGCTCTCCTGTTGTGCTTTTCTATTTCAATTAAATGTTCAGCAGATCACTGGACCTAAAGAAAGAGATCACTTTGAGCCCAGTGGTAAAAGTACTTCTGTGGGATGTGAGAGACCAAGTTCAATGCCTACTTAATATTTATGCAAAACAGGACAGTTCCAATGCCACGTTCCTGTTAAACATTTCAGATTCAACACAGTGTAATTTTCCTTTAAGAAAACCAACAGAGAAACTCTTTGCCAGAAAATTCCCAAGTAGCTTTTCCTCTTGAACTACCTATGGGCTTTGCCAAAGTAGCTGACGTACAATGAGATTTTTTCCCTCTGTAATTTAAATCCACGGGTTTTTTTCTAAGGGTGATTCATTTTACAAAAACACACAACAAATAAACAAACACATCACTGGAGTTAAGACCCAGCATGTGTTATGGATTAGGGAAAAGAGCACCCCTCGAAAGCTCAGCTGTCCTGTTCAGTATAAAGATAGTGTCATTTTTTTCTCATTGTCTTCCTTTCTCTCTGCTCTTTTCTCACTGTGTCTCCCTTCATTTAGTCCTCACTCTCTGTGTCATTTGTTTGCTTCCTTTGCTTCTAGGCTTTGTCTAGACCAGGGTGTGGGATGTGTTAGCTAACACCAGCTTACAGTAGAGCAAATAAGACAGAGAGCCTTTGACTTGTTTTAAATTGTCTTCATTAGATATACTAAGATATTAAATATGTTATTGTTTAGATGAGCTGTTTGTTCCTCTGAAATGAATGTTGGGTCCTTTCTAGAGTGGTGTCAATACCAGTCCCATCCCCATCCCTTCTGAACATCTTCCAGCTTTGCACAAAGCAACACAGATCAGCCCTGGCATGTCCAGTTCATTCTCTTGATTTGTTCCCAGAGGGGGAACTGGGTTTGCAGGCAAATGTTTTTCTTTCTGCAGCCTCATTTTTGTTGAAAATGACACTTCTGCACTGTGCTTGTGCTTGAGAAGGTGGGTCAAAGCATGTCTGATGCTTGGAGTAGGAGGTAATAATGGAATGCTGGAGAGTTTATTCCAGGGATGCAGGGCCATCTCTGTTTCCATGACAAATGAACTTTAACTGAAGAGCACTCAGGGCTCCAGTGTTTGCAAATATGCGTTGTAAATACTGTGAAGGCAGATGGGCAGAAGCAGTTTAGGACACAAATAGAAAGGAAAAAAAAATCATGATTTGATTTAATGCATTACTTTCCACCTAAATTGAGATTTCAATTTTCTCTCCTCCATCTCCCTCCCACCCATGTTCCTACAGCAAGTTTTGAGCCTCTCTAGTAAAAATTACAGTGACTGTCAGCACAAGGAACTTGATCAAAATTAAACCCATTTTCCCAGTAGGTCCATACAGGTTTTTTCTTTGGTTCATAGGAAATGCATATGTGTAACTAAATCCAAATTTGGCAAAGATAAGGCTTTTGAATCAATTCACAATGAGTTTCATTCATTCCACTGTAGCTGAAGCGCAGCATCTCACCCTAGAATGCGATTAGCTTCTCCATACAACAATATCCCTGCCCTTTTTTTTCTTTTAAGCATATAATCGGTGAGGTAGAATGTACCTGGAATGTATCTTGCTGCAGCACACACATCAGCTCTGCTCTCTGGGCAGTGACTCTCAGGATTTCTTAGTACAGTCCGGTTGTCATGAGAAGAGATGATTAATTAGCCGTGGGGCTGGGGTAGGACAGGGGGCTGAGGGGTTGGGAACTGGCAGGCAAATGGCTAAACAGATTCAAGGAGTAGTAAAGCAGGCCAAAAGCTGGAGGAGAACTGCTGGAGAGATCTCTGGTTTGAAAGCCAAAGATTTCCAGGCAGAAGCCAGAAGGGCTTTATAAACGTAAATGAGTGGGTGGACAGAATAGATCAGCCATGTATTCAGAGGTCCTGCGATTCACTGACCCTCTTTAGCACCAGATGCTGCCTTTAATGCACAGCTGGCTGGTGGAGGAGGATTTCAGTGTAAACAGACTGGGAGATGGATCTAATAATCCAGAGCCCTCTGCCCAGTACTGTACTTGTCCTGGCTGCGGTCTGGGATCTTTGTGATCATGTCCCACACGTTGTACTGTACTGGGATGAATCACTTCCTGCCTCTGCCCTTTCTGCTGCTGCTGCATCACGGCCCCGCTGCTCTGGGACTGGATCCTGAGCCCCGGGCTGAGCTGTTTGTGCTCCCGGGGCTCTGTCCTGGCGCCTCTCGCACGGAGGGAAGGCTGCTGTGCGTCTAAACTGCTGTGTCATACTTAGTTATTAATGACCGAGAACCACATGACACAAAGTTCTGGGAAGCTCGAGCAGATTCCAGGAAGGGGTCAAGGAGTTCAATAAACAGTTTTATTAGAACTTGAATTGCAACCAAAAGGCTACACATTGACTTTTTTAATAAAAACTTTGTGAGTGTTACTTGAATTTGGAAATCCTGTGAATGGCAGCAAAAGCACTCGGGGTTATCTTTTCTTCCTGCTGATTTTTATGTCACTGCTAGTTCATGGTTGTTCTCGATAAGGAAACCTGAGCACACCCTTCATTTACATTTTTCAGTAATTTAATTTACATTTTTCAATTGCCTCTCCAGTTTGTTGGTAAACTGTAGGGTTATCTGAAACTTCAGTCCTGGAAGTGCTTGGTGATTGAAAGGTCAGATTCTTGCCTCAGTTATACTGGTGGAAATTCAGGAAGGAGTGGGGAAATCCTAGATTTACACCGCTATGTCTCACACGACTATAATACCCAGAGTGGGCACGTCACCAACCCTGAGTAAAAGGAGGGAGAATTCCTGGCGAGTGTATTCCGTTGATGGTGTGCAGGGATGTCACTCAGGACGACAGAGGCCATCCCGACGTGCACTGTGAGGACAGGTTGGGAAGGGGATGTGATGGACACCGAGGGATCGCGTGGTGCTGAGAACATACGGGGCTGGTCTCAGCACACACATGGGCACATCCCCGTGGCCCCAGTGGAAGTGGCAATAACTGGCTCTGTTTCCTGGCACCAAGCCCACCAGCTGAGAAAGCTGGTGCTCTGTAAAAAACAATTTTTCAGTAAATTGCCTTTGCTAAAGTAATTGCTTTTACATTATCTCCACCACACACTCGTTAAGACCAAGCTACAGTTCTGTCTCACTGAACGTGCTTTCAATTAGTGTTTCTGGCTTCTCTCCTGTGTTTCCCTTTGCTGCCATCAAGCACTGGGAGTTGTCTAGCACAGCATATGGTATAAATTGATCAGTTTGTTCATTCATCAGTTTATATGTGTCAGAAGAAATGGGAAATAGGAATTCATCTCCCTTTGAAAGTGACCCTACAGCATCCGTTATAGTAAATATTAATGATGTATTAATGAGCCTTGCTATTCCACTGTTACTAATGAGTACTGAGGCACAGAAATTAAGAGTCAAAGCCAGCTTATTCTGAACTAAAATTAACATGCTTTTTGACCTTATTGAAAGTGAAGGAACATGACCAAGCTGCTAATTGAAATAAATAGAGGAGCTAAAACCAGAGGCCAGGTCTGCCTCATATTCTACTGATCTGTCACAGGATAAAATCTTCAGTGCTGGCTTTTGCTGCAAACCATGGCTCTATGGGAGAATGTTTAGCAGTTCTGGTTGTGTACAGACAGAACAGCATTTCCCCCCAAATAGTGTTGAATGCACTAAAGCCCTGCACTGGCTCATTCCCTGGGAGCTGTAGCTACCTTTGGGGTAAAACACAGCAAGTGCTCAGCAAAACATACAAACTGCTCAGCTGCCTTTAATGGGGGAAGTGAAAAATATTGCATCTGTTTGAAATAAATGGGGAATTTTAGGGAGGTAGAATGGAATTACCCAAGCTGGGATCTGACTTCAGTTAACTGGTGTTAACTCTTGCAAAAGCAGCCACAGATTTTTCGATGATCACACTGGTCAGAAGTTCAGTCTGACCTCCTGTCCTATGGTTGGCATTCCAAACATCCTGGTACCTTCTCCTGTGGGGGGGTTGGCTAGCTCATTGCTTACTCAGAGAAAATCATTGTTACTAATCTCTAAAGCTGCTTCCACACCACTTGGAGTTTATCAAAGCCTTTGCCTAAAACTTACCACCACTTGCCATGGCTATTCCAAGGTTCCTCCTTAGGGAAGCTTTCTGCACACGGCATATCCAGCCTGTTGGTGCTGCTGGACAATGGCCTCTCTCTGCAGCAGTTCTGTGCCACTTCTGTTGATCATTTATGGTCTAATGCAGGACATTTGCCAAGGCTGCTGAAGTTCTGGGGTACTACAGAACAGTTCATAAACTTTACTTCATGTAAAAGATGCAAATAGTTGTTTTTTCATGCCAGACAATTTGCATCTTAGGGAATGCCTAAGGCTGTAATTGTGGCATATACAGGGACCTCTGAACACCTTCTAGGTGGCTCAGGTAACGGGAGAAGTGGAGAGGCACTGGAGGAGATTCCAGCTTTCTAAGTCTGGGCAATGCAATTTCAGAGCTGCAGATGACCTTAAACAAAAGCACTGCAAAATTTCTTTGCCCCAAAATCTGAACCATCTCCAATCAAACTGTGGCACATTTACAGTCAGTCTCACAGGTTCTGAGGATTTCCAGCCTCACAGGAAATCAAGTACAAGAGGCAGCAGAACTAAAGAGTCTTGGTTCTCTGTGCCTTTGTGCCCTGTGGTGTCTGCTCTGATGGGTGTGAACTCCAGTGGGACGTTTTCCTACAGCTGGGCATTTGCTGCTCTCTCTCATCTGCTTTCTGTGCTGGTGAGTTCAAGTTTGCTGCTCCTGGAGCTTTTCCCTGCAAAGATGCATTCATGGAACCTCTTTTCTATCTGACTACTACAGTGAAACATAAAATGTTAACATAATTCAGACCTCTGTCTTTATATCAGATTTGGTGGAAAGCTGCCAGTTGTTTTGAAAGTATAAAGACTTGATGGGTAAAGAGGCACGTGTGTGCAACACGGCACACATAGCACAGTCACATAAATCCCATTTCCTTGGGCAATCAGGTTAAAGATAAGAAGGCTGGCAAGGAAGAGTCACTGCAGAACACTCTGCCAAGGATGAAGTTGGCATGAAAATGGAGGAGATGGCTAAGGAAAATTTAACACTTCGCTGGATAACTATTTCTCCCAAATTTTCAATCAAAATGTTTTGGCAGAATTTATTTGTTGCAAAGGAAATTACATAAAATTGAACTTGATTTTCTACCACTAAAATTTCCGTGGAAAGTTTTAGATAAGGCACATTTAGAAAGCCCAAGAAAGCTTCCAAACAACCAAACCAGACGGGCAGATCTGTTTTATCTGGAAAACATAAGGATCAACAGAAACATGACATGGATGAAAAATATACATGGATTAAGGCGAAAGTTCTTAGGAAGTGAGGACCATTCAGTAACTTGCTTTGCATTTGGGTGACAGTGAAAAAAAATTATCCTCAGAAGTTGTCAAAGCAACAGTGTCCTGTTTATGTCTTGTGGTCTCATGAGTAACTGACTGGAAAAAAACAAGAATGAAAAGATAACAATTGCAATAAAATTAAATTAAATAAGCCAGTGACTCATTACAGAGCAGGAAAAACAAAAACAAGATCATTTAGGTCTCAATAACAACAGAAGAATTAAAAGAAAACACAAAAATGGCTGCATCGCTTTCCCTATATACACAGTCAAGCACATGGTGGTAGGAGAGGAGTAGAACCAATCACAGTTATCCAGTGGAAGGCAGACAATACAGAAAATGTGAATTATAATACTACAGTACTTTGGCAGTCATGTTAATTTTAGTGGGACAGGACTTTTTCTGGAGTGCCATAGAGGAGCATCCCTCCCTACACATCCTGGCAAGGCACAGCTGGAACTCACTGCAGGGTTCACCTGACAGTTTTGCTCCATAAACACCTTTTATTAAACAATATTGTCAGACTTTAGGAAAGTGTTATCAGTGAAGACCCATCCATGATCTCCTTCATCATTTTGATACAGGCTCAGGGCTAATCCCAGAGTAAGTGCAATTCAAGAAACTCCTGAGGTATTTAAGCAAACGAGCTCAGTTTCCTATGACTCTGCTGGGACACCTTGTGAAGTTCCTGTGCTCCCAAAGCACAGTGGGAGTTGTGCTGGGAGCTGTGCATCCTGAACTGGTGCAGTTCACAGAAACCTCATACTGAGCCCTGCACAGCTGGAGTGCCTTGATTTAGAAAAAACTCTAAAAGATTTATTCTGAAAAAGAAAATGTATTGTGCAATGTGTTATACTTGACTTTTCAATGCCATTCAACTGCCAATGCCAATAAGAACCTGAAAAATTTGGGGTAGAATATCAAAATTCCCAAAGTTTCGGGTCATTTGCATTGGCTCACCTCTGAACCAATTGGATCCTTCTGCCTCTTTTGTCACATATTCCAATGTTGTCATTGCCACCATCTCTAAAAGATCCCTTCTTCAGTGTCCAAAGTGTGATGGAGAGAGGAGCATAGGAACTTTTGGAATGGTTTTGAGTTATTTGTGACAGAGTTCACAGTCCTTTAACTTTGCTACAGGAGGAAGGTTGACCTGCTACTTCTGAAGCTTTAAAAATTCTGAGTGAATACATCTTGTTTAGTTCTGCTTTAGCATTGCATCCGAAGAATAAAAGGCACTTTATAAACATGAACAAAGAGTGTTCATTCCAATAATAAGGTAAAGTAGCATCTTGGAGGTAAACAACACACAAAGCAGTGAAGTGATTTCCCCATATTGGCTCTGGGAGCCACTAGCAGAGCAATAAATAGAATCTGAATCTCCTGACTGCTTGTCCTGTGCTTCAGCCACGAGACCATGCTCCATCTGACAGGCACTGATTCCTGGTGTGTGCATTGTTTTGCTGCACAGATGGTAAATCCTCGTGCAGAGTAAACAGCCTGAGAAGGGAACAGCTGCACATGCCTTTTTGACAAGCCCCTCGCCCGACGCTGGCCACGAGGAGGATTTGTACCCGTCAGATATATTACACTGGCCCTGTCCTCAGTTCTGCTGTGTTGTTTACAGCCTGCTTCCCTGGAAGTCAGCACAGCTTCTCACAGCTAGTCCTTCAATTCTTGAAAAGACATGACTCAAGTCTTTTTAACTGTTTCACACCGAGGCTGCTGTGACTGCACTGTTTGTTGCTGTTCTGTGCTTGGGTTACTCCCAAGCTTGGTGTGCTGTCACTGGGCAGGAATGTTCTCCTTGAGTGTTCCTGGCATGAGGAGCTGCAGCCATGAGGTTAACAGAACTGATTTCATGCTCACTTACCTCTGCCAGTCTATACATTTCAAAGCTTGTAGGGCTGAATTAACACGTTCTCCATGAACAGTTCAGTTCTTTCACCTCTGTGCCTACCTGAGACCCCACATGGCAAGGTCACTATCAGGTTTTGATTTGTACACATGGGCCTTTCCTTAGGGAAGAAGTTGTCTCTTAGTCCAGAAAGCCAGTAGGAAACACTGTCTTGCCCCCAGCCTCCCCAGTCACGGGTTACCAAAAGAATGACACCGACCCCTCTTCTGTTGCATGTTTGTGTTCGTGGTACAAATGTTTCCTGCTGACATCAAGTTCCAGTTTGCTGGATGCATGTTCTGGTTTGGATGAAAGTGTGCTGAATTTATACTTCTGCTCCAAAATAGTAACTTACCAACTGGGCTTAATACTTCGAAATGCCATTGCCAGTGGCGTAACAGATGCTCGCAATAAGCTGACAACCCAGATTTTCCACTGAGGAGTCATCCATGGATGCTGCTGTTGCAGCAGAATCTGTCATTTCTCCAACTCATAACTCAAAGGTAAATCACCACTGTGCTTTTCTTAAAATGCTGAAGATTGTGTCCCAGGTGATTATAAATACTTAGTTTTATTTAATCCTGGAAATGTACTCAGTTTGTTACTGGACAAATGTAGTAGAATCAGCCTCTGTTTGAAGAGATTACAAAATAAAAGGTGATAATAGAGAAAAATAAGTAAGGAGATTGAAGCTATGAACAATGCAGAAGTTTTCTGAGGCGTTATTGGAAATTCATTGGAAACTATCAAACAATAAAACCAGAGGCTGAGTTCACATCATCTGCACTGACATATGGTCAGTTCAGCATAAACTAGGAGGAGTGGACTGAGTCAGCCACTTTTCCACCTCTTCCAAAAGTCTAGGGAAACATCCAGAAAAAATATCAGGCCAAACTGGCATGTGCCAGGCTGAACAGCTAGGAAGAAAAGAGTAGGTGTTCTGATAAGAATCCTCATCTCTTTTCTGGGACTCTGGGAAAACCAAGCTATAGAACTCTGAGCAGTCCAGGCTCCCACACATGGACAAGAGCTGCAGCAAGAGACATGCAAAGGTTGACTCGATGGGACAGAATGGCTGAAGAAAGAGGTATAAAGGAAGACTGAGGATCTCCTCACACAGAGCAGCCAAAGGAAGACGATAACAACAGCAGCTTAAAGTTATCACAGAGTATTTACTATTCACCAGTGCTACACACTGCAGAGCTTTTTGATGTCTGCACACCTCAGACCTGGAAGAGCTGCTGAGCTTCGAGTTGCAAGGTTAAGCCAGCTTGATTTCCAGCTTGGCCAAAGCCTTTACCCTGACATGTCTGAAACTTAAGCTATAAAGTGTAATAAACAGGGACCACTTTGTTTTAAATATCAGTGCAGACAGTCATTTTATGACAAAATGGTCAAGCAGGATGTTCTAGTATCTCTGTCCGTATAATACTGGCTCTGCTAAATGAGCTGCTGAGAAAATGAGTTTGACTGCCAGAGAATAAGAAGATGTTATACTTTGCAGATATCAAACCTGTTGTTTTCAGTGTCTCCCTGAAATCTGTAACGGGCTTTCACCACAACAAAGTCATTCAGGCAGTGAGATTGGAAGGCAGTTGAGTTTCGCTAAGCAAATTTAGCTACACTTGAGAAGTGTTTTGTGACAGTGTATCCGTGTTTACTGGGCCCGTTATCAACACACAAATGTAATGAAAAAAAACCTGTTCTGAACTGGCATTTGTATTCCAGCAAATATTTTAGCACAGAGCTGAACTGAGAGCAAGGAAGGGCAAGTGCTGCCGTGTACTCTGCAGTGCCAGGTTCACACGGGTGCCCGATGAGCTGCCATTTGTTTCTCTGCAGCCCACGGGGAACTGGAGTCATTTGCAACAGAGCTAATTCTTGTTTTCTGCAAGGCAAACACGAGGGGAGAGGGGAGGAAGCAGCAGGCATACATCAAGTGGTCTTTAAGCAGCTAGCCTCTGCCAAGGGAAGATAAGGAGAAATGAATTAGCTACTCTGGAACCAACTCCACTTCTTTTTTTCTTAAATAACTTCGGCTTTGTGCCTAGTGAAAGCACATCCTTGCTTTGAATGTCTTGTTTCCGTTGCATGTCAATTTTCTAGGGCTAAACTAATTTGCTGAGGCAAATTTGCTAATGTCCCTGCCAGAGGAGCTTCCATCTCTCTTATCTTTATTTACTCAGAAACATCGTGACAGTGTATTTTAGCCCTCTTTTCTTTTCAAATTATTTTGGGCATCATTCCCCGTCTATTCCAAGAACTGCTTCCTGCACAGGGATACATCTTAGCAAGAGGATAATGAAACCCAGCAGTAAAGTCCTGGACACACGTGGCACAATGCAGGTGACAGAGGAGTGACCAGCTGGTCCCCCTGCCCGAGTTCCTCGTGTCAGTCAGCAGGCTGCAAGGCCAGCAACACCACAGAGCAGCACAGAGCCTGCAGATGCCCCGAGCCTGACATGGAATGGTCACTCCTGCGAGGAACCTGCTCTGCTGGGACCAGTGGGGATTGTCCCTGTCAACTCTGAGCCTGTCACAGGACCTGCAGAGCAGATTGAGCCTGGGATCTCACAGCAACACTGACCTGGTGCAGGAGCGCTTAGCATTGGTCTCTTCTGTGCCTCTTCCAAAATTTGGTCTGGGTGTTGGGTTTTTTTAGCAAGCAGCTGCAACAAGAAAGAGGAACACGCTTTAAGTAGTGGACCAATGTCATGAGACAGGCCCGTACACAGTCCATGGGCCCTTTTCTTGCAGGAGCTGAACCCGGTGGCTCCACATAGTTCATTTCAAGCTTGTAAGTCAGCAGAATATTTAGTGGTTTTGTAACCAAAACCTGTCCTTAGGTTTATCCATTCTGCCTGTGTTTGTGCCTTTCTCCCCGAAGGCTGGTCCATTCTTCCTGCTGGAGGACTGGGATATGGCCACACTGGGTTGGAGGAGGTTACTGGAGGGCAAGGGCTGATCCCTCCCTCTCACTGAGGGCTGAACCAGGAGCCTCCCTTGCATGATGCAGGATGATCTTGTTCCTCGCAGCTAACCCTGATGTTCCTGACAGGCAAAATGGTCCCTCCCAGGAGCATAGTGCCTTTCATGGCACAGCACTGAAGATGCTCCCTCCCCACAGGCAGAATGCCTCTAGCAGGTTAAAGGCATGGAGCCCTTCCTCTCTCCTGGAAGCTGAAGATATGTGGGAAGCCTGTTCCATACCTTCAGGGACTCTGACATCTGCTGCTGCTTGTCTTCCTTTCCTTACCTGATTATTTAGGACACTCACTGAGACCACATTTAATGGCACACTGTTTAGAACATATCAAGGATAAAACCTGTCTAGTTTAGTTTGTCTTTGGAATAAAGTTCAGGGTTACGATGATTAGAGGTTCTCTTCAGTTTCCAGCCTTTCTCTGTTCCAGTGCTGCCACGTAAAGTCTCTTCCTTGCTTAGCTTATAGGGCCATGTGGATGTTGAAGTATGTTTGCAACATTGGCAAATTCTGGAAGATTGGGCAGTGCTGCTGTGAGGGCAAGGAGCAGCACAGGGGTGACCATGAACAGCAGTACAAGTCAGCAGAGTCCTGAATCCCAACCTTTCTGCTCTGAGCACTTGTACAGAACCCAGCAATCTAATCCCCTGTTCCTCTCAGGAGACATGTGAGACAGTAGGAAAACAAAAGCTATTTTTTTGTGCTCTTTTAAATTGGCAGGGAGCACATGTACTCCAAGAAACAACAGTATCAAATTTGAATTACTGTTTATTTCTACCACAGCCATGCCCAAAATCTCAGACTAAGTTTGGGACCCTGTTGCTATGTACTGTTCAAAACATGTCAGGGGAAACTACAGCATGAATGAATGCATGAATGAAAGTGAGAAAAGAAACAAAAGTAGAAGGAGGGGAAATAATTTGAATGGTATGAGAGAGTTGGTGATAAAACTTGGTCAGGAAAAAGCCAAATATTGAACCCACATCTCCTCAGTAGTTAATCATACATTTACTTCACCACACTGCCCACTTCCTCTTTGTACTAAGAAAGGTGCCTGTATCCAGAAGTTATGGCAAAGTTATTACAAGTTGAAGGTAAGAAATTTTTTTTGGACAATGTCAGGGCTCATTCCATGAAATGATGAGGTGAGCTGCTGTACTCTGCTCCATCATGGACCTGCTAAACTCCTTACTTCTGCACTGCTGGGATGAACTGCCCTGTCCTATCTGCACTTTGGGAGACATTTAGGATATCTTTTCACACCTTTCCCTGCATGCACGTATCCCACCCAAGAAAATGAAGGTACTCTTGTGGCACCTGCACAAATATCTCTGCCAGCTCAATCCAATGAGCAGGAATAGTTACAGCCCCAGGTGTGCAGCTGAGAGGGCTTCAACATGCTGAGAACCAATTTGCAAACTCCAGAGACTCTGTGTCCATCCACACTGTCACAGTTTTGCTGCCACTTTTACCAAGCTGTGTTAGAGCAGCACAGGTAAATCAGCACATGCTGCAGTCATTCCTTCCCCCTTTTTGATGCAAATGCACAATAGTTTAAAGAAACCAGCTCCTCTTGCACTTTTATCTTTGCAGGGTGGTCTATTCAGAGACCCACAGCCGTGTGTTTGTTTAGTGTGGCAGGTTGAGGGTCTGTGTGACAGAACTAAGAATGTTGAACTTTGACGTTGTTCTTTTGTCACTCAGTGCCTTGCTATGGACCAGCCTGGCACTCACCTCATCCCCTTGGAGAGAGTCAAGGGAGCAGAAGCGAGGGCTGGTGTTTCCCCATCCACCCACGGGTGGGTAACATCGTGTCTTACACAAAGGCAGTGCAGGTGCCCAAGCTGTCTGGCTCAGAGGGGATGAATTCTAAGAACGTGGTTTCTTAGGCAGTGGCAATAAAACTCCACTGTTGTGCCCTGCAGTGAGTCCTGAGGAAGCCCCCTGGCAGGGCTGGCTGTGTGATCACTCCTCTGTCAGGGTCACAGGAGGAGCTGTTTGTGCAAACTCCATTGTGCAGCCCTAAGAGTAGGGAGTTTCTGCCCCAGTGCAGCCCAGTCACACTCTCTTCCTGAAGCTCCTCTACTGGGAATTGCCAGCCTTGATAACACTGACTGTCCCTCATCCAAAGTGCTTTTGAGCTCTCCTCTCTGAGTCTGGCAAGAACCTGTTTTTCAGTAGGCTTTCTCCAAGAAAGCATTTTTCTGTGCTCATTTTTTTTGTTGAAGTGATTTAATGACAACCATGACATAGGTGACCTTGTTTCTCTTCCCAGTGTCCTTCTGGTGCGTGGCCACAGGCAGTTGGCTGGAGTTAGTTTTGTGGCTCCTTTGCCTTCTCTCCCTTCATCTGTTCCCACTGTAAGATAAGGAGCTCCCTATTTGCCCGGTGCTTAGTGCAGTGAGCCCCTTTTGCTGCCAGGAAGAACAGAATCCCGATTGCAGCATACTTTTGATATGAATACAGATGTTAATCCAAGAATCTATGATAAGAACTAGGAGCAGTTGCTTTAGTTTTACAAGTGGTTGAAATCCCACTGAAATTGTAACAACTTGTCCCAACTGCAGAGTTAAACATACACTCTCTGCTCTTTTAAGGTCAATATATTTTAGTATCTGGTTTTTATTATTAATTGGTAAGACCCTGATCCTGTAATTTTCACAGAAATTTCCTTGGCATAAATGTAAGGATTTAGCTGAAGTGTCAGTGTTGGTCACATCAGGGCCCTAGACTGTGCATGCTTGGGAGCAAGGTCCTGCCTCTGTTTTGCTGCTTCATTCATAACAGCAGCAGCCCAGCTCCCTGGCTAGGACTAGAGATGCTGCTGCAATACAAGCAGTATTAAAAAGGAAGCTGTTCCGAGCTCAGGGAAGCATTGTTTGCCTTTGGCCTGGAAGCCTGAGCCTCAATTCTCCTGCCAAGCCTTGGAGCTCACACCCCATGGACAGACACACATGGCTTTTCCCCATCAGTTTCATCAGAATAAAACTGTTTTGTGGTTTCTTGTTATAAACTCTTTACAGAAGCTAATTACTGTTGGCACAGAATTAACCACCAGTTGTATAAGTGAAATTTTGCTCAGCTTTGGATCCTGGCTGCACTCACAGGATGGTGAATGGAACGTGCTGCCCAGCTGTGTGTGCTACCCAGCTCTGCTAGTGAAAGATCAATCCTTCTGCTCATCAGGTAGAAGGTAAAAGTCCTCCTTTACTTTTGAAATAAGCAGGGAGTCAATCCCAGTGTCCTTGTCAACATTTCCCCTCTGAACAAACTCCAAGCCAATGCCCAAGGCTGCAGCAGCCTGCAGATGCACTGGCACATTTACCTGAGTGTTTAATCCAGTTGTCTCTGTGGCACACATGTGGTATCAAGGCCGTATGGAAAGACTCACTTTCAGGCTGGTTTGCCCGCTCAGTGCTGAGCAGGTGTTTTTATACCATTTTGAATAGTTGCTTTGACTGTGAAAATGAAGGGGAAAAAGTCTATCCCATGGAGACCAATGGCATTTTATTTATGGGGAAATAATTCAGCAGGGTCAAGGGGGCATCAGACCATGGATGACCCAGCTCCACTGATGAGTAATCTGCTAATTAATAGCTTTGGAAATGCTGCCAAGATCCTGCCAGAGTGGTTGCAGCACACGAACAGACCTCGCTCAACTCCTGAGCAAACATTCACAACAGTAACCAGAGCTGTTGGGATGAGCAAGATGACCTCTTACTACTCCTTCCTGTCTGTTTTCTAGGCCAAAAGGTGTTAGATCTTGGATGTGTCCTCAAGTATTGATCTGTATTTTTGTATTCCTGGCATCATGAGTCTCAGTGGCTGAAAGTCAGACCTGACTTCTGTTTCAGCAAGGTCTCAATGTTTTCAAAGGCGGTAACAAAAATGCAAATAATCTCACAGCTTCCTCTTTGGCCAACAGGAATTTAAGAAATAAATCTGCACACTGAGTCTTTAAACCTAAGAAGTCTTTATACTGAAGCTGAGGTAAAAAAGCTACCTGTTTGTGTAGGAAATAATGAATTTATGCATTGTGGTCTCTTGTTGCTATATCTAAAAGGCAATACTGATCCAAACTAAATCTGTCAGAGAGCCATAGACACTTGAAGGATTAGTTTGATGGGATTCCAAGTTATATTGCCAACTGCTGTCTCCCCAGAGCCTTGAATATTGGGAAAGTCTGTTCTAAATCTAGAAGTTAATTTAAAAACCCAGAGGCCCTTGTGCAGTACCCTCATTAACAGCTCATCCTCCCTCCCTGTAGGCTGCAAACCCTGTGTGTTCAGAGCTGTGTAATGTGCTGAAGCACAGCTCTGTGGTGGACGTGTGAGAGGCTGGTGGGAGTCCAAGTCTGCACCAACCTCGACAGCTCTGTTGGTGTGAATGGAGGGAACCTGATACACAGGGTTTGGCCCACAATAGGCACAGTGTGTTCTGTCCTCCTTTCTTTTGGGGCTAGGAAGATGAAGGTGTCTCATATCCAAGAAAATACATGCCAAAGAAAAATATCAAACAGCTGCTCGGAGTTGAGTCTGGCTTGTAGGGCTACTTCATATTTACCCCTGTTAGTGAAACTCACTTTATTCTCCTGTGGCTTTGGCTGCCATAAAATGCACTATTCCCAGGTTTGCTAATAGAAAACACTGTAAGACTCTGGATTCTGAAGCTTGGGAAGATGTTCTTGATGAATACGTGCAAGGAACCAAAAGCTATGTGCTTTAAAATGCTTCCCTCTTCCTCCTAGAGCTGCTGGAAACCAAGGGGCTTTTCTGCATAACAGAGTTTGCTACTCCAGATGCCTTCAATGCTTCCCTTTCCACAGCCCTCCTGAGAGTAAAAATGTACTTTTCCCACTTCCTCAAAGCCCACTGTGGCTATAGGACTGAAGGAAGAACCCAAATCCAATGTTTCTGTCACATCTTTTTTATGTTAAACGTGCTGTTTTCTTGCCAGACCTGTCTGCTGGGGGAAAGGAATTTAAAATGGAGAAGAGTTGATGTCTGGGGTAAATTGGCACAGATTATCTCTGGCCCAGGGTCAGCCCTTGCTGCTGGACCTCCTGGCAGTGAGTTCCCTTGCTGTGCATATGGATAGGAATGTGCTACTCAATTCCTCCTGTACTGTTGCTGTCACAGAGGAACCAACTTGTCCTCCAAACCATTCTAGTGGTTAGTGTGGCACCTTTTCCATGTGTTTCTAGATCAAGAAGAAATTTTCCTTGTATTCTTAGTGCATGTGCAACTCATGCACCTAATGGTCCTCAGCCTTCCAATGCACTTCAGTAAACTGTTGTGCTGGAAAAGCTTGTGAAAAACAATTTTCTTCTAAGTGTAAAGTGCAAACTTATATCGTCAGAATAGGGTTTTCTTCCTTTACTAAAGGACACAAAATTCACATTAAAGTCACCACAGGAGAGCTCACTGTGCCCCTTCCTGTGGGAATCGGTGACACGAAGCAGAACGTGGCATTCCTGGTGGGACAGCTGGGCCCTGGAAGCTGGGGAAGTGCAGGAAGTGGCACCAAAGGCACTGTGTGGGGTGAATCTCCTCCATCCTTTTCTCTAACATACTGCTCTCTACCTTCTCAATGCTCACTGCTTCTGAGGGTTTCATCTCTTGACATTAAAAAGCTAAGGAAGTAAAACAGGAGTCAGATGGTAAACAGAAAATCTAAAAAGAGTGGCAGCAGAGAGTCCCAAGAGATTCCAGTCCCAGTTCCAGTGATGTTTTTGTTGTTGTTTTTCTTCCAGACCTTCACAGAAACCTGCATGTTACTGCTTTCTAGATGTTCAAAATTTTTGTCTTCATATTTCCCCACCCGCCTGGTGAAATTCATTTGACAAATCAGAATTATGACTGTGGTGGAATTAAGATTAGGATTTGGAATATAGGTCCACAAATTAATGCTTCATCTGGAAAACATGTTTGACATTTTGAATGTCAAATAGACCAAGGGCAACGTCCACTTCTGCCTTGAATTTCCTTGTCACCCAGGAAAGTCCTGGAGCTTCCTAGTCTACAACCCCTGGACCAGGAAGATTTGTACCTGCACAGACCACTTCTATGGATTAATAACATCCTGCAAATCAAAGCACTTTGGAAAAGTCTTAATCTCCATTCAGGAGCACAAAGAATGCCAGCTGTTTATTGGTCCTCTGTCCTCAGTGATAAGAAACAGGCTACTGAGCCTGTTCTCAGTGGAGTTTTTTCGGGATAAAATTGTGTATCTCATGGTTGTCTAATACTCTCCCTCTTGAGCTAACTGTCCCACAGTGGGACAGACCCAAAATGGTTAGTCACTTATGGAAAAAAAATGGCATCCTTTACCTGGGACATTGGCTTGTTTGTGTGTGGTGATCTCAGAGAGGTAAGAGGAGGAGGGACCTCAGGAAAGGTTTGAGTCTGTGCAAGACTCAGCAAGTTCTGCTGAATCCAGTTCACATCCACTAGAACCTACTCGGCCACTTCTTTCTTCTTTAGCAGTGGACTTGGGTCGAGTGACACTTTTCAGTTTTATCATTGAAGTGCTATCTTTTCCTTGCTTCTGTCACCTTCAGGAAACCTGTTACCCAACGTTGGGTGCTATTTGAGGAAGCAAAGATTAAGTAATAGGCAGCAATGGGGGATGTGTGACACTGCACTGAGAAAGTGCATCTCTGATGAACAGCAGGTTCCGTAAATGTTGCCCAGAGCAGAGGGACCACTGGATGCTTCCCTGTCTGAAGTTCCTTTCTGGACCCTTTCCCCACTCACTTGGTGTTTGTTCTTCTGCAACAGCAAGGAAATGCAGAAGAGGAAGGAAAAGAGGCAATGAGCACACATCTAACGAGGGAGGGGGCAGATTAAGGTACTAGAGGTACCCTCAACGCTTGTGCAACTGGCCTGTGCGCAGCAATCCGTGTCCAAACAAGGCACAGAGGCAGTTTTCCTGTTAGCCAAAAGCCTTGAGAAGGAAAGGAGAAGTGAAGCCCTTTGGGTTACAGGAAATCGGTGTGGACCAACCAACGCCCCGTCCAGCCAGCACAGGCCCTGCCTTTGCCCTCACCTCCCATATTGTACGTCTTTATCAGTCATAGGAGCAATTTTGGGTGGTGTTCAGTACCAGCTAATGATGGGTATCTTTGTCCCAAGTGAAGCAATCTGAAGACCCATTCCTTCTGTGTGACTTGCCCAGAGCCCTGGGGGCAATTCCAGAGACCAGTTTTTCGGCCTATTCACACTGTTATTTTTGCTAAATGACAGTCTAATAAGGCAGTAACTTTGTTTCAAACAAAATCATGGCAAGGGGCAGAGCCCCTTGTACACATGGGCTTCAGGGAGAGGAGGGGGTGCTGCTTGGCCAGGGAGGCTGAAGGCAGCAGACCCAGTCTGCCTGCAGCTCCCACTGCCAGGGAGCCCCTTCTCCCTGGCAGGAGGGAATCTCTCCTGTGCATGAGAAAACCTTTGGCTGATTCCTCTGCACGTTGCATTTGGACCTCGAGGATCTTCTGGCTTATGAATCGCCCCTTGCTGTGGATCTCTGAGTGAGATGGAAAGCTGTCCCTTCTCTCGGGGTTCAAGCTGTACATGGCTGCAATCCTACTTTTGAAGGGCTAATCAGATGATGCATTTTTTTGCCTGAAATTACATGATTTTTATGCACTGTTGTATTTTTGCCAAGTGTCTGTGCTTTACAAGTGCCATGACTATCAGGCCCAAAGTAAACGATCTTTTTAATTCTGTTGCATATGTCACCACAAAGTTTAGAATGGACCTGGGAACACACCTGGAGAACCTCTGTCAAGACAAAAGATGTCAAACCTTGCATTCTCGGTGGCTTCTTAGATGTCTTTGTTATTTAATTGTGTTGACTATAGTAACGCTTTGAAATTCTTGCTGTGTTTAATTGCCAGGGGCAGATGTTTTAGTTTCAGGACCCGAAGAACAACCTGGTTTTTACAAACTACGGTGTGTTATGTTATGCTTGAGCTCCCTGCTTGGTGCAAGGGAGTCTGCTGAAGTTGAAGGGCAGAATGGTTTGAACTGAACTTGTTTTCAGCTTAGAGTTTCTAATAAGAGATCAGTTTTGCATGCTGCTGGAACCACCAGCTTTATCTCCCAGTGAAGCCTATTGGGCTGAGCTTCACACTGAGAGCGGCCAGCACCTTGCTAACTGAAATCATTATATGTTATCATATGCTGACACTGGAGAATATGCTTTGAGCAAAATTCAGATTATTTGTGTGTACGAGAATGGTGCTGGAGAGTCCCAGCTGTTCACCTGAACTCAGCTGTGCTGGGTGCAGCACAAACACCGAGTGCCAAAGTTGGTCCCTGACCAACAGGTTCCGTAAGTGTGCGCCTTGTTTTTGCACTAGGGAGGTACTTGGGGGTTTTAAATGTGTCAGCCCCAGCACTGCCATTCAACTGAGTCAAAGGCACCAGCTGAGTGGGTGGATTTTTACAGAAGGCCTGGCTAATTTTTAGACCATTAGTAATGCGTAGTTGGGGAAGATAAGGTAATGAACAGTATGATCCAGTCTCATGCTGCAGAGTGCAAAGAGTTCAGCTGCAAGAGTTAAGAAAGAATTATTTTCCCTGTCTGTGCCATTGCACAACAGCAGAGGTGCTTGAGGGAGGGGATGGCCGAGCTGGGGGGTTGCAGCTGGAGGCCAGATATCAGACGCTCTGCAGTTTATTGGTGACCAGCATGGAAAATACATTTCATATAGTGTTTCAGAACTCTATAACTAGTTCTGGACAGGGAACCTTGCCCTTCAATTCCTAAATAGCCAAGAAGGAGCATTAAGAGAGGAGCTGCAGCCTGGGAACTGTGTTGCAGGAGCAGGAGTCTGTTCCCATCTCGCTGTGCCGAGAACGGGCAATACAGTCCGTGAGGACTGTGCCGAGGTGGTATGGAACAGCTTTAGTGCTTGGGAGCACTTCAGAGCAGGACAAAAGGCTAGAAGGTGATCATTTAATATTTGAATGCACAAGTACCAATTGCAGGGTTTAAAATAAGGGATTCTTTCTAGTGTGGTTTTAGAGGGATCAGTGTCATCTCTTGAAACAAGTGATCTGGGTTTCTGTGTGATCGTGGAGCTGTTATGGACTCACAGAAAAGTACAGAAATTGCCTTTGATTTCTGTACAAACCTCAGTAGTCTTCTTAATATGTGTGTCTGTGATTGCAGGCAAAAAATATGCAGATCTCTAGAGGTACTCCCAGCCAAGAAAAATGGTGTAAATTCACCTATAATTCCATCAAAAAAAAAAAAAAAAGTTAGAGATGTTGAGTGACAGAATGCACATAACTCTCCCTACATTAGATATTTTATAAAAGGGCCCATTGGGATACTAATTTATTTTAATTTTTGCATGCAGCGCTCTGAAGACCCCAGACTTCTTCACTGTTTTTGGCTACACTGAATACATCAGCTCATACTCCTGTTTACACACAGCATAAACACGGGTGGTTATATGCCTGTATATACTGTTATAGGATGATTTTTCTTGAAGTTAGATTATAGCACGGTGCAGGTAATTAAACAGTGATCTCTATACAAATTAAAAGGTTTGGTGCATGCTTTAATTTGGAAGTACAATTACAGTAATTTCAGTGCATGCTGACTGCACAACAGCACGCTGAACCCCAGGCCGTGCTGGGGATGTGTGTGCTGCTTGCAGATGCAAATGTGAGGCTTACTCACCTCCTGCCTTTGAAGTGCCACCGCTGAGAATCCCTATGGAAATGTGCCTGCACTCCAAGGCTCCTAGATTTTCAAATGGTTTGGGAAACACTGCTTAAAAATTAAGAGCCTTATTCCCATTTCCTGTTGAGCACCACATCTGAGCGATACGCAACACACAGCTGAATAGGTGCATTTCCTTTTCCTTCTTTCCAGATTGTGCTGGAGCTGCTCTGGAACACTCAGCACTCCGAGCCACGGCAGCTACAGACTGTCACCAAAGCAGCTGCTTGTTCACTTCATTGCTGACTATTCATTATAACCTGAGCATTGTGCAGGCTCAAGGTGAGCTGGTTCCATGCACAGCCCATCCCACACCTGTGCCCATCAGTGACCCAGACCACGCAGTGTGTTGATTTAGTCCAGTCAGGCTGTGTTTGAGCACATTTTGGATTTAATTGTTCCACATGACGCTTCCTTTGTGCTAAGTCAAATGCTTCAAGCACACTCACAGTGTTTTTCCCCCATGACCAGGCTCCGAGCCAGAGCTGATGTCCAGGCTCAGGGTGAGGAGCACAGCAGGCTCGCCCGACCCGTGGCATGTGCGGCAAACAGGGGCAGCACAAGTATGAACACACTACCTTGTGTTTGAGAGTCTGATCTCAGAATCAGCTGGGAAGGCAATGTGATTCCAAGTGACTGCTTACAATGTAGGTCAGTTGAATGCAAAAGTGAAAGCAGATGTACCATGAGATTCCCACGTCTGCAGGGGGAGGGATGTCAGCCTGCAAGTGCAGAAAGCCCCAGAACTCATGTGTGACTCGTGTTTTCTGGTGAGTGACAAGCGATGCCATCCTGCCTGCATGGGAAGCGGCAGAATCCAGGTGCTGGCGTGGGTGCGAGTGCAACTGGAGGAGCTGGGGGCGCCTCCGGGAGAGGCGAACAGCGCGTGTATGTGCACAGCCGTGCCCCTGCCGGGATGCGGGGACAGCTCCGAGCATCCCAGGCTGCGATCGCCGCCGAGCGCCCCGACCACGGGGCCGATAGAGGGGTCCCCGGCAGAGCCCCCGGGCACAGCCCCGAGCTCCATCCTCGGGGAGCCGCCCGGGCTGTGCCCCGGTTACCACACGGGGCTGCAGTGACAGTAACCCGCCCCCGTGTGCTCCCGCTTCCCAGAAGCCGAGCGGAGCGGGGAAATCCCCGGCCGGCGGGGCGGGGCGGGGCGGGACGGACCCGGGGTGCGGGGGGGCACCCACCGAGCTGCCCCCGCACCGCTCCCGCTACCAGAGCTGTGCAGTGACCCTGCGGACCGTTCGGGTAACGAGCGATGGGTTTTCTCTCCCTGTGGCTCAAAAATGGTTTGTTCATACAGAGTCATTAATTTACATTAAGTCTACGCGTGAGAATTTTAAATGGATCGCTGCTCCCCAGTGGCGTGGATACTCTTCCAGGATACAGGCGTTGTAATGCAAATTAATTTTACTTACTTCCAAAGTGGATTCCAATTTAGCATCTGCACAGGGAATTGACTAGGAGTCGCTTTTGCCTCTACAAAAAAGAGTCTTGAAACCCGCAGTTCTCTGGGTGTCCCAGAACACTGCTGTGAGATGGGACTGAGATATTTGAAATGTGTCACTTGCCTCAGTCACTGCTTTCAAAAAGCCAGAACACTCTGAGCATAAAGGCTTTCTTCATATTAAACCAGAGAGATCAATCACCTGGTTTTAAACTTCTTCCAGACAGTATAATGTAGTATTAAACATTCCCAGGGGAGCATTAAAAATAATTATTTCTATGGGTATGGAGATGTGAATATGTTACTGTAGGGTAAGGTGAGGTGAGGTGTGTTCTTCCTGCGCAGCATCTATTCTGTGGTTTGCCTCATGTCCTTACTTTTACCCTGTGGTAAATGAGCAGCTCCCCCAGTATGAAAAAGGAAGTATCTCTCTAACTTGAAGCATCTTGGTAAGCACCAGAGTGAAACAGGAATATTTTTATTTCTCCTTAATGACTCGAGGATATTTCTAATTCTCACACATCTAATGCATGAGTGCTGTCAAATTCTGACTGCACTAGTGTCCTATAGGAACATGCTCCTCCATTTGACCAAAAAGAGCTGTCAAAGCAGGTGATGGATGAAGAGTTCAAACTTCAGGCTGAGGGAGGTCAGCTTGTGAGTAATGGTCTGTCACTGGCCTCAGATCATGAGCTGTTTGCATAACTTTGGCTCAGGACAAACCCAGGCCAAAGATGACAGATGATGCCATACAAGCTTTCCCAGTTGGCTCATTCCAGTCTGATCCAGATCATCTGGACCCCAAGGTCATTAGCACTCTAGAGCCAGTTATTGGCAAGGGTGACAGAGTCTGTGGCCTCCCTCCCATGTTCTGAAGGATGACAAAAGGGAAGATAAACAAATAAGAGGAGTTATCTGCTCCTCCTGACCTACTCTGAAGCTTCAGGAGTAGGGAAGAGAAGGGATGAGACCCTGGTGAGTAACACAAGCCGGTGCTGTTCCTTCACAGAAGCCACTGCCCAGCTGATGGCCCTGGTGGGCATGTGATTGCTGTGTGCACAGATGAGAGCAGTGTCACACTCTCCACAGGATTTAGCCACTTCCTAAATTTGTGGTTTGGTGAGCAGAATAGTATCTTGTATTTGATGGCCTCAGAAAGTGACTAAAATTAGAAATAGAGATGGATGTGTTTTCCAACTTTTTTGGACCAAGTCTCATGGCTGGCATTCCCCCTTCTCCTTCCTCCTTGCCCTGTGAAGTAGCTGCTTCTTGCTCATGCTGGGAGCTCAAAGGAAAGGCAGGGGTGTCATTGTGCCTGACCACTAATCGACCTCCCATCCAAGGGAAATGTGTACATAGGACTGAAGTGTCCCTGGAACACAGGACTATCCCCAGCTGGCTCACTCCACTGTGCCTCCCAGGGCTAGCAGGAGCCTCCTTGGTGATGTGGGAATACTTTCCAGTGCTGTGTTCCTTAAGCTCAGTTCCACTCTGCTGGGCACAGCACGAGCAGCTCTGGCAGACACTCCTTGCCTGTCCTCTCCCTGCTGTGTGTCTGGAGCACTGAGGTGAGCACACATTAATTGGGTTTAGAATCTCCTACAGATAACTCTGTTTTCTTCATCTTTAGGGAGTTCTTTTTGATCCAAGTAGAACCTTTTTCCTTGGAGGGCGATATCAGGCTGCAGCACATCTTCCCTGTCCTTCCCGCTCCCTTCCCTTTGGTTTGAGATTCAAACAAAAACACACACTGAAGTTGCACAGGCCCTGACAACCCAATTTTCATCATGAATCCCCCCTCCTAATTGCCTGGCCTTCTTCTCTGGAAACCATCACGTGGGAAAATTGTGGTCATGGGGGAAGGGTCTTGAGTCTCACAGAGAGTTCTGGTAAAGTACACACCCCTCTTCCCCATGGCCAGGCTGGGGCTACTCCTTTTTGATATGTTTTCACAGAAAAAAAAAAGGAAACCGTTAAGTCAGCAGCTCAAAAAATCAGGGAAGGAAAAAGCTTCTCAGCCAAGGCAGGGGCCTCCAGTGAAAGAAAAGGAGAAGGAAGAGCCCCTGTGCCCAGGCTGTGACTTGGTGAATGCTGCCCCAGGGACATCGGGGTGTCTTGGATGAGACTGCCTTACAGTGGATGGGGGAAGTTCAGTGAGAGGCCTCCCTGTTGTTTGTCTACACTCTGGTCTTGGTAAGGGTCTGCTGAGTATTTTTTTCCTCCTGCTCAAATCCACTCCTGTGGGTGCAGCACTGACTGTAGGACAGCCATGGCCTCGGTCCTTGCTTCTCTTTCCCATTCGTGCATCTAAATGTGGCAACACCGGTCTGAATGCACCCTGCTTCTAATACTGGGGTCTAAGACCTATTACAGTTCACCTTTTTCTTTCAGGCTTCTCCATGGCATTATTATCATTCTGGAACTGAGGCACAACCTTCTCTGTGACACTTATGTGCGGAACCTCCTCCACCCTCCAAGGATGCTTGAAGTTCTGGGAACTGACAACCATCTCCTCTCAAATCTGCAATGAGCCACTCTCCAAACTGTCTAACCTGAACACCAAAAGATACTTGAGGGGACATTTTTCATTCTCCATCCCTAGTTGTCAGTAGGGTTTCATTGACCATGTGGATTTAAATCCCTCCATTCTTCCTGTAGATCTCCACCATCCATTTGGTGTTGAAGGGCCCAGTAAATCCCAAACTGCAGTTCTGCTCCCTTCTGTTTCAATGGGAATTTCCATCAGATCCTCTGGACTCTAAGGTTAAGTCCTTTGGAGAAAGGAGAGAATTTCAGTCAGTCTTTCCAAATCTGTTAAATTTGTGCTCCTGTCAGGATCCAGAAGGGAAGGAAGTTTCACCTGGATGGGGCCTTTGCTGAAAAAATGTAACCTGTCTCTGACCTCAGTGACCTCATATTTGGAAGCAAACAGCAGCACTAAAAATAAATATGTTGTGCCCCCATCTCCATGCTATTAGTAGTTAGTATGAAAGGATGGCTGAGTGGGTGGACTGACCTTTCCATGTTCCTTTTTCTTTCCTTTTTTCTTGTTTAGTCGTCATTTTCACGAGGCCATGAGGCCTTTTCACATCGTTGTTTGCTCTGAAGCAGGGCCACAGTTTCCCACTTTCAGGAAGCCTTGGCTTCAGGTGTTAAGATGCAGAGTGAGGGGTTGCTGGTCCAGTTTATCAGTGCAGCTTCTTTCCAGCCAGTTGTTCCACCTCTGGAACACCAGTACAAGTCTCCCCCATTCTCCTCCCCTCTGCCTTATCGGAAACCCAGCCTAAGACCCGCATGGGCCACCTGCCAACACATAGTTCTGCTCTAACATGGGATGAAACTTTGACACTGCTTTTTTCAACTTGTTTTTCAGGTAGTTCCTACCCTTTGAACACTGTCATTTTTCAGACTGTCATTCCATCAGGTCTCAGCCCCAGCCTCTGAACTGAACAAATTTATGTGCCTCATTTTTGTGGGCTAGAGTAAAACAGAGCAGAGATTTCCAAAGTGCCTAATGTATTCTATCCTAGGGAATTCCTCTAGGAACTCGTACACATGCACAAAATTCTGCTTATAAATTGTGGGCACAAAGTTCCTCCATGAGTAGTTAAGCTTGGATCTCCCTGTCAAGACCTCTGTGGAGTTCCAAGGCACGTTGGCGTGGCTGCATGGCCTGAGGTGGGCCAGGGTTATCAGAGTAAACGGTAACAAATGGATCTTCCAAAGGGTAGAAAAAACTTACATTTCCCAATTAGAATCATTTAGAATCAATTAGGATGTTGGAAAAGCCCTTCATGTGGAAGATCGTGTCTGCCTATGGCAAGGATCATGTCAGCCTTTCAAGTGCAACACTGTGCTCTGTGATCAGTGTGTGCCCTTCTGGAAAAAATGACATTTGTAGCAAATTGCCAAGCTTGGTCTTGCCGTGCTCCATCTCCAGCCTCCTGTCCTGAAGGCCACATGCTTTGGGAATTATGCACTGTGGAAAGGAAAGAAGGTCTCCTGTCAGAACCCGGAGCCTTTCAGTGAAGAAGAAAATAATCCCAGAGCAGTGTACATGCATGTGAAGGCTTCTGAACAACCAGCTAGAACAGAACAGCGAAACCTGATCAAAGAGAACAAACTCCATCAGTTAAGCTGGTTTTGTAATTGTAGTACTTTATCAACAAGTAGATATTTCTGGAAGGGCTGGTTGTGCAGATGTGTAACATCTGTGCACATTTGGCCTCTGGAAAGTGTGCTGGTGATAGCTCATTCCAAAAATTTTATTGGTTTTCTAGCTTTTCTCTTGACCGGATAAAGGAAGGATGCTTTTTCCAAGGTCATTTTTGGTGAAAGTGTTTTCTGGTTCAGGCAGTGGACAGGTCCCTGGGTTAGTAAAACATGGAGGTTTGGATGGGAATCTCCTGTGAAGTCCAAAAGGGATGTGATTCATGACAGGCCTCTTACTCAGCTCCAAAATTTAGGGAAACCTGAACTTTACACAGCAGAGAGGAAATTTATCCCCCCACATGTTCTTCCATGACCAACTCTGCTTTCTACCCCCCACTAGCAGTAAGCTGAATGATCTTTCATGAAGTATAGGCTTTATGGGTAACTTGGTTATTGATTGTTCAAGGGGATGTTTTTTAAGAATGTTCAGGCCAGCTAATGGCTGATTTAATATCAGTGACTGTGGTTTAAATTTGCAGACTTAACTTGCACTTAATCCAAACAGCTGTGAGTGCTTTAGAAAAGGTGATATTCCCCCATTTTGGGGAAAGAGAAACCAAGGCACAGTTCAGCTCAGTTATTTGTCCAGTATCACTTTCTGCTGGGAATAGAAAACAGAGTTCAGTCTCATGTGAGAATCATTAGATAAAAATTGTTATAAAGGAAATTCATGGAATATTATTGAATTTTGAGATGTGAGGAACAGGTAAGTTTTCTAAGTTGGGTGAGGAAGTTCTTAGTTCCTTCACCCTCTGCAGTATGGAATGTCTTGTTTAAATACAGTGAGAACATCAGCTGGAGCATAACTTTGTCTTCCTTTTCCTCCTTTTTCCTTCTCTTTCAAACTCCACAGATCTGGCCTTATTTGCCTGAACCAAGCCCTTACATTTGAGGCATTCAGAGCTGCTCTGACCTTTCTATTCCTCCCTGGTTTGTTCCCAGGGTGCTGATTTCTCGTAGCTGCTTTCCCTGTGCTCTGCTTTGCTCTCTGCAGCTGGGACACACGGGAGCCAGCGCTCCAGCCCGGGGCTGGCCCAACACCTCCTGCACAGCCCCTGGCCCTGGCTCTGCTGCCCAGGACTCTGGGGTTTCTTTGTTTGAGCCTGGCAAAGTTCCACTGCGGGGAAATCAGCTCAGCCCCGTGAGCTGGCGGATGACATGGGTGGGCTCAGCCTGGCCTTAGCTTTTACCTTATTTATTTTGTTTGCTCATGGATGAGCACTTTGTCCCCTTTGCAAAGCTGACCGCTCCAAAATCCAGCCACTCTCCAGTACCTGATTGCACCACAAGTCCTGGAAAGCCACTGACATTAATATGCACCTTGAGAGAAAGGTTCAGGAGGTAATTTTGAGTGGTTTGGGGGTTATTTTCTGTAATTCATGTATGTGCTCTCAGGCACACAGTGGGATTCTTGGAGCTGTCCTGTGCAGGGCATGGACTCTGATGATCCTAGTGGGTGCCATCCAACTCAGGACATTCCAAGATTCTATGTATGTACCAGTGAACATGATTCCAAAGACATCCCAAGTGGTCCATATTTGCACAGCACTTTGCACAGCGTTTTCAGATCTGTTTGTCACCACTATTACACTATAAATGTTTAAGACCAGAGGTAATCCTAAAAGCACCATAAAAGAGGATGCAAATTAATTTGGCTTGGTCAGATTCATTTTGAGAGTTGGATATTTGGGGGGGGGGGGGTTGACTTAAAGTGGTGATCTTTCAATATTTAACACCTCTCCTGCTCCGCTGGCCTCCAGCCAAGGCCTCCTTCCATGACAGGTGAAGGAGAGCAGAGCTGGGGTGCAGCCTGCTATGTTCCCTGGGAGGGTGTGCCCATTGCCCCCTCTGCAACTGGGACTTTTTCTCCCTCAACACCAATGTATGGCACAAGATCGTGTTTTAAATGTCACATGAGATTCTGGGAATACTCTCCCTGGTCCCAGGATACTTTTGGAACTGTTTATCTAAGCTCTCTCATGATATGCCAAACCACCAGGTGTTCTGTGTGCCTGGGGCCCCACTTGTTCTGGAAGGCTTCCTGGTTGTTTGTTTGTACAGGGAGTTATCCTGGTCTGGAGAGTGGGTTCAGGGAGCCTCTCCCAGTGCTCTGTGCATGTTCCTATCGATTGAGAGAATCTTTTCCTTCTTTCCCACGATGCCCCATCTTAGGATTGCTATGACCACACTTCAGTGTCCACTTCCAAGGCCTGCAGTGGGTGTGGGACAGGACTGTGCAATGGCTCTTTCAGCTCTGCCTTGATCCTCTTAAATACCATCCGTGGGCATTTCTTGCTTCTGTTCAACCAATTCCCCTTCAGGCACGTGGGGCCTTGGCTGTGCACTTCTAAACATGTTTCTGTTTAGTTTTGTGCAGCAGCCACCACATCGCGCTTATTACAGTGAAAACTGGGGGGAAATCCATGGCCTTGTGTTATGCAGAAGGTCAAATAAGATGTCCATCACATCCAGGAAACTGTAAATAGAAGCTGTACAAAAATTGACAGAGGATGACTAGAGGAGAGGTGGTCATGTGAAACTGCCCGAATTTATGTGCCCGGTCTGGGAACTAAAGGTTACATTCCCCGTATGGAGAGGAATACATTTCTTTTGAATTGCCCTCTGGAAGATAATTCCTTGACTCTTTCCCTAAGAGCTTAAAGCAGCCTCATTTTTGTGCTTTAGAAAAACAATTAACTGCTTAATTGTTCTGTCATCACCAGAAATAGACACGAGCTGCTTTGTGACACCTGGCTCTGGTGTGGTTTCGGCGACAGGGCTCTGCCTGCTCCCTGTATTTACACACATGACTGGCTTGTGCATTTGCAGGGATTACTCTCCCTTTCCAAACAGAAAGCAATGACTGGATCAAGCCCAGGCATTGTTTAAGAGTGGCCTGTGACTGTGGTTTGTTTTCTTGTTTTGTTTGTAAAGGTCAAAGACATAATGATTTTTTTTTTTTTTGGAGGTAAAAGTTAACTTGTACTCGGATCTTTCACCGGGCTGAGCTGGAGAGGAAGTGAGAAAGTAGGTCTTGCTCAAAAGCCTGGTATTTCTTTGGTAATTTCTCTCATCAAATACCTGCTTGAAGTGGAAGTTGATCATGTCTCCCTGTGAGGCCACACTACCTTCCATAACACCTCAGTCTGCCTGTCTAAATGTAACCCCCTGAATTTGGGTTTCAGTCTAATAAATGTCTGGTTCTGACATGGTTTTCCAGGCTGTAAACCTCAGTGAGGCATGTTTCCAAGGGAGCACTTTCCAGCACTAGACCCTTTGCCTTATCTGGGCTGTAAGTGGGCCAGGCAGGAGGATTTGGGAAGTTACTGTGCCTTGCACTGTGGATTTTGACTGGAGCAGCCTCTCTTAGGAACCTGGCAAAGTGACAGAAGGAAGAATCTGGTCATGACTAACAAATCCTTCCTGCTTTGCTGGAGTGAAAGAGACCTTCAGTGGATTATTCTTAGCTCTTTTTCAAGGTAATAGCCAGTGTAAAATTTTTAGTAAAGGATTGGTTGCTATAGACAAGTGAGCCTAAGTGCCAGTGATATTTTCTGCAGAGTCTGATCTGGGCTTTCAGGGTTATTTGCTTGGAAATGTCACAGACATTGCACATAAACACTGGTACAAACAGGCTTAAGAACTAACCCTCCAGTTTTTACAAATTTCTGCATGCTCAGTAATAGCTAAATAAAGCAGACAGACATTCAAAATATGAGTACAATTGTTGTTGAACAGGACATGTTATTCCCCTGAATATGTCAGATTTTTAAAATGGAAGTATTCAGAGGTGCATAATTTGTGTCAGTCAGTGATTTGTATTAGGAAAAAAAAAAAACTAAGAAATGTTTTTGAAACATTTGAAAATGTTTTTGACCCATCCCAAGCTTTTTTTAACCCCCAAAAATCATAAAAAAATTTTCAGAGTTTGAAATCTCAAAAATATTCACAGGAAAGGAAAAGCATTTCCTGTTGATCCCAGCTTGGATGCTTGGGGGAGTATGACATTTTCTGCAAAACTGACAGAAACCAGGTTGGATTTTCACTGCCTGCCAGGCAGGTTTGAAAACCTGCTTGATTTCCTTCCAGCTCCCCCGCCCAGCTCCCAGGGAGCTGACAGAGGGAGCTGGGAGCCAGAGACCCGACTCTGTGGCTCCTCCGAGCTCTGGGCTCTCACCTCTCCTCCTCTGGGGTCTGATGGGGTGACTGATGTAGCTCTGTGCAGCCCCTCATGGGCTCTTTCAAGCTGTGTCTTCCAGAGTGCTGGATCTCCCATATCCTGCTGGGATGCCCGGTGTCTGGCTCAGCCCTCCACCTTCCCAGCCTGGACCCAGTGCTCCTGGGGGCTCCAAGTGCTCAGGGCTGGTTCCCACTTCTCTCCTGCAAGGGTCAGCAGCCATCCCCCTGCAGGGCAGGTATGCAGCCTCTCCAGCTGCCCCACGTCAGCTTCAGCTGCAATTCAAACTATCAATTTTTCTCAGGAATGTGAATTTGGCCACTAATTCACAGCAATTTCACTGAAGCAACTTTTGAAATTGAAATGAAGCCAGTTGAGGAGTATTCTCTAGGGTGTAACTAGGAGTGTTCTGTGAGAAATATTAATTCTTTGGAAACTATAGACAAATCGAATCCTGGATCATTCTGGGAACTGATCCTTCCCATCTTTGAACACCTTCTGCCCTAAGCAGCAGAGTTGAGCCAAAGCTGCTGTGGGTCAGAGTCATAATACTCAAACCACATTTGCTGGTTCATGTGGAATACACCACCATCAGTCAAAATTGTGAGGATAAAGAAACCTGGTCCTGGGGCAGCGCAAACGCTTGATTTCAAATGTGAAATTTTAAATTTGAGGAAGTTATCTGATGAAGACCCTGGGAGGTCAGGCTTTTTTCTGTCTGTGTCACACCTGCCTTGGCCAACAGAACTACCACGAAGCTCATCAGCACTCAGCCATCCCTTCTTGCCTGTCAGGAGAAGGTGGTGTGGTTCAGCCCCACAGAGCTGCTCTCTCACTCCCCCTCAGTGGGATGGGGGAAGGAGTTGGGAGGGTAGAAGTGAGAAAACGTGGTTTGAGATAAACACGGTTTAGTAGGTGAAGCAAAGCTGTGTGTGAAAGCAAAGCAAACCAAGGAATTCACTCCCATGTCCCACGGGCAGGCAGGACCTGAGCCATCCCCAGGACAGCCGGGCTCCATCACATGTAACAGTGACTCGGGAAGGCAAATGCCATCACTGTGAATGTCCCCTCTGCCTCCTTCTCCCCCAGCTCCACATGCTGAGCACAATGGTCTGGGATATCCCTGGAGTCAGCTGGTGTCAGCTGTCCTGGCTGTGTCCCCTCAGCTCCTTGTGCACCCCCAGCCCCCTCTCTGGTGGGGTGAGTGAGGAACAGAAAAGGCCTTGGCTCTGTGCAAGCCCTGCTCAGCAGTAAGGAAAACATCCCTGTGTTATCAGCACTGTTTCCAGCACAAATCCAAAACGCAGCCCATACCAGGTACTGGGAAGGAAATGAACTCTATGTCAACCAAGGCCAGACAGGAGGCACCTATATGAGCATGGGAGCTCTGGCAGAGATTGTGCCACACAACCCTTGTGTCTGGGACCAGGAGAGCTCATTTTGTCCTAGCATTTCATCAGCCCCTGCAATGGTCTGTGGTGAAGGGTAAAGCCTGGAGATAAAATGTCCATATGGGTCCACCAATGACTCATGGGGACCCTGTGGAACATGGCTTGCATTCAAAAGGTTGACAACATTTAACCTCGCAGAGCTCTCAGGCACTGGGACCTGAGTGCTTTAGCCTTTACTAAACAAATACTTTTAATGATTTGAGCCTTAACAGGAAAGTCCAGTGGGGGCTGTTGAACTCTGGAATTCGCTGCAGGGGGGCATTGGAGAGATTAGAGGCCATGGCTAATCAAAGAAAATCTGCTTTACATTGTACTGCTGCTTGCACAGCCCCCAATTCATATCTGTGGCTCCCTTTTGCCTTAGAGGGAGCTGCATGTGTAGACTGACCCTTTCTTTGCTGAGCTTTCCTACCAAGATCTCCCAGGACAACCTCTGTTTCTCAGGCAGTGGATTCATGTCAGCTTTTGCAGTGGCCACTCTCTCCCTGCAGCCAGTTGCCCCAGTTTTTTGCAGTGCTGCTGTATTGGATCAGCACACCTTTTTCCACGGTTATGGGGTAAACTGAAGTGTCAGCTGAAAGGAATTTTTCAGCTGTTCTGGCCGACTGCACGGCTGCACAGCCAGCTGTGCCAGCACATGGTGGGTGTGAGGGCAGGGGCTGCCCCTGCACGTGAAACCACAGCTGCACCCTCCCAACTGAAAGGGCTGAGGTGGCAACAAACCACCAACGGCCGAGCCGGCGGCCGCTTCTTCATTTCTCTTCCAGGTAGTGGAAGACAAAGATGGACCTTCAGATTCCGTAGAGTCAGTAACTCTTCAACACAGCAGGTGCAGACATTTAAAATAAAAAGCCTCCCAGCTGAAGTGTGGGTGACTGTTGGAGTGTTCCAAGGTTTATTCCAACCCAGCTGTCCCTGGGGTCTCACCTTAGCAGTGTGGGCCTTGGAGGCCTTGGATCTGTGTGTGATCACAGCGGGTCAAACTGTGGAAATGTGAAACCTCAGTGCCCACAAGCTGTTTGTTCCCAATGGCTGCCACAGCCTGTGCATCTGGAACTCAGCTGGCAGGGTTCTGTGGCATTGCTGCACATCAGCTTTGGGCAAAGCCTTACTTTCAGTTGTTTGTGATAGTTGGAGGCAACCTGGATGACTTTGTACTGAAGCAGATGAGACGAATGCACACTGTTGTGCTAACTCATCTTCCCTTAAAGCACTGTGGAGCAATAACTTTCAGAAATACCACGGTAAGAGGTAGCCAGAGTGAAGTAATATCTCAAACAGCTTCCTCTGTTTCTGCAGTGCTTCTCTAACCATGTTTGTAAACAGGTTTGAAAATGCTTAACCCTGAGCTGTGCACCCACACTGATCCCTTTACTCCTTCTTGCTCCTGGGTAATAGTCACATCGATGGGCCTCAGCACCAGAGCCCAGACTATCTTTTGGCAGCATCTACATCCCAGTTGGAACACGTCTTTGAAAAGGCAGCTTTCTGCAGTTTCATACTTCAACTACCAACTAAACTCCTTATCAGTGTGATTCTATCAACAGGAAACTGGTAAGAAAAAAAGAAGTACCCAGCCCATAGCCCACGATGTTATCTAATCTCTGTCCAATCTGCTCTCTGCTTGGGGACACATGCAACAGGCTGCAGCAACTCCATGTCAGAAGGTCAGAGAATCCAGACAGGGGACAGCAGTGCAAATAACCAGTTGGGACTCAAAGAATCCAAAGTTGAAGCAGGTTTTTAAAGCTGCTTAGTAATCAAAATATCTCACTGTGCAAATCAGCCTCTTTCCTGTGGCCACAGCTCCTCTGTGCTCACTGGAGTGTTTGTCACCGTCACAGGTGTGACAAGAGTCACGGGAAGAAACACGGGACGTGGGTTGTGGTGGGCTTGGCAGTGCAGGGTTATCGCTGGACTTGATGATTTTAAAGGTCTTTTCCAACCTAAACAATTCTATGATTCTATGGAAATAGGGTTCAGTCTTAAGCCATGTACCTATACTTTGCAGATTTGGAACAAAGTGGTTTCACTTACAGTAAAACACACTTTTTTGGAGTGCAAAAGTCAGTTCCTGAAGTATTCAGCTATTGCAGTTTTGTGGGGATATCAGACTTAGCTAAAAGGTCTTATAAATATATGTATATATATATATATATAAGATGATGTATAGATTTGCAGTTGCTACAAATGGTTAACTGTTAGTGTTTGTAATTAGAGTGGTCCACTCTCAGCACCTGGAAGATGCTATAGAACTATTTTATTCTATTATTCTATATATTAGAAAATATCCAGACTCTCTCTGGTGCTTCTTTTCAGTTGAGGTTGTGTCACTGAGACTGAATGTCAGCTACAATGGCTGATGCAGCCCTGGCTAAAAGGAAAACTCGGACAGCGGGTCATGTCCCTCTCCTGCCCTCCAGAAAGGGGTGCAGTGAAAATAACTGAACACATGCCAGGGCACATCTGACCAGCTGGAACAGGTGGCACAGCAATCTTGTCATCCCTTCCCACTGACCCCAGGGTTGCCTAAAACCTTTGCAATCCAATTATTGGTTTTAATCTGTTGGTGTTATTGCACTAAGCACATTACTGAAGGACTATACAGGCATGGTGAGCTGGAATTTGTGTGAGGCTTGAGAATTAAACAGATTAATGGCAGTGGACATGGAGGCACATCCACGATCCACTTATGAGGAGACTGAGGAGCAATCAAAGTGGGAAGATTGAGAAAGAGAATTGAGAGTCAAACAGTTTCTTAGCACTTTCGTTCAGAGATCATGGAATTAAATGATTTCCAGTTCTGGGACCCTTTTCTTGGAACTGCAAGGGTACATCTTGGTAACAAAAGAGGCTGAGGCCAAATGTACACAATCCTGCTGCACTGGAGGTGTGAATACAGGAAGTGACAATAGAGTTTCAGTGTGTAAAGACCTGGAAAGTTTTTATTCGGAAAAATAATAATTGGAAAAAATTTCCTCAACTGGTCTAGAAGTTTAGCAGAGTTCGTCAGGAGAAGCTGTTATCACCACCACAGCAATCACACAGTCAGAAGGACTTTAACCCCCGTGCTCTCCTCTCCCTGGAAAGACTGATTTTTTTTTTTCCTGGCTAAGGTACTTCTTGGTATTCTATTTCCAAGCAATTAACCATTTCAGCAAATTATGCCACTGAGATCTGTTTTAGAAGGAGAGATCTTAACCCTTAAAAGTGGGTCTGATGCAGACATTAGGAGATGCTCCACTTCACATCACTGAGGTGTTGCCACTTTCCTCTGCCGGTGTCATAGTCCCAGCATGAAACCCAGTGGGAATCACTTCTCATTGTCTTTGTCTGCTCTTCCTCAGGGAGGACTGTGTACACAGGGAATTGGTGCTTTTTAGTTTTAGATGGAATCCATGAGCTGAACTCATCTGATGGTGGACTTAAGGCAGTTCCCATATTCTTGGGATAGCAGACCAGCTGGGAATCTTGTGTATAGCAGGTAGAAACCAAGGTACTGAAAACTTGGCTGTGTTGGAACATGAGGGGAATTTCATCATGTTGCTGAGTTGGGGAATAAAAATTAAATGTGTATATCTTAGAAGACACAGCAAATAGAGGTGATTTAGCCTGCAAATGCACTGCTGCTCCATATGCAGAGGCTGGAGTTGACACAGGGGATTTGGGTATTCCTGCCTCCTTGACCACTGGTGTCTGAATGAACCTGAACAAATCATGCTGACCCATTTTGGCCTCCTCGTTTCTGGCTGCAAATGCAGGCAATGCACCTTTGAGAAGTTCTATAAACTCTGCAGGAGCAAGAGGATAGGTATTCTAGGGAGTGTGATGTACAGAATCCCAGGATGCATATTAGAGCAGTGTTTATTGACTAAAAAGGCTAACTTTTACCTATAAATCTACGTGTCTCTAGAAATTTGGCTTTTTTTTTTTTTTTTTTTTGTCTTACTCCTTTTTTTTATCTGCATAATTATTTTCCCATTTCTCTCCCTCTTGGTTTTGGTTTTGGTTTTGTTTTTTAATCAGAATCTCCACATTTAATTTGCAGAAATGCCCTGAGTCTGTGCTGGACAGATTCTGGTTTTGCAATCACTGAAACCTGTGAAAATTGTCTTGTTGGGCATTGCTGTGTTCAACAGCCAACGCTCAACCTGAGTTACTGGTGTCACCTCCTGGGCCTGGATGCTGGGTTCTCACTTCCCTTCAAGTGGTTCAGTCAGTGGTTGGTTTGTGCCTCTAATTTAGCTATGGGAAACAGTTCTTCCTAGCAATGTGGTACTAGAAAAATCCCTGGAACTATTTCATGTTTTTTTCTTCCCACTCAGTGTTATGAAACACTCATGCTAAATTACTGAACGCTGGCAAATGCTGTGCTCTGACCATGTGTGCAACAGGGCTGATAATATGCTTTTTATTGCATATATAGGCCTATAACAAGAGCCTCTAAAAGGCTCTGGGTGGCACCTTGCTCTGTTGTTTCTGCTTGTTCAGCCCATGGCTTCCACTAAAGAAACACCTAGAAGACATGAAGAGGGAAGAAATGGATTGAAAAAGGGATTGTTTGTATCATCTTACAGCTAAAATAAGGATAACTCTCATTACTTACATGCCTTTATCAATGCAACTTAGCGTGGCAAGTTAATTTAGGCCTGGTCTTTGCAAAACACCTGCTGTAATTCAGTGATGTTCATGGGTTTGGATAGAGGCCCTTATGTAGAGGGAGCTGTATGGGTGTGAAAATACAAAATGAAGTGATTGTATTAAAATAACTCTCACATCCTTCCTTATTCCTCCTTCTTGCTTCCTACAGCTTGGATGGGGAGTCAGAGCAGCACCCTTTCTTTCTCAGGAACTGCTGCTCTTGAGAATCAGCAGAGTCAGGGCTGGCCCTGGGAAGCTCTCATTTCCCAGAGCATCCACTGAGACTCAGGGACAGCTGAGGGGTAAGACAGTTGGAGATTATTAGATGCTAAACTGCCACATTCCAGCTTAAAGCAGTTCCTTCTGAAGTTAGCACTGACTGGGGGAGGCCCTTCTGCAGGAACTCTCCCAGCTTTACCCGGAGTCCTCTCACAGGTAGCCTGGAAACATGGACTGGCTCAGAAGAGCCTCCTGGACGGAGAGGTGCTGGGGTGGGTCGAGCCTCAGCAAAAAGCAGTGATTATATAAACAAAGCATCCTGTCCCCTGCATTTGAGAGAGTGTTTGTGAAAGGAATGTGCCAGAACCCACAAGAGGTGAAGGGACATGTAGAGCCGCCTCCACCCGCCCTGTTCCTCACACACAGTCACTGCAAAAACAAACAAACAAGACAGGACTGGCTTGGCCAAGATGGTTTTAGAGACTGACTCAGGCTCAGCATCCCGGCTGTAAACAAAAGGGAATCTGCATTATTTGGGAAATGGAAGGGATTGATCCGAGGAGCTGCGTGCGAACAAAGGCTGAGGAGGAGGGAGGAGCACGGCAGGGCAGGTCCGTGTTGGCCCCGGCAGTGCCCGGTGGGGGGGTGACGCTGTGCCCGGCTGGGCTCAAACCCGTGTTTGTGTGTGTGTCTGACTGAGCGTGACTGCCCACACAGGGGACCCACCCCGCGCAGGGCACCGGCACGGCCCGTGTCACCTCCGCCAGGGACACTCCTCCTCGTGGAATCTGCTCTGCCACTGGCTCTGCCCTGCGCTCCCGGTGCTGCCTTGAGCAAGTCCTGGGTGTGTGCTCGTGTCCGTGCGAGCACATGTGTGTGAGCTCCGTGTGCTGCGTGTCTCAGCCTGCACGCCAGGGCTTTGTACAGAGGTGTGCACAGACACCCGTGTGCAGTGTGAGTGAATAAACTCGTGTGTGCACAGACACCCGTGTGCAGTGTGTGTGAATAAACTCGTGTGTGCACAGACACCCGTGTGCAGTGTGAGTGAATAAACTCGTGTGTGCAGGTGTGTTCACACTCTCTGAGCAAACACGGGGGCATCTGCACCTGTAGGTGTGACTTTGCAGTGTTGGGCGCCACGTGTGTTATGCCTGTGAGTGTGCAGGAGGCTGGTTTGTGCACAGTTTGTGCCTGCACGTATCCAAGGGCTTGCCCATCCGTGCACGGGGCTTTTCCATAACAGGGAATGCTGTTTCGTTTTCTGCAGATCAGTGGCAAGATAATAATGCCAAGCGAAAAGCTTATGCAAATCTGAGCTACTCACTGGAGCAGGATAACTGCAGTTCTCTAATGCAGCAGAGTTTTTGCCTCACCTGCTTTGTTGAAACCTTACCTGCATTGACATCAAACTCTGCAAAAGTGTAAAGTGTCAGTTTTGTTTCCACTCACACTGGGATTTGTTAATCTGCTCTAAGTGCAGCATGTCCTTTGGATACAGTTACACTTCAGATGTTAAGATAAGTCTGTATCATTTCTGCATCACTTATAATCAGTTTATTAAATTATATTGGTTTGAACACAGAGGCCCTGTAGCAGCCCAAGAGCTAAAAGCACCTGGGAACTCCCCAGTATTGGGCAAGTGGACAGTTTTCCTGAGTGCCTCTTCATTTCATCTGGGACAAACAGGATACCTGTATGGAAAGATCTCAGTCCCTGGGTATGGCACTTACAGAGCATGAGCTCTGAAGGGGGTTCAGAGGGATATTTGGAGTTATGATTTTAACCAGGGCTGTAATTCATCTGGCCCTGAGAGTGACAGAACTGATTGCCCAACTGAGATGCTTACCTTTATTTCCCCCTCTTCTTGTTGACATTCTCTCTTTTAAGTATCTGGTTGTTTTAGTGTCTCTAAGAATTCTATATTACAACACCTAATTTTCAAAGAAAAACACCTCTCTGTGCCTAGCAACTTTCTTCTTCCCATCAGACAGCCCTCTGTGTGTGTGTAGGTGTTTGTGCACTTATGAAACATCCCTGACTGTTGTGTGCACTGGCTGTGAGCTGCAGGACCCAGATGTCACATCCTGGCCCCCTTAGCAGGGGCCGTGCTCAGCAGTGTCAGCTCTCAGTGCTGGCTGCTCTGGCCTGGTGGCACTGCCCATGCTGTGACACCTCTGGACTCTCCTGCTCACAGGGGCAGTGCCATTGTGGTGGTTTGTGTCCTGACAGTGTTTGTTTGAGCAATGGCATCATCTGGGGCCCATGCAGGTGACAGAGTTCACGCAGTCTGCACTGGGCAGCCTGGTGGTTACACTCACAGCATCAGACTGTGGAACGGGTGTTGGGAGTCCAGGTCTGCCAGGCAGTGATATCCCTGTCCAGTTTGGCAGTTTCTTATTGGAGTTGGGAATTCTTCTATTTGAGAAAGCGCTCACTGAGCTTCGTTTGATCTGCTGAATCCATCTGTACTGTGCTTTATTTTCTGTAAGTGCACAGAGTCACTTCGTACCTCAGTGTAGATCTAAGTGGTTTGGGCCTTTTTGTGCACTAGCTGTGATTTCTCTGGCAGGAGGGTTTCTTCCTTGGTTTCCCCAGCTATGAAATTAAATGAACCCTCAATAACAAGCTAATTGCTAAGGACTGCGTAGTAACTATGATCGGTGTTTAATTGGCTTTAGATTCCAGACAATGTGTAACAAATTAGCTTCAGTCTAAGGAATCCATCTTTCTACAGGCAAATTAAAGAACTGTGCAAACAGATCCTAATGACCCAGCAGTGATGTGGTGTGTCTTTTGTGTCATTTAAGTGCACAGTACTGTGGTTCACTTGTGACTTTGTAATTAAAGCAAGCCAAAATACTGTTTAATAATTTAAATATTTTACCTGACTATTTGTTCAAACAGTGCTTGATTCTTGGGGGGATAAAAAACAAAAAAAAAAAGGAAAGTTAAAAGCATGAGCATGTGTATTAAATACTTATTGCACAATTTTGCATGCACAATTACCCCGATGGCAAATGCAATTACACACTGCACATCTCCAGCTGCATGCACACATTGGCAAGTGCTCAGCTCCAGGTTTTTATGTAGTCTGGTGAATTTATTTGGCATGAGAAGACTTCAGGAATGAAGTCTCAATCCGTGGACACAAGCAGCTCACCTTCTTGTAGGATATGTCTCTTATCCTCGCTTCTCTCAGAAGTGAGGACTGAGTTCCATCTCCATTGCCTGTTCAGACACTGACCTTTTCCCTGGAAAGCAGGGGTGAGTTTTGAACTCTCTGGGATGCTCCTGTGGATCACACAGCATCACTCTCTGAGTGACTCGACTGTCTCTGATAGGAGTCCCTGCTCAGAAGTGCTCTGGATCTGTTCTGACCTTTGCTAAGTGCTCTGGGAGTGTCACTGGAGCTCTTTGCATGGTTTCTGCAGCTCATGGTGTTTTTCAGTGTCCTCATGTTCCTTGTTGGTCTTTCACTCTGGCTTTGTGGGACATGGTTTTACTTTGACCAGAGGAGCCTCTGTGGCTCTTGCCCCGCTGACAGGAGCAGCTCCATACTGACAGCCCACATTTCAAAGCAGGCCAGATCCACATCTCCAGCACTGGACACTTGCACTTAGAGCCCAGCTTTTCAAAGCAGACCCACTTTCATCCTCAGACTTTTGTTATTACAATTGAGTGCCAAAACAGCTGCTGTTTTGCAGCTCCCTCTGGGATGCTAATGGCTGGATTTTGCTATGGGTTTGGCAGCTTCTTGGAAGGCTAAAAGAGGTCTCAAAATATTTGAATTCATGCTACTTTGGTTCCAGAAGGTAAAATATACTGTGTGGCAGTATGAGTGTCTGCAAAGCTATTGATTAAGCCTGTCTGGCACAAACTGGCAGGAAGCAGGCTGGGTTATAGATGAACCTGCAGCTTTTCTTCCTCCCACAGGTCAAACTGAAGATCTGTAGCAAATCAGTAACCTAGGGGGGAATTCCTGTAGAAATTGCTTCTATCCCTTCAGCATACTGAAAAAGATGAGGTGGGAAAGCATCATTATTATTATTATTAATTACTCATCTGTGCTAAGGTAGAACTCACTGACTCTTGGTGACTGATTTCAAAGGGAATCCTCTGTAGGTAACAAGTGAGTAAGGAAGCTTTTGGAGAGTTGAAAGCTCACTATGGGTTACACTGTGTGTGTTCATTTGCTGCCCGTGGCTGGAAGGAGCTGGAGAGGACTTTTTGCTCCATGAGAAGGCACTAAATCTATTTTGCTGGCTTACACAATGGATTGGATTCTCCTGTCACTTATGAAAACTTTGTAATCTTATCTGAGCTGCTTAATTTACTTCAATGCAAGAGAAGAGAGAATCTAGGCTGTTGCTGCTGTGAGAAGAGAGCAAGCAGGGGCAGTGTGTATTTGTCTTCATCTTAGCCTTGTTCCTTGTTCTCAGCCCTTTTGTTAAGCTCCTATTTCTTTAGGGTCTTCTATCAATAAATAACTGTTTTCAGTATTGAAAAGAATGTGACTGAGAGGATTCTTTGCACAAAGATATGGTGGAAAGAGACTCCTCCCATTTGTGAAATGACCTTAAGCAGCCTGGCCTAGTGATGGACTTCTTAAGGGAAAGAGGAAGGAAATTGCAGGGCTCCAGCCCCCCTCCCATGTTAGATGGTGAGTTCCCATGTGATGGAAGAGCATCTGGTTGATTACACAACCTTCCCCACCAAAGCCCAATTCCTTGTGCCCTGCTGAGACCTTTACTGTAGGATTATTGCTGCAGCCTCACTGTATGGCCCTTACTTGGTCATTCTTCCCCTCCTGGCACTCCCTGCCGTGCGTCGGAAAAGCAAAAACACCACAGTAAGGGAACAGCACAGTAAGGGAACAGCACAGTAAGACTTGCACGGAGTTCCTGGGTGGGGGCAGTGGGAACTGGGGACTCTGGGTGTGCATCCAGCACACACAGGTGTGTGGTGCAGGTGACACGGCCTCTGTCCTAAGGGAAAGGTTTGTCATTTGTCTTTCTGCACAGTGAGTCACGGAGCAGCTCCCCAACTGACAGAGCAAAACATGGGGAGAACATGTGAGAACACAAAAACTTGTTCAAAGGAGGCCAACAGTAGACAATCCCTAATTTAGCTGCAATTCCCTGTGGCTGGCAATATCAAGGGGGTAAAAAAGACTATTTTTAATGCCCTCCCAGCTCAGCATTATAAATCAGCAACCGCTCTGATGTAGTTAGAGCACAAGTGGAAAGATGTTTTTCTCTTGTTGCTGTCCCAGAGAATTCACTCTGAGATCTAAATGTCAGGGTCTGTCTTTTGTTTCTTGCTTGAAATGTGCCCTTATCTCCAGATCTGAGTGGGAAGTGTTTTGCCATCCCGACAAGCTTCTCAGAAATTCGAGAATGTTCCTGTATTCACGCTGAGCTGAAACTCATCTTCCCATGCTGTCTGCACAAAACCCGGGGCAAACACCCGTGCCAGCAAAAGGAGCAGCCTGGTGATTTTGGCAGCCACCTGGGACAGGGACGTGCTAGGTGCTGCTCTTGGTCCTCCCCTAGCAAGTGCTATTCAGGGGCTGCTCTTCCTAATCCAGCTGGGAGCTGGGAAGCCTTTTTTTACAAACACCTCCTTTAAAAGTACCTACAAAAACGAAGCTTGATAGAGATCTCTTTCCTCTGCTCAAAATTCCTCTGTTCAAAAATTCTTTCCATTGAAGATTCCCAAGCAGTTGTAGAAGACAAAGTTGCAGACAAAGCAGGCACCAGGGGAAGGCCTTCCTGGCCCATTCACAGCTGGGTTTTGGTTTCACAAGAAGAGCCAGCAGCTACAGTGAGGTCAGCAGTGCTGGTCATTGCCAGGTAGAATAGCCATTTTTCTCATATCTGTTTTCTTTTCTATATAATTCCACTGCTGTCGTTCTTCTGGGCAGGAGTGTGATGAGGTGTAACCCTGAGCAAGAGAGCCAGGCTGACAAGAGTCCCTCGTGTAAACACAGTCCTGGTGGGACAGAGTTCCCAGTTCATGCTGGGCCTGTGTTACTGGCATGTAATGGCTTAGCTGTGCTAGTGAGGTAACAGACCCAGTTACTTAGTGCCTGAATCATACACAGAGGATTTGTTTACAACATGAACAACAAAGTCTTTGCTTGTCCTTTTAGTCAAAGAAGAGGCACTATGTAAATTGCATAATTTACCACTATTTAACTATATATCAGTTTTCACCTTCAAAGGCCATCCAAGTGGTTTATTTACCATAAATTTAACCTTGGACTAAAGCTGAGATGCTTAGATACCCAACTGATAGGTACCTTAGAAATGCTAAGGCAGAGATAAAGAGAGCACCATCAGATTGAGGGAAATGAGAAGAACTGTCTGGCCCCTTCACAAATACTGAGGGTACACAATAGGGATCTTTGTGCTTGGGCTGTAGGCGTGTTGTCAAGGTAAATGAGACCTGGCAGAGGGCCCTATTGTCTCCTTTCCCACAACTCATTAAGATTTACTTGTTTTATCATCAATGAGTATAATAACCAGAGCTCTGATTATGCCACAAAGACATGCCAATGATTCATGAGACAGAGATTGCATTAGTCATCAGAAGGGTCTTCTCAAAGGTGTCCTCCTGGTCTGGTAGGAGGCCAGAACAACCTTTTGGAGTGGGCTGCTCAGCAGGGAACACTAGGCTGGTATTGCACACCTGTGTGAAGCTTTTTGTTCTTTATCCAGCCCTCACCCCCTTAAGTTTATCCACCAGTGACACCCTTCCCTAATGTGCAGCATCAACACCCCCACACAGAGGTGAGTTGCAATAGGGCTGGAGGCTACTTTACCTTGGAGTCTTTGCCAGCAAGGATTGCAGCACATAATGAATCAGCTGGATTATGCTTACCTTGAACAGGTCTGCCAAAAACTCTGACCTGATTTCCTCTCCCCCCACTCTCATTTCATTGTGAGGAGCCAAATGGGCTCTGGATGCAATACAGTGCCACTAGCTAAGTTGCCAACCCACAAAATTTTGCAATAATACACCTTTGTCTTTCAGTATCATCTCTTATCAAACAGTTCAGAGTTATTGTTACACACCTCAGTGCCTCAGTGCAGCGGATAAGTGCTGTTCCCCAAGCTACAGAAGGACCAAATGAGATACTGAAAGATGAACAAGATCTCGGAGTAACTCAGTAGTAAAAGTAAGACCACGCTGGGCTGTTCTGCCACATGAGCTATTTATGAACATACATCCAGTAATTCCCAGGTGCAATACAGTACATGAGATCTCAACACTCTCATTCTCTGTGCTACTCCACAATTCACTTGTTAAGGAGGCAGTGAAAGATCTGTGATCTACTTCATACAGTGGGACTTGTTCCTCAGCAGATGGAAGTCCAATACAGCTGTCCCAGCACTTTCACCTTGAGCTCAGTTCCAGGGAACAGTTGCCACTGGCCATGTCAAGCCTTGACAGAACCCATTATAGATGTGAATTTAGAATACATGCTTGAACATATAACCTGTAATATTGGAATACTGCATTTAAACATTGCCCTGTCAGCAGAAGGGGAGTAGACCTGTGAAACCTTTACTCTGTTAGCCTGTGTTTGTGCTCCTGGCGGTTATTTTGCTGGAGATAATGCTTGAAAAACAGAAAATGTACCATGCTTATTTCTCCTAGTTTCTAATTGAACTAATGGATACCTAAATATTGAAGAGTTAATTGCATAAGGGCAATTGTAGGGCTTTGTCCTCATTCCTTCTGACATGGAAAACTGTGCAGCAGTGTCCTGTTTCGTGTCTGTTTGGTTTTAATACACACGCAATCCATAACAACATTCATGTCCGAGACAGCAACATCAAAGGGGAGGAGAATGGAACAGAGTGAGAATTGGGAGGATTCTTAGTTCCCGGGGAGTTTTTTCCACTCTCTTGGACTCAACCACAGACCTCAGCAGTTCAGGGTCTCTGCAGCCCTGCGGTCCCTGTCCCGGATAGGGGGAGCTGGGACCAGCCCATGGCACTGTGTGTGACACTGTCTGGCACAGCACAGGGTGGTGTGGGACAGGACTCAGCCCATCCCACAGACCTGGGATGGCTGCAATCACCCCCAGTTAATCCCTCCTCTTTAAACTCTGGGCAGTCCTTCATGCCTGACCCCGGGGCCATGGGATCAGAGCTGGCATTGCCCCGAGGAGCACAGGGCCATCTGTGCAATCGTTAACCCCTGCTTGGGTACAGAGAGTCATTTTGTGACACCACTGCAGCACGGAGGAACTGTGGAAGTAACTCTTACAGATGGATTTTTATGAGACACGGGGAGGATATTTTTTTAAATGAAATGAGTGTAGGATTTTCTTTGGTGTTTCTTTATTCAGGGGAGATGTTTAATATGATGTACTGTGTACCTCTAGCTCACACATTGAAATAATAGATGTTATGTTAGATAAAAAACTACTATTTTTGAGGATTAACTCTCTCCCAAACATCTTTAAAATCATGTAAGTGTTCCTAACGGAACTCTTTTCTTGAATAAGATAAATTGTTTATTTGCATATATTTGGATTTTTATAAACAAGTTAATTTTTGAGGCCAGTGCTGCATAACTTTGCCAAAGAAAAAACTGACAAAGAGCTTTTTTTATAAGTGATTTTTACATCAATTGTTTCAGCAGAAGTGAAGTAACTCTCTGAAACAGCCACTTGCAGACTTTTCCTTCCTGGAAGCCAAGCACTGGACAGTTTCTTTGCAAGCATGTACTGCACTTGGGCCTTGTCAAAATGAATTCAGGAACTGAATGTGCATTTTTTTATCCATATGAATCTTAGCAAGACAGTGCTTTTCAGAATAAATGTCACTCGAGACTATTTGCAGTAAAATCATAACATGACATTTTTTCTCCACATGCACTCTAAAGCTTTTGTATCAGTAAGGCTCTATCAATGTTTTTTTCAGTCAGTTGAAAAACATATTTGTAATAATATGCAAACTATAAGTAGGCAACACCTCACACAACACAGTCTACAGTGCACCAACCACCTCCCAGGATGTCCAAAAGGCTCTATAAAACAGCGCAAGCTTGAGGAATGTTTGCAGGACAAATCAAGTGAAATTTTAGGTAAAGATTCTGCTCAACATAGAAAAATTTGTCCTGTTTTTTTTGTGGGAAGAGACGGCCTTTTGACCAAGAATTCTACCAAAAGTTTTAATTCTGGTGAAATATAACGATCGATCCTAAATATCAGAGTTTTGGCACCTGTGTAGGTTTTCCATTTCATCTCCCGGGTCAGTTATATCTGTGCATAATTCTCCCCACTGGAGGGTTAATAGGAGTGTGTTCCTGCCTACAGATCACTTTCAAAATATTTACCCCTGCTTAATTAGTGGTGTAATTGGCACTGGCCATCAAATACATGGCTCTGAACAGATAACTCCTGCAGACCCTTCGGGATGGCTGCCAGAGTATTCCTGATGGAAGATCCCATGGCTGGAGTTGTACTGATACAGGAATTCCTGAGCATCCCCTCATGAGCCTCAGACGCTTTGCAAACTTCAGACTGTTCAAATAAAAAAAAAAAAAAAGAAGAGGACATTTCAGAGGGGAATGGGACCTGTTTGGCGAGGGACCTTCCAATCTGTTGACTCCTCAAGGTTTTGCAATCCCCGGGATGCACCGCGTGCTCTTTTCACTGTCGTCTTGTCCACCAACTGCGGATGTGAAAAACATGGAAGAGCTCTGCACTGAGTCACACTGCAATCTGCTTAGTCCATCAGGCTGGTATGCCAGGCTGGTTGAGTTCTTCTCTTGATAAGGGTAGCAACAGAAAAATAGATAGCCAGAGAAATGAGAGATGGGGAGAGCCACAGCAAGTGTCGGGCTTGCAAATGCTGCAAGACACCTGGCCCAGATAACCTGGAGCAGGCCTGAGCTGGTGACAGTCTGGCCCAGGCCATCTCATCTATAGCCTGAATCACTGTGAACCCCAGCAAAGGTTACAGGGTTTCATTTGACCCACACAAGTCATCTCTGTAAGTGGAGTGAGATAAACCACGTGGAAAGTGCTGTGAGGCAGCAAAGCCAGGCAGAGGAAGGTAGGGCGGGATGACGCTGACCCAGGTCACATCTGGGACCCTCTGCCACATGTCTGGACATGGGTTTTAGTGCTGAAGCCTGGCAAACACTGTCCCTTCAGTTAGGCCATGTGCCTCAGATTTGTGCTTTTTATTCTCACTTTTTATTCTCTTTGTGTTTTTTTATTTGTGCTTTCCCGAAAACTACTGGGAAAATTCCAGCCACCTCTGGGAGCTGAGGAAGGTCCTAGTTGGCATAGTGAGAGAGAAATCAATTGACTCTTTCAGAGTTGTACTCGCTGATGCCAACAATGTAATTTGTTTTATTAGTCTGTATGGGCTTGATCTAACTCTTCCTAAAGTCAAGGAGTGAATGCAGAGCCTGTCCTGACAATCAGCCTTATCACCATCAGGAGAGACGGGGCTCACAGCATTTTCTGTCTGCTGCCAAGAATTAATTGTGTTCAAGTTAATGCCTGAGTTAAGATTAAGCTCTGCTTGATTGACAACTATTTCTATGGAAGGAAGCATAAACCATGAGCATCTAACTCAGAAATTAGCCATTTTGTCTGGATCATTTTCTGCAGATGGAAAAAAATAAAAAAATCCTGCTTCACTGGTGTGTTGAAATGCAGCCCAACATGTGCCAGGGCTGTGAGCAGGTGTCCCCTGCCCAGAGTAGCCATGGCTGGCACTGAGCAGCTGTTGGGACAGTCAGGAAAAAGGGTTTCTTTGGTGCCAGCCGAGGAATGGGCAGAGGAGGTTGGCAGGGGCAGGGAACACTGCAGGGATCCAGCTGGTGTAGACAGTGAGCCCTCTGGGAGAATGGGACAGGCTGGGACTGACTGGTCATAAAGGGGCAGAGCAGTTGGGGAAAAATTCAGACTTGAGTCATCAACATACCTGTGTGTAGGAACAAAGTCTCCAAGGGACAGAATGGAGCCTGGCTGGGGACAGATTAGGAACCTGGAGAATGGGAAGATGTAGCAGCAGTGGTTTAGGGGTAGACAGTGGCTGATGTGAGTCTTTACACTGTGTGTCCAGTGAGGTTTCCCCACTGCCTTGTGGGTTCTGTGGTGAGAATTGCTTTGCAGTTCAATAATAATCAGAACTTTAACATTATAGCCCTTAACAATAAATTAGGTGGGTCCCTGTTTCCTAATCTTAGTATATTCTTGGGTTTGTGCCAGGTCTAAGGTAGGTCAGATTAAGCATTCAAACGCTTCAGCAGCTCGATTCTTTGTGCCCAAATGGCCAGAGAACATTAGAACATTGGAACACAGAGCACTGGAGGGATTGGAAACAGCAGCACTTCCGAGAAATGTTTCCTTCATTGTAAATGTATTTTGTTGTGTTTTTTTTTGTTTTGGTTTGTGTTTTGAGTTATGAATACAGATGCAGGGACAGTTCCTGGCTCAGAGCCTTTGGCTGGTACAAACTGGGCAGGGATTGCTCTCTTCTGCTCAGACACACAAAGGACCCGAAGTGCTCCCTGTCTTTGCTTTGTCTTGGTGCAGTTGTTGCAGATGCACAGGGTGTGTTGGTGCTGGGCCTTGGGGGTGAGTCTGTCCAGGAGCTGGACCAGCCTGCCTGACACCCTCCTCCTACCTGGGCTGGCTCTATTGGAATAAGCAGGGATTTTTTTTTTTCATTAGAGATTATTATTATTTACAGGTATTATTATTTCAATTCAAAGTGCAACTTAGCAATTGGAACATTTCCACTTCTCCCTTGGCTCAGTATCTCATGGCATTTCTGATTAGACTGTCGGGAGGGAACAGAAGGGACCTCACAGGCAGGAAAAGGCATCGGTCTCACTGAGAAGAGCGTTTACGACCCCCAGATTGCCCAGTGCCTCGGAGCAGTCGGCTGTGCCAAGGCACAGCACAGGCACCTCCAGGCTCCTGAGCTGAGCACTGCCGGCCCCAGGTCAGTCCAGCGGTGCCTTTGGAGCACGCCCGGGGGTGGTTGTCTGGGAGGGAGCAGGACGGAGCGGCTCCTGCTGCCTTTGTGCAGGTGGTACCGCTCCCTCCGGCTCAGGCGGAGGCAGCAGCGCTGATCAGCCCAGTGACAGCAATCCCTGGCAGCGCCGTGAGGACTCCCAGGAGCTGGGAGCTGCTCTCCCACCAGGGACAGCGGGTTCGACATTGCCTTCCGAGTGGTGGGTACCGGCTTTGAGCTGCAGCTGGTTGGAGACGCACAGCCCCAGTTAAATGCCAGTCCCTGCAGTCCCCTGCCTTGTGAGTGTGACTGCCAGACACGAATCTTCTCCCCAGCTGGGGAGGGCCGTGATGTATCTGCTGCTGCCTGGGCAGCTCCTTGTTGCCACATCCCGTTTTTCTTCATAGTGTTCAGCCACACTGGAAAGGAATCGAGAGTGGAAATTGCTGTAAAAGGGCTGTGCCTTCCCTGTCTCTCCTGAGGGATCCGGTTCAGAATGTCCAGCCTGTTTGAAGCCTGAGCTCTTCAGGCAAAGAACGTGTATTATCTAGTTTGTATTTTATGGCAGCATATGAATGTTTTGTTATAATAACAACAACAACAATAATAATTAGGGCTGTGAGAGCCCTGGAGGGCTGGAAAGGAACCAAGCCCTGCAGGTTCTCTCGGATGTTCAAGTTTGACGAGGTTGAACCATCCAGGTTTAACCCCCATGGCTGGTGCCCTCTCTCACCCTACTGGCTACCATCACCACCAGGAAGTCTGCTCCCGTCCTCCACATGTCAGCTGGGAACTGGGATACCCTGGGGCTTCTCAGGGAGGAACCCACAGTTACTGGGGAGGATGTGAGCGAAACTCACTGAAATTTCGTGAATGTGGGATGAGGGTCGTGAATCATCAGACCTTCAGCTGAGGCCAAGGCTGAGTGGGTCTGAGTGAGCCACACTGTGATCTGAGATTGCAACACTGTCCTTTGTCCAGGGAGTGCTTGGAGATCTCTGGATGAAAGTCCCCCTTCTGTGTCACTCTAAAAGCACTGTGAAGGCACTGAAGCTGACTGTGTTAGATAATGCTGTAGGTAATGGAAGATGTCCTCTTGCAGGACCTCAGCTCGTGTCTGTGTTTCCACCTGCTGTCTGGGTGACGGCAGGAGCTGGAACTGATACTGAAACACGAAAAAGAAAATTTTTTCAGATCTCCACACAGAAAACCTTTGTGGGCACGGAAGGTCAGATGTTGCTGATGCACCAAAGGGCAAGCACTGCTTGTGTTTAAGGGACTGGGCTGAACTGAGGCACCACGTGCATTTCCCAATGAGGCAGCCTAGCAATCCCTGTGCAGGACAGGGGTCCAGGTACTCCTGGGTTCTCCTGAGCACTAATCCCAATTCCCACAGTGTTGCTTCAGCTAATCGCTGCCTCAGTTTTCCTCACTTGTAAAATGTGGGGGTAATAACTGTGCATACCTCAGAGAGGGCTGTGAGGATTCATTAATTAAACGATGTTCGGGAAGTGCTTTGAAGATGAAAAGCCCTATATAAGTGCTGGGTGTTACTAATGCTTAGTGAGTACCTGCACAGCCACAAGCAGGGTGTGCCTGCAGGAAGCAGAGCCATAGGCTGAGGCTTATGGCTAGGTGCCTTAAAAATAAATATGATCAGTAAATGCACTGGGGAGGCCAGCTTCCCTCTCCTCCCCATTGGGCTGAGCTCCCACCTCAAAGGAACTAGGGGTTTTCTTTACCTCCTCCACTTCTGGAGAACTGAAAGAGGTTTGGGAGCGCTGAGGAGAGAGTTGTGCTTGGACTCGTGGTGGTGATGCTGGGAGTTGAGACATCACAGGCAACCGGTTTGCTCAAAACCCAACAAGCACAAAAATCTACATGTTCAATGAGAAGTGTTGTCCTAACAGGTACCAGAAGTCCAGGGGAGCGTGGGGGTAGGAGAACAGCAACTCTCACAAGTCCACTTTGCCAGAAGAATGTGTTTCCATGAGCGTGAGTGCCAGGGCTGCACACACAAGCAGTGTCCCTGTGAAGACAAGCAGGTGGCCAGCCGTGCCTGGAGTCTGTGACTCCCTGTGCAGTCATGCTAATGACATGCATACTTTAGGGAGACGAAGGCAAATCTGTACTTGCTGCTTTGTACGCGTGTTGGAGTGAAAACATAGATGCTGATTTCCTCTTCTTCTCTGTGCCCCTGGAAAACCTAGCATTTAATATCCACCTGACTAAGCAGAAATAAGAGAAAAGGGATTTTTTGATTAGGTTAATTGTTTTTAATGACAGCCTGCCACATTTGACAGATCCCGCTTGTGAAGCCTCAAGACAAGCAAACTTCTCCTTCAGATATACTGTGTGTGTTTCTGTATTTTGTAAGCTGTGCTGAAGTTTCATTTTCTGAATTGGGCAGGGAGGTCACTTCTTTTACAGTTCTCTCCAGGTGTCTCTGGGAATGACATACCTAAGCAATAATGTATGACCTGGTGGAGGTGTTCAGGTGGAACTAATGGCAGAAACTGGTAAGGTAAATGCTGCATTTCCTAACCTAAACTTGGTTATTGAAAATTGACAACTTAAGACCAAACTTTGAACCAGACTCAAAGGTTCCTGTATAAGATTGAGGCAAAAGCTGGACATTCTTCTGAGAGGAATGTGTAAAGTGCTTCAAAAGCATATGGTAGTTATTGAATGATTTATAACACTAAAATTCATCAGATTAAGTATCATTGGTTCTTTATATTCTACAATTACACAAAAAAGAAGATGTAAATACCTGAGTCATAACTGAGGCTGAGGCCAGAGGGTATCTATCACACAAGGAATTCTTACTGCTGGGCTGCTGAAGGGATCAACAGAAATGAGTAGATGTTACAAGGGAAGGACAGATGTCCTGGGCTGGAGAACAATCCCTGCTGTAGGGAGCAACCAGTGATTAACAGGTTCTGTGCAGTCTGAAGGGAGTTTTATTTCATCCTTCCTGGAATGCACTCCTGGTTTGGCCCTTATCATAAAGCCTATCAGGCAGCTTGGGAACACACTGGAACACACTGAGCACCAGGCTGGGACACAGGCTCACCACCACTGGCAGGCTGAGACTTTAAATCTTCGTGCCTCAGTTTACCCATCGATTAGGATGATAACCTTCCCAGAGTGTTGTGGTGATTAATTATTAATGTTAGCAAAGGGTTTTGCAGATGAAGAGTGCTACATGCTGGCTAAAGATCTTAATTACCTCAGCCTCATGATGAAATCTTTATATTTACATAATGAACCAGTCACGGAAGAAGTACAGAGATGGTCTCTCCTGGTGAACAGATTCTTATAACTCAGTTATCTCAGCCACTGTCATTATCTAAATCAAATCCTTTTTCCATGGGGAATCTGCTTTTGGAGTGAGCAGAGCCCACATGCTCCATGTGAGTCTCCTGGGATGGCAAACAGCCACAGTACCTTGGCTAATTTCAGTCCCTGCCCATGAAACTCACCTCACCCAGAACTTGTTTCAACTTCTCCAGCTGTTCTTGGCATGTGTTGAGATTTCATAAAGTTGATGCCATCAACTCCCACACATATGGCAAGAGAGAGTGAGAGAGAAAACCCACACACAGTAACTAATATATAGGGAGAAGAGGTATTTGCATGGGAGAGCACAAACATGAGGCTTTTCCAGCCGGCTCCGAAGGCTCCTGACTGCTAATGCCGAGATGCAAAGGGATATGCAGATCAGGGGGGTGACTCAGAGAGTCCTTTTCAATGCACAACTCCAGGAAGATGCAGGATGCTTCCAGCAGGGCCACTCCATGAATTTTATGGTCAGCTGGGTAGTTTTTGCTGCTGTCCACACCGTGGTGAGCAGCAGTGTCTGCGCTGGGCAGGGAGCACCTGCTGGGCTCACAACTGGAGCTGCGGTGGCAGCTGCTTTCTGAGGGACTGCTGAGAGGTATTGAAGGTGAGACATGTCTAGGCCCCTGCAGAAGATGGGAAGACTTTTCTCACGATCCAGATTCAGAATTCAATCTCCCCTTTGAGTTACTTTTGTTAAGACATTATAGCGGCGGTGCAGAAGTTTTCTTTTGTAAGCAAGTGCATGGTTTTTCAAACTTTCAGTGATACTTGTTTTCAATCCATAATTCATTATCAAGTTGACAGCTAATTATTATTAATTTATAATCTCACCCTAGTTTCAATAGGAAAAATCTGGAAACCGCTGGCAAGGGAGGGTTTGAACACAAACACAGAGTGCAGGCAATAACACCCATTTCCATACTCACTTTTAGATCTGGGCAGATTTCCAGGGCAATCCACATTTGTCTCCTGGAGACAGGACTTCAGGAGAAGCATAGCTTTTTTCAGCACTGAGCAGTCACGCCAAACTTTTTGTTAGAATTTGGTTTGCCTGTTATGAGGCAACGAGCTGAGGTACTGGGATAAGGCAAGACTGGGAACAATACCAGGACTCAGTGCCACACACGGTTCCTTCCGAGCAGGGATGAATCTCCAGTTCCTCTGCTCATCACCCTCCAAGTCACTGGGTGTGAGTGGACCCCGGACATGTGTGAGACTCAGCAGCTCTGTGGGGATGAGGCTCTTGGCAATGTTCTCCCTGGCCAGTCTCTCACCAGCTGAGACCAGAATCACTTCTTGGAGCTCCTCAGGCTCGTGCACCTGCCGTGTGCAGCTCTGGGGGATCCAGCCCATCAGCTGCAGTCGCTTCATTAGTCACTAATGGGCTGCACACTTACAAAGCATTTACATTTATTTTATAGTGATTGAAAGACTGCAAAGACGTTTTGCTAATTATCCCATTGCATACCCAGCGAGCCCTGCAAAAACTCAGCCACGCTGTGGGGTTTATTGGACACCAAGTATCAGGCCTTCCATTTCCTCTTCTATTTATATTCTCTGTTCTAATGGAAACCACAAATCTTTCCAGGTGACTTGTTTATTAAGTGAATTTAGAACAGTTAACATTTGCATTTATTAATTTTCTAGAAAAACTGGTATTACTAGTTACTAGGACTCTAACAGCTATCTCAGATTTCACTGGATACCAGCTGCAAATCTTGGTAATAAGACTTTGGTGATGATTAAGCCAGTGACGTGATTTTCAGTGGCGTGGAGCACCTGCAGCTGCCTCTGGCTTTGCAGTGACCTGTGAGGACTCAGCACCTCGGACAACACCTCCACAGCTCCTGGGCACAGCCAGAATAAATGCAAAAAATCTATAGGACCAGATTCTCCCACCCGGGAGCACAGGGAGTGACTGCTGGTGTAACCTGGGTGTGCTGTTGGTGTAACCTGCTCTGACTACCGAGACCTGCGAGGGAATGGCACGGCTGAGCTATTCCTAGGAATTGCATGTTTAAGCAGAATCCGAGAGCCAAGTCCTAAAGCTACTCATCTCCCAATGAACTGATGAACATGAACATGAACTGATTGTATTTTTAATATGAATGTTTGGGTTTCTGAGCTCAGGCACTGAATTGTGATATGCCCTTATCTGAAGAAGTATCTGTAGTACCTTCTCCCCAGGGTAGGACTCAGGGATCCCTCTGTGCCCTGGAGTTTTGTTCTATATTTCCTTGATTGCATGATCAGAAATGCTCTTTCAGTAATTTCATCGCATTTCTTTTCAGTAATGACAGATCTTTTCTCTCTACAAAACAACCTTTAAATTCTTGATTTCTTTTACTGGGTCACTGTTAACTCTTCTATGCTCTACATAATAACACTGGAGATTTTTTGTAGATAGGCATTCTGCCAGTCTCCTTCATAAAAATGAATTACATCTGGAGCAGGTATGAACTTGGAACAATTCCTACCTCCCAGGTAAAACTACTCATCTGATGCGTGAGCATACCATGAATCCTGCACAGACTGAAGAGGCTGGGAAGGAGAAAGGGAATTTTTCTAATCCATAGCTGAATTTCTTCTGGTGAAGGACATGTACAACCAACTGCAAGAAAACAAATGATTGTTCTGATTATTTTCCACTGTAGGAATAATTGGTAACATTGTTCTTCTTGGCAAAGATGAATAGTTGGAACCAGACTATTTCACAGAGACAAAATATCCACAGGGAGAGATTTTTGAGGCAGTCATAGGATGCACCCTACAGAGTGTGATTCTCATGACATTAAAGTGGCGCTAATGGCATTGCCATTAACTTCTAATGAAGAAAGAAATGGACCTGATAAACACAGTGTAAGTGTTCTATGGAAGGGGAAATAAAAATATTACATTTTAGGCAAGGTCTGGCTCTCATTGAAGCCAAAAGAGCTGAACTTACTGAACTTATCCAAAACAGGAAAAAGAATTTATGACTGTGGAGGACGGAGAATCACTGCTGTGAATCTGAGCTGCTGAATAACTCCATACCACAGAAGAGATCCCCAGAGTTTTGCAATAGTAACTGTTGTGTTACTTTGTGGAATTTTCTGATCCTTTGATAATGTTTCCTCCTTTTAACAGCAAAATCCACACTGCTTCTTGAAGGCTTTTAGAATATTTTTCCTTATGCTTTTATCCTAGAGAAGGCAGGACCACATTTGGTATTTAGGACAGGGAGCTGGCAATCTGGATTCTTTTCAGCTTTGTCACTAACCCGTGGTATGACTTTGATCTCCTCATTGTGCAGCACCACGAGGAGAAGCCATGGGGAGTCTCTCTGTGCCTCAGAAAGGGTCCTGTCTGTGCCCACCAAAGGGACCAAGCTGTGCAAGCTTGGCATTCCCACCTCCTGCACTGGTTCTTTGCAGCCTGGCAAAACCTATTCCCACTTGCAGAGCCTCATGGAGCTGTGCTGAGGTTCTCAGGGTTACATACACGTGGTGCTTTGACAGCCTGTGATCTCCCTGGAGCTGTAACACCACAGCCTTTGTTTCACTCACCTCTCCCCCTGGCCAAGCAAAGCAAGTGTTCCTTCAGAAACAATTAAAATTGAACATTTAGATACCAGACTGGGAGGAAGTAAACAACTAAAATGTAAAGTAAACAAAAAAAAATTCAATTCTGGCTTAAATTTTGCAACCAGAGGCCAATGTCTTAAACTCTTTTCCCTGGAATCTCAAGGAATGCCCACATGTTCAGGCACTGGGATCCATTAGTCCAGTCTTGGATATACACTGTGCTCTCCTTCTTTGGACAACTCTTTAAAGTTCTCCAAACTTCTATTTCCCAGAAATTAGGTTTTATAATATAAATGGGTCTCTAATTGGCTTTTACCAAAGCCAGCAGTAATGGATATTTTACCAGTGGTTCCTCTGGGTTTCGACCTAATTGACCAGAAGGTGTGTGACCTCTATAAACACACCTCTGGCCATTCCTGGGAACCAAATGCCTTAGTATTTCTCCCTTCCTCCCAGCCAGCCTTCTGGCTACTGCTTCCCACCCACTCTGAGCTACTCCCTTTATTTCTTTATACGGTTATTAGTTTTATGCAGCACACTGGTTATAGGCAAATTCTATTAACTCATGACTTGTGGTGGTACCAGTTCCCTACAGAGACCTGTATATGCTGATCTATATGGATTATTGATTGGTAACAAGTTGCTCTGAGAGGACTTGGCTATGACAGCAGTAACTCCTCAGCTTCAACCTCAGTCCCAGTCACTTAGGCTAAAACCTTAAAACCCTTCAAAGACCCATCATTTTTAATGTCTGCCTTGAAGTGAGTCACTGAGCACCTCAAGGTTCAATTGGCCCTTTTTGGTTTGGGAGCTTGTCTTGATGTGTGGCAGCTGTCCCTGGGTACCTCAAGATTCCCCTGACTGCATGGATTTGAGGTACTTGCTCTGGGGGATGTACACACTGGAAACAACAAGCTAAATAAAAACATGGGCTTTTTGTCAATGCCTTCAACTTTAAAATGGGACTTTCAGTTTCTAAAGGCTGGCAGGGAGTTCGTTTTGAGTCAGTCTTTGTGTGGTCATTTTCATTCTGGAATGAGACTGTTCTTGCACAGAATTACACTAAAATGTGTTGTCAAGAGACATTGTCTTTTGTTTCCATGAGTTTGCAAATATCCCCAAACAAGTTTGATGTAAGCCAGAACGTCCCAGCTTTTATCCCACCGAATAAAAGCATCTCCCTGAACACCACAAGCCCTCGTCTGACTGGGAGCTCTGGGAGCTGCCGGAACAGAGCACATTCCTGACCTAACAGTGCCAGGCTCCTTGCCATGGCCCACACAAGGTAGTTTACAGCTGCTTCAGGGGGTCTCCCTGTAATACTGCCACAACACCATGTTTTGATGAGACTTTAATGAACTTTCTAAGCTGCCTGAATTCCTCTGATGAAGGGCATTGTATGTGTGCAGTTTGTTTGTATTGTTGCCTAATTATGAACAGCAGTTAAGGCTTCACACCTACAATTTGTATTCACAGTTTGTAAAATTCCCTTGCCTGGAGTTCTCTGCTACTGCTGCCAACAAGGTGTACAGCAAATTTGATTCTTTCCCTAAGTGCCCCAGAACAAAGCACTGCATCATTCTCACGTCTCCAGCTGACAGAACAAGGGCCCAGAGCTGGAGGAGATGACTCGAAGCCGCTGTGCCTGACGTGTCCCTTCACAGGGGTTGAACACACCTTAGCACAGAGAATGGAAATGATAGTGCCCAGCATCCAGCACGTCCCACCAAGCCTGATCTGCACATCCTCAGCCCACGAGTGAGCTCTCCCACAGGAGCGGGCCCGGCTGGGGACTCCCACTGGTTGCAACACTGCAGGGAGATGATTTGACACGGAAAATTGTCCGTGTGGGGACACTCTTGTGTTTATTCAAGGCTGTAGTCCCCACGTACCATCAATTCTCAGTGACCTTCCCAGGAACTGGCACTGTTTAGGGCTTCATCATGTCCCATGCCTCAGTCCAAATCCATCTAACTATGTCAGTAAGGTCCATATATTCCCTTTAAGTGATTTGTGGAGTGGGTAACACATCAATTACATTTATACACCTCTAATCTACAATTTACTTGTACTTTAAGACCATTGCTTTGAAAACAACTCTCTTGGTGAAGAATAAAGCCAGTGCTACTTTTTCTCAATTTTTTTCCTGGTGCTGCCAGGTTGGGTCACGTTGGGCAACCCATGTGCAAGGAGGGAGCAGCAGGAACGAGCAGTCAGTCCAGCTGGGTGATGGCACTGTTTGGGAGAGCTCCCCAGCACTGGGTGACACAGCAGCCAGAACATGCAGTTACTCATGGAAGTAGTTACCTGGGAGCCAGAGGGACTGACCAGGGGCTCTGTATTATTAATTTTATTGCTGATTCTGTACGTTACGAATTAGAGTCAGAGGCAAACCAGAACAAGGTGACATTGTTTGCACAAACAGAACAGCAACAGTCCTTCCTTCGTGAATGCATTTCTAGAAAAATGCTCATTTTCTGACTCTGCTGGGGAGTTTCACAACAGTATATAGGGAATATATTCAAACGGGAAAGTCTCCAAATGGTGACTGTAACATCAGTACAAAGCATTGTTAATAAATTAATTGACTTTGGTCAGCTAGAAAATAAACCTAGGCTCATGTTGTTTGAGTGAAACTCATTTCAGGACAGGCAACATCAAGAACACAAGTAGTATAAAAACTTCCACACGATAAATCAAAGAAGAAGAAAAGTACAAGGCTATTAATGCTCTACTATAACATTCCTCACGGCCTCTCTGCAGTGTGGAGAACTGCAAGCCAACATTTTTCAACTGTCCTAAAGAATGTGAAATGTAAATGTTTAGAAGAATGTTTTTGTGCCAAGCTGAGAGTGATCATAAACATTGGCTCGTAATAGAAACATTTTGAAAAGATGCTCTCCTTGCTGCCAGCTTTTGAGAGCAACACCATGTAAATTAGATCGGAGTCTCCTTGGATTCTTGACACTCCATTGCTGCCTCTTATTTGCCAAAAAATTGTTGGATTGATGTTATGCTTGAACTTAAAGTATGAACTGCAACTGTATTAAATATGCTGCTTAAATGTCGTGTGGATAAACAACAAATCACCTGCCTGGGATTCACTTTGGGGACAGGCCTAATGGAAATCTTGAAGGAAAAGAACCACTGCTTTGATTATGACACTGTATTTCTGTGGCAGCACAGATGTGCCTGGTATTTTCCTGCCAAGTGGAGTTTCTGGGTTCGTTGAGATGTGACTTTGCCATAGCTCATAACACACTAAAAGCGAAGCGTGACTGACTCCTGAGTGTACCCACCCCACCCTCCTGCTGTGAGCTCTGTGCAGAGCAGGGGTGCAATAGTGCACACCTGTACACCTGAAACCCTGCTCCTGACAGCACGCTGCTTCTCCACAGTGACATCCTCCATTGTTTATTACCAGATAATCTTGGCCAAAATGTTCAGATCTAGGAAAATCGAAATGCTTCGGTAACTATGACGAGTTTCAGCTGATGGGTTTATTTATATCACCCTGAAATTCCAAACAAATCTAGCATTTTCTAAGTGAAACATTTTAGCTTTGGGATTCAGTTTCCATTTTAGTTTAGTGCTTAATTATATTTTAGAAACACTTAAAGTAAAATTAAATATGTGAATCAAAGCATTTCCTTATGAACCAAAACATCTCTTTTGTCACTGCTGCTGGTGAATCCAATTGTTAGGAGACAGAGCCATCTCTGATCACAACCCAAACCATCTCCTTGTTTAATCAGTGCTCATACTCTTCAGCCTCCCTCATTTTGGCCCATGACAGCAGATGGTTATTGATGACAAGATGGTTAGAGATGACATGGTTATCAGTGGATCATGGTTATGTATCTTTGCAGGTTTTATTTTGATAAAGGCTTTGAAATAACTTTGGAAAACTGTTCTTAGATAAACTCTCCAGGTTTTATGTCTAGTCTGCCACTTGTTTGGAAGAGGATTTTGAAAGGCAGAGAGAGCAGCTGTAGGTACCAACCCCAGGGATGTAGGTATGCAAAGAAGGACCACAAAGTCAGTGATGTTTTGGAAATCACACTGCTGAAATAGCAGTGCAGCCAAGTGCAATCATGGGATTTCATTTTCCAGAACAGTAATACATTTTTGGTTCATTCTTTTCTTCCTTTTTTTTTTTTTTTTTTTTTGGATTTGTGCTTTGGGATGATCACATGCTACATTTACAGACTACTTCTGCAAGTGTGGCAGCCAGGACAGTCCAGGTGTCCTGTTCTCCTCCCTAACCCCGTCTGAACCTGACTGGAAAACTTTTGGGGAAAAGCCAGGAGAAAACACCATAAGCAGGAGATGTTCTGAATGGATGAAGGAGACTGTTTGAATTCATTTCCCCCTTTTCTGCTTTGGTAGCTACAGGAACAAATATGATCTTTAGATGGAGTTAACAACTGTTACCTGTGTCAAAGAAACAGAGACAAGAAGGAGCACAAGTGTTCTTGTGACTTTGCAAGTCAAGCCTCACGGCATGGAAAGGTGGGAAAGGACACAACAGCAGAGAGTAAGAGGATATGAGCTGTGCTCATGATGAAATCACTGGGAATTTTGCCATGAAAGCAGAACTGAGTAGTTCTTTCAGGTATGGAAAGTACTGCGAATGACAAACCCAGAACTCCCATTAAGAGGTTAAGACAGGAAGCTGTTTTCTTCCAGGGATGAGCCAAGAAGCTGCAAAAGCTGGGTCCCTAAACTTGTGTATTCTAGCCAAGCCTTGACAGGAGTCTTGCTTCCAGCATCCCTTGAGGGTGTCTTTTAAATCCCATTAGTATCTATCATAGTTCTCCCACAGCTTCCTTGAGTTCTAGTGGCCTTCCCTCTCTTTTCCATCTATTCAAGGACTGCACAGTGATCTGAACTACACAGGAGTCAGAGGATGTCTTTGCATTGTCTTTAGTAGCCTTTGAGTCAGAGCAGGGAGGTCACAGTTCTTGGGTTTATGGTTTGTTTTGCAGATAAATCAGGACATTTTGCTATTGCTTTTGTTTGAGCCCTGAAAATAACAGAAGTAGCAAATACATAAAACTAGGTTCATGCCAATAGGACAACCAAAAGAGTTTTTAGGTATCATCCCAATACAAACAGGATCTTGGTGGCAGAACTAGGAATGAAGGCTGCCTCCTGACTTCTCTCCTTGTGCTTTCACCATTCAATCATGCAAACTCCCCCAAATTATCATAAAATTGTGCAAAGCATAACATCCAGCAGAGACCAGCTCTGCCTGGCTCCTATGAGCTTGCCAAGGCTGTTGGGATAGCGAGGGAAGAGACACACAATTCATTTTAAGAAGGTTTTTTTTCCCCCTGCTTTGTGGTGGTTTGTGAAATGCCGGGAAGGAACAGTACAATGAACAGAAAATGTTCCAAGGAAACCAGCCTTCTCCATGGCATTGCCCAACAAGCACCCAGTGTACCAACCACGGAGCTTTGCATGGGAGTGTGGGACACACATGGGACTGTGACTGCTGCTGGCATGAGGCCTCTCCTCCCTTCTGAATTCCCAGAGCAGAGAAAGGGCAGAGTATCAGAGCCTCTCCATGCCTGGCTGAGGCTCTCCCTCACCTCAATACAAATGCAGGTGCAAAGTTATCGAGTCCATAATTTTTTTGCATAATTTAGAGCCATAAAATGGAAGCTGCCTTTGAGCATTTGGCTCTTCCTCCCTTGCAAGTTAGGGCCAGATGCAAAAGAGGACTTAAGCACCTACAACTCCATAGGTTCCTCCCTGCTCAGGATAACATTTCTTCCAGTACCAGCAGCTTTATGTCTGGACATGCCCAGAACTGCTGTGATCTGAGCAGCTTAGTGCACAGTTCCCACCTAAAACCCACTGGGATCCCAAGAGAAGTAAAGGAGCATCGATTTTCTCAGTCCAGCCAATTCAGACGGAATATTACCAGCCTAATACACACCAGCAGGGCAAGTCCCCTCACATGATACAGTCGTAGCCACTTTCTTTTACTCTTGACCAGGCAGGAGAGGTGCAGTCTGGCCAGAGGGTTTGGTTTGCACTGAAGAGCTGAGCAGAGTGAGAGTCGTCCTCGGCTGTTCTGCGTAAGGTCCGGGCTGGTGGGGTTGTCCAGGGGAATGAGCATTCCCTCCAGGACCGAGATTGGGAATCTGAAAGTTTCCAACACAAAGAAGAAACAAAAACTCAAACCCCTTTCAAGGAAAACATAAGTGTAGTGAATTAAAACAAAAACAAAAAAACCCCAACCGACCAAAAAAACACACCACCAAAAAACTGAAGAAACCACAGTTATTTTGCTGGCTAATATCATAAAGACATGATGGTACTTGCAGCTTCCTGCTTGGACCTGGCTTGCTCCAAAGTTATTTTGTGTGTTAATCCTGTGGTTTAGATGATGAAGATTAGGTCTGAGTGAGCTGCTTCAGATAAAAGGGGAAATGGCAGCAACCAAACCTTCACCCAAACTCCAACCTAAACTTTTCTAAGCTTTGAATAAAATAAAAAAGTATTAACTTTTCTTTATTATTCTTTTGTTTTGCAATTAAGATTTTATTTGAAGGTACTATTATTCATCAACTACAGTTATTCATTCAAAGCTTTGGAAGTCCCAGTGTTGTGAGAAGGAGAACTGTTATCCCTGCAAACACAAAAGTACACATTGCAGGTTCACAAAAGTACATTTCTGTCCCTTCTCCTGAACTTGGCTTTTTAATGAGACTGGGTTTTTTTTAATCTGTGTTACTTCTTCCAGTGTAACTGCCACCACACCATACAAGTTTCTGCCCAGTTTTGGTTTCTGTGCATCTTGACCTGGAATGTTCAGTTACAGATTTCCTGATAAAGATTCCAGTCAACAGCCAGTGATTTGGCCAATGTTCCTCAAAAAACAGGAATATAAAATCATGTTCCAAAACCCAAACGGAAATGTGTGAGTGGTTGATTCTCACAAAAAAAAAAACCAAACCCAAACCCAAACAAACAGGAGCTGCCTGCTGCTTGGCAATTTTGAAAATTGAAATTAAAACTATGTTCTTTAGCACTTTACTACGTAATACTTCTAGGTGCCTATTTTTAAATGGTTGCCTCAGCCAGTGGCATTCTTTTGTGCTTGATTAGCACATATTTGGCATGCAGAGCTCCAGGGAAAAAACACACTTACTCCATTTATTCCCAAGCTGGACAACTCTTTGCAGATGTCAAATCTATGCATAACAAAGCCAATGTTTGCTCACACAGACTTAGGCATATTAGTACAGTTCTTGTAGCTACTGACCTCGTCCTGCACTGCCCTTCAGTCACAGGCTGAGAGCTGGAGGTTCCAGATGTGCTTGGCAACACTTTACAGATAACCCTGTGGATTTGCTGTGAGCCCACGGGTCTGACTGCACAGTGGGGAACTGGGCTGTAGGGATATTGTACATGGACACTTCTGTTCAGAGAAATGTTTCCTCTGTTACAGTCCATTATAGCACACCCAGGGGCAGGAAAACCACCTGGATATATCCCATAACGGAGCAGCTGTGGGGGGCAGGTCACTGTAACATCAGGCATTTCACAAGGCAGCTGGACCCTGAGCCTTCTTCCAACGTGCAGGCACATCAATGAGATGCTCCAATTAGGAGCCTGGCTTCTTCCTTGCAGTCACTGGCCAGACTCAGGTGCCTTCACAAAGAGGTTGAGCTCCCCAAATGTTAAGGAAACGCAGATTCTAACAGCTCAGTAGATTAATCCAAGCCTTTCAGCCTTAGAGCCGAGGATGGATATGCCAAAGTGTCACAGGAGGATACAAGACTGTGGGAAGTGCTGTGTGGACACTGCTGCTCACACCTGCAATTACTGACTTCGGGTGGGCACGAAGGAGCTGCTTCTCGTGCCAGCTGCTGTTTGTGCAGTGGTTTAAGCCCAGCTTCAGCCAGGACATATTAAAAATGGAATGAGCCAGCTCTGGAAAGGGACCTCCACCAGTATAAACTAGAGAGGCTTGGATTAACATTTGAACTTTCTGAATGCTTATTCTAATTCAACCACAGAATCTTCTGAGAGTTCAGCCATCGCTAATTAAGACATGCAACGATTTATCTGTGGTTCATCTGTGCATTTGGCAGCTTTTGCTTTAGTAGGACTGAGTGCTGCAAAGTATCTGTGCTGGGAAATGCCCCTCAGAGGAGCACGAGGACTAACCAACTCCACACTTTTAGGTTGACTCTCATGCCCTTTCTATAGCTGGGAATACTACCGTGGCTCGGATTTAGGGTGAAAACAACCCACTTCAAAAATAAACTGCCCTGGGAAGTGTCTTTGAAAATTTTTTAACGTCAAATTACAAAAACATAACGTGTGAACGTAAATCATTTCCCCTGCAATAAATGCAGTACAAACATCCCAGCGTTTTCCTAATACCTGAGAGCTGCAATATAAAAGTGGCTATAAACAATAGTGAATCAGAGAGGTCTGTTTTATTCCCCTTCCTCCTCCATCTCCCCCAGTGTAATTTAATAAATATTAATGAAAAAGAGCACCAATAACGCTTATATATTAATTTTTCTCCTTTTATTTTCTGATCATGCTTAATTTAAAAGTGTTTTGGGGTTGCGTTTAGTCATATATATGGTTGTTTGAGCCTTTTATTAGCCATGATTCATTCTACATATCAGCATAAAGTGGTGCTCATGCCTCCAGTCTGTGTCTGTTCCATGATGCTCAGTTATCTGCCTGCCCCAAGCTATTGGTAGGGCTGGATTTGCATGTACACTGTTCTCCTATGGCAATAGTATGCCAGGAATGGCCGGGCTGGTATTACCTGGCCAGGTGAGGTTCCATTCAAATAATGCACATGCCACCAAAACAATTCAGATCAAAGGTCTGCCTTTCAACAGAATTAAAATGTAAGGACTTCTAAAGCAATTTTAGCAGTTGGCTTTACAAATGAACTTATGTCAGCTGCTCTGTATGATGACTGCCTAAATTACTTCCATATCTAATCTTATCTCACTATCTGTCTGTCTGTTTTCCAGCATTTCAGTGCCCATCACCATATTATCCAGGCGCCACCGTAAGATTAAGGAGCTCTGCAGTGACATTCTCAACGTGGTCTGTTCAAAGGTCATTAGCAGAACCTTCCACACTGGAAGAGACCGGAGGAGAGTACGGAAGTGACCGCCAAGGCGAGGAAGAGGAGCAGGAGGCAGCAGCCTGGTGGAGCCATTTTGGTTGTGCTCACACCGTGTGCTTTGCTCGGCTGAGCCGGAGCCCAGGGACCTCGGGGCAGCTCCTCTGTGCTGCTGCAGGGCTGCTTGGACACTCCTGTCACCTCAGAGCGTTGGCCCACATGGCCTCAAGATTGCTGCCCCTGTGCCATTGCTGTGCTGGGGCTTTATGACTTCTGGATCTTCCAGCCTCAGAGCAGGATATTCCTCTCACAAATCCCAAGCAGAGAGCAAGCCCCACACCTCGGGAACCATCTTCTCCAAGTGAATATATTAGTTAAAGTTTCATTTTTCTCGTTGTGTGCAAATCCTCCCAACTGTTTGCGTTTGAAGAAACCAAAAAAGGGTGTTTTGCTATGTACACAAAGCTACACAGGACCCACAGAATCAGGAGAGGTGATTTTACCCCGGGGGCCCTGTCCTGCTCCCCCTGAAGCTGATTGCTGCCACATCTCCAAGGACAGCCTGGGAACTCGTGTTCCAGAGAGGTGGCACTGCCTGGACCCTACTGCTCCCGTTTCAAGCAGCGCACTGGTAAGTGAAAGATTTGCCAAAGCTGTTTTTTCAGGGCTGCAATTAGGGAGCCTGGCTCAGTCCTGAGGAGGCCAACGACACTGAGCTGACGTGTCGCTCAAACAAACCCTGAGGTCTTTTGTGCCCCTTCTGGTACAAGAACAGCAGGGGATTTACGCTGGGGGATAAATAGGTGGTTCCAAAGTGAGAAGGAAAGAGCCAAAGTTGGAAGCTAACCACAAAACGTGGGTGTAAACGATTACCAAAGGCTTCCAGTAACTCTGCTATCATCAGAGACTGGCTTTATGGGTATGGCCTCAAGAAGTTTCCCTCCACTTAATTAAAGAGGCAGATAAGTATCTAGGTGGAGTGTGCAGATAGGTTCTAAATGAGTTATCCACTAAGGCTGGTTCACTGCACCTATTGTTAAAGCCAGAATATAATATCAGATTAATGCATTATATTTGCCTATTATAGCACTATGTCATCATTATATGACATGTTATAATTAAAGCCCTGCATTAGAAACAAAACTATTTGGCTTGGGATAAGTTGCCTTTATGACTTCTGTGGTTATGATTTCCTCCTTTTCTTAACCCCTTAAAACTGCATAATATAGCTATTTGTAACTGTATAAAGAAAGTTTCTAGTTTCAGATTCTAATCTCAGGTAATTCAATGTAAATAAAGCCAAAATCTGGCACATGGTCTTTTCCTAAGTCAGAATATTTCCTAATAGGGGGAAATCCACATTGTTTGGGTTGACGGAGCCTCAAGGATGGGCAGTAGATTAAAGGAGATCATTCCTGACTTGGCATCCCTCTCAGCTGCCCCTCAGCTGTCCCCACCAGCTCCTGGTTTTGTACAGTTCCCCAGTACTCCTCAGGAGAGGAAGCCCCTCAACAAACTCTGACTCCTGGAACGACACGAGTAAAAATTGGTTATGAGACCAGCTTCTGGACTCAGCTCTGGGGAAACCACGCTCCCAAATGCAAACCTGCCCATGGGTGTGGGCTCTCCTGCCTCACTCAGATACGACTGAGATTACAGTTTGGGTAACTGACTATGCTAATGTGGTTAATTAGTGATTTGCATATGCACGCTTTTAAATTTCAGGAGTTGGTGATTCATGCAGTGAAGTGCCAACCTCAGCCTTGCTGTCAGATTCAGCCAGAGCATGCCAGCAGTACCCCCTCTCCTCTTGCACAGAGCAGGTGTTGTCACCAGGCAAGGTGTAATTTCCCCAAAATAGCCGGGCTGTGCCCGTTGCAGAGACAAACCTTGTAGGGCAATGAATCTTCCTGCTCTTGTTTGGGGGCAGCATTTATTATCTAATATTTTGCAATGCTCTTATATAAATCTAATTGAAGTCTTTTATGTTCCTGACTGAAGTGTGCACTTGTTTGGTTTGGAGGTGACCACCTTAATGAGAGTAATAACGAGGGGATCGCTGCCAGTAGCCGGGGGTGACATCCCCCTGTCACAGTCAGTCCCTTGGGGAGAGTTTATTCTGTTGCTGCAATGCTGGTAACTCAGTAATTTTCTTCCTGATTTGCAATGACCTTTCCCCTGGACTTAGAGAGAGCTGGATTTGGCCTTGGAAATTGGCTTGTGCACCAGGAACTATTTGGTCATTTCTGTTTCACTTGGATGTTGGAAATGTGGATTCTCTTCCCGGGGCAATTTCTGCCGTGCGGGAAGGCCCCAAGTGTGAGTGCCAGATGTCTCAGATCATCAGACTGGGGCACATACAGGCTTCTGATGGAGCTGCTGGAGACACATTTTTAGCATTTCATCTAAAAAAATAAAACTCCTAAAGTGAGAAGTAGAGAAGTGAAAATAATAACTCACAAAAATGTGATTTTGAATTTTGCCTAGAAAGGTCATTTCTCCAGCATTTGCCACTGGTACCCTGGCACTTCTCAAGGGAAATTCCCCTTCCTGGCTGTTACTCACACGAGTAAGTCACTAAACCTGATCCCACCGTGCTGCTCCTGCTCCCACGGAATCAGTGGGATGACTCAGAGGGATGTGATGGGCCACCCATGGACATCCAGTGGTGTGTTCTCTCTGGTGCCAATTCATCTTCTGCTCTGCAAAATGCTAAACAGTCCAAAACACTGATAATTTCTCTTTTCTTTGGACATTTCCATCAGCCTCTTAAGGGTGCTTTTATGAATTCCCCTCAGTCCTTTTCCATGCTGGCTGACGAGTCCGGCCTGATCACGTGGAGGTTTATTATCATGGCGTGGTGTCCCTGAACAACATGTAATTACACACTGAATAAATCTGTGACAATCCCCACCAACACCAGGAATTACAAACTGTCAAAGGGAAGGGACTCTGAGAGGTAGTGCTGAGGACTCAGTGCAATTCAGTGAAGGCAGAGCTCAGTTTCAGGGGAGAAGGAGGAAGATGCTATTCAATTCTGAGGGTGATTTTAAATACCTCTGGGTTATGAGACAGGATAAAAATATGGCCCCTGCGGAGAATTTCCTCGTGAGGGACAGGCTTCTCTACTCACGGGGGAAAAAATTACTTTCTAATAGCATCTGTCTATTTTACATATATAATGAGCCAAACTCTGTGTGGTCAAATTACTGCCTGGGAAGTGCTTGGAATGAGGGACAGTTGTGCTTCCAGTCATTTTCACCAGAAGACTTTCCCTGCTGAATTAATTAATACTTTTAACTTTCAATATAAACTTTAAATAATTACTCTATGGCATTGTCAAGGTCTCATACCTCACATTTCTTTAAACAAATAATACCTGAGACACAGCCAGGAAGTGTCTGTGTGCAGATAAAAGAACTGAAGCAAAGAAAGGTGAAGTGACCAGCCCAAGGTCCTCAAGGAAGTTTGCAGCAATGGCAGATTCAGGGCTTTGCTCTTGCAGCAGGGACTGCAAGGAACCATCTGGGCTCAGCCTTCAGCACAGACCCAGCCAGTGCACTCCTGCACTTCCAGGTCCCACCGGCTCTACTCAGCTCAGCAGTGGGGCCAAAGCCCTGGTGAGGTCCCCAGCTAATGTTTAATCCTTGGGGGGAGGCTGGAGGAGAGCACAAATGAGCTGAGAGAGGTGTTTATTCGGAGGTAACCTTCCCTCCCTTCTCCCCTCAAGACACAGCAGCAGGTGGAGGAGTGAAGGACCTGGTGCTGTGTTTGTAAAGGAGCTTTTCTGCCCCAGAAAAGTGTCTGAGGGTGAGTTAAGTGCAGACAACTGTGGATCCTGACAAGCTGTAGACGCAGAAAGCCGAGTTGATTGTAGTTGCCAAGACATCAGGAAGTAAAAAGCAGAACTTTATGAAATGTTTTTTACATGGATAATTAATTTTTCCATTTGTCCTCTTCAATTCCTAAAAATACCTTACACAAACACAAGTGCCAGCGACAAACCCCTCTCAGAATAAAGCCTGTTTTGAAGCAAGTGAGAGTTGCAAAGGTCTGAAATGCAGATATTAGAAATGCTTAGTTTGGAGCAGCAGGGATTAAATGTTTGAGTGGTGGGAATGGTTCACAAGAAAGGAATAGGGGAGCCTTGGGAGGTGGTCCTCTCCTCTTCTTCTTCAAATGCAGGTGAGGATGAAGTCAGCTTGTGCTTTTGCATGGCAGCACAGCACAGCTGTACTTTCACAGGCAGAAACACATGCTGCACAGGTAACTTTTCTTTGAGGAAAAAACCCAGCTCCATCATTTCTGGCCTTTATAGTAACCAAGATAACCCTGAGAGAGGGAGCAGTGTGGAAAAACAGAACAGTGTTTTTCTCAGTCCACAGAAACCAACAAGTGACAGACCCAAGAGGTCCATTTTGCTTCTTCTTTGTAGGAACCTCTGGATCCGAAGATTAGGAAGGCACTACCTGAGAGCACAGGTACTGCCCTGATTAGCAGTTTCATAGTCTTGTAAAAGCATCTCACTTTGCTCTCCCAAGCACTTGGTTGGCAGGTGGAGACTAGGAAAGGGTTACCATTATTTGTGTTTCCCCACATCTGATGGTACCTTAAGTGCTGAAGTGGAGCCATTGCAGAGGGGAGGGTGCTATGGGGGGCTGCAGATTCATCCTCCAGCCCTGCTCCAGGGGCTCCCTGGCACACAGGCACCTCTGGGAAGAGTACATGAACATGTGAGGAGGGATATGTTCCTGGGCTGCTCTGTGCTGCAGAATGTTGCCCAGCTCCTGCCTGTCTGGTCAAGGTCAGGCACCCCACAGAGTCCCCGCTGTCCCCTTCTGCCCCTGCTCTGGTACTCCAGTGCACTGAAGCAGGATTTTGCTTCTTTTTTTAAAAAGAGCAGAACGTTCATTTTCCCTATCACAGCAGCCTGGCTCTCATGCCAGTAAAGCATGCCTAATTGGCAGGGCTTAGAGACTGATCATTTCAATTTATGCCCAGAACAGGTAGGGCAGCAATGAAAGCCTCTCCCACCCAACCCCACCCCTTCTCCCAGTGTGCCTCAACCCTGCCCTGGAGGGACCACCTGGAGGGCTGAGCAGGGAGTTCCCTCGCCCTGCGCAATAAAGAGGCACAGTCCTGCAGTAAATACCACGTTAAACTTATGGCTGTTTAATAGTCAGTGTCCCTCTGGTCATAAAGCTCTTGCAGGGCTCGTGCAGAGGAGCACCTGCCAGTGAATTCATGCAGAAGCAGGAGCCATTTGCTAAGATTTTGCCTTTAAGGACTTGGCAGAAAACGCTGGAGTGAAATTTTCACTTCACGTTGCCATGAGGTCAGTGGGAAAACAGTCCATTGTGTGGCTGTTGGAAATGGTTCCCACCACTGCCACAGCTTGCAATAGCATTCCCAGAACTGTGTGCTCTTGGGTATCACTTCCTTCTTTTCAGGCCCCTTCACATATGGAGGTTTGCCTCCTTGTCCTTTTTGCCACTCCCTTTCCAATCTGTCAGCCTTGCTGGAGAACTGTATTCCCTACAACCAGCACAGGCCTGTATGACAAGAGGATTCAGGGCATCATTCCCATCTTTCCTGAGTTCCCCATCCTTCACGAGCCAAACTCCACAGGAAAAATTCCCTAATTCTGGGGAAAGGCACAGTCAACCCATATTTGTTATTGACAGAGGAAGAACTACCAAGGAGTAGTGGATTTCCTCATAAAGTGGGAGCATCTATTCATCTAAATAAAATGCTTTGCAAAAACAAAAACTAAACCCAAGCACTGTACAAACAGAGAGCCTTTAGCAAATCAGGCTTCTGCAATTGCAGAGCTAAAACAAAAATAACATTTTCCAGTAGCCACTGGTCGCACTCAGGTTGCCCAATGCAGGCATCTCTGCTTTTCTCAGCATCTGCTTTATCAGTTGTCTTCTAGCCCAGAGAAGTCCATGGTTCTTGGCAGCAGCTCTTGCTGATGTGCAGTGGGTTATTTATTGCTCAAGAGCCCTTTGATCAGCAGCCAGGGCCTATCACACCATGCTCTGAGACAGTGGCTGCCAGACCTGGCCAGCACAAGCTGGATGGGCTCCCGAAGCGCAGTAGGAGGAAACCAGGATTCCTTTGGGCCTGTTGGAGTGCATCTCATTCAACACCTTTCTGGACATCCAGATTTTCCAACAGGTTTTCTTTCCCAGTATTTATGCTCATGCCTCACAGTGTAATACCGGGGCCAGGCAGCTGCAGGCTCTAGAAGGATGTGTTTCAGCAGAGCACTTGGCACATCCGAAACTTTAAAGCTTGTGTTCAGCACTGCGTTGCTTCTGCCTAGGTAGCACATACACTGGAGTACTTTGTTGAACTGGGGCCCAGCAGTAGCTGTTAGAACACAGCTGTATCCCACTTCTCGGGTGTTGTGGTGGTTGTGGTTTTCTTCCTGGGAAATGCAAAAATGCCAAAGCCACTGTCATCTCCTTTTGCACGGCAAGCGACAGCCAAATCAGCCCATGTGCCTGGGTAGCTCTCTCAAATTTGAAAGCACATGAAATGAAAGTGCTTAGAATTTTCCAGGGCATGTGCTGTAAAACTGAGCAAGGCACAAAAATTTTCCCAGGGACGCCGCGATCTCAGATCCATGTATATACAGATCCATGTAAATACATCCATGTAAATACAGATCTATGCATTTATCATTACTCATTCCAGTAATAATAGTTCCACTGAAATCACTACATCTACATGTACAAAATGAAGCACGTGTGTAAGATCAGGATCTAAATATGTAACAGGCAGATCCACCTGCAGCTATGGCAACTGCACCTGGAACTGGAGCTGCACATACATGCGTGCAGCCTGTTACACTGAGGGGCTGACAGACAATATAAAGATATATGATAAACTGGTGGAAGAGGTAGGACCAGAAATTGCCTCTTTTGTTCCAAAGCTCAGTATTTATCCCTTGCATCCTAACTTCTGTCAGTGTTCTGCACTCATTAACTCTGCAGCTCTGTAATTTGCTTTCAAAGGGGTTAAGGGCACTGCACCCAGTAGCTGCACTCAGATATCAAGGCCTTCTGCCATCTCTCCTATTCCTTCAGGTCTGGGGACTCAACCCAACAATCAGCACTATTCTTAAGTTTAAGCACAAAGACGTTTTCTGCCACCCTGAGTGGTCATCAATTACTCAGCAACAGGAGACCAGCCCTGCGTGGAAGTCGTGTTTCTTCACAGAGCTGGCACCAAGTGTTCATGGCTGGGGGCCAGCTTGCATTCCTTCAAGCAACCAAACTCCTTTATAATTACTCCTTTTTTTTTTTATAATTCTACTGATGTCATTGTGCCAAGTTATCCCACAGATATTATTCTGCTCCTTGTGCACTGAAGTGTTAGACACGCTCAAGTATCTCAATAGGTTACACTCTTGGTTTGTTTTCTGGCCTTTGGTGGTGCAAAAACAATCGAGACAGAATCTGTATTTTACTGTTTCAGGACACCTAGGCTCAGGGAAGTGTGACAAATCCCTGCCAGAAACATCCACCCCCAAGTAGTTGTCTGGATGGCAGAGGCTGGGGAAATCAGCAAAACAATGTTTCTGCTCGAGCCACCGCGCTCCTTCTGCTTCGCAAACCGGCTCCAGGCACTTTCTCTTGTTCTTGTGATTCCCTTCCTGAATTACTGCAGCCAAGTAATTGTTTCATCATGTTGCACTGAAATATTTTCCCATCGTGTCACCGTAACATTCATTTCTCAAACCAAAGCTCCTCCTTTTGCTTACAGAAAAACGTATGGCAAAGCCCCCGTGCCCCAGAGCCCAGGCGAGCTCCCGGAGGAGGGACAGGGCAAGGGAGGCATCGGAGGGATTCTGGGGTTGTTTGGAGGAAGCTGTGATTCCTGTGACTGTCATTTCTAGGCACCATCAGTGAGCTCCTTACCACAGGCTTAATGAACTGCTGTTGCAATAGACTGGCAAACCCGAGGTATTTATAGCAAACAAACAAGGGCTGCGCTGGGTCTGTGTGGGGATGGGGACCGGAGCCTCCCAGAGCCTCCTGGCAAAAACTCCCTTCTTTCCAGAGGTGTCTGCATTCGAGCCCATCTAAACCAGGTCTCCTGGCTGAGCCAGCCCTTCTCTGGCCTGAGTTTAGTAGAGGATTTATTCTGAAAATTTTATGAAATGATGAGACCTAACTAAAACCTCTGATTAAATACCCTGAACTCTGAGAAGGTGCTTTGATAGCTATGGAATGTGTGATACAGGAATCACAGAGGCAAGAGCCAAAGGGATAGGACAAGGTAAAAACCAGATGTAGGTCATAGTCTTTCTTAGCATTTAATTAGCTAGAAAATATTACTGGAATTTATTATTATTTATTATATGAATAATTTCCATAGCAAATTAATAAGTTTTTTTTTAATTTATAACAAATAAGAGTTAAATTTGGCACTGCTTTGTGAAATCATGGCACCCAGTTGGAAGGTTTGGAACTAAATGTGTCCCTATTGTAAGTGCAAATCAATTATTTTCACCGACTGCTAACTCATTTATTCTCGTCGTGAATTCTCCCCTCTTGGTTTTCACATCCAGGCAGATCTGACCAGCAGCATTTCTTGGAGGGGAGAAAAGCCTTTCATTCAAAACAAAACATCTGAACAATTGAGCAGATTGAGCAGGTGGGGAAATGACCACAAAAGGCATTTTTGAGTTTCCAATTTCCAGTGGCTCAAACAAAGCATATCAGAGTCAGGGCTGTGCCGGGCCTGAGAGCTGCAGCTCCCGAGGACGGGCTGTGCCAGGATCAAACCCCAGGATCAAACCCCAGGATCAAACCCCGGGCTCCAGGATCACTGCACAGGGAAAGTCTCCGGGAGTTTCACGTAGTTCCCATCAGGCAAACACGGCACCATGAATTTCACATGACCCTGATGGCAAACCAAGCTGTATCTGATCTTTTTTAGGTGTTTACAAACCCACCACAGATTGTGCTGCTCGTCTGCCCAGGCTGGGGCAACACAGCTGCAGCTCACATGAAAGAATCAGGAACCTCAGAAATCCTCAGGATATAGAGTAGAGCTTCTACCAAAGTTTAGTTTTAGGTTGCAAATATTAAACTCTCAGACTATGTTTGGGTCCCAGCAAAGAGTTAAATAGAACTTAATTCTTTTAATGATTTCACTTGTTTGTTCAGTGAGTGTCTCTCAAAAGAGAACTAATTCCCTCACAGGTTTAATGGTTTGACCACATCGCTTTATTTTTACTTGATTGATTGATTGATTGAAAAAAGTGTCCTGAATTTGAACATAATTGTTTCTTTGGGAGTAGTAAGTATATTCCTAGTTCTGTTTCAATTTCTTATTTAACATATTAGGACCCTTTCAACATCCAGGCATATAACTTTTTTTTCACACTCCACATTAGTATACGAGGTTCACCCTAAAATTCTGACTGTTCAGCATTTGTGTAAGATGTAAAGAGAAAAAGGCCAACACTCAAGAGAGTAGAAGTAATTTTTTTTTCATTAGAAATTGGGAGCAAAAAGATTTAGAACCAAATTCTATTCCAAATTCATTCCCCCCATCCACCACATAATCACGTATATCCAGCCCAAACTGAATGCAGAGCCCTGCTCTGGACTCACTTTGTGTCACTGGAATGACAGGCAAATGCAGGGCATTGAGCATTATCACTATAAATAACAAAAGAAGATATGTAATTTGACCTTACAGCTTTTCTCTTTATTAAAGCAGGTACAGAGTTGCATTGAATTTTATTCTGGTCACAGCTAATGAAACATTGCTTGAAAACCAGTGTGAGAGTAACTTCATGTTTTTACACACACCCACATCGATGACAGTTGTTCTCACAATTCAACTGCAAAGGTAAACTTTGTGCACAAAGCTTTTCTCTGGCTCTAATTTTGGGCTATTGCAGGATTTCAGTGAGGAAAAAACCATACTGTTATCAAATATGATCAAGTCTCCCATCCAATAGCCCTTGGGTACAATTTGGGTGATTTTATTTGACAGAGGAAGAACAATTAGTATGGAAAGACACATAATTTTTCTTGCATCTTCCAAGAGTTACCAATGGAAGGCTGTGGGAAAAGTGGGAAAGCAACATCACAGTGTCAGAGCTGCACAGGGTTACACTCTGGACAGATAAGCAGAGAGTAACAGTTTGAAGAACCACTAAAAAACCTATAATTGTATTCTTAAATATATTTTATAAATGCTACATATGATTCCTTCTGAAGAACTAAGCACAGCTGAATTCAAACACCTTACAAAACAGTGCCAGGTGCTTTGGAACAGGGATGTTGGTGCCATGGATTTGATCTTACAGACTGATTTCTACTCTGTTATTTTAGTAGCAATGAGAACGACCTGTAGGAATCAGCCAGTGTAACATATCATTTGAAAAGAAAGAAAAAAAAAAAAAAAGCCCAAATAAAATGCTGTTTAAAAACTTCCATAAAACTCAAAACAGATCTCTGGTGTTTGCACTTCTCTGTCTGGTTTGCCTGCACATGGACTGCACAGTCCTACCACAAGCTGTCCTGAGTGGCTTTGGGAAGAGCAGCTCAGGAGACCCTGTCAGAGACCAGCCCAGACGTCCCAACTCCTGCTCTTGGCCAGCAGAATCTTATTTGTTATGGGAAAATAAATCAATATTTGGAGCTGAGCCACTGTTTGGACAGGGATTTTCCAATTCCCCCACTGTGATTAGTAAAGGTATTTGGAATCTTTTGCCTGCTTTATGCTTGGACTCTTCTCAGATTCATTTCCAAACTACTTTTTCGAGACTAATTTTTTCTAGGACATGTTTTAATTACAGGGGCTTTTTCACATGCTGGTTTAGAAAGCAGGGTATTTCATGACCTCCATGCACTACAAAGCTCCTACAATGTAAGTTATGAGGGTAATACAAGATTAAGAATGAAGGATTCGGGAATTCTCTTTCTGACTCTTTCACAAATTCCTTGTGAGACTGGTGTAAAATTGGTGCGTTCGTGTCCTCAATTTTCCTGTCTGTACCTGCATCTTTCTGACAAAAAAATCGCTGCTGCACAAGGTTCCTCCTGAAGGAGAAATCTGTAATCCTAATTAGGAGATACACTGGAATACAGCAGTAATTTAAACATCATTCTTTAAATTGCAGCAACACCGCCCTGGCTCTCCTGCACCGCGGCAGGCAGAGTTTAAGGATGGGGATTAGCTCCTTCATGCCTGGGAGAGCTCTATCTCCAAAACTGGACTATTATTTAAACAGATATAAATACCTTCAGTACATCTTATCTTTCAATCTACCCTGCCTTCCAGCCCCCACAAACTGAACTCTTGTTGGAAGCTTTGTTATTAAGAAAGCAAGAAAGCAAGAAAGAGAGAAAGCAAGAAAGAAAGAGAGCAAGAAAGAAAAGTATTTGAGGACATCTTAAGTCCTCCAGCAGTTCCACTCTCGACAGCACTGGGCTCTGACTGGGAACACTGTTTGCAAGTTTGGGTAACATTGCACGGCCTACAGCACAACAAGAAAATAGGATCTAACGATGTGGATAAGTTTCGTAACTATACAAATAGTAGAATAAACAGCCACGGGAGGCTGGAGTAATCACCGTCACGAGGGACAGTCAAGACAAGATCTAACGTCGATCTTGCCTGCAAGGACTTGAGTCATGCTGGTGCAGGAGCTCACCCAAGAAAATCTATTTTAGGGTCTCATAAAAACGGCTGAACTGCACTGCACAAATCAAAAAGCAAATGGGGGAAATCTGTATCAGGACCAACAGTGCCCTGCTCACGACTGCACGGCTCCTGGGGGCGCAGGGAATGTGTAACAAATGTCAGGGAGAGCTCCAGCTGGTGGGCCTGCAGGAGGCTCTGATCTTGAGAGTCAAAAAAAGCAGAACAGTTCTTTCAGTAGAAAACATGTTTTCCTTAAAGAAAGACTGGAAACAAGCAGCAAATTGCAGATTTGTCCTGCAGCCCACTGCTGTTTGTATTGGAATGTATAGGAGCAAATTCAAGGCCACTGTCTTTATACTGGAAATCCCTTTTGTGCTCAGCTGTCAGAGCACAGGCAGTTAAGGAGTTTCTTTACCAGGCACAGGGAATCGGGATCTAAAAAATTCACGTTTAAATTTGGCCTAACAGGAAAATGGAAAATGCTGAGTAAGACATGATCATTTGCCCTACTCCCTCCACATAACCAGCCTGGGACTGTTCACTTCTTACAGACCTTGACATGGCAGCACACAGTGGGGAATAACAGAGCTGGGAGCCCCAGCAGGGCTGACGTGTTCAGCAGCAGGCTGGAGAGCCTTGGATCTCTCCAAAACAAAGTTCTGGCCTGCTACAAACTTCCTCCTCCTCTGCCACCCCCCCCTTGTCCATCACTTGCCCCCAGAAAATGCACACACACAGAAGCAAACAGTCCTCATCAGAGAATTCTATCTGCAGTTTTTAGAAAAATGTCTCAAGAGCAAAGGGAAGGGGGTTGTTCAGGAGCCTCTCACCTGGCAGGGTCTCATGGGAGCTTCCTGAGCAATGACCGAAATTACCGACATCCAACAGAAATGCTACTTTCTCATGTTTATTCCTGTAAACTACAAACATAAGAAATGCTGAATCATAGAGAATAGAAACTCTGTAAAGAAAAAAACCCCAAACACAAACAAAAACTCATTCAAAGCTTCCTCCCTTACTTTTTCTTCCTCCCTCCCACTTCAGACTTGGTGTTATTTGCCAAGGATTGGTCATGGTTTGGATAGCACATCTTGCTCTACACGTTCAGAACAGCATGAAGTGCAAAAAAAACCCCAACACAAACACCTCCTCCCCAAACAACACCCAAGCGGCAGCTAAACCAAGTGATTAGAGGAAATAAAATGAGGCAACAAGAACTGGCTAAAGCTTCCAGCTCTGCTCCTTGCTGGGTTTCTCTTGAGGGTTTTGGTTTTGGTTGTTGATTTTTTTTCCTTTCTCTGAGTCAGAGAAAGCTAAAAGACCAACAAAAATCCCTATCCCTGATCACAGCAATGAGCCAGAATCAGCTGGAATTTCAACCCTGTGTTTAATCTAACTTTAAACATGCCTCCAAAATAAAACAAGCTACTTTTTTTTTAACCTAGTCATAAAGTTTATTAAAATTGTTCATTAATGCTTCAAATGTAGCAAGAATGCATAGATCCCAAAATATACATATGTATTTTCTTATAGAAATAGATTATTCTTTATAATAAAAAAAACTGTAAGAACATCTTTAACAGATTACTCAATCCATGACTGACAGTTACACGAGATTGCATCATGTACACAGCATTCCCAGCCATGCTTAAAGGATTGCATCACTTTGCCCTTGCTCTCCTCTCGCTCTTTTAAATAACCCCAGCGCCCAGCAGCCTGCAGAGCCCGCCCGGGGCCGGGGCCGGGGTCCCCCCGCGCCGCCCGCCCCCGCAGCCCCCGGACCCCGCTCAGAACCCGCGCGGCGGCGGAGCCTTCCGCCAACATGTCTGTAAAGACACACGCACACACAAAAAATAATCCAACAGCAACAACACAAATTAAAACCAACCCCGCCCGCCCGCCCGCCGCGGGCTCTCGCCCCCCCTCGCCCCGGCCCCGGGAGCGCGGAGCGGGGCCGGGAACCGGCGGCTCCGCTCGCCCCGCCGCCCGGCCGGGGGTCAGCAGCGAGGCGAGGAGGCGAGCAGTGGCTCGGGCAGCTGTTTGAACAAGTTCCTGAGGGTGCTCAGCTCCCGGGAGAGCTGCTCCACCTTCTTCTGCAGCCGCTCGTTCTCGGCCGTCAGTTCCAAGACTTTGTGCTGCGTCTCCAGGTTGCGCATTTTGGCTTTGTCGCGGCTCTTGCGCACCGCGATGTTGTTCCTCTCCCGGCGGAGCTTGTACTCGTCGCTGTGCTTGTCCACGCACTTCTTGGGCTTGTTCTTGCCCGCCGGGGCGGCGGAGTAGCCTCCGCCGGCAGCGGCGGATTTGGAGGACTCGGAGGGGTTGGGGGTGCCGGGGGGGCTGGAGGAGGACGAGGTGGACAGGTTCCCGCTGCTGCCGCTCGGCACCGACTGGTAACCCAGGTAGGAGCGCACGGTGCTGCCGTAGGGCGAGGACATTCCCCCCGGTCCCGGCCCGGCGCCCCCTTCTTCCTTACGGGGCCCTTTGCAAGAGTCCAGGGTCTCGAAGACCGGCTCCACTTTGGTTTCCACGATCTGGGGCGGGAAGCAGCCCGGCAGCCCCCCCGGCTTGTGGCTCTGGCTGGCGCAGGGGTGGCTGTGCCGGGCGAGGCTGATGTAGGTGTAGTCGGGCTTCTTGCTGCCGCCGCTGCCTTTATAGTCCTCGGCGAAGAGATCGGAAAGGAAATCTTGGCCGGCGCCGCTGCTGCACGGAGGCTCAAAGTTGCCCCCTGCTGCTGCCGCGGGAGGCGGCGGCTGCGATGCCAAGGGCTCCAGGTACGGGCTGAAGTCGATGGCTCGCTCGTGGTCCCCGACGGTGAGCTCGGTCATGGAGCGGCCCCCGGCCGCCCGCGGGTGCAGCTTGTTGAGAGCAGCCAGACAGTCCGCCTCGTAATAGAAATTAGCCACTTCCATGGATTTAAAGGCGGGCGGCTGGATGGGGAGGCATGCTGCGTCCCAGGCCACCAGGCGTTGCATTAAAGCAAAGGGGGATGCGGGGAGGAGGAAACGACGCAGGGGGCCCCCCCCGGCAGAGGGTCAAGCTGCCGCCGTCGGGGTGGGGGCTCCAGACCCTGCCGCAGTCTCTGGCGTGGGCACGGCCCCGCGGCGCTGCCCACCCGGGCTGGATCAGTCCCTGCGGCGCGGCGGGGCTTCACCGCTCCGGCAGCTGCGGCGGGGGCTGGCGCGTCTCCTCCGGACCATCTGGTTCTGGGTCCCGTGTCCTAAAGTCTCTGACTTAGGAAAGTTCCTCTCCTCAGTTATTTATAGGGGCGGTGGATCCCATAGCAACAGGCGCGTCACCGCCTGGCCGCCTGCCACGCCGCACGCTCGGCAACTGCTGGCCCCGGCCCCGGAGGAGGCTCCTGGGGCGGGTGCGCCGGTGCGGTGCGGTGCGGTGCCCGCCGGGCCGCCCACAACACACCCGGCGAGGGAGGGAGGGAGGGAGGGGCGGCTGAGGACCTGCAGGTGCGGGAGGTCGGGGCTAGCCGCGGCCAGGTCCGGCGGGGACAGCGGCGGGGACAGCGGCGGCCAGCGCTCGGCCTCGGGGACACAAGTGTGCCGGGCTCTGCTGCTGCTCCCGCCGAGCCGGCCTGGGCTCCGCTCTGACACCGGAGAGCGGGGCACTGCCCGGGGCTGGCAGCGGGACTGGGCACAGATCCCCCTGGGTCTCGTTTTACCCTTGGGGACATCAAGGCGGGAGGGATTTTTCCAAGTTCTTTTGGCAAAGCAGGGGGAAAGCTGCAAACCAAAGACGGATCCCGTTACTCTCCATCCCGTGCTTGCTTTGGTAAATCCCACTGGCAGGCAGAAGTGTCCCCAGGGACGTGCACAGAGCCGCTTTCCAGTGGCGAGCCCTGGGCCGAGCGATGAGGAGCTGGAGCAGGGCACGGCACTGCTCCGGGCTCCCTCCTCGCCGCTGAGAACATCCACAGGGCAGCGAACCCAGCGCTCCCTCCCCAGCATTCGTGCAGGGATGGGGCCCTGAAAGTTTGTCTTGGTGTATTTACTTTGCAGGATATGGTGCAACTGTGAGGGCACAGACGGGATAGGGGATCCACACATGAAACCAAAGGGGACCCACCGGGCGGGACGTGGCTCAGGAGGAAAGTGAGAGACGTGCAGGGGAACGTGGAGCCCAGAGTTTTTCAATCTGTGGGGTAAGTTTGGGAAGGAAGACTGAATCTTGATGTCCGTTTTAATTAAAGACACCCACCTTGGGAATCAAACTTATATTTTCACTCTCTTACTCCCACATTTACCTGTCTACAAGCTGGTGATTCATCCCCAGAATAAAGGACATTAATTTAAAACAAAACATATAATTAAAGGAAGTAGGAGTGTCCTCGCCTCAGTAAAGAAGACCCAGCACTGCAGGGAAAATGACACTGCCTCTTAGAATAATGTGAAGCAATCCTGCGGTGTGGGAAATATTGTAACGTTAAGCCAGAGGAACAGGTATTGCATTATATGATTCAAACAGTCAACTGTTCTTAATGTTCAAACCTCAGAACTCTGAAAAGAGGAAGAATTCAAGAATCACTCAGTGGATCATCGGACTTTTTTTTTTATTTGCTTTTTCTGTTCATGTTTTAATAGGATTTTTTTTTCCATAACAAAAGCCCCCTAACAGGTTTTCGGGCCTCAAATATTTCTAGTTCCATCTTTATCTATCAAGTTAATCTTTGGTGAATGCACCAGAGATTAAATTGGAGCTGGGCCTGGCCAGAGAGCTGGGTCTGGAGGTTGTAGTTGGAGCCCATACCTTCATAAATACAAACATCTGTATTGGGTGCAAATACTGGCAAGTTGCAGTGAGCCAGGGCTTGTTCTTCTGGCTGTTTACTGCTTCATCCTGCACCTTTATCCTGCATTCTGATCTGGCAGTTACATCCAGCGGCTGCCCTAACTGGCCCTTCCAACCGAACTCTTAAAATCAGTCTCATGTGCTTCCTACCTCCAAACTGTCTCAGGGACCCACAGGCAGAAGGTCTCCTGCGTGGTGACCTGCTACGTGCACGGTTGGTCTCTCTTGGCCAGTCGTTGGCTAAAATCAAACGCTAAAGCTGGTTGGTAAAATTCCTGAACAGCTTTTCAAGATATTTTTGGAGATCTAAATTTGCCCTCTTCGAATTTCTGCCCTTATTCTCTGCTGCTCTGCAGCAGAAAGTTGTATTCCCACCTGGGCTGATCTTCCCCAACAAAATAAAATGCCTGTGCAACTGTCATGTGAAACAGATTCTATCAGGGATGGTGTGGCCCACACCTGCTTTCCCGGCCAGTGCTGAGTAATCCCGCAGTCACCGGGATCACATGGCAGCTGGGTGGTAATTCAGGTTGGATGCCCAGCTTGTCCCCTCCTTCCCTTCTCCCCTTCACCTCCCTGCTGTACCTGGATGTCTTTAAACTTCCTCCAGCTCACCTCAAATCCCAACATCCGCTCTCATGTAGCCAACATCCATTCTCAGCTTCTCATGGGAACCTTGTTGGCGAGACTAACCACTTATCCAAAACCCCAGCATTCGGCAAGCAGGTTTTGAGCTAACTCTGGTCTCTTTTAAATTGTTTCTGCACTTGTCATAACAAATGCATGGCCAGAAGTGGGGGTTTTGAGATGGGAACAGGTGCAGAGCAAGACTCGCACCGCATGATTGAGAGGAGGTCTGGGCACACCAAGCTCTGTCCCTGCAAGTGCCTGGCTTGGCCTGGCCAGATATGCAGAGGCTGCTAATAATTGTCCTGAAAAACCTCCTCAGAGATGCTTTAGATAGGAAAAGAGATGCAGACATTCCTGGCGAAAGGATCCAGGCACTGGCAGCAGCCCTTCCGCAGCTTGTCTCCCAGAAGAGCCATTTTCGACTGAAAAGCAGCACTTCTGTGAAAAGCTCCTTCCTACTACTGATTTCATGGATTTTTTTTCAGAACTATTCAGTTGAGGAAGGAGACAGCATAACTCACAAATTACTCAGTAAGAACATAACATTTTCGAGGAAAAAAAAATCTGATGCAATAGCATCCAGATTCCTCTACATTCATGGGTGAAACAATACAGAAATGAGGAGAGGAACAGGAGGAGACCAGTGTGGTGAAAAGGTGGAGGGAAGAATGTAATCCTCACTGCTCATCTCTGTCATGAATTAAATTCTGCTCTCCAGTTTGCCTTTTGTACTGTAGAAGCCACAACTTTCCAGCTCCAGGCTCGGACCTACAATAAAGCATTGCAGAGGCATTTTCTTCCTGGAAATTGTCTTCTTTTCCAGGATTTCTTGCAAGCTTTCTACTTCATGCACTTCAGGTCTGCAGCAGCTGTCCCTGGAATGACACCAGTTTTGGGGGGATGCTGTTAGTTTAGTGGTGATGGCTCAAACACTGAAGTGTTTGTCAGAAAGTCTATGGACTGAGGGTCATGCTGTAAAAAGAGGCTGGCTGAAATTTCTGATGCTTCTTGGTGCAGTTTTGTCCCATTTATTATTATTATTATTATTATTATTATTTCCCTTGCAGTAGCTCTTAGCAGGTCGGTAAGATCAGAGCTGCATCACACTGAAGGTGCTGAGCCACAGGGCTGCAGCCTGGAACAGCACAAGAGGGGCAGAGCTGGGGCACAGGGAAAGGAAGGTGATGCCAGAAGTTGACAGTTGCAGCAATGCCTGGGGTGCTGTGGGCAGTGTGTTGGAGGGGAGCCGGAGAAGAAGTGAGGGGTTCCAGAGCACAATGTCTCTGCAAACAGGGTGGTGTGAGAGGAGAGCACAGAGGTGGTGTGAGGAGGTCTCTGGGGGGTAGGAGGGGACCTTGCCTAAAAGACTGACTTAAGTAGTGTTGCAATAAAGGCTGCAAAATAGAGAAGTAAATTTGAAATTTATTTCTGAGCATGGCAAGTGCTCTCTTTTCCTTTCCTAGCCCCAGGTCCCTCTTTATTCAGCCGCACACCATGCGCCAACAACTCACAAGTTGTACCTGGCAGAGGCCAGGTTTGAATCTATCGCTCTCTACTTGCTGTAAAACACCAACACTTACAAAATGTCAGAGAGGGACAATGTCTCAACTCCAAGAGAGGTTGGCTCTCCTTCCGTCTGCCCCAGCTCTCAGACCAGTCTCGACACTTTGCTTCATTTTAGCATCAAAAACGATTGCAACACGCTTTCCGCCTCCTGAACCCGCTGCTGGATGCTCTGCCTGGCAGTGCCGGGGCCCAAAGCTCCCCAGGCAGTCCCAGGCCCTGTCTCCTGAACTCCTTCGCTTCTTTTGTTACAGACCAGAACCCTCCCCCCCGAATGCTCCCTCACCCTATTCCCATGTGACATGGTGATGCTCAGGTTTTTGTTGGTCTTCTGCTGATTTTCTGCTCACCTCTGACCCAGCAGGCTTGGCCTTTGCAGCGCTGGGTTGCTCAATCCCCCTTTATCTGCACGTTGCTCTTTGCCCTACCGAGAGCCGCGGAGACGACACCTGGAGATTGGCACCGGTGGGACAACATGAGCGAAATACCTTCCCTGGCCGCACGGAAAATTTTCCAGAGCAAATTTTTAGGTCTGAGCACCCAGTCTGGGGCTCTGCAAAGGAAAGAAAGGAGGTAGAGCCAGAGCACACAAAGGCCCGTGGAAGGGAACAGTGACAGAGCAGAAGCCACGGTCTCTGTCCTGCATGGCAGAGGGAGTCCATGCTGGAGCAGTTCTGCTGGCAAGATGTGGGCTGTCAGTCTGAGCAGGGACAGGGAGAGGTGACTTTGTATCTTACAAAGCAGCCCATTTCCTTGTGTTCCAATAAAAATGGCAGAAAGGCTGCTGTCTATTAGCTTTCCAGAAATTCTCCATAGTTGTCTGACATTTCCTAGGTAATCACAGCCTCCTGCTTTGATGAATTTGGTACAGATTGTGTATTAATGATCTCTTGTGTAAGCATTCGAAAGATTCATCAAGGGAAGAGGAATGCTATCCTTCCAGGGTATCCTGCCAAGTGTCAGAAGCTCCCAGGAACAGAACTCGATTATTCCTTCAGGAAATTTCTAAAAGAGGGAAACTATTCCAAGGTCCTGAGGCTGCAGGACAGATAGCTGGAACTCCATGGGGTGTATGGCCAGGGGCAACACAAACCAAGGAAATCTGAGAGGGGAGTGGGCCCAAGTGGAGAATTAGAAGATTTTTTTCTTTATTAAAAGCATTAAAGATTTGTGTTCTAGACTGTACAAATATTTGTTTTCCATCTGCTCTAGTCCTGTGTGGAGCACCACGGGGAAATCAGGGCTGCCAGGGAATCAGTTTGGGCTTGTCAGTTGTGAGTCCTGGCACTGGAACAGCGCCGGGGCTGATCTGTGTCACCTGGCTGGGCTGGGTGACGGGGGACCAGGTGGGGTAACCACGGTGTCCCGTCCTCCTCGTGCTCCTCAGTCCCTGTCATCTCCCCACCTTCGCATTTACGGCCTTGGACGGGAGCCGTGGGAGTGGCTGTTCCAGCTCCGCCACCCATTGACACTTTCCCAGGCCGGCGAGAGCCCAGCGAGGAGCGGCCCCAGTTGCTTCTCCCGCGGGGCCTCGGGGCTCGGGCGGGCACGGCGGGGCGGGGCCGGGGGAGCGGGGCTGGGGCGGCCCGGGCTGCGGACACCCGCGGGGGATGTGAGTGCGGGGCCTCAGGGCCGTGCCGGGCGGAACCAGTGCGGGGGGATGTCCAGCGAGGAGCGCGGCAAGCCCCGCTGTTCGGGGATGGCTCCGGGACCGCGGCCCTGCGAGCTGTCCCCGTGTCCCGACCGGTCCCGGCGGGGCCAGAACTGCACCGGCACCTCTGGCCCCGCCCACCGTCGTGGCCCCGCCCACAGAACCACCCCTATAATTGCCCCTCCCATTGAAACAGGCCCCGCCCACTCCCGGCCCGGGAGCGCCGCCGTGGCCGAGCCTGGAGCGCCACCTAGCGGGAAGTTCTGGGGGCGTTCCAGCCGTGATCCAGGTGCGTTCCCGGGGCGTTCCCGGTGTATTCCAGGTGTGTTCCAGGTGTGATCTAGGCGTGTTCCGAGTGTGCTCTAGGCGAATCGTGCCGCGCAGAGCCGGGCCAAGCCTGTGCACTGACCCCCCCGCTTCTCCCTCCTCCCCAGGGAAGGAGGAACACAAGGGACAGTCTCCTGCCGTGCGCTGGTTTGGCTCCAGGGAAGGACCAAACCTCTCCCTCGGTGGTCCCGTCACACTGAGCTGAGGTGAGAGCCGCTGACATTGCTGACATTGTGGTTTTGGTACGGGCGAAACTAAGGCAAAACCATTTTCCGAAAGAATTTGATAGTCCATGCAAAGCCAAACTTCGGTAGCAATTTGCTGCTTTTCCTTCCTCCCCACAGCCCTTTTGCCCTGACAAACCAAGATCACCAACACACCTTGAAGGTCACTTGGGAAATGCTCCCAAGAACGTGTTTCAGATAGAACCAGATGTATCTTCCTCTGACTTACACATTTGTAACAGGGACATGGGGACACCTATCTCAAACCCACTGAGAGTGTTCTGCCCCCCCCCAGATGAGTAACTTCTGTGTCAGCAGCAAATTTATAGTTTCCAGAGTTTTTGAGATATATTTATTTATGTCTCTATAAAACTATATGATGAACCCAGGACTCACTGAATTCCTGAGCCACTATTTCAGTGCTATTTTATTTGATATTCAAATAAATCTGTTGCAGAAATTATTTTTGATATTTTTAACGTAGTACTTCGGTCCTGCTGCGGGGGGTTATCCACGGGTTTTGCCGCGTGGGGATGTGTTTGTCTGGGATCACTGAAAGCACATGGGTCACCACATGCTATTGTGAATGAGTTTTTCTTCTGTGACCATACTCAGACTGTGTCAATACAAACTTTCAGGCGCAGCATACTCCCTTGAGATGGTTCCTTTTTATCTGCACAATAGTGGCATTCAGGATTAAATATATGGATTCTTTTAATTTTGCCTGTCTAGTTCTCCACCGGCGGTGGGTTTATTGTCGCGATTGTCGCGGGGGATGCTGCGGGAACACCGCCCGCGCCGGAAGGGAGCGCGCGAGGCACCGGGGACAGGGGGCGCGGCCGGGACCGCCCCGCACCGCTCGGAACCGAGGCCGCCCGGCACCGCCCCGCACCGACAGCCCAGGACCGCCCCACACCAGCCGCCCGGGACCGCCCCGCCCGGCTCGGAACCGCCCCGCCCCGCCCGCCTGGGACCGCACCGCACGGCCCGGAACCGGGACTGCCGCGACCGCCCCGCCCCGCCCCGCCCGGCACCTCCCCGCTCCAGCCCCGCTCCAGCACGGCCCCGCCCGGAGCCGCCCCGCACCGACCGGCACCGCCCCGCTACTCCCGGGCACGCACGACCCGCCCCGCCCCGCCCGCCCCGCCCCGGCCCGGCCGCCGCCCGGCCCCGCCCCCGCTGCGCCCCGGCCGTGCCGCCTCGCCATTGGTCGCTGCGCGCGGGGCGGCGCTGCCCATTGGCACGTCGGGCGCGCGGCGGCGGCGGCGATTGGCGGGGCGCGCCGTGGGCGGGGCCGCCTTGCCCGCCCCGCCGCAGCGCGGCCCGTTGCGGACGCGGCCGGGCGGGAGCGCGGGCCCTGCGCGCCCAGCGGGGCGGACATGGCGGGCAGCGGCGCGGCGGCCGCGACGCCCAGGGACGAGCCCCCGGAGGAGCCCGAGGGCGGCGGGCGGCGCTGGGGCGCGCAGCACGCCGGGGCCCGCGAGCTGGCCGAGCTCTACTCGCCAGGTGAGGCGGCGCGGCCGCGCGGGAGCGCGGGCGGGGCCCTCGGGCCGGGCGCTCGGGGTGGCTCCCTCGGGCCCGGCTCTCCCCGGGGCCCCGCTCCCCCCGAGGCACGGTGGTCCGTTCCGGCGCGGCTCCTGGAGCCCTGAGGGCGGGGATGGGCCGGGCCCTGCCGGGCGGGTCCCCGGGGCTGCCGCCCCCGGCCCGGCCCGGGCAGCGCGGGGCTCCCGGCGGGGCTGGGACCGGGCCGGGTGTGCGGCCCCGAGCGTTTCGAACCAGAAACGGCCCAGAACGGGGCGGGGGGAGGTGTTCTTTTTAAAAACTGGCAAACAAAAAGCGAGGCTTTCCTTCTAAAAGCGGGTCTGGTCGCTACACGAGGTAACGACAGAAGCTTTGGCTGAAGAACGTTTATTCAGGGAGCTGCTCTGAGGTCTCCAGGCCTGGCCCCTCAGAAAGGGGTGGAGGGATGCTGGAATTCCTGTTCTAGTCTTCCTGGAGCATGGTACACATCAAACAGGCATCAATTTGTCGTTCGAGTGCTTACTGGATGACTATTCGATCGTGCTGTGGAAATAGCTGCAAACTCCTTATAATTAGGCGTAGTTTGTGTTTAGCTCACAGTGTGAGCAGTGCTGGGTGTTCCTGCCCTTCCCAGTGAATCCATTTGCAGGTGAGGAATTAGGAAAGGGAAGACCCGTTTTCAGCTCTTCGTGGTTTCCAGCAGGTCAGCTGAGCTCAGCTCACACAAGGCAATTCCTGCACAAGTAGGTTCTTGCTCACACAGAGCCAAGGGATGATAAGGAAACCAAGGCCTTTGTTGGTTTGTCCGGCAAGTTGTTTGGGGCAAGTCTTCAGCTGGTTTTGGTCGCCTCCCATTTGCCTTGAGAAGGTGCTTTGTGACATCTGGACACACAGTTCTGGTCCAGCTGGGTCTGGTTCCTGTTTTACACAAAAGCAATCCCTGACTTTGGCTCATGAGGAAAAGGTTTTCCTCCCCAAACAACTCACTGCCCTTATCGTTGGCTGTAGAGGGAGGTTCCTGGGCAGTCTGTGAAGCAGCACATGTGCAGTGATATTGTGTCAGAGAGCTGTGAGGGTGTGTTGGATACACAGATTTTTTCTGGCATTACATAAATAATTTGCATAAACAATGTCAGAATATGTATTATGGAGGAAGCACATGATGTCCAACTTCTGAATTCATTCGAGCAGGGATTACATTTGATTGTGCAGAGTGAGTATGACAGGAATATCTCCCTGATTTCTTTAAGCACACTCTTTGTGGCTTTGTCACCTCATTCCTTCAGGCAAGACACACTTCTAGATTTGAGTGCCCTTTAAACACAAGTAATTGGTGCTGACTCAGCTCCTTGAGTGATTTGCCTTCCCAGTGCAGAGCTGAGACTGCATTTTTGGACTCAGGTATCTCAACTGCCATGCTGGGATCCCAATGTTCAGAGTACAGAAGTGTTTGCACACACTCAGCTCAGGGGACTTGCCATGGAGAAGCCTCATTTCCCGCAGCCAGCTAATTGTACCCACTTAGCTCCTCTAATCAGGGTGTGGTTTTCTTATGCAGGAAGCGAGTGTTAATTAACTCTTACTTTCATTACTCCAGGGATCTCTTTATAGAATCGCCCACATTGTCACCTGATGCTGCTGTCAGATATGGCTGTTCCTGTGTCTTAATTTAATTTCACGATTCTCTCCTCTGCTACTGCAGAGGCTGTTAATTTGTATACTCGGGGTCTTTCTAGAGCAAAACTGGCCTGTAGAAGTCTTTGTTCACGCTTTCAAATATTGCTTTGTAGGCACATTGGAGGTAATTCTGATCCTCCTTTTATGTTCCTACTTCCCTGTTTGTTGTATGGTACACTTGAGAGGGAGGACTTGATTTAGCATTTAGGAGGCGAAATTTGATCAGGCAGTAGGTCAGGAGGGAGGAGGAGTAGGACAGAAGCTCTTGTCCTGAACACATGCTAGGCCTGAGCGTGCCTGGGAGAGCACATGCACCTCCCTGGAGTCCTCACTCAGTGTTCCTTGGGTGTGGCTTTGCCTCTTCAGGAGTGGGGAAGGGGCTGCTCTGGGGAGCCCTGGGCAGGAGGAGGCTGTGCTGGCTGACCCTGAGCGTGTCAAGAGCTGACTGCAGCCCGGGGCCCTTCTGGCCACAGTGGCAGCTCAGATCTCCTGCCTGGCCTTGGGCATTAAAGGTCTGTTCCTGATTCCTTAATCCACATGGGCCTCACCCTGAGCGTCCCCTGCTCTTGGCCTCGGAGCCTCGTGAGGATCCAGCAGTGATGAACAGGCAGCAGCTTTCTGCTGCTAATCTGATATTCAAAGTGTTACTGTACTCTGATCTGCCTGTTCCCTTTCTGTATTCATTAATGATTTTTTTATGGAGGTACAAAGTAGTACAGCAAGGTGCAGGAGAGAATTTGTGCCAGTTCTTTCTCTTTGCTTATTCTGTCCTTTGTCATCTCAGAGTGGCTGAGAGTTCCCTCCCTTTGCCTGGGAGCAGGAAGGCAAAAACAAGGCAGCAGTTCAGTGAGAAGCTTCAGAGGGTACACTTGCAACGCTAGACAAGTCATTCCAGGGCCACCAAAATACAGGATGGTGCTTTTTCCTGTTAGTGCAACAGCTTTATTTAAAATCTCAGAGCTTGTAAATATTACAGATCACGAGGAGATTTAAATACGTCTGAGGCCAGAAATTTGTTCCCAGATTCAGCCATTCCAGCAACACTGAATATTGGATGAAATGCAAATTGAGAAAAGGAGGAACATTATGCCAGCAATCTCAGGGAGAAGGAAACTAGGACAATGTGAGGTGATGTCTGATTTGTCCCTGTTATTTGGGCAAGGGCAGAGGGAAGGGGTTAGTGGCGGCTCAGGGAAGAGGGATGTCATTTAACAAAATGAGTGCACCTCCCATGGATAAATAAGTTTCTCTTTCAGTTCCCCGTCAGACAAATGGAGCGAGTCATCCAGGCAGTAGAATGGTCTGTCTGTATTATTTCAGACTCCAAAATGTCCTCTCAAATAAAAGTAAAATGTGCTATTTTCCTTTTTTTTTTTCCCCAACAGGAAAGAGACTACAAGAATGGATCTCTGTCATCTTATGCTTCTCTCTGATCTGTTTCAATTTTTACAATCTCCTCTTTTATTTGCGACTGGAACACACGCCCTCGGTTATCGTTGGGATATGTAAGTAGGAAATGTTCACTGTCCCAAACAAGGCAAGACTGTTGGAATATGGGAAGCAAGTGTGTGATCCTTTAGGTTTGACTTGCTGTTGGAAAGGGTCAGGGACAATTATTGTGTGTGCAAGTGCAGAGCCTCTGAAACTGAGACCATCTGCAAAGTTTGTTACTGCTTTGTGTTTCATGTCAGTGGCTTCTCGGTATCTTAAAGGGGAAGTTTTTGACATAGCTGTGTAAGTTTGGTGGTTTTGGGTAGTCACTGCAAGTGTGAGGACTATTGAGAAGGAAAAGAGCTGTGAAGATGGTCAGAGATGGAAACCAAATACACTGATTGACAAAAACATTTACAAGAACTTTTCAGAAAGCAAAAGCTTGAGAAATGTTATAAAAGGTGGCTTTGAATTGGCTTGATTTCGGGGGACTGCAAAGTGACCATGAGAATTTTGGAGAACTGTGCTTTCATGTCAGGATGTGACATTTGGCCTTTGTCCTCAATGATGACTTTTTTCCAGCAATACAAGACAAGTTGCTGCTTTCTTGTGGTAATAAATGTGACTCTTGGTCTGTTATTACTTCATTGGGTGGGAAGTGAAGGCAGGCAAGCCCAGCAGCTCAGTCTCACCTCTGTGCCTTGGTCTGTAGAGGTGTTTACATTGGCAGGATCTCGGTGGGGCAGAGCTGCAGTGGGAGCTGATGATTCCCCCTTTTCCATGGAGGAGATGAAGAACCAGGGAAGGCTCTAGTTTGCTGCTGTACAGCTTTACTGATAGAATCAAGAATTGCATGGAATTAGCTACAGGAAAAAACTGACTCAGAATGAGCAGGGTGTGAAAAGGGACCCACAACATTGGTTACATCAGTCAAAGTCTAACCCTGGGTACGACTTGGATATTCCTTAACACACAGAGCAGAAAGTATCAGTGTTTACACGAGTTTTGTGGCACAGGATGGTGTGCAGAAGCAGTTGCACACAGACTTTGTTGAGAAGAGGCAGAGAGGGCAGCGGAGCAGGCAGGCACTCACGGAGGCTGACTCGGTCTGTGGGCACTGCCTGGGCACTGCTGGTCCCTGGGTGGGAGGGGATGTGGGAAAAGGAAAGAGGTTTCAGTTTAGAAATCTGAAGGGTCATCTATGCAATGCATACCTTTCATAGCTCTCTGGAAAACTTCTGCTATGGGAAGAGGGAGGGAATAGTATCCAAGCATTTCACCAGTGTCCTCCCATACTTGCAAAGAATACTGAATACAACAGTAACTCTTGTGTTGGGTGTGTATAAACATTTACATGCTTTTGCATTAATTGCCTGGTTAGCTGAAAGGAGAACACACAGTGTCATTCCTTAGGGCACTGTCTGAGGTAGTACAGCTGTTCATTCCTGTGCTTTAGAATAAAAACACATTTTTCTATAAACTGTGTGCGGTGTATGTTTTAGAAGAGAATGCTGCTTGTTTATAGTCACTGCTGTATATTGCTAATTAATTAAACAAACAAACAACCCCCCACCCAAAACACAGCAGCAGGTTCAAGCAGTGGTATATGATAGAAGCTATGAATTTCTCCCAGAGCTGGGAAGTGGCAATTCCTGATGTCTGTGTAAAGGGGGCTGGGGGGAGCAGTGTCCTCCCACTGTGAATCACACCAGCCCTCTTGGCCTCATTCAGTCTTGCCTGCTCTCAGCTGATGAGGTGGAGGTGTTGGGAGGAATGGAGAAGAACATGGCCTGTGAGCTGCTCCTTAGTGACAAGGGCAGATGCAGACGAGAGAATCACCAATAATGGTTAACCTGTAGTGCGATCTATTTGTTGCTGGCTTTCATCTCAAAGTTAATGCTGATAAAAGCTTGAGTTCTCTGATATCCTGGTTACCAGTTTAACTGATAAAGCAGCCAATTCAGTGATAGTATTATTTAAGTAGTAGTGAATGATTAAAGTATCGGAATCTGGATTCTGTGTAAATAAAATGGTGTGGAAATAACTGATAGTGTGTACAATAAAATAATAAGTGCTGCAGGCTATCTTGTTTTGTTGTCTTCAGTACATTATTTCTTCAGGTGAATTGTGAATTATGTCTGTAATTCACAGATTTTATTAGTTTGGGGTTTTTATATTAGGTTTTATTACTTTTTGTGAAGCTCATCTCCATGAAAGCCCTGATTCCTAAATCCTGTGGGTGTTACAGCAGGTATGATTGGGAACACTGAGTCACAGGCAGCTGAGGTGTGTTCCAGTGAGGGCCCTCCTCAAGCGTAGTTTGGAATATTGACCTTTGAGATGAGGTCACAAAATAAACATTCTGCTAATAAAGATGTAGCTCTGGATCGAGTTCACACCAGACCTTTGGAAACTTGAAAGGCATCAGTGATCCACTGGGATGGATCTGCTCTGCTGCACAGACCTGTCCATTGAATGCATTGTTGGCACCCCCTCTTATGCAAATACATATCTTCTTTTAAGAAATGGAGTAGTTTGAACATTCTGCATCATTCCACTTTGCCTAAACCCTGTATCTGTAATTAATTCTTTTTTCGTACTTTTAAAGGAACACTTAATTGTGGCATGAGTAATACTGTGAGTACTGTAATCCAGAGATTCTTGGGACAAAAAAGGTCTGATCCTGCTCTGGCTGGCAGGAAGCAGGTCCTTCCCTCTGTGCTGTGGGAGGCAGGTCTGTGCTGCTGTGCTGAGTCACCCACAGCATCACTGAGGAGAGACCTTCATGGCCTTGGTTAGAATGGCTCCTGCACTGGGGGGTTTCCTGCTGACTAAGGATGATCTTGCTGGAAAGGAAGAGGCATGGGAGTCTCTTGTCTTTCAGTCTGGTTTAGCAGAGATGAGACAACTTCCTTCCCTTCCTCATTGTCAGAAAAAAAAAAAAAAGGAGTGGGCAGAGGATGGATTTCTTTTGTTGCTTCTGTTAAATCCAGTCATGCCCTGTTCTGAATATCCTCAGCTGCTGAGCAGCCATGGAAATGTTCCTCTTTCTGCAAGCTGCCAGTCATGCAGATTTGAATTTGGTATTTTATTGGCATGCACACACATGCACCCAGTAAACTGTGGGCAGCCCTGGCTGGGGGTGGGGTGTGATGGAGATTCAACACCCCCATCTTTTCCCACTGCAGCAGGACACTGTCCCAGCAGTGCCACAGAACCAGAGCAGCCTCGACCACGCTAATAGATGTTTGGTAGTGCCAGGGACAAGGCTGGCAAAGGTGTTATTGTTTGATAAGCAGAAAAGCCTCAGCAAAACACATAAAATCAGGTTTGAAAGCCCTTATACCTTCAGGTGAGTTTGTGGTGTCCAGCCTATTTTTCAATACACTTGAGTTGAGTATGTAGTTTATATATTAATAGCATCTAGGTAAAAAGTTTGGCAAGTTAAAACATGGATCCTGATTTTCATTTCCTCTCCCTCTTGCCTTTGTATAGGGTTTTAAACCCTCTTTTCCAAGTTGGTTGACTTGTTTCAGACATTTGACTTTTATGTGCAGACACATTTGCTCATAACAGAGACTGTGCATTGCAGTCTTAAAAAAAAGAAAGTTAACTTTGTGTTGTAACCTGTTTATATTTGTAAGAACTGCCTCACGTAGGACAGATATCTTTAGGAACATCTTGTGCCACGACACAAGGTACAATTAATTGCTGCTGACTTGAGAGCTGGGCACTGCATTTTTTTTAACTGATTTGAGGTCCACGTTCCTGCAGATGTTGTGGGTTAGGCAGAGAGAGCACACGGGAGGAAATCACTTAGTGAGCTTTCAAAATAGAAACTGGATCTCATAAAGGCCCAGCAGCTCTTTGTTCCAAGCTCAAGCAGCTCTGCAGGGCTGCACTTCATCAGCTGCATTGCAGAGCCAAAGGATGAGTGTGTAACACACGAGAGCCCTGGCACAGGTTGGAGTAAAACCACTCCAGACACATCAGTGCTGAATGAAGGGCGTGCTGGGCATGTGGGGTGGGTGTCCCCATCCTCTGCCTCACAGCTGTAACAATGTTGCTTCATTTTGGAGTTACTTTGTGCACTACAGTGAGTTTCCACTTGAAATTTTGTTTTAAAAGGTCCTTGAAATTACACTAGAAGCCTCAGGTAGCAACAGAAAATGATCTTTTGCAAGTCTTTGTCACCCACTGTCCTACCCACCTGAAGTACCCATCAGTTACTTGGTAGCTGTAGGTAACTTTGTTTTTTCGCCCTAAACTGTATCATCTCTTGCACGTAGAAACTCCACAAGTGGTTAAATAGGCAAAACTTGGATTCTGTGTTGCACTGTGCACAAATGAGTGTGCGTTGCGTTACAGTGTTTGTCTCCTGTCTCCTGTGGATCCTTTGGGCACTACTGGGGAGTTCTCTTGGGAGCCCCGGTCCAGCCCCCATAAGGAGGAGGCTGTTGATCGTGAAAAGTGGAATTATGTGGTACAATTGCTGGTTTGCGCTCGGGCAGGTGATGTTGGCACCAGTTATCTGTTCTTCGTGTCACTTGGATTAAGGGATGGACTTCCTGGCGTGCTGGCAGCTGTCAGGCAGGGCAGAGGGAGAGCTGAGCCCTTCTCCCCTGTGAGGCTCCTGCCCTGGTGCTGGAGGGACACTGGTGGCACGACCCCTTCTCTGTCCCCACTGTGTGCACAGGGGACGTGCTGTCGCTCTCTCTGGCAGCAGCAGGGACAAAGACAGCTCTGTGTGCCTGCCCAGTTGTCAGAGGCTCTCTCCAAGTTACAGACAGGGGACTTTGGCTGAGGATTTAAGAGCTGTAGGTCTCGGTGGTCCTGATCCACTCAGAAAACTGCCTCTTGCACCTCAAACAGACGCACATGTGTTGGGTGTTGCCCTGCTGGAGTGCCTGGGCACAGGGCAGACCCTGAACAGAGCAGTGTGATGGTGGGTTACATCCCATGCCAGCCCAGTGTTCAGGTGCTGGGGCTGTGGGTGCCAACCTGCAGGCACAGAACTACCCAGTGCTCCCAGGGACTGAGCTCACCTTGCTTCATTCTGGGAGTGTTTTAAAGGGATGAAACTGGAGGATTAGTTGATTAATCATACTAATGAAAGTGTTGGATTTTTTTTAGTGGGAGAAAATTTGCTCTTGATTTTCATTTAGTATCCATTGTTCTCTGTACCTTTAATCACCACCTTCTGGGATGACATAAATGCTTTTTCTAGTAATGCATTTACAGGGAAAAGAAGTTCTCACAGTGGTACTTTTTATTTAAGAACCTGAGGCCTTGGTAAAGTTATCGGGACTTTGTCATTTAAATGTGCTTTACAAGCCCTCTGTCAGCTGGAGAAATAGCAGGAACAGCTTGCTTCGTGCAAACACACTAAGGTTAAAGACATGAGAATAAAATTTGGCTGTTCCTATCATTAAGTTTATCAGGCAGTGATTCTTAGCCAAGCTGTGCTTTGGTAGATGAGTATTTGCTTTAGGAGTCACTGCTGTTCAGCCTCAGGGGAGACTGTGCCTAATTCCTTGGGGATCTCCTTTCCCTGGTAGTGTCCAAGCTGGCTCAGCCCCAAGGCCAGGTCAGGTCTGCTGCAGTCAGGGCTGAGCTGTGAGGTGTGGGGTGTGCTGCTCTCAGGGGGCATTGCTGGGACACAAGGATTACACAGCTCCCAGAGCAGGGATTCAGCACAAGGAGAAGCTCAGGCTCCGTGAGAAACGTGCCAGTCCTGCCAAGGGAGCTCCTGTGACATAGCACACACTTTTCTTGCCTCTGGAGAGGACTTGTTTGAAACTGCAGCTATAATGGGATAGAACTACTCTATATAATAATAATAGTAATACATGTGCTATCTGAGCCCTTCTTGTATTTCACAGTTCAGCTGCATTCTCTGGTTACTGCACTGTGAGGTCCATTCTCACTGAATTCTTCTCACCTTTATTAGCCAAAATGATGAACTCTGCTGCTTTCAAGCTGCTACACTTTGTGCTTGTTGGAATGTCCAGATTTTATTTTCTTAGCCTTGTAATTTGCCGTAGTATCAAGCCTCTGCCTTCTCTGTACTGAAAGCCACTACGTGGGGAAGGCAGATGACTAAGGCATTTTATTTTTATAAGCATGTAGTGTTCACAGAGTTCAGAGCATTCTGAGTTGGAAGGAACCCACAAGGATCATCAAGTCCAACTCTTTAGTGAATGGCCCATACAGGGATCAAACCCACAGCCTTAGCTTTGTTAGCACCACGCTTAAACCAACTGAGCTAAGGACAAACAACTGTCACTTCAGCATATTGATTTTTAGAAAACAAGATTTTTTTTCTGTGTAGAGTTAGCTACTCCTCTGATCCTTTAGTGCTGTAACATTCAACTCATTCATACAATCACTGATTAAAAATGACTATACTTCTCAATGATGTTACACAACAGCATCAAGTTTTTTTTTTTCCTCTCCAGAGACTCTAACTGAATTTTTACAGTAAATATGAAACTTTATATGCTCTGCTGTAAGAACTCCAGGTTACAATTTGGTAATTATACCTGTGCAAAGCCAGCCTTACTCTCAGCTCATAAAATTTCGGCAAAGTACATCTTTTTGTTGTAAACACGTGAAGTAGCTTTGTCTCTTGAAGCCCTCATAGTGCAGTGCCTGCTCTCGTGGGGCTCCTCCCGCTGGCCCGGGACCAGCCAGCCCACAGGAAGCGGTTTGTGCTCCCTGCAAGAGCAGCCCTTGGGTGAGGCTGCGAGTTGTTGGGTCTGAGTTTGACTCTTAAACAAGGAAGAGGTGGAGCGGGGCCTTTTCTGTGGCCCAAACCCCCACAGCTTCCCTGGTTTCTGAGCAGGACACAAGCGAGACAAAGCTGTCTTGTGTTAATGGTGTGTTTGGGGCAGTTGCTCTTCCAGTCCTGCGGCCAAGTGGTGACTGTGCTGAGTGCCAGGTCCTGCTCCAGCATGGCCCTGACCCAGAGGAGGCTCCTGTTCCATCATGGTCTCTGAGCCTGGGGACAGGACACACCCCAAGTGTTATGATGCTGGTCATGTATAACCTTAGTACAGTTTTAGCTCTTCTATTATTACTCATCCTGCACAAGTGCAGAAGAGTGAGCAAGCCCTTCTGCAGCACAGCTAGAATGAGATTGCTAGTAGTTAGGTTTTTTCCAATTGCTGAAGTATAATGCATTGCTCCAGGCACCCTCCATTCTTCCCTCTTAGGTTTCTACCAGCTGACATCAAAGCAATATGTGAAACATCTATTGAACCCTCAGTATTTTGCCTCAATTTCTGTTGCTGCTCCTGCAGGCGTTTCAGACTCTAATGGTGCAGCTGCTGGAGGCCATGAGGGCTAATGGGGACATTAGCTCAGCGAGAACGGTATTTTAGTTGTTGCAAAGAGAAGTGTTGTTTGGATATCTTCCCCTGAACCCAGGCTGCTTGCCCTTTCAGCTGCTGGGAGCAGATCTAAAAGCTATTGTGTCCCACCCGGTCCCACTGGAGCTTGCGTGTGTGGTCTGAAACAAAAGCAAATGTACACAATTTACTGCTTATAAAATAAGCTGTCTCCAGTACAATAAGGAGATACATAAAGAATGAAGTGTTTCCTGGTGTATTTAAGAGTCTGGCCAACTGGATAATGGATTCAGCAGTGAGGGTTGATTTATGGTATGAAAAGAAAGCTTTCTGGGTAGCGGGTGCCACACTAATCGTGCATTTATTTCTTCTCCCTGATGGAAAATGAAAGGTGAGAAGGACTGCAGAGGTGAGGGATCAGCTAAGGAAAAGGTACCCACATGGAGTGGTCCATCTGTTCTGTACAGGATGGGCTAAACACAAAATCCTGCTATAGATTTAATGAAGATTGTTACTGTCCAAGTGGTCTATTGTTAACCTCTTTTTCTTACTTGCCTGACCTTATGTTTATTCAGACTGGGTAGATCTCCTATGAATGCAAATATGTAAGTGAAAGGTAGATAAACAACTTGTAAAACAAGTATAAAATGTGACTAAGTCAGTAACAATGCTGTGTTTCTCTAACTGTCTCTCTCCTCATTGAAGTTGCAGGAGTTGTTACCGCTGACTTCTTATCAGGATTATTTCACTGGGGAGCAGATACCTGGGGATCTGTGGAGCTGCCCATAGTTGGAAAGGTTTGAGATTGTTATTCTTAAGCTTGAAAAAGTTATGAAATACTTTCCTGAAGCACTTCCAGTGTTCCCAGCTGAACTGGGCAGTTATAGGCTCTGTCTTCAGTCCTGCCAGTGTAACCAGCTCCACACCCCAGAGCCCTCCGTGGAACAGCACTGGGCAGTGCTGGGGCAGGGCTGTGTTTGCACCTGGCCTGGGTGACACGTGCAAGGTGACATTGCTCCATTTTATCACCTTGTTTGAGGTTCGCACACAGTTTTGCAATACCAGTGTTTGCAGACCTTCCCGAGGTTCTGTGGGAACCACAAGTGGAGGAACCTGGCTTGGGCACTGTAGATCCTCAAAAAACAATGTCCATAGATGTGGAGAATTGTCCCTGCAGCTGAACTCCTAAAAACTTGTGAAACATGAGGGTGCTCCAGTAAGAATCTTTGCAGCTCACTGTTCTGCTGCCCCTGTTGTAGATGTAGTAATATTAGAATGGTGATGACTGAAGATTTAATTAGAGATATATTATACACCTGCAGCTACAAATGAAGGTGCACTGGCTTCCATTGTAAGCAATCATCTGTTTTCTTAATCAAATTTCTAAGTAGTTACCATTGATTACTTCTCACAGTGCAATATTAGAAGGATCATTTTTTTTTCTTTTTGAAAAGCATGTGGGCTATTCCTTGTAATTATTCAGAAATACATAAACTACCACAGCAGAATTCAGACTGCTGGGTTTGGTTTAGTTTTGTTCACCTTCAATAGACTTAGTAGTCTTTGAATCCTGGCATCTCTGGACCATAGTTTACATTAAAAAAAAAAGCTGGAGACTTTGCACTAAATGACCCTGAGTCCAGGCTGCTCAGGACACCTTTGCACAGGCCATATGTGATGGATGTGGTAAAAGCAAATCAGTAACTGGTTTGACTGTCACACACAGTAAAGCAATTGCTCTGTCTCCTCTAGGACTGTGTGTTCTGATGTGATTTCTGCTCTTAGAGGTGACTTTTGTAGTCTGTTTGACTTCCATTGCCTTATCCAGTCACTTAACTTGCATTTATTCTGTTAGAGCTGGCATCTGTACCCCATACAAAAATGATAGGTTGAATTTTAATATTTTAGTGTTTTTTCTTTGGTTGATGCTGCTTATTAAACAAATTATATTTGTGATTTTCACAGGCTTATTTTGTCTGTGAAATTAGGATGCTGATGCTTTGTTTTTGAGATCCAGAGACTACAGGTTCTAATTGAAAATTAAGAAGAATAAAACTGAAAACTGTGGAAACCTGGATTTGGGAGCTGAATTGCTTCTGAAATGTAAATCAAATAATCTGAAATGTTGTCATCACAAAAGTTTGATACTGCTCACATGCTTTGTACTCTGGAATTCTCTTAATCTCAGTCATCACAGTAGAATGTATGAGAGGGGGTTTGGGGTTTGTTGGAGGGTTTCTTTGGTAATATTTTCTTTCCAAGACCAGTGTTGAGCTGTGGTGTCATTGTTTTTTCCAGGCTTTCATCCGACCCTTTAGGGAACATCACATTGACCCCACAGCCATTACCAGACATGATTTCATAGAGACCAATGGAGACAACTGCTTCATGACACTGGTCCCACTGGCCAACATGGCATACAAATTTGTTTCTTTTTCCCCAGGTAAGCTGTTACTTCTGACTTCTGTGGATTTAGCATTGTTGCTATTTAGATGAACATTTGTCTGTGTGAAGGTAGGAGAAATCCATGACTGTGACGTGACAAGGAGGAGCTGTTGGAAGCATGGTGCTCCTGGCAGGAGGGAGGGAAGCTTTTTCTCCTGCAGGTAGGGTGGCAGAAGGTGGCACAGAGGGGTTCTCTAGCTCAACAGAGGATAACTGGGGCTGAAGAGTTGTGCAACTAAGCATTAGAAGTTATGCTAAATATTCTTTTTATAAGGATCAAGCTGTGAGCATATAGGGAAACCTTTGTTCTAAAGTATATAACATAACAACAAGGCTTCATCTCTGTGCGAAAGCACTTTATGTGCAAACTAGAAGTCAAAAACTAAAGGATTAAATTCATTTTATAGATGGTCAACTCAGTTTGACTTCCTGTTTATGGTGCATTCACAGATATTGGCACTTCCCAGCCTGTCTTGTGACATTTGGGAATTGCTTATGGCTCACTGGCTCTTGTGACACTTCTGCCAAAGCAGCTTCGTTGAGGCCTTTGTTAGCTCCTGTGGCACCAGCCCTAGTAGAAATTTGCCTTTTCAGAACCGGTGTTTAAAGATGCACCTCTTGTTTTGCAGAGGCATTATATGAGACGTGTCCCTGGGAGTGTTACGTCTTCGCGCTCATCATCTTCATCACCATGACGAACCAGATCCACAAGTGGTCCCACACGTACTTTGGGCTCCCACGCTGGGTCATATTCCTGCAGGACTGGCACATTATCCTGCCCAGGAAGCACCACAGGATCCATCACGTGTCTCCACACGAGACCTACTTCTGCATCACCACTGGTACTGCCCTTGGGGTCGTGCTGCAGCCTCCCTTGAGTGCAGTTCACCTGCCGAGATGTAGCTTAGGGGCAGCCTATTGAACTGGAAAAGGGCATGAAGTTAACTGTGGACTTACTGCACGGGCTCTTAGTAAAACTGGAGTTGGTTTTGTTGCATAAAAAATGGGGGGGGGAAGTTTTGTGATCAGCTAAAGGTAACTTGCAGCCTGAGGGAATAGTCAGTGGTGCTGAGATCCAATGGAGTGGAGTCTTGGTAAGCTCATGCCTGTAATGGGTTTTGTTCACTAAAGTCTTAAAGCTGCTGTTCCTTCAGGAGAGCATTTAATCTGCAACTGGTCTGGAATGCTCAGTTCTAAAGCCAGCATCCACTGGCTTTTCAGCATCCACTCATTCTAACTCAGGGTAGAGGAGTGGACAGGCTTTGCTGCCTTTCACTTCCTTTTATATCCGTGTTCAGTATTATGCCCACTGGACAGATGGGAATGCCCAATGACCAGTGTTGCACAATCCTAAATAAGTTATCAGGTTAATAAGACAGCAGAAAATAAACCACTCTAGTTCTTCATTCTGTCATTGACTTTGTCAAACAGTTCATGTGGGTTTTGAAACCTCTGCCAAGAAACAAATCTAGTTCTCATTAGCAGAATGTCATGTAAAAACATGATACAATTAAGAAGCCTGACTTGACAGATGATGACAAAAATCTTGCCACTCAAAGAGCTATTTTTTAGTCCTACTATGTCCTGAAAGTAAAACCTGACCATTATTAGCAGTCTTAGAGTAGTTGAACTTTGGATGCTATGACAAACTAATCCTCTTTTTCCTTTGCAATCCCTTAGGTTGGCTGAACTATCCATTAGAGAAGATAAGATTCTGGAGGTGTTTGGAGAACATCATCCAAGGACTTACTGGGGAGAAGCCAAGAGCAGATGACATGAAATGGGCTCAGAAAATCAAATAACTTTTGCCAGCCTTCTGCAATCCTTAACTTGTTGCCAATGTTGTTTTTAAAAGAAAAAAAAAAAAAATAAAGCCATCAGCCAAATTCAAGACCTGCAAAGAAATAACAGACTCTAAAGCACAAACTAAAAAGTGCTAACACAGACTGCAATGAAAAGAACTAATTCTTAAAACAATACTTGAAATGAAGATGATTACTCTCACTGAGCACCTTTTTGTTTAGCCATGTCTGCTTACACATTAGAACGTGCTGTGTCCGTGAGCTGTCGGGCAGCCCGAGGGCAGGACAGTCACTCCAGTGGTACGTGGTGGTGTAGGAAACATGTGTTGTATCAACATTATTTAACACTTCCAAAATAGCTTGTTGCCTAAGTCCTATAGGGAGAGTGGTGACAAGGGTTTGTCACTCCGTGTTCGAGTCCAAGTGCTCTGCATGAGAGCAGTGTCAGGGCAGGGGGAGCCCAGAAAATCATGACTGTTCAATGCACTTTGTGATTGATCAACGTGCAGCTCTGTCTTCACTATCATGTTAAATCCAATTGATGTCATGTGGAACAGACTTTGAGAATCCTGCTCCTCCAGTGGGCCACGAATCCTCAAGTGTCTTCAGCTTCCCTTAAAATAAAATTGTTCTACTCTCCACGTGGAATTGAGCAAACCATTTCTACATAAGCCTTCAATTTAAGGAGCCTCTGAGGAGGGAGGGCACCCCGTACAACACCTGCTCGTGTGGAGTGCTCAATGATGAGTCTGCTATTAAGTGTTTCCTACCCTGACAATAAATGTTTAAACTAGTTCTAGCATTGGGCACACTGCAAATAGCTGTATTCAAGAGCTCAAGGTATCAAACTTGTAATGTTAGAAGGGAAATGTCAATGACTGGTGTTTTGTTCTTTTTTTTTTTTTTAAGGTGCTTGCTTGTTTCTGTAAATAATATAAAGCCTTAATCTCTTCTGGTGTAATGGAATAATATTTTAATGTGATGTTTGAATGTATATAATATATTTATAACAAAGCAGTTGGATAATACTAATCATGTTTAAGTCTTGTTGCTGTTCTTCATTGCTACATTGTCAGTACTCAGTGCAGGAACTCAGTCATTGACTGCAAAACACTTCGTGCAGTTCCAGCCCCCTGAGACACCTGTCAGCCTGTTATGTCCTGTTTAGGTTGGAGTGAACATTTGTCAGTGTTGTAGGAGCCTGTGTTATACCACACTTCTACACCTTTCAAGAAGTGCAAGTAATTAATTCTGCTTTGGATGCGAAGGAGTAACTCCCAGTGCTTAGAAACAACATCTCTTGCTGTGCGTACAAAGCACTGCAGTGGATGGTATTTATACCATCTTGACAAAAGTTTATATTCATACCTGCTTCTATCTTGAGACTCCTGTAATCCCTATTCTAACAGATCTGTGGTCCTTAGTTGTCTGTCCCTCCTGCCCTCATCCTTTCTTCCCCTTTCCCTCACCCTCGACCCCAGTTTGAGTTAACTAAACCAGTGTGAAAGCCCAGGACAGAACTGGGTGGATGCTCAGGGCTCCTGTGTAAAACAGCCTGAAGCACTGGGTCCTCTGAGAGCTCATTTCACTGCAGACAGAAATGGCAAGTGAGCAGCAGTAGTGCAGTGGATGTAACGAATGGATTTGGGACACACAAATTACTAGAATTTGTCTGTCCAAAGTGCCATTAAAGGCAGCTGCCCAAACCTCTCTTGGCCCCTTGAGCCTTATTGGAAACAAATCTGAGCTACTCATGCTGGTGGCTGCTGGGTCTATTTATCTGTTAATCTTGCTTAATTATGAGAAACTGGGACAGCAGTTAATCTCTGGATGCAGTTTTCCATGGGATGCTGTGCCGGGCTCCAGAGACTGAGCTGGCTCCGTGACTCCTCACTCCTGACACAGCTCCCAGGTCCCCTGTTTCACCCATTTAAAGATGTGGATCCTTCCACAAAACCAATATGGCAATTCTGGAGCAAAAGGCTACGTGGATCCTTCTTAACAGCTGCAAATCTGGCTTAAGATAAATTTGTCTTAAGTTGATTAGGAACAGATTAGAGCTGAAGCAGAATAAGGCACTCCTGTTAAACTCCACAGAGAGCATTTCAGTTTAAATGCTTTTAAAAGCTCTTTCATTTCAGTCTCACCTCCACAGAAAGCTGTGCTCAGGCTCCTGCTCTCTGCCCAGACTGCAGCTGCCCCCGGTGAGCAGGTGCTTGTGGTCACACAGGGCCTTGGAGGAGCAGGAGGGATTCCTTATGTGGATCCGGGGAGCTGGTGAGATTCCCTGTGTGGATCCATGGCACTGCAGAGGCCCTATAGACAGAGCTGTTTGGGGACACAGCTCCAAGGGGAAATGTTGCACTGCAGTAAACTGAGGAAAATTACTGCAAAGAGCCTTAAAATCCCACTCAGGGATTTCTTAAGCCAGGACAGACTGAAGGTTTGTGTTTGCTTTGAGTTTCTTATGGACACAGGTCAGACTGCTCAGGTCTCTGAGGGCTTTCAGCTTCTTCCATTGTGTTCCATTTTGCTGCTGGGTTAATTATCCGTGTTCTCCCACCCATCTGTCTGCAGCCCTGACCCGTCTGCTGCCTCTGTGACATCCTGGGGACCAACACGGAGCCTGCTCGGAGCTGGCATTGGCTGGGAACAGGCAGGAGGCAGTGGTGGCACACAGGGAAAGAGGGGACCCTGAGCAGCCTCCAGACCACAGGTGCAGGGACAGAAGTGTTCTTTCTGGCATGGTTTTGTTCTGCAGCGTATTAAAAAAGAAAAAAACAAACCTCTTGAAGCAAGAGGGGTCTCTGGCTGCTCGGTGCCAAAGCTGGTTATCCAGGTCCACTATTCCCCTTGCCCTAGCCAGCTCAGCTGGGCTCCCCTGTCCCCATCCAGCTCTGGGCTCCCCTGTCCCCATCCAGCTCAGATGGGCTCCCCTGTCCCCATCCAGCTCAGATGGGCTCCCCTGTCCCCATCCAGCTCAGATGGGCTCTCATGCCATCTAGCTGCCCTCCTGCTGCCTTCCTGCTGCCCTCGGCCAGCGCCGCGCTCAGCCGTGGGTAAAATGAAATGTTATTCGATGAAATGCAACCCAGGCAGCGAGGCCAGCGCCGCCGTTCTAAAGCAGCTTCACGGAACAATGGACGGGAGCAGCTCCTCGGCTCTCGCTGCTGCTCCAGGCTGAGTCTGGCGAGGTTCGCTGCAGGAAACGGCTTAAACTGCGATGACTCCTCCAACACGTTTTGCTTCGTAATCGTTTCTGCAAATTTTCACACGAAGTCTTGGGGCACAGTTTTTGGAAGACGTGTTGCAACGCAAAGCAGAATTCATCTCCTTTCTACTTTTAAATTTTTTTTTTCATGTTATGTACTAAGTGAAGCGGGCTGGGGGAAGCTGTGCTGGAGTGTTACGGGTGTTAAGTGCCCGGCACCGCGCTGGTATTTGCGCACCCCGGGGTGGATGTTCCGGGGCGGGGCAGGGGGGCGATAATCCCCGAGGCGCCCGCCCGCGTCATACAGCTCCGAAGCGCTGTGCGTGCACCACAGAACTGCCCGCGCAGACGTCGCGCCGCGTGCTCCCCTTAGCGCGCCTGCCCGCGCCGCGCTTACCGGCGCCGCAGTTCCCGCGTTACGGTGACGTCACGCGGGGGCGGGGCCGGCGGCGGCGGCGCAAGATGGCGGCGACCACGGGCGCGGGTGAGCGGGGCCGGGCCGGGCCGGGCGGCGGCGCCGGGGAGGGACGGGCCGGACGAGGCTCCCGCGGGGCTGAGCCGGGGCGGGGGAGCGCGAGGGGTGCCCGGAGGGGCGGCGGCCGCGGGGAGGGGGCGGTGGCGCGGCCCCGAGCGGGGCCCGGCGGGGCGGGGGTGGAGCCGCAGCCGGAGCCGCTCCGTGCGCGGGTCCCGCGGGCCCGGCCGGGCCATCTCGGGGCCGAGCAGGGAGAGCAGCCCCGGGCCGGGCCGGGAGGGCGAGCGTGGCCGGCTGGGCCCTGCGGGACGTGTGTCCCGGCCCCCGGCTGGGAGCGGACAGTCCGCGCAGGGCCTGTGCCCGCGGGGCGGGCCGGGACAGGGACAGCCCCGAGGGACCGGGGCCGCCGCGGCCAGGACAGCCGCCCGCACCCTTCGGGGCCGGGCCGGGTGTCCCGGGGCCGCCGTTCGGGCGCTTTTCCTGCCGCGCTCCCCCCTGGCGGGTTCGTGTGTCCGGGGCTGGCCCCGCTCCCTCCTCTCGGCACTCGCTGGGCCCTGGCTGGAGTTACCGGAGGGAAATCGGCTGCTTTAAAAGCCTTTGTCGCTCCTGGTGTCTCCCTCTTCCACCAAAACCGTGTCAGGACGTGTGTGCTCCAAGCAGTTGGTGTATTTTTATACCCTTTGAAATTGCTCCATGCCTGCTCTGAGTAGTTACACCCTCTCTTTGCATTTATCATTGTACCTTAAACAGCAATGCTGGAACTAGGTTTGAAATGGTTTTTGTTCTCTGCTGTCATCCTCTAATGAACTTCAACATATAGAGTCAATTAGAGTCACTTCTGTCCAGCCACTTTCATTGTCCTATTTTCTTCAGTCCATGTAGGGTCTCACAGGTGCCCCTGTAGTGCTTTGGTTTCAAATTGCTCCCTCCAGAGTTTGACTACAAGCTCACCAGAAGATGACTGTTGGAGATGTAACAGAAATCTTTTGGAATTCTGTTTTTACAGATAGCTCTCTGTCCGTGACCACTTTCAGATTTTAAGGATAACCATCACAGTGCACATAATTCATAGTAATCAAGTTAATAGAAACTCTTTTAAAGTGCAGTAGGTGCTGTCCTGAGAATTATGTGTTACAGGTCTGTGTTTGGACACTTGTGACTGTGAGGAGTTGATTAAAGACACAAAAACTGTAGTGGATCCTCCTTGCCCTGTTCTGTCATGTTCTCCTGGCTGCCATGTGGTCTCAGGGATCCTTTCAAGCTGCTGACTCTGCATTTTGTACTTGACTGGAAGAACAAGGCAAATATTTCTGGTGTTAAGCCTGTGCAGCTCCTGAGGTAATTGTTGGGTGGTCATGGAGGGGCCTGGGCTGTGGCCACAGTCCCAACACAGCACCAAGACAGGCTCTTGTTACCCATCATGTGCTGGCCACACTGTGTCTCTTGGGCTGTTCCTGTTATTCCAGGATTTCTGACAGCTGTTGTGTCCCCAGTGCTGGGAGCAGGCAGTGGGAGCAGGGCCCTCGGTGTCCTGTGCCTGCAGTGTGGGCACAGCCCTCAGCTGATCATGAGGAGTGTGACTTACAAACATATGCTGCAGGAACACTGGATTTGTGCAAAAAAACCCCAAAATTCAGTCTGGAAGACCCTCAGGATACAGAGCAGCAGCTGCCATGGGTGGGAGCCTGAGAGCTTGGGCTGTAACTCATGGGCTGCCCTCCCAGCAGCGCTCCCTGTTCTGTTGTGTTGGGAAAGGATGGAGATTTCCCTCTCCTGACAGCAAGGACATCCCAGTGTCCAGGTGCTGGCAGTGGCACTGCAATGCAGGTTGTTTCTTCATTCCCAACCCTGCACTGAAGGCAGAGAGGCCTGGAGGTGACACCTCCTCACTCTCCATCACTGCGAGACTTGGGCAAGTACCTTAGAACTGCCTTCACCCATCTGGGAAACAGAGTTTGCTAATACTTGTTTCATGGAAATCTTAATGTATTCCTATTTGCTTGTAAAGCACTGGGATATATGTGATATCCTGAGTTTGTGTTCAGCAAAGGAGCTTAAACAGATATTGAAGATGAAAAATACTCACTCTGTCTTCAAAAGCAGCTCCTGGCCCAGAGGAAGAAGTGGTTGCAAATGTCCCTGTGACTTAAAAAAGTCCTGGCAATTAGATAAGTAGATAGATTACATATTTGTATCTAATAAACAGGTAGACATAATTAATAAGGGCAAAACCCCAACCCTATGTAGCTTGCTCCATGTTGCTGTCCTGCAGATTCAGGTTTTATAATGGGTAAAAATCCAGCTGTCTTGGCCTGTGAGATCCTGTTTCCCTAACTTTCACCCTGGGAAGAGTTTAATGACCTCATTTAACTCACTTTTCTCTCATAATTTAGTTTAGTGGGTATGTTGCAGGGCTTTGAGACACCATGTTTACCAACAACCTGGAAGAACTCAGTAGTAAAATGGTTTGCCCAGATTTAATGCGTTCAAAGAATGTGAGGAACTGTGGAAAAACGATTAATTCAGTGCATGGCCATGACAGTGCTGATACATGTGGCTTAATGCTCCTAAGAGAAGAGCATGGATCAGGTTTGGTACAGTGTAATAAAAATATATATTTGTAACTGTTGAGGGCCCTATAACATCACTGTAAACTCTTAAGTTATGCTTGTGGAAAGCAAATGAGACCTTACAATAAGAATAAACTGTGTATTGAAGGATACAGGTGTAGCTGCCCCTGGAAGTGCCCCACGATGGCTCCTTGGAGTGCACAGCAGACAGCAGCCTTTCTTATCTCAAAGGAAATATTGCAGCCACCAAGTGCCCTCTGAGCCTGTAAGTAAAATACTCAAGGGTAGGGGAAAAGTAATTGAAGAGAAAATGGAAGATAAATTATGCCTTCTTAAATAAGATAGACTGTAATAGCAGCTGCTAGAGGTGTTGATCGCAGAGCTCTGTGTACTGTAATAGAAGGATGCAGTAGGCTGAATAAAAAGGTAAATAGTTCACAACTCCTCCAAGACGATACTCAGTTGCATATTTTCATGTCCATGTACAAATTACATAATATATTTGAAGAACCTCATTCTGGCTGAGAACTTAAAAGTATTCATTAGTGCATTAAACACGTGAGCAGGTGGGGATCATGGAAGGTGCAATACTGACAGATTTGGTGAGGGGTGGGAAGGGTGGGATTTTCAGGTAGTGAGGGTGTGTTTTAACTCTTCCAAGTTACTGTGCTTCCCCCTCCTGGTGGTTTGTGCCCTGTCCTCCCGGGTGTGGGCAAGGCCTGGGGGGCACATCCTGCCTGTGCTGGTACAGCCTGGCCCAGCAGTGCCAGCGCCTGCTCTTCAGGGCTTGTCTGCAAACCTGTGCTCTGCCTTCACCTTTGGGTGGTGTGAATGTGGGAAAACCCAGCCATCCTCTGTGGCAGGAGGGCCAGCAGGAGAGCAGCTCTCCCTCAGTCCCAGCCATTTCTTCTCACAGTGCCAAAGGAAATGGTGGGTTTTTCCCTGGGGAGATGAAGTGTAAAGATTTGGTCCAGGACACCAGTCCAGGGTGACTTACTTTCCAGAGTCACTTGTAGCTGCACTGGAAGTGTTTGCTTTTCAGCTGTGATACAAGCACAGAAATCATCTGATTTTAACTCTACTGCTGCTGGAAAGTTGTGCTTGGCCTCAGACCTGAGTGGTGCTGCCAGCCTGCCTCAGACTAAGTGATCTCTTTTCAAGTGACCTGCCTAAAGTATTGAAAGGTAGAACCAGCACTCAAGCTTACACAGAAAGAAAACACTCAGATTGTTTCAAGGAAGTTATTTTGGGTCTGCAGAATACCTCAGTACCTGCCTGCATCGTCGGAGTGGAAATTGTGACTGTAAAGATGATGCAAGAAATGTAAAGTTCCTGTGTTCCGAAAGCTTTTGTGACAATTGCTGAAAGCCTTTTATGCAGTTTTAAATATTCCATCACTTCAGAAACCTTATATACCATTGTGACAGGGAATGTTTACATACTTTTTACAGTTCCAGTGCTGCAAGGGTAAGCTTATCCAATTGGCAGCAGTTGCAATCTTTGCAAAGAGATGAGACATATATTGGAAAGGATGTAATTAAAGCTGAATATTAAATACACAGAAACAAGCAACAGAAGGCCCTTTAATGTATTAAGCAATAGAGGTGTTTAAAGCTGTTTGATTTCAGCTCCCTTGAGTTACTGTAAACTAGGAACTAGTACAGAAAGCAGAGTTGTCCATAAAGGCCAGTTTGATAAATTGCTTGTTATCAGTGAAGATATTGAGAAACCTTCAGCAAAAGACAGTTCCTCTCTTTGGAGCCCCATGAGAGTGAAGTGCATTTTCTAGGTACTTTGCTGAGGTGTGCTGTGCCCTGTGCCTGTGCTTTAGTCCTGAAGAGAAATGCTTGTAATTGAATTTCACTTTAGAAAGGAGAGAGAAACGTGTTCTTGAAGTTTTTGAGAGGTGTATGTTTTGTTCTACTGACACTGATCAGAAATGCTTGAGAAGAGGATCTGCTCCCAAGGCACCCTGCCCACCTGGTTTCATTGTGCTGTTCTCAGCTTCTGAGGCTTCTGGATTTGGAATTGCTTCCACTGTGTAACTGAGGAAAATGGAAAGATGAAAAAGTGTAGTCTGTGAGAAAGTGTCATTTTCAACTTGGTACAAATGTACTGTGAACTTCATGGGAATGTAAATTTGAGAAAAATCTCAGACTGGTAGAATCACTCTTAAAACTGTTGTAAGAGTATCTGTGTCTTTAGTAGTGCTGTGATAAAAGATAAACCTGAGAGTGCTTTAAGCTCTTTAAAAGTCCAAGCTGACATTTAAGCATCTTCCAGGAATAATTCTGTTCTTCCCTTAGTGAGACTCTGACCAGACATTGGTCACACTCCTTTTGTCCCCATATCAGTGTGCTGGCTCTGTCTTGCAACTCATTGCTTTAGCAAACAGCTGGGTTGTGAGCTGCCAGGGGGGTTTCTGACCAGGAAAACAAGGTCCTGATTCTCTTGAAGGCTGAGGAGGAAGTCACATCACCCAAAACCAAGCAGCTTCTTAACTGCAACACTAAGATCTGCAAGGTGTAAAGTACATTTCCTGACTTTCTGGAAAGCTCAGTTTGTGGTTTAGTTCTGCTCTTTAGTTGCCATAAAGTGATTTCATTAATTTTGTGTAACTGCTGAACTGTTGTGTAGGGTTGAGGCTTCACCAAAGGACACTACTGAAAGGTGTTAACTTTCAGAAGGACTGTACAAGTCTGTCATTGGAGATCTCCCTGGTCAGTACAGTTATGATTTAGCTGTTGTGATGAATAGTAAATACCTCCTTTTGCTCTGAAATATGTTTTCAGCTCCATTTCTGGGAGTGTTTCTGTGAGGTCAGCACAAGCTGCAAGTGAAGCAGTTATTGAGATATCACTGTATTTTTGTTTCAAATGAAGCTGCTATTTGAGAGTCATCTTGAACCATAGTAAAGACAAAATGCATAACTGAAAGTACTTTAGACAAGTTGATTACTTTTTAATTGCTCTCACTTCATGTAGGTTTTCTTGTGTTAAATGAAGGGCTCTTAGAAAAACAGGTTAGTTTGGTTGCTGCCTTGGAAATCTCCATTGCTACACTGAAAGGGTTATGCAAGGTATTTATTGGGGGGTGGGGGGAGGGAACACAGACAGCTCATGGTTGTGTCAGCAGGCACAGGACATCTCCTGGCTCTGCATCTGCCATGGTTTAGCCATGGAAATCATTTGGCAAATACTGTGTGTGCCTAGAACAGATCCAGTCACTCTCTAGGAATCTTGGTGGGCAGCAAACATGATGATGATGTATTTGTGTAGGACCACAAGTGATAAAGTCCATGTGGGTTCTGAGGTTCAGGTCCTGGCAGGATGTGGTAGTGGACCATGAGTGCTCCAGGCCTTTGCAAGTGAAGAGGAGCTGGGCTTGGCTTAATGGCCACGTGCATCTTTCCTGGCTGACCAGAAGGGTCAGTCTGATCTTGTATTCTGCCTTGCTTAAGGGCAGGTTTTTTAGAAATTATTTAAAGCATAGTCTTCTGTATGCATATGTGTGATTTTTCCTTCTGCTGTATGAATCTCCTGAGAATGTGTCAGGGAGGGAGCTGAATTACCACCTTCTGTGGTGGCTGAGGTGAGGATCCTCCATATTACACCTCTGAGCTTTAGCGCATTTCTAGGAGGCAGTGATGCTGTTGGACAGGGTCACTGGGTGTAAAGTGACCAATTATCTGCCATGATCACCTTGTTTTCTGTAAAGTGCATAAAAACTCGATGTATGTACTTCCCTTGGGCACTCCCTTTGCCATCATGCCCCTGCAGTGGTCACAAGTGAGCAGTTGCTGTGGAATTAGCTCTCATTTATGGAAACGTTTTCCGTGTGATTGGAGCCAGCCCACGATATGACTCGCCAGCTCTCTGGAGACCTCAGGCTTCCCAGAGAACTGTAAGGTCCTGTGTGACTCTTTTATGGCTCTGATTCATGCTGGATTCATGCTGAATCAGAGCAGCTGTATCTGGAGAGAGCTCAGCAATAAAGTTGCCTTGCCTTCCCGTAAGGTTGTAAAGCCAAGCCTAGCTCTGGTTAGCAAATCTCACAACTAAGGCTGCCTTTCAGCCTTGGTTGTGGCCTGCTTGAATATATACATGATGATGTCATTTTTAATTACATGCTCACTTAATTTTCTTCACAGGGATTCAGTGAACGGGGCATGATGCTCAGAGGAAGGGTGGACAGGCAGTATTTGTGGTTTCCTTCTTTGATGTGTGGCCTGTGTCTGCCATAAAGCTGATTCCTCCTGGGTTATTTGGTTTGGGCTGAGCAAATATCAGTAAATTGTCTTTGCACCACTGATAAATATGAAGGGTTGTAGTCAAGGACCGAAGGGCTGAGATGATGCTTGTTAAGCATTGTGATGTTGTGGTCTGGAAGAGTGTTTTTTTGGCTCTGTAACACATTCCAGGCAGGTATTCAGGGGCTCAGGCTGATCACTGGAGTTGGGGGGCTCAGGCTGGGGATCTGGTAACAGCCACAGAGTTTCCTCTGTGGCATCACCTGCACTGTGGAAGAGCTGCTGTGTCAGACTGAAGGTGGAGTCCCCCTCTAGAAGGACCTTCTGCTTGCCCTTCTTCCCTGGCCCTTCCTTTCATGGGGCAGGGCTGAAGCCCAGACAGTGGCTTAGGGCACTGCGTGCTGTGAATCATTCCCCATCACCAGCTCTCCTGTGCATCCACTCCAGCAAAAATAGGGAAATAGAGGGGGTGTGTGTAAGCAAAGGTGGCACCTTGTCCTTCAACTCCTGCTCCATCTGCTTCTCTTGTCCCCCAGCTCTTGTGTTCCCGGTGCTGGAGCTGGGCTGCTCTGCCTCCCCAGACTACAGCGTGGAGAGTGGTGGGAATAGAATTAAAAATGGAGTGGATTGTCTGTCATGGGTCAGGCATAACCTGCATACTTGAACCTTCATATGCCTGAGGTTCACAGGCTACACACTTCATACTTTTAAGACTTTCTGGGAGAGGAAATGCTGGAGTTCATTGTGCAGGGGATGTGAGAGTGGTGCTCAGGAGGTCCTGTTACCACCCAGGGTTTGGTGCTCGGGGCAATCTCATGGTGATGGCTTCACCAGCCCCAACTGACTCATTTCCTTTTGCAGCCAAAGATCTGTGTTTCTCAGCAGCCATGGTAACAGCAGGGCCTGGCTGGGAGGGGATTTGGCAGGGAGCTGTGCTGGAGTCGTGCTCAGCAGCCCCTGAACAAGGTTTGGTAGTGTAGGTCTGGTGTCTGTGGATGCTGCTCTTCTGAGTCTGGGCTCCTCATCATGCTGCTGCTGCAGCTGTGTTACTGAACTGTGCTTCCTCAGAATGTTCTACAGCATGATCACGTTAGGTGTGTGTCAGACTGGCCAGTGAACTGATTTCTGTAGTAATTTGCTGGTTTGGTTTCCTTCATGCATGCTTTGTAGTGAATGAAATTTGGACCACACTGATTCTGCAGCAGAATCATCTCTGACATTTAGTTTCTTTAAGTCCTTAATGTATTTAAAGGAAACTTTAATGCTACTGGAGTTACTCAATTTTAAGCACTGCTACATTTTGCAATGCCTTAGATCCTCTGTATTTTTCACATTGTTCCACAGGCTGCAGGTGGATCTCTGCATCCCCACTGACCTCCATGGGCTGCAGGGCCACAGGTACCTCACCGTGCTCTTCCCCACAGGTTGCAGGGGCACCTCCACTCTGGTGCCTGGAGCACCTCCTGCCCCTCCTTCTGCACTGACCTCGGGCTCTGCAGTGCTGTTCCTCTCTCAATTCTCACTCCTCGCTCTGGCTGCAGTTGCTCTTGTGCAGTAACGTTTTCCCTCATTAAATATTTTATCCCAGAGGTGCTGCCAGTGTTGCTGGCCCAGCCTTGGCCGTCAGTGGGTCCATCCTGGAGCCAGCTGCCACTGGCTCCATCAGACATGGGGGGAAGCTTCCAGCAGCTTTTCACAGGAACCAACCCTGTAGCCCCCTCATAGCAAAACCTGACCCCACAAACACAACAAAAGGAGCAGAGGTGTCCTCAAGTGTTTCTGTTCTGTGATGCCTGAGGTGCAGATACCTTGAAGAAGAGCGAGTCATTAAGTCCACTGTGGCCTGGGTTTGAGATCCTCCTTCACCACTGACTTAGTGTGTGACCTTGGATATGCCACCTACGCTCTCGGTGCCATTGTTTTCCATTAATGTGTGTTTTGAGGATAAATGTGCCAGCAGTTAAGAAGTGCTTTAATTCCTTGGTGGTGGAGGTCATAAGTACAAAGGATGCTATTGCTGCTGACAAAGCCCACTTCAATTAACTTCAGATTAACCTCCTAATGTTATGAAAGAGTTTTATTTGCTTTAAAAGGTATTTTAAAAGCTCTGAGTCAGTCGAGTGATATGAAGCCTCTCATGGTGTAGTTTTGGAGAATCTTATAAATTTTCATGCTATAAATCATATACACAAGTGCTAAATTAGAGCTCCATAATACCAGGTGTATCTGAGGAAACAGATTTCTTTTCATTTCACTGCCTACCATAACATGTGGCCTATCAGCCTTCTGGCAGGTTTATTTGGGGATACCTTGATTTTGCTTGTAAAATCCAAGCTAAGTATGGGATAGCTTTTTCATAATGTTGAAATATTGTCATTCAAAAAATAGTCATATTTTTATGGTTTTGCCAAAATGTTTTCTGTGCACTGACCACAAGTGTCGGGGAAATTACCCTAGCTTTGTTTCTTTACTAGATTTCTCAAATCAAAATGTTTTTCTGATTGTTTCAGGAGTAAAAGTTCCTCGTAATTTTCGTCTTTTGGAAGAACTTGAAGAAGGTCAGAAGGGAGTAGGGGATGGAACAGTTAGCTGGGGCCTTGAAGATGATGAAGATATGACACTTACAAGATGGACAGGAATGATTATTGGGCCTCCAAGAGTAAGTATCCAGTTAAATACTAAAATAGTACAGTTATTTTTCTTCCCTCTTTTTTTCTCCTAATTTAACCACTGAAGTACAACAACAAAAAGACAAATGAGTGAAAAAACACTTCATAAAGTGAATTATGTTGAAGTTCTAAGTTCTGTATAATAATGGTTTTCATGTACTATATTACTTTTTGCTTATAATTTGGAATATTTTAGGGCCTTTCTCTGGTTGGTTCTGTTACATGTCTGCTTTATATTTGCAGATCCATTAAGACACAACTTTTGAGATCCCAGTATTCTAGTACCCTGTACTCTTGAGTACTGCAAGGTTTAAAATCCTTCAGCTAGTGAGGTTTCATGTGGAGATCGTGTGGGTACAAGGGGATGTTCTGTGCAGCACTGCTGGTCTCTCTGCTGGTCCTCGTTGAGTTTATGGGTTGGTTTTTACTGCAGCAACTCTGACTTGCTCTTGTAGAGTTTCAGCTAACTCAGGAAACTCAAATTTTAATGAATTCAGTTCCCTCTCTGAATGTTCTCTCCCAAAGCAGCATCTTATAACGCAACTGGTCTTTGTGGGAGTGTTGTTGTGCTCTCTCTTCTCCCCCCAGGCCCTACTAAACTGTGGGTCTACACTCTAGTAGTGAACTTGACTTAATTGTGTGTTGTACGTGTGCATGTGTTCTAAAACCAGAACCTGTCTGTTGTCTCCAGTTTCACTGTTCTGTTTCCTTAATTCCTTTCCATGGAGTGCAAGGAGCTGATTCTCCTTCCTGCAATAACAGATGTTGTCTTCTACATCTGGCCTCAGTATCACTTCTCAGTAATTCAGGGGTCATTATATGAAAATCTTTACAGACCTTCAGTCACGCCACTGCCCTGTGTGTTCCCATTCTGTCAGTGCCTTTTCTGACATACGAGGTTGTACAAGAATGTACTTTATAATGGCATTACACATGCAGCATTTTCCATCTCATCCAGAAGTGTTGTTTACTTCTTGTCTGCCTTTGTTAACATCTCCCCAGTCACGATCATTTCATTTGTTTATGATATGCACAGATTGTTTTCTAGAACAGCATTTGATTTTAGAACATTAGGACAGTGCTAATGAGCCTGCATTAAGGCTGTGAAGAAAGCTCACTGTGTGCATACACTTTATGGAAAATTTAAACAACCTTGAAATCTAATTTAGAGAATTAAATGGGAACTGAGATGTGCAAACAGGCGTGTGCTGCCTTGCCAGCAGCGATGGAAGTTTGTCATTCATGTCATGCTGCAAACCAAGGCTAGAGGACCATCACAGGAGAGGATTCAGTTCTGCCTCTCTTGTCTTTCTGACACACTTAGGAATACAGATTTTTTTCCAGAAGTGTCTTGACTTCTTTTGAGCTCATTGCTTGAAGGCAACAGGCTGTATTGAGAGAGATTTTGAGAACTTCCAATCATTCTTGTTTGCTCAGTGGCTGTCCTGCTTTTAGCACTGTTCGTCCTCAGTTACAACCATTTTGTTTCTTAATAGGATGTGGGAATACTGGCTGTGGAAAGTCCTATCTCCATCTGGGCAGAAAGCAGTCATGCTTGTAGCAGATGGAAGAATCTTGGGGGGGGAAATGGTGGTGCAGAGCTTCCCATGTGCTGCTGCCCCGAGTGTCCCTGCGGCCACACACGGAGCGTGTTCTCCTTTCCAGGCTGTGCGCAGATGGTTCCACAGCCAGGGATTCACCTTGCTGATACAGGCTGCTTAGAAACAGTGGCACTGCCAAAGCCTCAGCTTTATCAGCACATGTTTTACACTGGCTGTTCACAACCAAGGCTTCCTGCGTGGGGCAGGTGTTTGCAGAGACCCCAAAGCCCTGCACAAAGCTTGGGGCTGTTCCTTGCTCCATGCACAAGGCAGCTCAGGGACACAGTCAGGAGATCTGGGCAGGCCAAGCAGAGCTGATGGGTGACTATTTTCCCCCAAAACTTTGTGGCAGTGCCCAGTTTGCCCCTGCCCTGGTTGGGCATGTGAAAGGCTGTGTGGCTGAGGAGCAGCCAGAAGGTGCCAGAACTGGCCAAGGGCTGGTCCTGCTGCTGGTGGTGCAAGAGGGATTGAAGACACTTCCTTGGCACAGATGAGCAGCAGCTGGATCAGGGAGTGAGTTCTTACATTTTGGTAGTGGTGTACATCAAAACATTCATTAATACCAAGGGAATTATTAAGCTGTTCAGAGTCAAACCAGGCCTAGGAAGGGATTGCACAGAGTTTTCCACTAGGAAGGTTTTGGACATTGGGCAGCCACTCTGAAGTCCCAGTGATACCATCATGCCCTGGTGCTTACGGGTGAGCAGGAACTGCTTCTGGGCTCACCTGGATTTTTGTTCATGGTCACTGCCCTGTGAGTTTAATGTTCATTGCAATGTTGAAGGTGCAGGAAATTGTGTCAGAAGCTCTAAATCTGGAGAGCTTGTCTGCCTAAACTTCCCCGTGGTGATCCTGTTCCTGTTGTGTAAGTCTGCCAGCTGCCTACATTGCCCAGCTCAGCTGGAGCTCTGGGCCAGCTATGCCAGAGCAGCACAGCAAGAATAGTTGTTCTCAGAATGCAGAGTGACATTAACTGTTGTTGTCCCTTCTAATTACTTTGAAATATTGAAGAATCAGTGTAGCCATGTTACATTTGTCTCTCTTTGTACCCACAGATTAGTTAGTTACAAACCCAGGATCCAGGATTTCTGCTACCTGGGAGTGGGACAGTGTTCCTGCTGTGGGGACAAAGTGATAGTGCTGTTTGGGATCAGGATGTCCTTTCAAACATGTCAAATCTTGGAGCCTTCCCCCTTCTGAGAACCAGCAGGTTTATGACCAAAGAATTCTTTCCAAGAGCAGTTCTAGGATGGGCCAACTGTAGATCAGAAGCTAAAGTTGTGGCCTTTGGTTTCAAGGTAGTGTGTGGGATTAGGAAACTGATAAAACAAAGCTGCTTTATAAAGATTGGTTGGAAAGTTATATCTGAGCTATATGATGATTAAAAAAAATCATTTCAGCTGATGACTGGGAAGCAATGCCAGCTCCATTTCCTCATATGAAGATTTGATGCTTGAAAGAGCAGTAGTTTATTAGCCTAAAGCAGAAACATTTGATACTCTGAATATTATAAAATGAACCCAAAACAGAGGTAGCCAGCATAGTATCTAACTGCCTGCCCTTATGTTTAGTAATTCCCATATTCCTAAAGTAGCCACTGCTTTAACCAAATGCTAATTGAACTGCCTGATGTAATTCTTTTCCCCTTTCTTTTCCCCTCAGACAATTTATGAAAACAGAATATACAGCCTTAAAATAGAATGCGGGCCTAAGTATCCAGAAGCACCTCCATTTGTAAGATTTGTAACAAAAATTAATATGAATGGAGTAAATAGTTCTAATGGAGTGGTAAGTTTTTGGCTTTTGTTCATTTTAATGTTGTTTTTATGTGCAGTTTCAAATGCTTTGTTTATACTTGTAACTTGCTTAACTACTCACTGCTTGTGGTGCTGTTTGTTCGAGGAGGAGGAAAGGGGGTAGCAGGGAAGTGGACAAGTGGAGATTTATTGTGCTTTTAGGGAAAACACTTGCTTTTGCTTTCTTTGCTTTCTCCCACTCAGATTTCATGTAGGATCTTTAGTTGGGGGTGTGGGTGGAGTTAAGTGTATCCAACATGCCAATTCTGACAGGAATGGTCTTTTTGTCTATTTTAGGTGGACCCCAGAGCCATATCAGTCCTAGCAAAATGGCAGAATTCTTATAGTATCAAAGTTGTTCTGCAAGAGCTTCGGCGTCTAATGATGTCTAAAGAAAATATGAAACTTCCTCAGCCACCTGAAGGACAATGTTACAGCAATTAATTAAAAAAAAAAAAAAAAACAAACAACAAAAACCAACATGCCCCCCTTATTCAATTTAAGCTGTCTTCATTTTCCACAGTAGTAAATTTTCTAGATGCATCTTGTAGACCTCAAAATACTGGAAAGGAAGTTCCCATTCAAAGGAGGTTTTTCTTGAGATACTGTAAATGATACTAATTTTTTTTTTCATTTGAAATATAAGTTGTGCTATAACAAATAATCCTGTCGTGTAACCACTGTCCACATAGCTGAACTTCTGGTATCAGGAAAAGTCTATTTAAATTTATTACTGTCAAGACCAGTGTGGCACATCCAACTTAACTGTGAAAGGATCCATCCCACAATCACCTTGCTGTGTGTCTGGCCTGGGTTATTTTTTTCTTTCTCTGTCTTTTGCAATAGAGTCGAAGCTCAGGGCTATTTATTAGAGTAGACACAAAGGATTTTGCTTCCAGTGCTACACTGGGCTGTATGGACTACTACTGGGGATGTGTGCTAACCTCAGTCATCCCTCCCTTTGTGCTCGCTCTAGTAAAGGCTGAATGTGACTGTGGTCGTTTTTGGGTTTTTATTATTTTTTTTAAATGCCCTGATAATCTGGGGCAAGCTTTCCTTCTTTCCTTTGGCCAAGGCATAGATTGTATTTCTCTTCCTGGTCCCCCTCACCAGTGACGTGGGCTTTGGGTGAGGGATTCAGGGTTCTTTCAATCTCTTCCCTCTTCCCCTCTTTTTAGTGGGGGTGCTGCTTTCTTTTTGCCCCTTTTGGTGACTCTTCTCGCCCCTGGCCCAGGGGTAAGTGTTGGGGCAATAACTTGACCTGTTCCCTCTCGCTTATCATTTTGGTTTTGCAACAAATTTAGTCTTCACCAGCCTGGAAAACAAGAGTATCCGTTCTGCTCGCAAACTTGGATTTTCCCTTCCCTCCAGCACTGCTGCCACTCCGCCAAGCTGGCCACGGCCGTGTTGTTAGATAGGCTTTGACGTGGGGAAAAGAGCAGTAATTTACCAGGATTGCCCAAATCTTCTGCTGCCAAACTTGAATGGGGGAAACTCCGCACATAAGAGATTCTCAACACACTCCAGCCACACTCAAATCGTTGTGTTTTGGTGCTTTGGATTGACCCGAGAATGTTAATTAACAAATTGTTGCACTTGCGGTTTTGGCCCTTCTAAAGATGTGACAACTACAGACAAATCAAATCCGTGTGGTAGATTTTAGTAGTATTCTGTAAGTCTTAGAAATCTCTTCAGTGAAGATTTTGGGGAAGTGTTGTACAGCAGATTAAGGACCTTTACTGGCTTTGCATCCTGGCAAATCACTGCCTTTTCTGGTTTACTGTTTTGGACCACTAACTGCTGCAATGTGGATGCAAGCTTACAGAAACCAACCTAGTGTGTCCTAAGTTTTATGAAAAATTCAGTGTTTGTGTAAAAAAAAGAATAAAAAAAAAGGAAAAAAAGAAAAGAGTAAAAATAAACACATTTTAAAGCAGCAGCTGTCAAGTCAATGAACAATTGATGTTTCCATTAACTTTTGAGGAAAATATTAGTTGTAAGGATTTAACATCCTCTGTACTGAAAGTTTAACATAACAGTATTCCATAAGCAGCCTTTTTATTGTATCAGACCATTGCCTGATTTTAATATAATAAAAAGTGTGCATTAATATTAGAAGGCTTTAATTGTATTTATGTTTAGAGATTTTGATCCCTTATGGAATTCTTGATTTGTTGGAAGTATCTTCCTGCAGATCACGTTTAGCTGACAGAATGTAACCTGGTGGCAAAAGGCAATTGTCTCTATCCAGCTGCTGCTGCTGTGCCAAGGAGCATCTGTACTTTTGGTTTAAACCTCAGGCTGCCCCAGCCTTGGCAGTTGGTAGGGTCAGGATGTGCCAAGGAGCTGCCAGAGGGAGTTCCTGGCTCCGTGTGCTGTCAGTGCCGTGGCCTTGCTGTGCTGTTGTCTCCAGGAAATCAAATCCTCTACAGTTGCATGTTATGCTGTCTGTCAAGGTCAAGGGCTATTTCACAACCCGAAGTTTTAAGTGGTTTCACTCAAATAGCGAAGTGCAACAAGCTGAGCTTCTCTCCAAATCTGGGTGAAAACGGAGCTGTGAAATTTTGGCCTTTTCCAAGTGTGAAGTGTCTCCATTTCAGAGGATTTGCTGGAAGGTCCTGGTGCACTCACTGCAGTGTTGGGGTGAAACAAGGTTCTGCCTGGGTTGGGAATGAAAAAGGGAATGATCTTTGTGAAACTTTGTGAAACTTGCTGCTGGTTTCTGGCCTGGAGTGAAAACTTCCCCCTCTGGGGCAGCCCAGAGGGTGTCTGTGAAGACAATGTGACTAATACTATGTCAGTGTCATGTGTGTGTGTTTATTTAAAATAGCTTCATGTCAAAGATGGTAAATGGGCATCAGAACAATTACAGTGGATAATGACAGTGGCCTGCTTGCTTGTCTCTGGTTTTCAGAGTGTCCTTGCCCTGTTTGGGAGGTTGGTGCATGCTTGGGGCCTCCCTGAACCTTCCTACTTCAAGTAATGATTTTTAAACCTTGCAAGTGTCTGGTTTGCTTTGCAAGGTGTACAAGTTAGAGCATTCCATCCTGGCTGGGAACTGTGCTGGCAAGAGTCACTTGACAGCATCTGCCATACAAAGTTGGGTGCTGCTTTTAAAAAAAACAAAACTGGTTCATTGTGAATGTTCTGCCCTGGGAGTTGTATGCTTTGGACACATCACTGCTCCCTTGCTGTTCCACTCAACTAGTTAGGGCTGGTGTGGAAAAATAACGCCCAGGGAATGGATTTGTGTGTGGTGGCTTTGTCAGGGGATGTGACCTGCACCATGGAAGTGACTGGTCATCCCACAGCCCGGTGCTTGTTGGTGCTTTGGAAATGAGGTGGGGAGACAAAACCGTGCTCTACCTGTGTTTGTGTGAACTCCAGCAGTGCAAAGGCAAAGTGTTTGGTTGATCCCCGCTGACCTTCACTTTGTGTCCTGAACCAGTGTCTCTTTGGAGAAGGGTATGAAGGGATAATAAATAAAATAAGCTGATTGGCCATAAAATAAGTGCTGTTCCTTGGAGCAGGTGCTGCTGGAGGTGCTGGGGCTGGGCTGAGCAGGAGCTCACCTTGCACTGCCGCCAGCAGAGGGGCCGTGAGCCATCCCTGTACTGAGGGTGCTGGATTCTCACCTGCCCGTGCTTCCCGGGGATGTGGAGTGAGCCTCTGCCTCAGCTCATCCTCGGAGACGGCAGAGGGAGCCAGAAAGCTTCCCAAGGCTGGGGCTGGCTCAGGCTGCTTGGTTTAAACGTTACGTCCTCTTGTGGGAACCACTTTTCATATTTATCCGGAATCAATTTCAGTTTTAAAAGCCTGTTTATCGTGACTGTCTCACTGTACAGGCATTAACTTGCTGGGGGAATACCAGCAGCTCAGTGAGATCTTAATTGTTAATAAAGACTAATGGTTGTTTGATTCTTGCTGTGTTGTAATTAAGCCCCGTGTGTGTATGTAGGGAGCGTGCGCTTGTATGTGCTTTCTGCTCTCTTACAACTCCGTGCAGTGCTTTATATTTAGAATTTAAGTTTCTTCCACTATCATTAGAGCCATAATTTTTAAGCCAGAAAGTGTCATCAGCCGCCGTCCAGGACTCCCCTGCTGTGTGCGGCTCATCCCAGTGTCAGACACGGACACGGAGCAGGCAGAGTGGCGGGTGGGCACGGCCGTGCCCGTCAGCCTTGGGCACACACTGACCCAGTGTGTCATCTCAGAGCCCCAGTCCTGGAGCTCTGGTGGCACTGCCGGGCAGGCAAGGGCAGAGGGACAGTGTTAAGCTGGGTCAGTTCCAGTGTGAGGGACTCAAACCCCGCAGGGATGCACAGTGGGATGTGCTCCTGCTCCTTTGCCAAATACTTGTCGTGTCTTGCTGGCCTGTCAGCTGTTTGTGGCTGACCTTGCTGTTTGTGGGAACTGGCCCTTTGGCACCTGAGGTCGCTGCTTTACCCACAGGACAGTGTTTCTTACACCAAGAAACAGCACAGTGGGTTCAATGTGGTTTTTTTCAAGCTGGCACCGACTTACCTGCAACAAAGGGGTTCCAGTTCTGCACATACCTGTAAATAAGTGTCTGTGTCAAGCTCTACCTCCCTTGAGCTGAAAGAAGCTGAAGAGAATTTGATATTCTTAATGTCTAAGTTTTTTTACTTATTGTTTTATATTTAATAAGCTTTTTCTGAAGGCTTAAGAGTGGAATTGCCCTGTAAGTCAGTGGAATTGCCCTGAAGTTGCATTAATCTTTGGGTGGTGTGCTCCCCCAACGCACACTAACCTGGCTGCTCGCTTAGATTCTGGTCCCTCAATAGCTCCTCGTTTTCTCTGGTCATACTATAGCACATTGCTGGAGAATTTGCTGAACTTTTAAGCCTGTGAAGAGCCCCAGTAAAGGCAAATTTAAGTTAGGCAAATGTTTAAGTGCTTTGTTGGACCAGAGCCAGCATGCTCAGCCTCTGTTTGGAAAGAGGCATTTTTAGCCCTTGTTGAGCATCTTCTTCCTCGTCCTCTATTCTTGGTGCTACATTCCTAGTGCTTGTGCCTTTGCTTTTTGTGACAACAAATGTGAGAGACATCAGGGAAAATGTAAAGAGCAGAAGATGATGTGGAAGATAAGGAGATAAACTGGATCCTCAGCATTTTATCTGTTAAGTATCTTGTCACCTTTTTTCATCCTTATCTCTTTTTAAATAAAGCCTACAAGGGGTTTTCAGAAATGTGGGTCCTGTCCTAATTTTGTGCCTCTTGAGCCAGGTTGTTGGTGGCTTTGCCCTGACATGTCTGGAAAACCCTGCAGAGCCTTCACAGGTGATAGGAGGGCAGAGTAAATGTCCAATGCTCTCTGTATGGCTCAACCTCTATTATGGTGTCTTTGTTAGCTTTCCACGCACCAAAGGATGTTTCAGGATAGTCAAAACTGAAGTTTCTTTGGGAGGAAAAAAACAACCAAGCAGGAATTTTGGAAGGAAAAGGGATGTAAACCTTGAGCCATCTTCATCAGAAAGGACGAGGCCGTTTCCCCTCCCCGCTCTTTGTGTAGAGCTGCTTTAAAAGCACGTGTTCCTCATTGGCCTGATCGTGGTCTGCAGATCTACAGAGAGGAGGATTTTGTTTGCCTGGTGGTGGGGGCTTTCTGGGGCTGGTTTGTTGGTAGTAAGTGGAGGCAGAGAGAAGACAAGCGGAGGGGAGGCTGGAAGGCTGGTGACTGGTGCTGCTCACACGTGGGCTGGGGCAGGGCAGGGGTGCTTGGTTTGGTGAGCTGGCAACGAGCTGCTGTGATTCCCCGCGAGACAGGGGGAGCACACACAGTCCCACACCTTCAGGAGTGTTCCTGGCCATTAGGAGCAGCGTCTAATTGCAGCTTTGTGCACTCATTTCGGGTGCTGTAAGTGGGATCGGGGTGTACATCAGCCGTATGTGTCATCCCAGAGCAGTGAGTGGGACTTGAGGAACAGCCGCAGCAGAACAGAGACCTCGGGAAGGATCTGCCAAACTTCTGTCCCTCTGAAGAGACCTCTTAAATCCCTGGGCTACCAGATTAGATGCTGTCCAAGGTTAGCAGCCAGATGTTTCTCAGCTGTTTGGACTGGTTTCCAGCTGAGACCGAGTGAGTGGCTGTCCAACATGTACATATGAATATAAACATTTTAGAGGCCTTGCCTTGAGTGAGCCATTAAAAACTTCCCACGATCTGTGAGCGCTGCTGGCTTCCTTGGAGAGCACCAGCATTTTGTACATCGCACTTGAGTATCCCGAGCGGGTCAGGCTCAGGCTGCCACCTGCTCACGCAGCACTGGGGCCGGGCCTCCCCCTTGTTTTAGTGGCGCCAGAGCAGTGTGGTCCCTGGAATTTGATTATTTGTGTTAGCAGATAATTTAGGCCAGAAGGCTGAGAGTGTTCGCTTCCTTCCCTGGATGTCGTCATGCTTCCCAGCAAAGCACAGTCCTGGGGCCTGTGTCCCTTCCCCTCCCCTTGCCCCACAAGTGCAACAAAAACTCTTTCAACGTCCCTTCTTGTGAAGGGTCACTGTCCACTCGTTTTAAGCTTGGTTTTGGCTTGTGCAGGCCTGCCAGAAGGGGAGGATTTCATTAACTCTACCGTGTAGAACCATGGTTTTAATTAATACTTGTATTAAAAAAAAACAGTGAGTTTTTGATGTGTGGTTCTTCTCCTGAAATGTGGCTAATGCCACCCATGAGCTTTGGTGTTCGAACATGAGTGACGAGAAATGACCCCCTCTGGTCTCTCACTGCTGTGAAACAAGATCCTTCTAATGCTTTCCATCATTTTCATCAGGTTTTAGTGCTTTGGTTCTCCCAGACCTGGCTGTTTTAGCCCCAAACTGCTTGTGTTTTACAGCACAGCCAGGTCCTGCTGGAGGTGCGGGATGGTTATTTACAGAGGCAGATGCTGTTCCTTGGATTAGAGTGTCTTGGGGCCAGATTCCAGGAGCTGAGTTCACACCCCAGGGCTGGTGCCTGCAGTGAGAGCAGCAGGTGAGCTCAGCCTCCTTCCTTTAGAGTGGCTGTATTAAAACCTGAGGAGACGTCCTGGGGCTGTGGGTCTCCTGTTACCCGGGATCCCTGGAGAGCTGCTCAGAGTGAGATGCAGAGGGGGAGTTCACCTTATGGAGGAGTTTTTTAGCATGAAAGGTTTGAAAGCCACAGGTGTTAAGGGCATGGGTAAAAAGGGTGGATTTAACAAAATAATCCAGGTGTTCAGGCTGGATTTAACAAAATGAATTTTGACATTTAGGCTGAAGGGGTTGGTGTAAGGTGGTGCCTTCATCCAGCACCTGGCAGCCTTACTGGGCACAGTCTGCCCAGCCAAACACTCTCTGAAATAGTGAACTGCTAAACACAGAACTTATTTATAGCTCTCCTTGAAAAACCCAGAAATACCACCGTGGCAGATGTTTGCTGTATTGGGCGCTGAACAGGAGGTCCTGAAATTGGGGCCATCATTTCATTTACTGACAGCCAGAAAATCCAAACCTGAGAAGGCCAGGGCAGATTTGTCCAAATCACCCCTGCTGCGGAGCAGTGAGGGAAAAGGGCCCTTAATTAAGGAACGGTGTTCCCAGGGGAAGGCAGGGCTCCCAGTGGCTGCTCTGCTCCCTGCCATCTGCTCCTGCCCATGGAGGCAGGTCCTGCCTCTGCCTGCCAGGTTTTGGGGTGTTTGCAGAGCCTATGAGTGACCTGCAGGTCAAATCCGTCCATCTGATGCCTCATGGTGTTTGACCTGAGGTGTAGCATTACCTGTAAAAATAATAAGAAAAGAAGTTTAGGAAATCAGATTTTTAAAACAGCTTGGCAGAGTGAGGTGTTTTACTGTCACTTCACCTGCTGTGCTTTAGATCAGTTATCTCTGTTTACAAGCAATGAAATTTTCTAAGGCAGAAATGTGCAACTATAACCTGTAAATTTTCAGGGTTTGAGCTGGAATGACTCTTGCTGAAGCCCCACGTTTGACTTTTATTGTACAATCCCCATCGCACTGCTCCAAGTGAATCCAAGACCAGAGCTATCTGTCTCTACCCTACACTTTTCCTGTCTTCCCATGTTGTTCCTGACCTGCCTCCATCCATCTCCTTTGTGCTGTGGGACAGTGTGGGACAGCCCTGAGGCAGCATCGGGGGGACGAGGCGAGGACCAGGCTGGCACGCGGCTGAGGAGGGATTGGTCCCACTGGACCTGCCTCCCTTGGCTGAGGGTGTCCATGTGCCCTGTCCTGGCAGCACCTTGGAGCTGGGGATACCATCTGTCTGTCCAGCAGTGATTCACCTCAAACGGGGATGGCCGGCGTGAGCAGAGCCCAGCGGTGCCTGTCTGAGGGCAGAATGAGTGAGTGCATTCAGCACGGATGCAAAGACCATCCCTGTTATCTCCATGGAGATCACCTGAAGGACACAGAATCCAAATTGACCAGCTGCTTCTGAAAAGCTCCTGCACTCTCTTGGCAGCAGCAGTGCTCAGTGGGCAGAGCTGTGGCCCGGGCACTCAGTGCCTGCTGCCCCGTGTGCCCCAGCGCCGACTGGTCCTGCCTTGGCATCAGTGAAAGCCAAACGTGTTTGATGGGCCTGGCAGGGAGCAGCGTGGGGCTGGTGTGGGGCTGGAGGCAGGAGAGCAGCTGCAGGGTCTGTCCGTAGAGGGTGAGGCGGCTGCAGGAACTGCCCTGGGTGTGGAAGGGGAAAATCTCCAAGTGATGTTTTTAATGAGATTATCGGATCAGCTGGAGAAGCAGCCGTGCTGACATGTGCCTTGGCTCGTGCCATTTCTTGCCTCAGAGTCTCAGCCACCAGCAAGGCCCTGGGACTGGCACTGACTGGGATGTCTTCCCATGCTAGAGCTGAGAGATCTTGCTTTTGGAAACTATTCTAACTTGTAATGCCACAAGCACCGCTTTTAGTGTTGTGTACAATAACACCTATGTTTTTGACATGTCCTGGTGTGAACGAGAGCAGGATGCAGCTTCTCTGCTCATTTGTTAATGCTTTAAAAGGAGTGCTGTGATGAAGTGGCTTTTCCCAACCATTCAGCCCCCAGGTGTGCCCAGCTGGACCCTACCACAATTCAATTACAATCACGGATTTTTGGGGTTTTGTTCTTGAATGCTGTTCCTTCTGCATCCTCTGTAATCCTGCATCCCAGTGTTGATCCCCTCTGTGCATCCTGGCTCTGCCTCCCGCTGGGAGAAGAACAGCCAGTACCTCAGGACCTGCTCCCAGGCTGCTCTGCTGGGGGCACAGAGGCACCCCCAGAGCCCTTCAAAGGGGACAGTGGGTTTCTGCTGATGTTCTCGCCCAGCGTTTCTGGCTCGGCCCAGCTGGAGCTGTGGAGCTTCACCCGGCTCCGAGGAGCTGCTGGGGTTTGCAGACACCCTTGTGGGCACACGGAATGTCCTGGTGTGTCCTTGGTGGCCAGTTTGCAGCGGGTGATGTGCCTCGAGATGCCACACTCACATCCCTTGGTGGGAGCAAACATGAGCCGGCACCGATCCCAGTCAGAGTCCAGGAGCGGTTGGATCCAGGACTGGGAGTTGGATCTGTTCCTCTTTCCATTCCCCTCAGCTTGGCTTCCCCAGCTGGGAAAGGGATGCAGTTTGGTTGAAAAGAAAAACGAGAAGTTATTTTCCCGCTCTCCAGCACAGAGGCATTCCTGCGAGTGGGAATTGTCAGCCCTGGATGCTGGGATGGGTGTTTTCAATCATTTCATTTCCTTGTATTTTTTGCTCGTTTTTTACGGTTTGGATTTATTTTTAATGGCCCTGACACCCTTGTTTATAATAATAAATAGCAAACGTGTGGACACAATGAGTCTGTTTCAGGTTCAAGTGTTTTTAATAACCTTGCAGCGAGAAATAGACCCGAGCCCAAATCTGGAGAAACCCGATGAAGACTCTCTGCTGCTGCAGTGAAATACGATTTCGGAGTGGCTGCTGTGCAAACAGCCCGGACTGCGACCGCCGCGCCGCTTTGACTCCCGGCCAGGCCTTTCAGACAAGACTCCCCTTTGTATCGCTCCAAACCCTGACTCCCAAGCAGTGTTTTTGTCTTCCAGACATGACCTGATTTAAGCAAAGGAAAGACAAGGGGGTAGGTAGAGATTTTTTTTTTTATTTATTATTATTTATCAGTAGCTCTGCAGCCGCTCTCAGTGCACTCCCTGTCCGGAGCAGGGCGGGGTAATTCCCATCTGGGATGTCACAGCCGTGCGAGGCGAAGGGAAAAAGTGACGACCAGCATTGTGAGGCCTTGAGCCATTTAATTAAGTAAAACCTTATTAGCTATTTTCAATGGTTTAACAACTTGGAGGGAGTCGTTGTTTGCCAAGAAAAATACCCACGGGGGTCTGCCGGTGGGCTAAGCCTGCCTCCAGTGCCCGGCAAAAATCTGGGCATGGCTGCTGAAAAAGTGCTGCACTGGCTGGGAGGTGGGGATTGGCCTTTTGGGAAAACAAGGGTTTGATTTTGGAGGACACAGGATGGTAACACTACCCCTGGGGAGGGCCCAGCCCCCGTGGCAGAGCTCCGAGGGGGTGGTCGTGGGCTCACTGGGCAGCAGAGGGGTCGAGCTGGGGGTCAGGTCCTGGGGCTGAGGGTCACGCCAGGAGCCCTGGGGAGCTTGGACAGGTGTGCCACTGCCCAACACAGGGGGCAGGAAGGAAAGGGGTGTCCACGGAACCGGGGGCCCTGCTGTGCCAGGGATCACCTATAAGTTATCACAGTCCTCGTTAGCAGAGATGGAGTCCATCCAAGCACCCCTGTGCTGGAGCAGATCCTGCCTCAAGCAGCACCAGGGTGGCACCAGGGAGCAGCCCCGGGTGCGTGCACCAAGCTGGCACATCCTCAGCTGGAGCTGGGAGCTGGGAAAGGCTCTCCTTGCCCCTCTGCAGCCCTGTCCCAGGGCTGAGCCGGGCCATGCTCAGCCCTTTGTCTTTACAGGGTCTTCTGCCCTATTTATCTTCCCCAAATGTCATCTCCCCTCCCCAGTCCATGCAACACCCCCCGAAAAATAATAAACGGCGGCAGGCTCTGTAAACAGAGCCTATCTCAGAGCTGTTTGAAATGTAGACAGGCTCAAGTGAATTAGTTCAGCGAGGACTTAATTGCTGTCCTGTCTGTCAGCGTGCAGCACTGAGGGTTAGCAGGGGAGGCCGTGGCAGGGAGATGGATGGGGTCCTGTGCTGGGGTCACTGCTCCAGAAACCACGTCCCGGCGTGACCCCCGCCCAGATAAGCGGCCTCTGCGCCGTCCCCACCGCTGGCTCATCCTGCTGCTCTGACCCTCCCTGGCCTCCCCCAAAATCCAGCCTGGAATGAGAGCGCTGGGAGAAGAGCCTGGGTTGGCAAAAATGACCTGTTGTCCCTTCCCCATCCCAGTCTTTTTGGGGCTCAGGGCTGCCGGTCTCCACAGGATTATGAGGGGAACAGGGGAGTGGTGGCTGCTGGTGGCAGTGTCATGTGTGCCCAGAAATATGAGGTACTGCAGGGATATCTCCATCGCAGGCAGGAAAAATTCCTTCAGTCGTGTGTGAGAGGAGCAGGATATTCATTCCCTGTCCCCTCCTGAGAAGCAGCAGACCTGTATCCCTCCTGCCTTGCCGAACAATCCCGACAGCCCCAGGCAGATCCCAGCCCCGCCGGAGCCGGCTGCATCCCTTTCACACGCTGCTCGAGTCAGCACAAGCACAGCTGGTGGGCAAAGACTGGGAAAAACATCAAGGATAACCATCACTTGTCACAGCACGAGGGTTTTTGGGGCAGGGAGGCAGGAGGCGTCCCAGGGAGGTGGATGGGGGCTTGGTGGGTGATGGGGGTGGGGGCAGCACCCCCAGGGTACCGTGCAAATGGGGTGTCAGTGCAGGGAGCTGGGTCTGGGCCCGGGGTCCAGGGAAGGCAGCCGTCAGCAGGGCGTCTGGCCGGGCTCTTCCCCACCTCCCCGTTAATTAACCGGCAGCCTCTGATGCTTGTGGAAAAGGAAGGAGAGAAAGAAAAAAAGATCAGCAAACCCAAGCCCTTAGATTACTGTTTACCCCCTCGAGGAGCACAGAAGTATATTGTCCATTTAATAGAAGCCTATAAATCACTGAAAAACATTTATAAAATAATTGAACGTAATGGGAACCATTTGTTTGAATAACATCACGTTCATGCCCCAGAGGTGCAATAAAAGTTAGATTAATTGATAGGATTTTATATCTCACTGTGAAAAACCGAGTCACATTCTAGACACCAACAGTTTGGGAAAGTTGCAAATTCATCAGGCACCCAGCTACTATCAAAATAGTCTCTTCCATGTGAAGAGGCACATTTATATGACCCTGAAGGGTTTTGGGATGAGAACTATTTACTTAAACTGTGAAGTGAACTAGCCAGTGTGAGATCCTGACCCAGATTGGGGTTTTTTCCTTCCTCTTCTATCTGCTGTTGCATTTTTTTCCCATTATGATAAAAGCAAATAAATATCTCTAAACCAGAGGCTCATTCCTAATCCGGGGCTATAGTGTCCTGCATCCGGCCATGCCCATGGGAATGGCACCTCGGAGGCACCAAGTGAGGAGGCTGGGGCTGGAGCAGGGATGCAGGGCTGGGGAAGCCCTGCTGTGCCAGGGCCAGTCACCCCATCCTGGGCTGCTCCCCCAAAGCTTGTCGGGTGTGTGCCAGCCCCAGCACCAGGGCAGGGTTTGCCCTGCTCAGGCTCCTCTCTGCTGCCAGCCCGGACCAGCAGCGAGCTGTTCTCAGGCTGGGAACCATCCACACCCTCCCCTTTTCCCTGTAACTGTGTTTTGTGGTTTATCTGGTTGAAGGGCAGAGAAGTGGAACAGAGCAGGGTTTCAGCAGAAGGGCAGCTGTCAGGGTGCTGGGAGCTGCGGGTGGGCAGGGACTCCCCAGCCCTGCCACCGCTCTGCCTTCCCGGGGCTCCCTCACTGCCCACGCTCTGCTCTGGTTTCGCCCAGGTTTTCCCCCAGTTCCATTTTCACTTCTTTCCCCTCCTTCCAGCCACTCTCTCATGTGTCCAAGAGCAAGACCACAGCAAGCTTGGGTTCTGCCAGGCAAGACCGTGGCACTGTCACCCCCAGGTGACAGTCCTGCAGTGGTTCCTGCTGCCGGCAGCAAGGACACTGTGCTGCTCAAAACCCTTCAGGGCTCATCTCTTCAACATCTCAATCAACCCCGAGTGTGGAGGTGCACCCACAGCACAGGTGTCCCCAAACGCAGCCCCTCAGGGTGGGTGGCACAGTGGGGACCCCCCCAGAAAGCCCATCCCTGGGGAAGGAGCAGCTCCCAGCCGCCCTCTCCAGCCCGCGCCGCCGAGCCCGGGCTTCGCATCGGCTTTTGATAAAGGCGCCCTGTCAAACAAGGGCTGAATAAATCATGATGTGTTACCAAGACGCATTACAGCTTTTAAAACAACCACCATGGCATTCTACCCCACGGACTGATGAGTCTGGGGATGCCAGATCCCTGGCGCTCCGCAGCCTTGCTGGAGCCAGCTCACATCTGGAGTGCAGTAAACGTACCCAGAAGCAAGAAAGCAGCTCTGTAAGGGTCAGGAGTACAGAGAGCGGCTGCTGACTCCAGGCGCCACCCCAAAACCCACATGCATTTCCTTGTGTAAACACATGTGGCCAAAAGGCAGCCATGGTCACCTTTCTCCAACGTGAGCCCTATAAAACCGCCAGCAAAGTGAGGAACAATGTCACTATTATTGTTTTAGAGGAATTCCTCCGAAGCAGAAAAGCATAGCCGGGCTGCCGACAAGGGTGTCTTTAAAAGCAGGGCTGACAATTGACTCCAGAGCCGAGGGGAGGAAAAAAATCCCCCTGGGGTTGATCATTTGCAGTTGCTGGGGGCTTCCAGAGCCACCCGTTAACCTGCTGGGTCCTGCTGCTGCAGAGGCACAGCTGGGCACAGCTGGGCGTGCAGAGCCCTGACGCTCATCACCCCAGTGGGGCCGGTGCCGAGGCAGCCCCAGGGATGGGGTGCTTTGGGGCCAGCCCGGGGGGAGGGTGTTGGGTTTGGATGCTGGTGAAAAGCATCCCTGGAGCCCTTTCTATCTTAGCAGTGCACAGTGAATCAACTCACGGAGAGCCAAGAAACCACTCCCAAAGCTGTCCTGGGTTTATTGCCCCTGGAAGAGGATTTCTCCCCCCACCCAGTATCAGCTGCGTCTGCAACCCTGCTGATGCAATCAGAGGTGGCATCCTTCAGGCTGAGAGTTCCCTGTACCCAGAAAAGAATACCACGAGTGCCTTTGCAAGGGGGCTGACCAGGGTAAATATTTGGGGTCTGGACCTGCTTTCTCTTGGGGGGTCCAGAGATGGAGACCTTATAGCTGCTTCTCCTTGGGGATTTATTGCCTGGCTGCAAAACCAGACCTGGGCTGCCAGAAGCAGCAGGAGAGATAACCTGGGGCCAGATCCTGCCCATAAATGAGGAATCACAGCCTGGAGCTGCCCTGGCTGCAGCCTGTGGCCACTGAGCACGGACCCACCTCGCACTGGGAGCTGGCAGCAGGCACAGGGCTCTTGCCAGTGGGGATTTAATCCTCTGTCCAGAGCCCCAGCTGGACAAGGCTCCAGCACCACTGGGACTGGTAGAGTCCCCACGGGAGGCTGGGGCAGGAGGGTTTTGGGGACAGGACAGAGAAAGGGCTGTGAATATGTAGGGAGGCTGGAGGCATGCAGATAGGGTGAGTCTCCAGGCTTAACACCTGATTGCGGTGACCTTGCTCCTGGATCAGGGCTGTCCTCCAGTGGCCATAGATGAACATTTGAATTTCAATGATAAGCCCATCAAATAGTTAAGTGTGTTAGAGGCTGTACGAATGTGCTGCAGAAAGTTTCTCCAGTGAGTCAGGGTCCCAAAACCTTTCTTTGGGGAGCTTATCTTATCAGGCAGGGATGCAGTGCTCCCAAGGAAACAGGGCCAGCTCAGCCTGAGTAATGGGGCTCTGAGCAAGAGCATTGCAAAACTAAAGGTGCTTTTTAAAAAGTCCTGACATGGTAGACAGAGGGGTGAGGAGAGAGGAAGAGGAGGCTTAGTCACACTGGCCATAACCCAACACCCTGGTGCTTCTCCCAGGGCAAGGTCTTTAATGTCCTTCCTAGGACATCTGCCTTCCCCCCTTTCCCTGTGAGAGAACCTGGGGGCTGTTCCCAGCCAAATCCGCTCCTTAATTCCCTCCATCAGAGGCTGGGGCCAGCGAGAGGGATTCTGCCAGCATCATCCCGAGGAGCCAGGAAGCCCCGTTCCCGCGCCGAGCAAGGGGTGCCTGTGGGGCTGGGGTGCCTGTGGGGCTGGGGTCCCTCAGCCCCCAACCACAGCAGCGCTGGGCTCCCGGGGGACGCCCCAGCTGGGGCACAGCCTGTGCCCTCCCGGAGGCGGCCGTGGGAGGATGAGCTGTCGGGAGCCACTGAGACAAGCAGCGAGTTTGATTCTGAGTGAAAACAAACCAGCTGGCCAGCGAGCTCCCTCCCTCCCGCCGGAGCTGAGCCCAAGCCTGAGCCGAGCCCGAAAAGCCCCTGCGGTCCTTCGGGTCCCCTTACCACCGGGAGCCAGGCAGATGGGGAGCCAAAAGCTGGTGTAAATAACATGCAAATACTGGCTAAAGTTTTAAAACAGCTAGAATTCCTGGGAAAGAGGAATATCAGTGTCCAGGGAATAAATACCTAAAACCATCCCCAAAAGGAGGAATATTAGTGCAGAGGGGCAATGCCTTCCCTGCTCCGCCTTTCTCCCTGTGCTGATGGAGATCATGAATTTCCCCCTACTTGGGAAATTCTTCCCAGGGTAAGTGCCAGTATTAAATTAAAACCTCCTTGGAGCCTTCCCCTAAAAGCCAGCGTGTCCCAGCCGGCATCCAAGCATGGCCATGTGCGGAGGGGCGCCTTTGGGAATGCCTTGTGTATGGTCCCTATAAGTGCATGTTGGACAGAATTCCTGGGTCTGGCGGGATGGGAAGACTCCAGGCTGTGGGAAGCCTTTGGTTTCTGCCTGCCGTCTGCATAAATCCCTGGACACCCACATTCTGGAGACGGTGTGGAACTGAGGGAACAGCTCTGCCACTGTCAGAGCAAACACACTCTGGTCTTGGGCTGGGTGACCAGGACAGACCAGTCATGACATGTCCCTGGCACTGAGTAAGGGGCTGGTGTGGGGACCTCGGTGCTCTCTCCCCTCGTGGGCATACAAGGGTTGAGGCACATGCACCTCTGGAGGCTTCGCAGGACACGTGTCATTATTATTGTCATTCCCTTCATTTTTTGGATTTCAGAAAAGTAGCTGCCCTTAGGACAGGGATCTAGAGGAGGCTGTGGTGGAACCGGTGGTGTTTGCTGCTGGGCACTGTGAAGGTGGAAGAAAAGGAACTTTTTAATGTGGATTTTTCATAGTTAATAAAAAAAAATAAGAAGATGTGTCCCTTTTGCCACAGCAGAAGGAAGTGTCACTAGTGATTAATGGCGCTGTGAGCTCCTTGTTGAAATATGGTCAAAGCCATTGTGTGGGAAATGTTTGGAGCCAGTTCTGCCACCTGCCCACTGTTTGCTGGGGCCCAGGGCTTGCACAGGGCTGCCGGGAGGTCACAGCCTCATCCCCAGGTGTCCGCCGAGATTCCTCCTGCTTTTATCAGCTAAGCACGGGAGGTTTGGCAGTCTCCTCAAGCCATCCATGTCCTACAGGTCCTGTACCTCAGCTGCTATCCCAGTGCCGGGAGAGCTTGAACCGAAGCACCTGGTGCTGAGACCCATGTCATGGTCTGCCCTACATGGATGCAATTTTGGGAAGGTCACAGAGAGCCTCGCCAAGGGCACTGCCTTGTGCAACAGCACTTCTCCTCTTCAGCATCCTGGGGAGAGCCAGGCAGCCTCAGACCCTCACCACGGTGGAAGACAAGTGCAGGAGACCTGAGGGCCAGCTCTGGGGGACAGACACCCATCAGCTGTGCAGGTCCTGTCCCAGCACTGGCCTGTCCACACACCACCAGGATCCCAGCCCGCCTCTCTTTGTAGTGCTATTTTTAAAACACCAAAGGAGAACTCCCACCTCTGTCTGCTGGAAACGTGGCGTGTCCCCCCGCAGCCAAGAGCCCTGCTCATTTTCAAACCTGCCGGAGTTAGCCTTAGATATAAAACCAAACAAGCAAACTGAAAGGGGCTTGTTGTGTAAAAAAGTTCCTCCGAATTAGTTATATCTGGCTTGTGATCCCTTTTTGATTGAATAGTTAATAGCAGCCAGGTGCAGGCAATACGGGCCGCTCGCCCGCGCCTCTGGAAGCAGCCTGGGAACGCCGGGCGGTGGGGCAGCCCACGGGTGGCTCGGTGTGTGGGCTGCTCCTGCCCTTCCTCTGCCTCCCTGCTTATCCACAGGGATCCCAGCCTTTGTTTCCTTGCCTCGGCGCTGAGGCAGCGCAGGAGATGCACGCAGCATGTCTGTGTGTGTGTGTGTATCTCCACAGACACGGACTCTGCGGGTCGGGTGTGTGCAGGAGTGTGGGCACGGGCTGTGACTGCACGTGGGCAGGTACCGTGCGTGTAGCACACGTGTGTGTGTGTCCATGCGTGTGTGTGAACATGTTCTCTCGGGCAGCTGGCACACGGTGCCCTCCCGGCGTGCCCAAGGGTGCCGGAGCCCTCCCGGCGCTCCCACAGCAGGACGTTCACATGGCGCTCGGAGACATTTTTCCATCCTGGCACTTCCAAACGCGTCTGCTGGTGTTTAAGCCCGTTTCCATCCCCCAGTACGTATGTGTGCAGTTTCAGTGCATTAATTTTAGAAACACACCGCCTGCACAGACGATAATAAAAAGTGGATGCCAGGGAGAGAGTCTGTCCAGAACCTACCAAGTTAAAGACATTGCTTTTCTGGAGCATGACATGTCTCTGGAAGCACAGGGCCCGGGCAGGAGTGCTCTGGAAGGCAGGAATATTAGCAGGATGTGCCCAGTTCTAGAGCAGGTCACAGCAGTACCGTGGTCTCAGTGCCCTCGGTCCCCTTCCCTGTGCCACACTGTGGGAGCAACACTGCCAGGCAGCTGAAGATGCCCAAGCTTCTCCTGGCTTGGTGTGGCCTTGGGGTCTGTTTCTATCCAATGTCCCTATTGGAAATGCACTTTTTTTTCCTTCCCTCCCCCCTCCCTTCATCTTCCCAAGTGATGCAATTTCCACCCAACACTGTTCTGGAGAAAGATCTACAGCACGTCTCTTCTAACTGTAACTCCTGTAGCCTGCCAGGTTCCTGGGGTTACTGAACTCCCAGATTCTCCAAAGACACTCAATGATTTTATACAAACAATTTCCTTACTCTCAGAGCCGTCCATTTCCTCCATCACTGAAATATAACCCCAGTTTTCCACCTGCAAACGGGGCTGATAACACCTTTAAGCCATGGAAAGTGTGATAAGATTCAAGGGGAAAAGGCACCGTGCCAGAGCCAAGCCATTCCTTATTATCCCGAGGTTTCAGGTGTGTGCAAAGGGCTGCAGAGAAAAATCAACTAAAGGTCTGTTCCTTCTCCTGGAGGGGAAATGTTTGTAGGATTGGGGCATATTTAGACGTGGCAGAAATGGGATTCCTAAACAAAGGGCTGGGGGAGGAGAGCCCCTGCGCCACTGCCACCACTCCCACCCTGCAGAGGGTTTCCAGATTTGCTGCCTACCTGCCTGTGGGAGTAAAACTGTCCAGACCCACTGCCCGGCGCTCCAAACTTCCATTTTAGGAGCTGGTGGAAATGGGGTGAGGCCTTTCTAATCCCCTGCTTTCTTGCCAGAGCGGATGAGGCGGGCTGGGAGCCTGTGCTGCTGCTGCTGCTGCTGCTGTGCTGCTGCTGTGCTGCCAGTTCCAGTGGGCAGGACTCATCCTGGTCCACACTGGGAGCACATCCAGTGCCACACATGGGAATGAACCCAGTGCTGATTTCTGCTGATCCCTCCACCTCGAGCACCATCACGACAGCCACACCGGCCAAAAATGCAGCACGTGCCCAAGCTGTGTCCCCTGCCTGGCTGGGTTTGTGCCGGGGCCCTTCGCCTGCCAGTGCTTTGTGTTGGTCATGGATGGAGCCTCTTCTCCATTAATAACCATGGAATAAATTGGACTTAAATGCTGAATTGAAGCACAGCAGGCCATTTATACAGATTTACTTTGGGATTGTCCAATTAGCAGAGGGGGACATGCAATCCTTGGAGTCGGTGTGTAGGAGCAAATTCCTTCCTATGGAAGGAATCAGAGCAGTCTGAAGAAAGGTGTCAGTGCCAGCTGTGGAGCAGGGATGGGGCTGGGCCAATTAAGCTTTGGCCTGAGTTTAGGAAATAAAGATGTGTGATGCCAGATTGATGCTATGGAGCGAGGAGGGGACGCTGACGAGGATTTTGGATGCTGGAGGTGGAGAGAGAGAGCTGCACCACGAGGACAGAGGGGATGGTGAACCACCTCCCCTTGGAAACCTCCCTCTGAGCAGGGCCCTTGGATATCTCCCTCTTCCTCCCCGTTGTTCCGTGTGTGCTCAGCTCAGTCCCCGTGCACATGCACGGACGCCGCACGCGTGGGGCGAGCGCTCGCAGATGCAGGAGGTTCATGTGCTGGGCTTGGCTTGCGGCACTGCTGCACATGCAACTTTTTTATTTACGCCCACAATCAGTTTACAACCTCTGGCCAAAACTTCATCTCCTGTATGGGAAGGTTTGGCCTGCGGAGAGGCGTTAGCACAAAGGCGAGTGGGAAATATGAAAGGGCTCTCTATGTGAGAGCAATTCCGTTCGCCGCCAGTGCACAACCGTGGTTTTTCCATCCCTCTGGGTTTGGGCTCGGAGATGTCTCCATGCTGTGAGCTCTGCCTGGGCTGCCACGAGCACTCCCTGTGGCTGGGCAGCCGTGGCCAGGCTCCCACTGGGGCTCTGATCCCTCACTGGGGGTGATGGTGTGGGAGGGACAGAGGGCATTGGAGCCACAGCTGCCACGGCTGTGCTCCTGTGCAAAGGCAAAGCTGGGAGCTGTACTGTTTGGTTTTTCAGCCCTGGGGCTCTGAGCATCCATTTGGAAGCACTGCCACATTCCTCGGCTGGAGGGGATGGAGCTGGCCCTGCTCTGAGCAGTCCTGGTGGATTGGCACAGTGTCAGGAAAGCACCAGATCCAGCAGCCTCAGTTGGACCTTGGTCCCCCAGGGAGCACCTTGGGATGCAGGGCTCCCTCCTGGCCCTGCAAATGTGGGGTGCAGGCATGTGCCACAATGCCTGGTTGGCACTGAATTTCCTTGGGAGTTAATGGAAAAGATTAAAAAAAAGAGTCTTGTTGTAAAACTCAGAAGAATAAAGAGGGGTGGGGGAATGAAAGAGCCTGCTGGTGTGCAACTGATCGGCTGACTCAGGCACCCTTCAGGAGGATGGAGGAAAATCCTTTGGCTACAGAACTGCTGAGCGCTTGCAACACCAGCCGTAGCTCTGCTGGGGGTGAGCAGGATCCAGCCCAGCCCTGGCCCTGGCACTACCCTGGCTTCACGAGCTGAGGCAGATGCTGCTCTCACACATGCAGTGAAGGTGTGGGGCCTCAGCTCACAGCCCAGTGCTGCTCCCACCCCTGCCCCAGCAAAACTTAATTGTTTTCTGCAAAGAAGAAAATCATTTGGGGAATAGATGGAAAAAGGAGATAGCGTCAGGCAGTCATGGCCTGTTCTCCACCTGTTGTTATTTTGGTCTGGCCCAATCAACCTGCTAGCCAGGCTGGAGCCAGAGACCATCTGGAAAAACTGCCGTGTTTATAAAACTGACATGGAGCAGCACCCCAGGGCCCTGACCTCCCACACAAATCTGGAAATGATTAAAATGGCCCTGGCTGCCTTCTCAGTGCAGAGCTGCCTGCGGAGAGCAGCCCACTGCCTGCATTTGGAGTTCTCATCAGCGGGGCTGGGAACGTGCGCCCTCCTCCCGGCGCCCTGCCCGGAGTCCCCGCAGGCCGGCGGCTCGGGGATGCTCCAGGGAAATGTGCCCATGCAGCTCATCCTACAGCACCTCTCCCCTCTCTGAGTTGCCTTGCTTGCCGTAGGCATCAATCCCTCTGTCTGCAGTGGTCCTCTATTTTTATGGCTCGCTGGAATGAGAAAGTGCAGTAGTATTGGTGACTCTGATTTCAGCAGGACGAGATTCGATGCCAAAGGCAGTGAGTGTGAACCCCAGTGAACTGGCTGTGAGCTTTGGTGAGCTCCTTCTGTGGGCAATGAACAACTGCACGGCTCCAAGTCACTGTTGCAGGACTGGTGCCATGTCCAGCCCTTCCCCAGGAGCAGAAAGACTCTGGCAGGGCTTCAGGTTGGGCTCCAGGTTTGGAAAAACCCTCCCAAAGGGCTGCTGCCCTTCCCTCTGTGCTGTTCTCACACCTCCCGCCTCCAGGACACTGTTTATCAAAGCAGCTTTGTGTCCTCCATGTAGCAAAGGGTGCCCAAATTCAAGCCACATTGGACCTTGCTGACCCGCTCTGGCCAGGGGACATGTGGCTGGTCTCAGCCTTGCCTCGCCTGCTGGGCAGCAGCCTAATTAGAGAGGTGTGAATAATGAATTATCCGTGACTCCAAGCCATCCATGGAAAATTCAAATCAACCTGCAAACTATTTGCCAAGAGAGAGCAGGGGGAGAAGGAAAAGCCAGCCTGTGTCCTGGTGGGGATGAAGGGCAGGTGGAGGTGATGCTGGGTGCTGCAGCCCTGAGTCTGCTGGGCTCAGTGGGAAAGGAATGCTCTCCCCCTTTGACTTGTGAGCCAGGGCTGGAGCTGCCAGGCTGTGTGATGGATGCTCCCTGCTCCCACCTCACTCCCTGCTGGGCGGGCATGGCAGTGAGTGCAGCCATGGCCAGCACCTGGAGAGGTAGGCAAGTCCTTCTACATGGGGTCCCACACCCAGTCTCCCCCCCAGCTCCCACAGGAGCAGGTGAAGCACTGGTCCTGGCACAGAGATAAAGCTGGGGGTCCTGCTGGGGTGGGGGACAGCTGGCAAAGCTGGCACATGGGTACAGAAGGGGAGCAGGGGCAGAGAGAGACCCATCCACAGCCTCATGGCACGTGTAGAGTGGACACAACTCCTTCTTGCAAACAGGGCTGTCAGGACTGATAGAGAGGGCTTTGGTAAACACTTGCTTCACCCCAGCCTGAGGGGACCTAATCCCTGGAAGGGCCCTGGCCTTGGGCCTGGAGGAGCCCTTTTGGCTGTGTTTATCTTTATCCCTCCCTTGCTCAGCCACCCTAAGCCCTGGCCCCAAGTTTGCTGCCACCACTATTGTTCCCTGTGTTATCTGGGGAGGAGGATGGGGACAGGGATAGGAGCAGGAGAGGCTGTCCAGGCTGCAGAGCAGGGCTGGGGACAGCCAGGACCTTGAACTTGGTGCAGCCGCTGCTGGGCACAGCTGGGCAGGATGTTCTGGGCAAGGCTTGTCCTTCCTTCCAGGTGCAGCCCTGACCTGGCTTGGAGGGTGGCAGCTCCTTCCGTCCTCTCCAACCCACTCCTGGAGCTGCTCGTCCTGCTCGGGCAGGGATGCCGGGAAAGGCACAGTTCCCACTCCCACTCCCAAAGCAGGGGTTTTGATGAAAAAACGTGTAAAAATGTTCAGTCTGAATTTCAGAGGTTTAATCGGTTGCTGATAACGAGGGGGAGCCCTGTGCTGCTGCCGGGGATCAAGGCTTTGAAACAGGCAGAAAATAGACCTGTCACGTCTTTTGTCCAGGGCCGGCTCTGCCCATTGATCTCTCTATCAGATGAGTAAACCGATATATATTAACCCAGAGCCAAAGCAAACATATTCTGGGTGTTGAAGAAGCTCAGGTAAGTCCTTTTCTCCCCGCAGGAAGCTGGAGCTGAAGGCCTGGCTGGGGGGGACCCAGACCAGCTCCTGGCACAGGGTCGTGCGTGGCCGTGTGTGCCTCGGTTCCCCTGCCCTGGGGAGGGGATGGGACCCTCCACAGTGGGTCCATCCCGGGTGATCCAGCCCCCACTCCAGAGCCCATCTGTTGGCCTTGCTCACCTGCCCCAGGGACGTGTGCCCTGGGCACACACCAGCCCTCCCAACTCAGCCCCTTCCACTTGGGGAGATCATTAAATCCCCCGTGTGCAGAAGGCCGGGCTGCTGGCTGATAGTCTGTGTGAAAGGAGGGTGATAACAGCAGGAGAGAAACCCCCCTGCCAGCCCCAGAAGCAGTCGGGGGTCCCGCGGCAGCCCCTGCACACACCCACCTGCAGGGACCACAAGGGACTAACAGCCCCTACTTCACTGTAACCTCTTATAAAATTATGATTGAAACCTATTACACAAATAGATTGTGGAAGTAAATTGTGCTGCAGGGAAGTTCAGTACTGGGAGACCTGGGGCTGATTCAATCACTGGCCAGGGATGACAAGCGACAGCAGTGGGACTGACCTGGGTTTCTTCTCCCTTGGTACTAAATAAGCATCACCTGGGCTTTAAGGGGCAATTCTGGGTGCTGGCACCCACCTACCTGGGCAGTCAGAACTGAAGCACTTCACCAGGACATGAGCATTTTGGTACTTTTTCCCTAGGGGAAGAGCCAAAATGACTCATGCAGATGGGGGTTTTGGTACAACGATTTTTGCGCCTGATCTTTTTAATGAGTTTCAAAGTTTCATTTCCACATGATTGTTTTGGTTCATTTTGCTTCAATTTTTATGCTAAAAACTGTGCTAGATACTTCTGCTTCAAGTTTTCTATTAAATGCTGCGCTAAATACAATATATCAAATTCAATTTGATACAAATTGCAGTCTAGGAGTGAGAAGGAGGGAGCATCCCTGTGGTGCCACATGGAGACCTCATCCCCTCCACCATTCCCATCACTGGCCAGCCCTGGTCCTGCTTCCCCCATCCTGGAGGCCAAAGGTGAATGGAGATGGTGTTTGTGGTGCTTCACTAAGGACGGAGGGGGGAGGAGAAGGGAAGTGACTTGTCTCTGTCACTGCCGGGCTCTGTGTCACCGGGGAAGCCGGGAGGCCCCCGTGTCCGGCCCGGTGAGCGGCCGGCGCTGCTCGGCCTGTCCGGCTGAACCTGACCCGGCACTCTGTCTGTGCCAAGCGAGTCAAACCAAGACACCCACAAGAGGAATAAACAGATATGGCTACTGAGGGTGGGTGTGACGCTCCTGGGCTGGGGCCGGTGAGCAGGACCACCGCTGGTGCCGGGTTTGGGCTGCACCTTGCAAAGGCCGGGAGCCGGAGGAAGCCGCGGTGGCTGCTGGCCATGCCGGGGGCGGAAACCGGGGCAGCCCCAGCGCCACGACCTTTCCTCCCTCTGGGAATGTGCTGCCTCAGCAGGAAACGCTTGGGGCTCTCCAGACGGGGGGCTGCTGCTCCCCATGAGCTACCAGCTGCAGGAGCCCGAGGGGTCCTGGGAAGAGGCTGAGAGAAGCCCTGACCAGGAGCATCCTCTGCAGGGGCTTCAGAGAGCAGGGCTGGCTCTGCTGCACAGCGGCTCACACCGAGCAGCCGCAGCAACCACACACCCAGTCACTTGATTTCTCAGGTGGGTAAGAGAAAAGGTACCTGGAGTGCACTTGGGTGCAGGACAGCCCACCCCAGCTCAGACTGCTCTCACATTCCACTGCGGGGATTTCTGCTGTCTGAGTCCCTGGAATGAGCATTTAGCCTTTTTTAAGTGGTAAAGAACTTTTTTTGAAAATTAAGGTGGGAAAGGATGGGAAAAGCTGACATTGAATCCTAGTTTCTCCTCTCCAGCACACTATGATATGATTCTGGGGAAAAGCAGCATCTCGCTGAGGCCGTGGAGCTGCTGGTCCCACTGCAAGCAGCTGGGCAGCCCATGGGGCTGCTCTGTGTGCCCCAGCCCCTGCTGCTCCCGAGTTAGCCGTGGACATGGATTACAGGTTCCTAAAAGGACAGAGAGCCTGGCTGGGCTGACAGAGCTCAATGTGGGCAGGAGGATGTCCTGGGCTCAAATGCTGCAGAACAAAGCTCAGCCCCAGCTGTGGGGGCACAGCACGTAGCAGGGATGGGATCCACACTGTAAAACCTGTGTGCTCCCCACCAAAATTCTTCCTCAAGGAAAAGCATGTACTAGCTCAAAACTCAGCCCAGGTGAGTCCCTAATGGCATCCAGGTTTCCACTGAGCATAGCTGAGGGGTTCAGGTTTGTGATGAAATCCCTCAGGTCTGGGGGCCCTTCACAGTGACCAAGCACAGGGACTCCACCACAGCTGCCACCTTCACGTGCCTTCAGCCAAGGCTAAACTTGGAAAGGGCTTTCGTTGGTGTGGTCCTGGTGCCAGAGGCAGTTCCATGGCAGCCGGGTCAGTCCCTGTAGGTGAAACACCCGGAGGAGCACCAGCACTCACTCTGCATAGGAAACAGGGGCCCGTTCCGGTAAGGAAATGGTGCGAATGCTATTTATTTGCAGAGGTTTGTTTTCATTAACTCCAGCATGAGTCAAACCCTTCCTGCCAGCATTCCGCCCGGCACGGTGCCTCCGGCTGGCACTGCAGGCTGGAGCTGCGGCGGGGCGGGCGCAGGAAGGTGACGATGTGGCCCCGGGGCAGGTGCTGGCCGGCCCGAGTGTCGCTGGCGACTGTGCCGCCCGCGCAGATGTGTCCCTGAGCTGGTCCTCGGGGCTTTCCAGGGAGGCTCCATGAGCTGTGTGCATGAATCACTGGGAAGAGAGGAGAAACGCAGCGATGATGGGGGGAGACTGGGAGGTGGGGGAGGGCTGCAGCAGACCCCGGGCGGAGCTGGGGCTGTTCTGGAAAGAACTGCCTGCAGGATGCAGTGCTAATTTTAGGGAGGGGGACTAGGAGGACACCCCAGAGCCAAGCTCCTCACGCCTTCACTGCCGCGGCCGGTGTGGTGCGCTGAGCCGGAGCCACCCAGCCCGTATCCTGTCTCCCGCAGCCAGCCGGGATGGAGGCGAGGGGCGAGGGTAAGAATAGCACAGCCGTCCTTCCCGGCGCCCGGCCCCATGGCCAGGGATTTCCTGAGCAGGGCGGTGCCCCCGTGGCTGACGGTGGATGCGGCGCCGCGGCCGTGCCTGCCCATGCACCGGCCGGCTCCTGGTGCTCACACCATCCCGTGCAGCTCAGCGCCAGGGAATTGCTTTTCCTTCTGTCCCATCCAAAAGCAAGGGCTGGTGGTGACCGGCTGCAGGTGTTTCAGGTGTCAATGCCAGCCATTTGTGGGGTAGCCAGGGAGCACGACAGGAAAGGGGATCCAGACTGAGCTGCCGTGGGACCATTCTGGCTCAGAGAAGGGCACCTTCTGGGTGAAGAAACAGGGACATTTAAAAACAGACTGGTGACAACCATCAGAAACACCCTGGCAGGAACATGTGATGGTTTCCCAGTCTGTTCACTTTTCCCCAGAGATGCTCCAGCGTGGGTGAAAGCAAACCAAAGTTGCAAACGGCTTTTACTTCTCCAGCTGAGAGATGCAGCCCCCCACACCCTCACCATGCCCTTCCCCTGCGAGCGCTGGGACACCGCAGCAGATATTCCATCCGTAGCCCTCTGTCATGAGCACCCGGCAGAGAGGAACAGCCCCTGCAAACCACACAGCCCTGCAGAGCAAAGGTCTTTGTGTGAGAAGGAGCCGGTTCCCCACCGCTTCCTCCGCCCTGCTGCCTGTGACCCACCGCGTCCTCCGAGCCCAGAGCTGGCCCAGGCAGGAAACAGGTGGGATAAATATTTGTGCAAACCAGAGTGAAGTTTCCCTTGAAGGCTGTGCAATGTGTTTCCCTCGCCGCAGTTGTGAATGGGAAGGTAACGGCCGGCACAGCAGCAGGTGCTGCCAGGGTGGTGTGGGACCGGTGCTGCCGCCTTCCCGGGGAAAGTGAACCCGATACTCTTACTTCACCCAGAAGACGGACTCGGGAAGCTGCTGGGGGCTGCAGGAAAAGCAATCCTGGAAAAACATAGGCATTAATTGCTGCGGCTTAAACCTGAGGCCCATGGAAGCCCTGCAGGGTAGGGCCAACACACGAGCGTAGCCAGGGGTCTGTGGAACGAGCACCCCAGCTCCCATGCTCCTGGGACAGGGCAAAAGCTGTTACAGCCCCAGCACAACATTTACAAAGAGCTATGCCTTCTGTTTGCAAGGCTGGTTAAGAAAAACCACCAAATGCCACATCCCCTGCAGGGCTGCAGGCACAGCCAGTGCCCACTGCAGGGCAGGAGCAGTGGGACGTGGTGGCAGCACACCAGGGCAGTCATCACACAGGAGGTGCTGGCAATCTGGGACCAGATGTTACCCAGTTCCTGATGTGGGATGTTCCCCTGGGATGTACCCTGCCTGCTGGGAGGGGGCTGGGGTGTGAGAGAAGGGGCCATGTGGGTCTGGTGGCTTCTGCAACCAAAGCGTTGCTGGTGGTGTTGGAGCAGATCCAGAAGCTCTTGCTCTCCCCTTGGAGAATGGTGGTCGGGATCTGACCCAGTGCGCCCATCAGCATCCATGTGAAGGATGGAAAAATAGATTGGAAAGCCTCTGTGGTGGGAGTCTGCAGCTGTAGCACCCACCTCCAGAGGTGCAAGGGTAGATTCAAAGGCTATCTTCAACCAGAAACAAAATTGAACAAGTCTGAGATCTCAAGCAGCTTCATATGGTTCATTTCAGAGTCGGAGAGTGGGAAAGGAGTGGGAATTTTCTATCTAAATAAGTGGGCGAGGGGAGCCCAGGCAGCACAGGATACAGGCGCCTCTGAGCTAACACGCACTCGTTACAGCCCCAACATCTGCTCTCTGACCTCTTGAGCTCCGATTGCCGGCAAACCTGCTGCGGCTGCCTTCCCCCTCTTGGATTTCCTCCTCCTCCTCCTGTCTGCAGAGACCACGAGCTCCCAGGCTGAGGGGCAGGTGGGAGCCATGGGCTCGTGCTTCCCCCCACAGCGCTCTGGTAGCTGAGCCCTGTGATTTGGGGGCTAGAGGGTGGGGACGGATTCTGCAAACCAACAAGGTTTCACAATAGTTTGCTTAAGGGCTTGTGACTTACAGCTCGTGCTCAGGTGCTCCAGGCAGGCCAGGAGCAGTCCTGTCCTGGCTGCCCACAGGAGCCCAGCCCACTCTGCCCTGGGGGGGCCACAGCCCTGCACTCCTCTGGGGCACAGTTGCTCCAGGGATGCTGCAGGAGGGCTCAGGGAGCCCCCACTGTCCCCTCAGCACCAGCTACTCACACACATCAAACCTGCTAGATCCAGACACAGCAAAGAGGTGCTCAGCATCCCGCAGGGCAGCTGCTCACATCACGGGGAGTTTGAGATCCACCCAGCAGAAATCAGCACAGCCAACACGATCCTTTCTACTCCTCTAGCTCTCCCCCTTTTTTCCTCCCTCTCCTTCCCCCTTCCCCCAAAAGCTCTTTGTCTCCAGGCTCTGTGGAGGAAGCAGACCTTCTGAAAATAAACTCTTTCTGCTTTGATCTGGTTTATGGGCACGCACTGTTTATAGCTCCGTGTGTACGACTTGACACCTTCCCACCTGCGGCCCCAGCAACTGCTTCTTATCACAGCCACTTTGGATATTAACAGGGCAGCAGGGAGGGTGATCTGGAGGTCCCCAAGGCCCCTGCCTCCCCCCCCCACCCCACTGCCCTCCCCAGCCACTGCTGCTGCTGCCCCTCCCCAGGCAGGAGGGAGACAGGGCTGGTGTCCCCCTGCATGTGCTAATTGCATCAACCCATGTTTATTGGGATGTTTATCTCGACCAGCGATAATGTCCTCCTAGGTTGGATCCATCCCTTCCCTGCAGGAATTAGCTCATTTTGACCTGTGCTTTCAGCACAGCTTGGGACAGCATTGGGTTCCCATGCCTGCCTTCTGACCTGGCGGATACAGGCATGTGGGAAGCAGGGGCAGGAAAGGCCTGCAAAGCTCCAAATCTGCTGAAGCGTATATTGAAGCAGGTGTCATCCACCTGGTCCGGGAACTGGAGCCCATGAAGGCACCACAGCCTGGTTGAGGTCAGCACCAGAGCACCCAGATTCCCAAGGGGGCCATCACTGAGTGAAGGGGTGCTGGGGGCACAAGCTCTGTACCAGGCCATGGAGGGCTTAGCTCCAGTGTCAGTCCTGCTTGGGGGGGCTTTGCTCCAGGCTTTGCTGTGCAGTGCCACTCCTGCTGTTGTGCTGTGGCACAACAGTGACATCAGGAACAGCTGGGCCAGCCCGGTCCCTGCTTCTCCAGCACCAGAGGGAGGGCAGGCACCGCTGCCTGCTCCAGAGCCTGTTTCACTGAGCTTTCTGCTGTCCTGGAAAGGGCCTCGAGATGTTGCAATAAAATGAGTCTGTTAATAAACAAAGTCAAGTCTGGGCTGTGGTTATAATCATCTTTTATCCAGGCTGGCCCTCAAAACGTCTGCCAGGGGGGCATCTCTGCTGGTAACACATGAGTCAGCAGCACAGACTCAACAGCAGGTCCCGGCAAGTACCTGCGATGTCCTGCATGGCTCCACCACCTCACCTGCACCAGCAGGGACCAGGGCATTGCACCCACACGGCCTGGGCATCCCACTGCCCCGTGGGACCCCAATATCCCCCTGCTTCCCACCCCCAGCTCCTCCACTGGCCCCAGGCAGCCACTGCCCCAACCCCAGTGCTGCAGAGGCAGCCCCAAGTGCCACATCTTGGCTCTGACCATGACACACCAGTCCCTGTCCCCCCATCTCTGAGTCTCATGGGTCTCTGGCTGTGCCCACTCTGCTCAGCCTGAGCAGAAGTGACAGCAAACACCCACCATGGTGCCCAGGTCGATTGGCTACACAGAAGATCTGTTGAGGGTTTGGAAATTTCTCCTTCAAAAGGTGGGGAAAAATGAGATTCAAGGCTCGTTCCCAAGTCTTGGATTAGATCAGCCTTGGTCAGTTCTTCCACCCTCATTCAGACACTTCTGAAATACTTTGTTTTCACTTTGAACATACAGAATATTTTTAAGTGCATTTAATTAGCTTATATTTCATGGGGGAAAAAAGAAATCATTTAGATTCGGAAAAAATTAGATTTTTTGCAGAGCTCCAGTGGTGGGAGCATATTTTCAAGCAGAGAAATGAATCAAAATCCACTTTTCCCCACCATATTGATTGCAGCTCATTGATAGTTTTCAATGAACAGCATTTCTTTAAAACATTCCTGTTGGCTCTGGTAGCAGGGCTCACTCCCACCCTCCCACCCCACAAAAGGAGATGGTAACACTCAAAACTCCAGTCGAAAGCCAGTACAGAGGTGCGGTGGGGGAGGAGGACTCCTCGCTACAAGGTATTTCCGAGGTCAGGCGCGGCTGAGCAGCGAGCACAGCCCCGCTGATGCCAGAGGCGGGGGACGCTCCGTGGGCCTGGGACCCCCGGGGCCGTGCTGTGCTCGGGGGAAGGGACTCCAAGCCCCAGCCCTGGGGGAGCAGGAGCCCTGCCCGCGGGGCACGGGCTGTGCTGGAGCACCTGCTCCAAGGTCCCGGGGTTACCCAATCTCCGGGCAGGCTAATGCAAGCGCTGTCTTGCACAAGTGCCTGTTTATCAGCATATTTTGGGGCTGAGTGGCGGCGCAGCGAGGGCCGGGATGGGGATTGCTCTTGGCTGTTGAGCACTTGGGGCTGCAGCCAGGCGCCAAGGAACAGCCTGGGCTGTGGCGCTTCGAGCCAGCAGCTCCAGCGTACGGAAACACGTGGAAAGCAGCCCAGAAATCCCAAGGCTTGGCCTGGTGCGGGGAATGACTCTCCCTTGGCATTCTCCCCCAGCACATCACCGCCTTCCTAGCAGTCTGCCAGGGCAGGGGATCCCACCACCCTGCAGACCAGGATCCCCCAGTGTGACAGGACCTGCACCTGGAGCTGCCAGCTGGATGTGGGAATTGCTGTGTGAAACACCCAGGGGAAGGTCTGATCTGCCACACACCACATCTCACACGGGCTCTGCTCTGTGCATTTCTCACCCCTTTGCTTTCCACCCTTCCTGGCTATGATCCAAGCCCCAGGTGAGGGTTTGGGCTGAGCAGGGGTCCCTGCCACCTCCCCAGGGAGCACATTAAACACATCCCTGTCCAACCCAAACCCTCCCCTCACAGGGAAACCCAGTCATCCTTCTAGGCAGACACTTGCTGAGGCAGCATCCCATAGGAAAGGTCTGGTTGTGTTTCAAGTATCTGGGGAATCCTCAGGGGCCGCCCCAGGCACAGAGCCAGCCCAACCCTGCTTCTCAAAAGTGATCAAGGTAAAGGGGACCTGGCAGTCAGTAAGGCAGGGGGTAGTTTCTGAGCATTACCTGTGAAGCTAAACAACTACAAGAGCAAAGGAAGGTGAAACAGCTCTTGTTATGGAGCCTCCTGAGGACACACTATCACAAGTGAGCAGTACCTGTATCCAGGGTTTCAGTGTTTCTCCCAGGCTCTGGAGCACACAGAGCAGGGCTGAGCAGCGTGCCCACCCAGCTCCCACAAGGTGTGCAGCGAGGAGAAGTCAGCCAGGACCTCAACTTCAGTTCGTCACAGAGGCACCTCGCCCTTCTCCTCCCCAGCCCCACGTTTGGGTGGCGAGGGCCTGAGGAGCATTTCAGTGGTCACATGCCCAGCTGTGCACGGGGGCGAGCCAGTCTTGGCCGTGTCCCCAGACCCTCCATCCCCCCGTGCTGCCAACATTGGCATCTTCATGGCTAGAAGCAGCGATGCCCAGCCAGCAGCTCACCCCACGCTATCAATCACCATCCAGCCACACAGGGCCTCCCACTCCGAGAGCTCCTTGAAAGAAACTCCTGATTTTCAACACCTACTTAAGGCACTTGAGGCTGCGTCGCTGCCGGCAGACGTGAGCTCATGCTGGGGCTCGCAGGCATGTGCCACCCTGCTCCAGGGCTGACGCCCACAGCCAAACATCTCCCCCAGCTTCTGGCTGTGCGAGCAGGCGCCAGGCGAGCACCATCTGAGGAACAAAAGGGGGGTCACAGGTGGACCCCCCACGGCCTGCGTGGCTCCCAAGGCCTCAAGGTTTTAAATAGGAAAGTTTCAGAAGGACCTGCCTCCTCCTTTGTGCTCACTCGAGGGTACCTTCATAGTTCACTTGAAGATGTGGGTATTAGTGAGTGTCCCCTAACCAGGGGGGCACAGGAGAGACCCCCTGTTTGCATCCCCTGCTGATATAGGGACAGTCCTTCAATATTCCTGAGTTTGTGACTCACCAGCGCAGGGTTTGGGAGGGGGTTTCGTGCAGCATCTCCCCAGAGAGGTCCTGCTGCCCTGGAGCACCTGTGCCACAGAGACAGAGCACAGTTCTTGGGATAGTAGTCTGGTCTGCCCTTGGGGCAGTCAAGACCTTCCCTCTCCAGGTGATGCCCGAGTGTGGCAGAGCCAGAGGAAGGTCCTGTCTCAGTGGAAAATTAAAAGGCAGATGGCTTTCAGCTGCTTCTGTGCCAGGGTGTGAGCAATCAAGCCCTAGAACTCCTGCCAAAGGGTCACTGTGCCAAAGGGTCACTGTCATCCCCCAGAGGAACCATCAACCACAGGCAGTGAGGCACCTGGGGTGCCCCTCCAGGCATTCAGAAGTCGGGTGGGTGGCACCCAAGGGGAGGCTCAGCCCTGTCCCTGTTCCTGAGCCCATGTGTAGGCTGGACTTGCGTCTCTGCGGGTGCCCCCCACGGCTGAGCAGTCCCCTGGGATGAGCATGGTCAGGATGGACAGCTCTCTTGGTTTCTCACCAGCCCTTGGCTACCACAAATGTTTTCTTCTGGCTAACCACAGCCCCGGCCACGTGTGAAGGTCCCAAGCCCCAGGAGAGGAAAGCTTTTGGTGATTTCCCTCTGCTTCATGCAAACCAGGCTCCTGTGAACACCACATGAAAGAACTGGGTGGGGGAAATGTCACAGGAAAGGTTCCCAAGAAGAAAAAAACTTCATGCCCTGTAAATGGACCATGTTGACAAGGCAAAATAAGGCTGAGACGCCAGGTTGTCCTAAACCACCTGGACAAGAGAAGCCCTGTGTGCAGGGCCACCAAGCAGCCTCGATGCACTGACTTCCAAGGCATTTATGGCGTGTGAAACAGAAGAGGTGTCTGACACCAAACACACATCTGGGGTGAGGTCCTTCATGGGGTGGCACCCTACAGAGGCAGGGTGTGCCTTACAGGACAGGCAGGAGCTGGGGGGGCTGCTCAGCATCCCAGGGCAGACCGAGGGTAGGTGGGGATAAAGGGGTTAAAAATCCAGGAAAAAGCTGCAAATGGATTTCACAGATGGCCCTTCAGCCACAACTGCAACCTCCACAGGTTGCACTCTGGTTGTGTGGGTCCCTGTGGGTGCTGGGGTTGGGGGGAGGGAGGGCAGGCTGCCACTTGGAGACCACCCTCCCCTCTGGCAGCCCCAGGAGACGGCGCGGGGCAGAGGCTGGGACACAGCAGCGTGGCCTTGGTTTCAGCAGGAGGCATGGAAAATAAGAAAGATGAGGTCACTGCAAAGCAGTCGTGTAGGATGTGATACAGGAGAGGAGTGGGGCGTAAGGAGGAACAAGGAGCTATTGTAACCTTGCAGAGCAGGGAAAAAACAGCTGTGGGGATGGCAGGTCACCTCCTGCTCACGCCAGGCATTTGGGATTTAGCTTGTCTGAGGTCACACAAAACGGGTGTAGGAGAGGAGTGGGTGAAAGGAGGTGGTGGAGGCCAGGTGGGATGCTGTGGTGGAGGCATGGACAAGGCTTTTCTCTCCATTGCACCAGCCCTGCTGGGGGAAATACAGCAGGTACTGGCACAGCTATTTCAGCTACAGAGAAACAGCTGGAAAACACCTGGCGCAGTGCTAGGAATGCCCTGGGCATAGATCTGCCCCGTGTTCAACCCCATCGTACTGGTCCCCAGGGCATTCTCTGGGGACAGGCCGTGCTTTGGGGGTGCTCAGAGCCTGTGGAGCATCTCTGAGTGGTGGCAGGGGCTGGAGTGGGCTCTTGGGGACAAAATCAAAAGCTTTTCCCTCATCCTACCACCCTTGGAGCCTCCCACTGTTTTTAGCTGTGCCATGCTCTGCCCAGTTGGCAGACGGTAGCTCCATACTCCATGGCACGGGGGATCCCAGCGGGAGGCACAGGAGGTGCCCATTGCCCCGTCTGGGACCGTGCACTCACCTGAGGCTCCAGCCCTGGAGCGGCTCCCTTCCCTCCCTCTCCGCGGCACCGCCGCAGCCCCCCGAGCCTCCCGTGTCCCTCTCCCGGCCCTGGCCGGCCCCGCGGTGGCCGGGCGGCCGCGGAGCTCCAGACTTTCTGTCTGCACGGGGACTTCCCGTCCCCGCTCGGCGCTGCCGCCGCGAAACCAAAGAGCGGCTTGTTCGGCTGCCGGAGCCGCCTCCGCGCTGACTGCCCTTCTCTGTTCCCGCTAGGAATAATATACCCAGGGCTCTGCGCATAAATTGAGTTTCCCAGAGCCAGGCTGGTGGGGAGACTTTAATGGGAAGGAAAATAAACTGTGTACTCGGCACGCGGGGAGGTGTGGCGCTGGCAGAGGGGCGCCGCGAAAAGGCTCCTCTTGGCTTCTTTTTTTCCCCGACTTGTTTGCTGAGGGAGCACACGTATGCACGCCCGCCTGTGCAATGTGTTTGCTTCCCGGGATGCCAAGGAAAAGAGAGGCATTCTAAAGTAGCTGCTTGAGAGCTCTGAGGCCTCTGAGCTGCCGAATTGCATCGGTGACAGCAACCCAGCCTGGCCCTCGGAGGTGGCGTCTGCCTCAGGAGAAGCTGCTGCTTTCCTCCCCAAATCGCTCCCCTCAGGGCTCCGGGGAGGCTGTGGTGCTGCGGGCACGCAGGAGGGATATTGCCGTGCCGGGACGGTGCCAGCGTGTTTGTGATTTCTCAGCACAATGCTGCGATTCAAGGCCTGGGGAAGAGCATGAGTCACACTGTGAACTTCCCCGGCCAGTCACCGCTGGGAAACACGCTCACATCTGCTCAGCCACCCTCACAGTGCCTCCTGCTCAGGAATAATCCCACCGCTTCTCCCTTCTCGCCTGCTCCCGGTGCCGGCTGGAGCTGCTCTGAGAATATCAGCAGCCCAGGGACGAGAGTGCAGGGGAAACAGTGAGAGAATCCAAGAGGGGGGAAACAGCACCGAATTTGGATGCAGAAGAAAAGTGTCTGAGTTTAATTGCTTTGCTGTGCACGGTGGACACCAGCCAGGACAACGCAGGGTGCTTTTGGGGCAGCTGGGACCTGCAGCCCCCATGCCCCCCCCCCCCCCCCCCCCCCCCCCCCGGCAGAGGAGGCTCTATTGACTTAACTCTGAGGTTGCACCTATTCGTGTTTGCGAAGCCTTTGAAGCCCTCGGGGAGAAGCGCAGGGCCGTCGGATGTGCCTGTGACTCAGGAGAATCCGCCCCCTCTATGACCAATAATTACCCCGAGCGGGAGGAGGGAGGCCGGGGGGTCAGCGGGCATCCCCCCACCTGCGGGCAGCCCCGGGCGCAGGAGGGACAGGACGGGCTTCCCCGGGGCCAAGCTGGGGCTGGGAAAAGTCCACGAGTTTGGGAAGCAGTGTTTGCCTTTGAACACGCTCACTGTCAGCTTTCACAAACGTCAGAAATACAAATGGGAAGTGAAATCCCACTTTTATAAAAATATTTGCTTTAAGCTGAACGAGGGTTGTTAAGGGAAAGGGTGGGTTTAAGGTTTTTTCGGTGCGATGCTCCTCTCATCCTGCTCCCCGGGAAGGCAGCCTCCCCCCGCCCCGACGGTCCCCGGGCCACGTGCTGGTGGTCGTGTCCCACCTGTGTCCCCTCGCTTCTGCAAAATCTGCCTGAGCCGGAGGGGTCCCAGGGAGCAACCCTGACACAGCTCAGGACAAGCAGTCCCTCAGAGGGACCGAATGGTGCTTTTCTGCCCCGAAGCCCAGCCGGCAGCTCGGGGGCGCGGGAGGTGCCCCCCATCCCACGTCCAGCTTCCTGCGAGGAGAGCCATCCCACGGCGCGCCGGTGCCTCCGTCTGTGCCGCATCCTGCTGAGTAACACCGGTCCACATCCATACATGGGGAAGAGCCGGGCGAGAGCCTTTCTCCTCTGTCAGACCTCTCCCTCGCTCAGTAAATAACATTCCTGCTAATGCTGGTATGTAGGAAACTTTCCAGCTCACGTCAGCGTCGCGGCTCCATCGCCTGCCCCCAGCAGCAGGTCTGTGTGGGGCAAGGACAAACCCTGGCCAGACTGGGGTGCAGAGGGGGTCCCTCCTCACCCACTGCTTCCAGTTCCATCTGTACTGGCAGCATTTTGTTTTGGGGAAAATACAAATCTCTCAGACGACTTGTGGCACCCTGTGCCCCCTTGGGGGTTGACAAAGGGTGAGTGAAATGATGAGTTCTCCAAGTGACTAATGCACCAGTGAAAAGCCTCGTTTTGCATTAGCCCAAACATCCTGACGGACCCTGACTCCTCTGCTCCTGCTGCAGCAGCTCCCGGGGTTGGGCATGGGGTGAGAAAGAGCCAGAGAGAAGAGGCAGCGGCTGCAGGAAGGAACCCAAGCACCAGCACAGCAAGACACTCATGTCCCTGGCCATCCCTGCTTTGGACAGCCCGTGGGTGACTCAGGAATCATTCCCTTCTCCTGCTCAGCCAGAGCTTGGGCTCATTCATGAATCATCTCCTTTGTGTTCAGGCAGAGGGGTACATTGGGGAAGGCACTGGGGGCTTCCTCACAGGTGCAACACCATCCTGGGTTCCCCCTCAATGCTCTTTGCACCGAGCTGTGACACTGGGCTGGTGCTGAGGTGTACCTTTGTTTGCCAGTTAAAGCAGCAGTCTCTACATGCTTAAAAAAGAGAGTTTAGGTTTGTCCAAGAATTACTTGGGATGGTTTAGCAGTGAATTCAAAGAGTTCTCCAAGGCTGTCTTGAGGACCTGACAGGACCCTGCTTAAGTCTGGTAGGCAGGGCTGCTTGGGGTCCCTCACCCTCTGCATCAAGTAACCAGGGTGGTTACAAGCTCAAAACTGACCCCAGGCCTGTGGTGGTGGTAAAGATGGTCTTGGCAGGTGGACCTGGGCTACGAGATCCATGCAGATCCAAGAGCATATTCAAAGCTTTTGCTGTTTGGTTCCAGGTTTACCCCACTTGGGATGCAAACATGCACAAAAGCAAAGCTTTGGGCTGTCTCCAAATACCCAGAGCTGAGAATCTGGGCTGGGCTGATCCCGGGAAACAGGTGCCAGAGCTTCTCTCTCTACTGCTGGCAGCATGGCCAGAGTCTTCTCCAGCACCTTCTTGAGCTGCTGCCACACACTGGGGCCACCCCTCGCAGCCACCTGTTGGCTGCAGACCCGGTGCCCTCTGCAATTTGGGAAAGGCCCAGCCACGAGCACGGTGCCTCCTGTGGCTCTGTCCCACTCTGTGTGCACCCACACAGTGCTGCTTCCCTCAGCACCAGACCTCTGGGACCCAGAAGGGGAATTTTTGCTCTTGTTCCTCAGCAGTCAGGCGTTGTCCTGCAATGGCCCGGTGTGCCAGACATCCCCCTCACTCACCCACACCCTCCAGGGAAATCACACCCTCATCCCAAACTGATGCAGTCAGGCTCCAGGCTCATTTTATGGCCTTAGAGGGAACTCCACGGCTCGGGGATGAACCCATATGTGTGGCTGTGTATCACAGCCCTGCAGCCTCGGGAGAGGGGCCTCTCTGGTTATTCCCACTGCAGATCCAGGTGGACACGGTAAAAAGGGTGCTGGTAGCGCCAGGAAACTGATGTGTTTCATGCATCACTGCATGCCAAAGTGTGATTCCCTGGTAGAAAATAGGAGTAGGAGCCACAGCTCTGGGACTCAGCATGGAGACAGCCTGCCATCCACTTGAGCCCTTCCTGGCCTCGGCAGAGGAAATGTGTGCTAAGGGCTGCTGGGGACAGGCTGTTTCCTCCCCTGGGCTTTTCATTCTCTTCTTTGCCCTATTTAGGTATGTAAGGATCAGTGGAGGAAACCTTGGTTGGCGTGGGGTGTGCAGAGCTGTGGGTCATGATGTGGGGCTGGCAGGTCTGTGCATCCTCCCTGGGATGGGGTCACCCTGCCCATCTCCTTCACTCTCCCTTAGGCCAAGGATGCTGTGGTAAATCCCTGCAGCAGGTCCGACCCCACACCAGCCCTGGGGCCATGAAGTATCCCTGGCTCTGCACTTCCCACGTCGGGAAGAGGCCGGATCCTGGTGCAGCAGTCGGGCTGCGCTCCCTCCTGATACGCCTGTGCGAAGCCAGCAGTGGGATTTGGCCCTCTCTGTGCCTCCCTGACAACCTCTCCATGAGTAATGACACAAACGTGCTTCTCGCCCTGTCCCCACGCTGGGCTGCTCACCGGGGCGTCCGCAGGCTCCGCTCGCGCTTCCGCGGCCCTGTTTTACATCAGAGCAGCTCCCGTCCGTCTGTCTGTCTCCTCTTCTCCCCTCGACGCAGCTTTCAGACAGTGTTAAATGCCCAAAAGAAGCAAGCCAGGCAGCAGGCTGTAGGCAGACCCCGGGGTCAGGAAGCCTCCCCAGCACCACGCCCGAAGTGCCAGCCTGGCCCCTCCTCCCCACCGAGGTGACAATAAGGACATTTGCTCGCTGGCAAGTGCTGAGAGCTAATCATGCCCCCGAGTGCCGGGAAACCACCTGGAGACTTGCCGAGAGGGTGAAAACTATCGATGGGCTCCCCTGAATGTGGTGGTACCGAGAGGAACCAGAGCAGCCTCTGCCTCAGTGGCCCCCGCTGTCACCTCCACTGCTGTTGGGGATCGGCTGTGCCAGTGTCCTGCCCTGGCTCTGCTCAGCCATCCTGACAGCTCAGCCCCACCGGGCAGCTGGTGCTGTAACACTGCCTGAAACTGGATGGACGAAGGAAAGACCTGGATGACAAAAAAGGTTTCTCCCAGAGGATGAGGCTGCAGGCGAGATCTCCATGTGCTCCCGCCCCGCTGCCGGACATTAGAGGACAGATGTTACATCTGTAACAAACTTTGCACTGGCAGCCTAATTGCTCATTTGCTGTGGAGCTCCGCAGTGATGTGTTTGTCTTAAAAGCAGCCCCTGTGGCTGTGGAGTTGTTCTGAGACACACAAGTGGCTGTTCATGCTTGAGGGGAGAGAAGTGCTGGCTTCCCATTGCCTCCAGCAATGCAATAACCCAGGCAGAGCAGTGCAGCTGGTGAGGGGTGGCCATGGGTGCTGCCTGACCCTGTGGGTGCTGCCAGACCCTGTGTGTGCTGCAGCAGCACGTGGGTGCTGCCGGAACTGCTGTGGCACTGCCCACGTGGGATGGCCATGGCTGGGAAGTGGGTTTGTGCCGAGCTGTAGTTACGATGAAGGGAAATGAAAATAAAAGCACGGTATTTCCAACTATCTCCTAACATGCCCCCAGATGTGGTGGGATGGCTGTGTCAGTGCTGCTGCAGCCCAGCAAATGGGATGGGGACTGGGGGAAGATGTGGCCAGGGCCTGGCTGCAGTCCCTGCAGGAGCCCGGGATGCCAGTGAGATAATGAGAGGGGATGTTAAACATTACCGCAGTCACAGGGCTATTTATCTGACACGAACAGAGGCAGCCGGGAATCCTCCAGGGTGCACAGCTCAACTTAGACCCCATTAAAGTTCCTTTTATTCCCTGTGTTTTGGCTGACATTGAAACAGTGCCTGAATTGCTCCTGCGGGAGGCGGTTCCATGCCTGGCGTCAGGTCTGCTCCCGCTCCGGCCAGCGGCAGGGCTCCGGCTGCCTCTGCTCCTCCATCCCCCTGCACCCCCAGACACTCACATGCCAGCCTGGAGGGGGCTGAGCAGGGCAGGGACCAGGGACAGGCAGCCTCAAAGGGCAGGGCACTGCAGGTGTGGGCAGAGCCACAGGAGAGGAGCTGGGGGTCCCCTTCGATTCCAGCCATCCCAGGACTCGGAGGGCTCCCAGCTCTGACCAGGCTCTGCAGGATGGGGACAAGAGGGAGAAGCCGAAGGGGCCATTTTCTCAGAAGCCAGGCTTGTGCTGCCTGCCTGCAGCCATACTCCCGGCACTGCTGCTGCCAGGAACTTATCTCCCTCTGCTCTGAGAGTTTCCTGGGGATTTTTTTTTTTTTGTTCTGAATTAGGAAAAAACCTGAAAAACCTCACAGAGATTGTGCTGTACCTGGGCAGGAGTGCAGCGGGCTGAGCAGAGCCTCCCTCTAAAGAGCTGAGGTTTCCAAGCCAAGTCTGCTGTGAATTAGAAACGTGTTTAGTTTTTTGGGAGGACACACCAAAATGAGACAATTCAGAAAGGTCCCAAACATTTTTTGGACCTCTGAATTCCTGCCCCCCACCTCCCCACTAGCCACTCCTGGATGTGGCTTTAGGGTTACCAAAGGACCATGGTCCCTACCAAAGTGGTGATATGGAGCTGCTTTTTAAAGCCAAGCTTTGTATGGTCAAGCCTGATGCCACAGCACCAAGCCGAGGGGATGCCCAGTGAGTGCAGGTGCCATCACACCATCACCCACCCTGCCTGGTGTCTGCAGAGGTGAGCAGGAGCCAGGTGCTGCTCCCCGAGGCAGGGCAAGGCAGGAGTGGAGCAAGGCAGCCAGAGGATGGGGAATTCGGATCCAGAAGCGGAACAGACAATTTCCAAGCCGTCGTGACGGTGCGCGGTGATGAGCCGGGGCTGCTTCAAAGGGAACCAGCTTTAACTGGATCAAACCCCGAGCCAAAAGCATAAACACTAGGAGGAAGTTTGGCTAAAGTTAAATCATGTTTTATTTAAAAATCTCCCTCTCCCTGTTGTAAGATGGAAACTCTCCATCTGAAAAGTGAAACTAAGATTGGAAACAGTCTGCAGTCATTAAGCCTATGCTACTTTTTTTTTTCTCTCCAGCTTCTCAAGTAAAATATCAACTGGCTCCACTGTCAGGGACAGGAAACATTAGTAATAAGTTCATAGATTTACATTTTCTCCAGGGAAATACAGGAATATCAGAGATCAAAAGTTGGAGAAAGGAGTTATTTTTATACAGTGATTTGCAACCAGCATTCATTGAGGGGAGTAAATAAATTACAGGCCCTTCACTTTGGGGTTGTTTAAGTTCTTTTTCTTTAATGCTGTCCTTTTTAACTACTGTAGAGAGTCTGTCAGGCCTTACACAGAGCAGGGAGACTTTCCTGCCTGCCAAAGGGGCTGTTCTCCAGCAAATGTAGTTGGCCACTGCAGTTGGTTGTCACATGTGAACATACATAGGGGCCCGTGGGCAGGTGGGCATTGAGGTGGCTCAGGGTAGGATGTAGGACAGGCCAGCCTAATGTGGGGGGAAAATATGGGGAGATGGCTCTGCTGGCCAAAAAGGTGCATTTGGGGGCTGTTAGACCCAGCCAGGTACCCGTGTGAGGCAACACTGCTGCTGGAGCTGGGCAGCACTGGGGCTGTTGGGGCCCCAACTCTGCCTCCACTGCTGGCTCAGCCCGAGCAAGGCAGTGTCTGTGGGCATCCCGCTGTCCAGGCAGGCAGGGGTGGCCCCATGGGCTTCACTGCCACCCAGGCTGTCCTCCCCCACAGCGAGGGGCTTGTGGCACCCCTGGCTCCCCATGCAGTCTCTGCCTGAGCTCGTGTCCCAGTGCCCTGGTACACCCAGTGCCCCGTGCTGGGTCTGCTGCCACAGCCCCTGCTGCCCCACACCACGGGGGACCACACCTCCCAGGGCCGTGTCCCCCTCATCTCCAGGTCACCCTCAGGGGCTGAACCCCGCTGGCAGGGTCGGGGGTGGCAGGGAGCCAGTCCCAGCCATGGTGGAGACACTGGAAACTTTGTCCAGGAATTTTGTCTGGTGTCATCAATTAAAGGTGAGGGACTCGCTGGCTGGGCAGGATAATGAATGATGGTTTTAAGTACAACTGGAAAAACAATAAAATACTCTATTAGGGTGACACAGCTGTGAACAATGAACATTAAACAACTTCACACTCGCAGAGCTGCTGCAGCAACACTTAGCCCTGGCGCTTGATGGATTCCTGTTTGGAGTGCGCCTCGCAAAGCCACTCTCCGTCCACCCCGGGCTGGGAACTGCTCTCTCCTTCTCCTGCTTAAAAATACATCCACATAAAACGTGCTTTAAGAATCCCTTAAGGTTCATTAATGTCACGGGCAGGGGAGGAGAAAAGAGTTGGAAGGCCTTGAAGTACATGTCGGAAACACTCCAGAGAAAACTGTAAATGCTGCTGGGATGAACTGCAGGCTCTGGAGGATCAGTCATGCTGCAAGACTATTTATTTTCCAGTCTATTTTAAACACTGGACTGTTTCAGATAAGAGTTGCCTGTGGTGGCAGACAGGATCGTGGGACTGGTGTGCAGGAACTCATGCCAGATTCATTTCTGGGGAGTATTTCCTCCCTGCCTTGATAAATCTGCCTTGTCTGCTGTACCAGGTTACTTCCTTTGGAGTTCTCTCTCCTTATTATTACTTATTAAAATTGCCTGCAAATAGCACTTGGGCTTCGTGCAACATCCTGTATGACAATTCATCCTTCTCGTTATCTCAAAGCTGACAATTCCCACCAGGGCCAGAGAGGGTGGGTGGAAAAATGCCTTGAGAAGAAACAGAAATGGCCATCCCTTCTTTCAAGGCTGAAGAAACCACACAGGGGAGGTTGGAGAGAGCAGGAGATAAGTGGGGACTTCCCCCCTTCCGGGACAAAACCAAGAAAGGGAAGAAAAGAATCAAAGCCGGCAACACCTACGAGCACCCTCCTTCACCCGCTGGTGCTGGGGTCCTGGGCTGGTGTTCAGAGGGGTCAGTGAACCCCCTGCGACCTGACCTTGCAAACTGCCCCCCCCCCTTGCCTAGATCTTATCTAGGAAACGGTGCTCAGGTTACACAGCTTGGTCGTGCAGGGCTTTTGGCTGCAGAGAGTGAACCCACGTCTTCCCTCTGCACCTCCCGACATGGCCGTGCGGAGAGGCCCGGGCAGGGTCACTGGCCCCTGGACTTTGGAACTCTGCTGCATCCCTTGCTGTAGGGAAGAGATACAACATTTTGGTGACCGGGGCTACGTGGAGGGGCAGGTCTGGGGAGTTGAGCTGCTGGTGGAGCCGGATGCTTGTTCCTACAAGGGGGCTTCAAATGGCGTTGGATGCAGATGCTGTGCTGGAGCTGCTCTGGGGATGACTCTCCTCACCTTCCTGTCCTCTAGGGCTTCATGCCCAGCAGTGTGAGCTGGTGGGTTGAAGCTCCTGGCCCTTGTCTCACCCAGTTCTCTCAGCCTGATGGAGTCAAAAAGTCCAGTTTGACTCTTGCAAGTGTGAGGCATTGCCACTGGGGAGTTGTGTTGGTTTGAGACCGTTTCCACCCTGAGCATCCCTCATGGAGGCACAGCAACAGCTTCCTTGGCTCCATCCTGCCAGCCTTTCCCACCCCTGGCCATGCTCCATCCAACCCCTCTGCCAGCTCCCAGCCTGAGCCATTCCTTCCCAAAGCAGCCTTTTCCTGGGTACATGCTCTCCATCTCTGGCCTGGGCACCATGGCCCTGCTTGAGGATGGTGCTGCCCTGCACATGTGGGCTTAATCATGGAGCATCTGCTTCCCATTGCAGCCTCCCAGGGCAGGTTTCCCTGGCAGCCTCCTGCAAGGGTGCTAATTTTATGTACACAGGCTGCTTCAGCGAGGTATCAGGAGAGCTGGGCAGTATCAGGGGGACAGGGGGCTCTGCCCTGGTCAGGGGGAGCGGGAAAGAGGGAGGCCAAGGCAGTGCAGAGGGAGAGACACTCCACTTCCCACTGGGGCCGTAGGGAAGCTGGAAGCAAGTCTCAGAGACACTTGGCCCGGCACAGCAGCGTGGAGGGGTGCCAGGGACTATTTTGGGAAAGCTTGCTCATGGTAACATCCCAAGCCCGGGGTAGCACTGACATGGTGTCGCTGGCACAGCCCAACCCACCCGAAAGCCGGCGGGTTTGCGAGACAGCTCCTCGTGTGCGGTGATGGGCAGCCCCAGCGCCAGGCAGGAATCTTAACTATCACTTCCCAGCCACAGGTCCTAGAAATGGCAAATGCTGCTGGTGCCAGACGATGCATGACTCCTCCAGACATTTTGGAGAAGCCTCTGGAAAACTGTCTCTTCAAGGGAGCTCAATTTTGGCTTTCTAAATTGAGGCTTCCCAAATTACTTTTGGAAGCATTAGCCATTATTATTTTCCTTCTTTCTGTCTCATCGCAGTATTTTCCCTGACACTTGGTGATAACAGTGTCCAAGCACTTCATGCTCCCCAGGAGGGGTCCCACACCATAATACCCCCAGCTCCCACACTGTGACAGTCCCCACACCATAACAGCCCCAGTTCCCACACTGTGACAGTTCCCACTGCTGTGCCAGTGCTGCCGTCACCCCCGTCCCCAGGCAAACAGGGGTGATGCCAAGCAAGAAATTCTCAAGTCTTTCCTTGGCAATGGGCAGGGAGCACCGCAAACCCCGGTTGTGCTGCAAACCCACCCAGCAGAGATCAGTGCCAGGGGTTGCCGAGGGTCCCCAAGTGCCAGGATGAGGGGCAAGAAGGTGGCTGTGGTGGGGTAGGGCGGGGATAACCCCGCCGTCCCTGTGGCCGGGGGCTGCTGACAGCAGCACATCACCCTCTGAGAGCACTTCAGCTGCACAAGGAAAACCTCAGAGCGCTTTGATCTGTGCCGGGTCTCCTTGATGGAAAGCAGGGACCGGTGGCTGCAGGATGAGCCCTTCAGCTGCTGACTCTCCCGTCGGGGAAGAACAGAGCTGGCTGCCCCTGCAGCACTGAGCAGTGCTGGCCTCGCCAGTGGGGACTGAGGGGGCACCCGAAATGCATGTACACAAGCAGGCTTTTGGCTTGTCTGCTGGATACACCAGCTCCCTGCCACGGGGCTCAGAGACCTCCTTACAGCTGCCGCTGTGGTATGATATTCCTCACTGTGCATGGAAAAGAGTGCATGTGGAGGTGATGTGCCCTGACCAAGGGTGCAGAGTCAGTATCAGAATGTGATACCTGCACCCACCCAGCTGTTCTCTGCTCTGCCAACCTGCCCTCGCTCGGTGCCACATGGTGGCTTTGCAGGTGTCCCCCATCCAAGGCTCCAGGTGCTGTGGGGAACAGCTCCAGCACCCAGGAGCCCAAGCCCAACCTTGGCAGGGGCTCCCTGTCAGGGCTGCTCTCAGCACACCCTGCCACGCTAGGGAGGATGCTCATGGGGAGGATGCTCAGAGGGTGAGGAGAGGAAGGCTGGGGGTGCCCCATGTGCAAGTGGCTCCTTGGCACACATCTGTGCCACGGACCCTCTCTGCCCCTCTGCTTGCTGATGTTATCCTCCAGCCAGGAGCTGGAGCATGCCGGGAAAAGCTTCCTGCATCTGCACTCACAGCCTCCCCCACGCTCCCTCCCACCACCCTTTATTTATGGGACAGCTATTTCCTTTCAGAGAGAAGTAGCCAGCAGTATGAAATGGCAAAAGGGTTTGAATGAAAACAAGGTGTTTGCTTAAATTGCGGAAGATTTGAAGTTTCCGATGGGTGATGGTGTGTGACACCCCAGCCTTCCCTTCCACCCCTGCAGCTGGCAAGGACTGCAGTCTCTGCCCTTCAGGCACGTGCCAGTTGCTGTGTTGGCTCCTGAGATGCTCTGAAGACCATTTGAAGGAAACCATTTCCATTTACCACAGTGTATGCATTCAAAAACTGGCCTTCAGGTCCTCACTTGAGTCACAAGTACCAACAACTATGATTTTTTCCAGCAAATGTGGGCCCCACGTTGCTGCCCTCCAGCTCTGTGTAAGGGATGATGGAAAGCTATTGCTGTAAAGTGAGGTTTAGGGCAAGAAATTTGGATAGTATTGATCACAGACAGCAGCTGCCATAACCAGGGCAGTAAACTTTCCTACCCCAGTACTTCTTTTGGCCTAAAATAACTTCTGTCAGGCAGGTCGAGACCCCAAACTATAGGGCCATATCTGAGGATGCTCTGACCATTGTGGTGGAGGTATCTGGGGGACGAGGTCCCTGCAGCAGCACACAGGCTTTGAAGCCAACTGGATGGGTAGGACACAGGGAACACTTCCCAGCACTGTGGTGTTACCCTGGCTGGGCACCTCTGCGCTGGCCGGGAGCTCCCTGCACCTCTGCGTTTGCTCTGTCACCACCTCAAATGGCAGCAGATACCTTTATAGACAGAGGGAGGGCTCTGCCTCTTCCTGCCCCTCTCCTCGGTGAGTCGCAGCTCCAGCGCCAGCCGCTCGTCCTGCGGTCCTGGGGTGACACCCTCTCCTGACACACATCAGTTTCCTGCGCGCGGCTCTCGTGCCACTTCCTACCCTGCTTCGGTTTCCACCAAGCACTGCGTGTCACGGAGTGTGTGGGGGAAGGAAAGAAAAAAAGAAATAAGATGAGCAGCTTTTCTTTCTGTGGACTGCACGGGCTGGGCAGGCAGTGCCCGTTCCCACGGCCAGTCCCTCAGGAGCATCCTGGCACCAGTTTACCCATCATATCTGGCTGGGTGAGGAGAGGTCATGTGCTGTGGTCACCAATGCTTTGACACCAAAATTCACTTGTTCCCTTATTAACGGCCTGATTTCTGAGGTTGGTGAGAAGGGCAGGTGCTCTGCCCCTCCCTGGCATACCTGAGCCGCCGGGGCTGGGTGCTTGATTTTAGGGTGGCAGGGGGCTGCCCTGTCCATGGTGGCAGTATTGCTCCCTCCCCTGCCCGCTGCAGGGCCACTCTCCAAACCCACTTTCTGCCTCATCAGGAAAGCGGGAAAAGCGATCAATGGCTCCAGCTCTGGCTTTAGAAAGTGGATTAGGGCCAGTGAATAGGAACTGTCTCTCTAATGAAGTGCTATTACCAACAGGCTAATTGAGTAATGACATAATGCAGGCCCTTGAAGCTCTTTATAACGGGCCATGACTCCGTGCCGTGACACGCCGCCACTTCCTCGCCTTGCCCTGCTCTGCCTCCAGCACATCGAGGCAAAGGAGGCTCAATGTGCAGCACCGTCCTCCCGGAGCAGCCACAGACAAAGTGTCGCCAGCATAACCCTGCGTGGAAAATGCGGAGGTGGAGGGGAACCCGGACTAATTAGCTCGGGAGCCGCCAATCTCCTCCATGTGAAACGTGAGCCTTTTTATTGGGAAAAGTAAAACAGGCCTCGCATTGCTTTTAGGGAGCCCAGTAAAACAGAAGGTGATCCATAAATATGTATGTTATGCTGGATTTAAAATACTTTCTGATGATTTTCTAGGCAGATATCCAATAAGTTACAGCACAGCGTTGCTCTTGTAGAGCGGTCGGTGCAGGCTGGTGGGGAGGTCACTCCTGTGCATGCACCGGTGTCCCTTGTGCCAAAGTGTCCATTCTCAGGTAAAGAAATCGATCATATCACCCTTATGGCAGGTCGTTGATGCTCTGCTGGTGCAGCCCTGTGGTGGGCATCACCCCTTATCCCACTGGTTTGGGTGCAGGCAGGGAGGCAATCACTGGCAGCGTGGCCGTGCCCAGAAAGGCGAGTACAGACGGTGCAAGACCACAGTGATACTGCAACCCAGACCACCTCCATCCACAGGGAGACATCACCTTTATTTTAATCCTCCAGCCTTGTGTCCCTTCCCCAGGCCTGCCTGGCTCCCTCTCTCTGCGTTTGCTGTGCTTTGTCTCCATGGGAAGACTCGCACCTCCCCAGCCTCACGCTATCAGTTCATCATCCGATTAAAGATTAATTTGAGATTATTGCTCATGTCAATAGCCCAGAGCCAGAAAAACAATGGCTACACCTGCAGCTTGTTTGTGAGCCCTGTTCCTTATGGCGAGCTGTTAATGGATGGGGGCTTTTACCAGGACTGCCTGTTGACAGGGGCTCTCTGAGCCCTGCACTAGCACCTGCTGCCCTTGTCCAGCCAGGAATAACCTCACACACCTTCCGAGGCCTCCCACATCCCAGCTACCTCAAGTGGGAAACCCATGTTTCCTCTGCTGATCACCTCACGAGCCATCCCTGCCACGAAGCTCCGATCATTCCCTTCCCCAAATCAGAAACAGCCACCCAGTGATTGGTTTTAATAAGGGGCCTTTCCCTGGTTTCTGCCCGGTTTCTGTTTGTTTGTTCAGCTTTTTCTAGGTAAGGTAAGAACCAAAAGAAGAATTAGGCTGCTACACTTTGTAGGGGCTGAGCTTTGGCTGCCATCTCTGGGGACTGCACGCTTTAATGCTGGAAATGCTCCTCTGTAGGCTGTGGGGAATCCAGGAGATCACAGAATCACAAGGAGAACATTTTTGTCAGACCGTTTTGCAATGACAGGAGAAGAAAGTGGAAATTTTTTTCCTTTCTACTGCCCTGGAGGTGGGAGGAGACATTCTGGTGGCCCCCGGAGCTGCTCTTCACCCTCACAACACAAGGGCCAGGTGCGCCTCGTGCCTGTCCGTGGGAGACATGGGGACAGAAAGGGGTAAAACAGGCAATTTTGGGAACTGCAGCCTCCAAATCACTGAGGAGGTGAAGCTTAGCCTTTGCAAAGGTGGCTGTAATCCTCCCGCTTCCCTTCTCATCCCCTCTGGGATGCTCCAGATGCTAACAGAGGCAGGACAGGACAGTTTCAAACAGTGTTATGGAAGCCTTAAAGCCCTTTTTAACCCGGTATCTCTGCTCCAAGGGGGTCCCACGGCAGGGTGGGTTTCCCAACACCCTTAATTCTGCGTAGGGTCAGGGAGGGGGGAAAAACACTAGTCGTCTGTGGGAAGAAAAGGCACTTTGTGGTTTCCCTGGAGCCTTTGAAAGGGCTCCAGGAGCTGAGGGGACGTGCGTGCTCATTTAAAGGTCCTGTGGAGGTCCGTGGAAATGAAAGAGCGGAGTTCAAACGCTCGACGCCGCGGCCGTGCCACCGCCCGGGGAGCGCGGCAGCGCGGAGCCGGCACCGCCCGCACCCCGGCACCGCGGCACGGCCAGCGGGGCCCCGCTACCTGCCGGGCGCTTGATTGAATCCCGGCTTTTACGAGCGCTGACACCGTAATCTGTTACAGATGGTCACACAAGGTGGTCACCAAATGGTTCCTCCGTTAATCGCCGGCTGTGTCCCCCCCCCCCGCCTCCACGGCTCCCACCCCCCAAACTGCAGCCTGCGCTACCTGGCTGAGACAGCCGGGCTGCGGCAGCGCCGTCACGGTGCGTTTTAGTTCCCGCGGCACTAAAACGGAGAGGGGCGAAAAAACTGCTGAGTTTTCACCATGAACCCTTCAGCCTTCGTTGTGCAGCACTGGTTGCCTGGACAAGCGCAGGGGACCAAGGGCAGGGGACCATGGCACCGCTGCCAGGGATGCTGCTCGGCAGGTTTCCTTCAGAAAAGGAAATGAAAAAGCAATTGCAATTCATCCTCAGGCCCAGTCTCGGGTGCATTTCTCCATCGCAGAGCCCCCAAGGTGTACGGGGGCAGAGAAAGGCCAGAGGGGATCACCCTTGTCTGCAGCAGGCTTAAGCTGCATCCAGGAGTGTACTGGCCGTGGTCTCCAGCCCTCTGCTCACCCCAACAGCCCTCAGGTGGAAATAGGAAATACTTTTGCAGTAAGAAAATGAGCAGCTGGTCATAAGAGCAGAGATTTGGGCCACATCAATCACCCTGCGACGGGACAGCAGCTGGTCCAGACCTGGGCGTCACCTGGGGAGGTCCAAGGCACTGCCAAAGGGGCGGGACATCACCTGAGCAGCCGTGTCCCCAGGGCACAGGGTGCTGGGCAGGGCAGGGAGCAGATGCAGCAGAAACCCAAGTGCCAGTGGGCTGAGCTTTTGTGATTCAGAGCAGGCAGCATTTCTTTTTTTCCAGTGTTTTAAGGCTGCATTTGTGTTTGAATGCCAGCGGGATTTGTCAGTCGAGCCTGGGCTGTTCACCACCCGGTTTATACCTTCCCTCTAAAAGCCTGGCGTCCCAGCCAGGCGCTGGACAAAGCCAGGAACACAACTGAGAGCAGCAAAGCTTGCTAAGGAGGAGGTTTCTCACAGCTCTCACCGCCGGCCTGACCAATATTAGTTGAAGCCCATTGAGAGGGAGCTGGCAGGAGTCCCCGGTGTGTGCCACTGCGGGGATGAAGCAACAGCCTGAATGACACGGGAAAGGGTCAGGGTCCCCATCTGGTGACAGCCATGGCACACGTGGGCGGGGGGAAGACACAGCCGGTGCGGTGCAGGGCTCTCACATGTCGGAGCTGCAAAGCCAACCCTGGCCGGGGGCTGCTGCTGCTCCCAGCGTATCCACTCCTCGATCCTCCTTTCCAGCTTCTGCAGGTGGTCCGTACTCAAAATTGGTCTTTTTTTTTTTTTTAACTATTTAGCTGCTTTTGCGGCTCCAGGATTTTATGGATGGAAAGCTGAAAGTAATTAGTGCCCCTCCCCCGCTTCCTGTTGGGAAAAGGAAGAAAAAAGCACACACAAGAGCAAACCCAAAACTTCCTGCCCTGCTTAATAATCGAGTAATGAGTCCAACTCGGCTGGGAAAGTCAGTTTATACCGGGTGAGCTCTTAATTAAAGAAGGGCCAAGCAGCAGCTCTGCTGACTTTTACAGCCACACACATCTTCCTGCTCTGAACAGCCCCTGCGAGAGGCGCTGGGAGCTGGACGCCCACGGGCTGGAGGGGGATCAGAGCTGGAGGGTGCCTGCTTTTATTCCCCGGTTGGAAGCAATGTCTGGGAGATAGCACTAAGGAAGTGCAGGGGGAGAAGGACAAAACTGCATCCCCTGGGGGAGGCAGGCAGCAAGCCCGGCTGCACTGTCCCTGAAGCACCCCAGATTTGTAGGAGGCTGGGAAGTTGCAAGGCAGGTGCTTTGGGGCATTGGGAGTTTCATTATGGAAGTCCTGGAGGCAGGTATGGAGGGGGGATACCTCGGAGGACCCACCCCTTGGTGCCCCCCATGTATGGAGGCACAGGGACAGCCCCACCTGTGCTTGCTGAAGAGCTCTGGTGACAACAGGATGGACACACCTCTGCTGCCCCACCACCCACATCGAGTCGCCCACCAGGAGGCTCAGCTCCCTGAGGCATCTGGTGCTGGAGCCATCTCTGGGGAGGCTCAGGATCCTGCCAGAGGCAGTCCCATCATCCCAGCAGGGGCACAGACCTGCTCCCCATGCTCAGAGTGCTGAGGCTACAGGTGCTCCAGCAGTTCCATGAGGAAGCTGGCACCCACCTGGGCAGGCTGGGAGGGACAAGGCAAGCCATTGTACTTTCCCACACAGAGCCTGGGAGATCCTCTGCACCCCCAGCCCACATCACTGCACAGCTGCCCCAGCCCTTTGGCAGGAACTGACTCAGCCTGACTTTTCCTCTCCAGAGAAGCAACTGCTCCACAGATCCCTGCCTGCAAATGGCACTTGCCAGTCACCTGCAGCCAGAGGTAGAAGGAGAGCTGAGCCCAGCCCCCTGGTCCCCAGAGCACTGCCCCCTCACAACTGCACGTTCACCCCAGGCACCCACAAAACCCTATTATAAATTAACCATTTTATTGAATATCAATAAACTGTATATAATTATATAAAAAGTTTCATCATTACAAAATTGTGGCACAAAAATATAAATACCAGTGTACCTTTGAAATGTAAACATCCTCTTTGTAATGATTCCATGAAAACAATGTCCAAAGAAAGATGCATTCAGGAGGCACCTGTCAATACCCATAAATAGGGCTTTTGGCACACACCTGTCGATGGGCAGCCTTGGGACAGGCCACCATTGTATCAGCTGACAAGTGCCTGCTATTAGTCACAGTTCTCTTGAAAAGCAGTTGTTAAGAGTCATATTAACAGGTGCTTGAGTGCATAGCTGCTCTGTAAACAGGGCTGGGGTTTGAAATGGCTACCCCTGCCTTTCATGGACACTGTTAATCTCGCAGGCATTGCAAATTGTCATTGTGCTGGGGAGAAGCAGCTGCTTCACAACTACTGGGATACTGTATTATTGCATAGTTACACCTTCTACAGGCAGTGTATATACACTTGGGGTGGGGGGAGAGGCAACGTTTTGTCCTTCATTAAAAAAATATTGGTTTTTAGAAGTTACCAAGTGGTTACGATGTTAAAAAAAAAAAACAAAAACAAAACAAAAACCCAAAACAAACCAAACAAAAAAACCCCCACCAACAGAAAAACCCCAACCCCCCAAGCTACATGGTTGCAGTGTAAGGTACCGGCGTGGGGCCAGGGTGCAGGTCCAGCCCTGAAAGGTGCCTCTGGCAAGAGGGGGCACCTGCTGAGGGGCTGTGGCAGCAGCAGGGCAGGCTCAGGACTGTGCCCCCCGAGTTTCACACACTTGATTTGTCACCCACACTTGCCACTGAGTCCAGTCCTGCACCCCCAGACGCCAGGATGGGAGAAGTGGTCAAAGCACCAAGCCTGTCTGAGTTCAAGAAGCATTTGGACAATTCTCTCAGGCACATGGTGTGTGATTATTGGGGTGTCCTGCGTGGGGCCACGAGCTGGACTCGATGATCCTGATGGGTCCTTTCCAACTCAGGTTATTCTGTGATCAGGCTCTTGGATTGCACTGGAGGCACCGAGCGAGGAGTGTGAGGGTCTCAAGGGCCAGAGGAGCTGCGTTCAGCCCGGTGCACACTGCAACGGCGATGGAGGAATCTAACTCCTACAGAAACTAGTTATAATATAGGTATTTGTGATGCGAGAGGCCGGGGGAGTGGAGTCCAGTCCTCAGCGAGAGCCGGAGCAGCCTGTCTCCTCATGCTTGTGGAGCAGCGACATGCGGGAGAAAGTCCGGGAGCAGGTTTTGCACTGGTACTTCTTTACATCTGAATGGGTCTGCAGGTGGGCACGGAGATTAGAGCGGTCAGCAAAGGCCCGATTGCAGTGTGTACAGGAAAAGGGCTTTTCACCTATGGGACAAAGAGAAACGCTCCCAATTAACCAGTGCATCAACACATGAGGAATATCAAAGAAGGAGCCATTCATTAGCCAAAGTTTGTGCAGAGCACAGTGAAAAGAAGTGCTGGCTGTTATTGTTCAGAGGGAAAGACTGGTATGTACAGCATTGCTCGGGGAAGAACCGCCGGCTTGGGAATTGCCTACTCCCAGAAAAATCTCTCCTGTGAACCACGGAAAATTAATGCTGGAAACATCTGCAAGCAGCAAGGCTGTTGCACGTACAAACGAAGACACGATACTCGTCTCCTGCCCGGAGCCAAGCAAGGAGTTTGCAGCGAGGCAGGAAAGCCAAGCGCTGTGTGTTAATTATATCATAGCAGGCAGCGGCTGCGAGGCGCCAGCCCAGGGTGAGTGGAGCTATTTCCTCCGCGCTCCCCCTTCTCCTGCCCAGCTCGCATTGAAAAGCCTGGCCAGGGCGAATTCCTCCCAGAAAGACTCTTTTGGAGGAAACAAATGTGTATGCTCAATTTGGAAAGCACAATCAAGTCTACCAGGCTTCCTTCAGCCATCATCTTTAGCACGTTAAGAGGGTGTGAAATCAGTGCCAAGTCACAATTACACTGTCCCGCAGCCCCACAAAGGATGCTCGGGAGATGCATTGTCGGGGCAGCGGGGTGGGCTGCAGCTGCGGCACCCGGAGCCGCGCCAACAGGTGCCTCCAGCACCTGCCCACAGGCCTCGCCCAGCCCTGCACATCTCGGCAGCGGGTGTGCTTGGAGCCGGGCTCATCGCTGCCAGCGGTGGGCAGCCGGGACTGGGGCTCTGCCCTGGCCGGGAGGGCTCCACCACTCTCACAGCTCGTTTATGAAATCATGGTGAAGCGTGTGCTGTCGCACTGCGGCCAATGGGCCAGCTCCGGGGAGGCACTGCAGCTGCACAGGTTTACAGGCTGGGCCTTGACCCTGCGCTCGGTTTCAGCCAAGAGGATATTTAAAGGACATTTTAGAGAGATGTGCCAAGGGGGTCTGGGAAGCCCTTATCTTCCCAGATAACAGCCGGCCCGCCGATTCGCTGGGGGCAGCGGAGCAGGGAAGCGGGAGGCGATAAGGGAGGGAGGGAGAGGGAGAAGAGGGGACCTTACCGGTGTGTGTCCGGATGTGGCCCTGCAGCAGCCAGGGCCGAGAGAAGGCCTTCCCGCACATCTTGCAGACGCAGGGCAGCGTGTGGCTCCGGATGTGCATCTTGAGAGCCCCCAGGCTCACATACTCCTTCTCGCAGTATTTGCAGCTGAAAGATTTCCTGGCCTGGGCGTCGCAGTGCAATTGCTTGTGCTTGGAGAGCCCGGCGAAAGTGGAGTACGCTTTGGCACACTGGGCGCAGCGGAAGCGCTCGGCGGCAGCGGGGGCCGAGGCCGGGCTGGGGGGCCCCGAGCTCTTGCCTTCATCCTCCTCGCTGGAGAGCGCCGTCAGGTCCAGGGCGGGGGTCGCGCCTCCCGCCGCCTCGCTGCCCGGGCCGCCCGGGAACAGGCTGGAGAGCAGCCCCGCATCCCACACCACCGGCGGGTAGTAGGCGCCGGGACCGAGCACCTCGGGCGGGGGGATGACGGGCAGAGGGCACGTCTCGTACAGCAGCGGGGCGGCCAGCACTGCGGGAGGCGGCGGCGGTCAGTGGGGCCCGCGGCTCGGGTAGGAACGGCAGCGAGGGGCCCCGACCCACCGCCGCGGGCTCCACGCCCAGGGGCGCAGGGTGCCCAGCCCACCCGTGGGAGGCTCAGTGGGACCCGATCCCAGCCCATCCGTGAGAGACCCGCGCCGCACCCCGGAGTCAGAGGGGCAAAGGGATCCCAGCCCGCCCCATGGAAGCCCAGAGCCCCCAGCCCGCCCCGGGGCAAAGAGGACCGACCTCACGTCACGAGGGTCCGCGCCCCTGCCCGCCCAGCCGCGAGGGATGGGGCGAAGGGGACCCCATGCCCCTGCTGATTCCCAGCACGGGAAGCTCCCAACGCACCCATGCCCAACCCGCGAGGGAGTCCCCGGTGCCTCCGCCCAGCCCAGGGTACCAGGAAGCGGCTCAGCATCCCGGGACAGCAGGAAGCGGCTCAGCATCCCGGGACACGGAGGATCCCGCGCCCAACCCCATGCGACGTGCACAAAATTGAAAAAAACCCACAACAACACCCACCCCCCAAAGTCCCACAGCTCCGCAACCCTGCGAAAAGTCGGTCAATCCCAGCCCGTTCCCGTGTGGAGCCTTAGGAAGATTCCGCACAGGAGCCCCCACCCCACCCCGCGGAGCGCCCCACGTGCACGGCCCGTCCACGCACCGGCCTGGCTCTCCAGCTCGCTGTAGTTGGGCTTCTTGCTGGCCGAGAAGTGCTTCTTCACCAGGAAGGAGCGCGGCATCTTGCAGCCCCGGAGCCGGCGCCGCGGGGCGGCCGCGCTGCCGCGCCCGCTGATATGTGCGCGGGGCCGGGGGGGCGGCGCGGGGCGGGGAGGGCGGGGCGGGGCCGCCCCCGGGGGCCGCAGCCAATGGCCCGGGCGGGACGGGGCGGGCACCGGGCAGGTGTTGGTCCTGCCGCCGCCGGGGGCCGAGCCGAGCCTTGGGGAAGGACCCGGGGGCTGCTCCCGCGGGGCGGGCGCGTCGCCCGCCCGGTGCCGGAGTACGAGCGCTGGTGCTGATCCAGATGCAACGGGCCGTTCCCGGCTTCTCTCCGAAGTGTTTCCCCGTGCCGCGCTCCCCGCGGGTCCGGCCGGTGCTCCGGAGGGAAGCGGGCAAAGAGCCGTGCGGCTGATCCACGGCCCATGCCCGGTCCAGGCAGGCCGGACGCGGCGGGGCTGAGGAAGGCGCTGTGCTCAGGGGGGATTCCCGGGCCCCCCACGTTTGCCTGTCCTTCCCATGCCCCACGGCTGGGGACTGCGGTGCAGGTTGGGACGAGCCTCCGCCCTGCCCCGCTGGGACACAGTCCGGCAAAGAGCAGGCTTCGCCACAGGTTAATAAAGGTTAATAATCATCCGGGAAGAGGCAATGACTTGCAGAGGAGCAGGATGGATCCCGCACGGCCCTCGGTGACTCCCTCCCTCTGGCAGGGGTCAGGAGCACCTGTCCAGACATGCAGGGAAGGTTTCGAGCAGCAACCGCCCAGCAAGCTGCCCTCTGTTCTCTTCCCTCCTGCCTTCACCTGACTCCTTCCCACGGGCAGTGTGGGTCAAACAGCCCTGTTGAGGCACGCGCTCTGTTTGGCTTCCCCCTTCCCAGGAAACGTGTGCTCACGGGAAGGTGTCCAGGCCTTGCTAGCAGGTGCTGGGGCAGTGGTGAGCAGAGCTATACCAGTCCCCCGAGCCTGGCAGTTAGAAAGCTCAGCCCAGGCTTCCAGCTTATCCCATCCCTCTGGCTCACGTGGGGTTTCCCTGCTGGAAGGGCTCAGGGCACGGGTCCAGCCACCTGCTGCAGGAGCAGCACTCAGGTCCAGGCCAAGACAGCTGCTGGCGGCAAGGCTGCAGGAGGAGGAGGAACAGGTCCTGCTGGGAATGCCTCCTCTGGCCCTGCCACTCGGAAAAGCACCGTGTGCTGGGCCACTTGTGACTCAACCCCTGCTGACCACGCGTTACTCTTCAGCCACAACCACATGAAATGCAGAAGTGGGAGCAAAGCTTTCCACTGGCACGGCTGCAGCACTGAGCTCACTGTCAGCTTTTCCTCAGGGCAGGAACAGCTTGGAAAGCCTGTCCTGCCAGCCATGCGCATCCTGCCCAGACCAGACGCATTTGCAAACTCTTACCCTGCAGCCACGTGCTCTGGAGCTGGATCATCCCTCCTTGGCTCCGGAATTGCCCGTGGCTTTCAGCAGGTGTTTATCTGCAAAACTCATCCCTGAATCAGCCTGAAGTTCAGGGGAAAATGTGCCCCTGAAGGCTTTGGGGGATGCAAATCGCAGAGGCGAGGTCCCCCCCTTTTCTCTCGGGGGTCCAGAGGTGCAGCAGCCCCTGGGGCAGGGGGCAGCAGTCCGGGTGTTGTGCAGGTGCCTCCCCCAGCCCCTCAGCAGTGCCCCCCCGCCATCCTCCACCTGCCACGGATGTGGTTACACTGGGGACACTCATACAAGGAACACAGCGAGGTGGTTTTCTTTCAAGAAGCAAAGCCTGCTCCTCTGTTCTTTCTGAAATGGTAATAATCTGTTCCAATCACTGCATGTGGAAAAAACTTGCCTGTGCTAGGGGAAAAACTGAGACCAAGTGACCTGACCTGCCTGTGAGCCAGGATGCTACAGGACAGAGAGCAGGACACAGAGGGGAGGGGAAGCTCTGCAATGGTTCATGGGCTGGAAGTGACAGTGGTTTCTCAGCTGTCCCACCCTGCACTGAAGTACTGGGTTGTGGCAGCAGCTGAGCCTTAGGGCAGTCAGAGTAGACTGGCCACCACCCTGTGGCACAGCTCCAATCCCAGACCCACATGGACTGGCCCAAGGAGCTAACATGTACACTCCAACCACCTCCAGAGCAACAGATCTGCTACAAATTACTTATTATTTATTACTTCTTATTACTTTCTTTGGCCCCATGGCTCTGTGAAGCATCTCGAATATCTGGCTGCAGAGCAGAGCACCTGGCACCAAGGGAGGCTGTGGTGGGGTGAAGGGAAGCTCTGACCATGAGCTGTGGGGATGGGGTGTGAAACCTCACTGCAAGGCTGGAGAAGCTCCCTGGAACCCACCGCAGCCCCTGAGCCCGGTGGAGGAGGCCGGGGCTGAGCACAGGGCCGGGAGGAGGGAGCCTCGCTCTCTCCAAGATGCAAGACCTCCCTCTGCTGTCAGCGCTCGCCGAGCGGCCACCGCTGCAGCGAGGCGGGGGAGCTCATCCCCTGCACTCGGGTTGGGGGACGGACCGTCACTCTCTGCAGGGGGGACTAAAGCTGCTCCCAGAAGCTCCACTGAATTCTTTGTTTAAACCAAAACGTCTGAGTACCGGGTAAAGACAGAACAAATGTGAGAAGAACTAGACCCAAGTCTGTAGCAATGACACTAATTTTTCACTAAGTGCTAAGTATTTTCTGGGGTTTTGGGGAAGGAGTGAGGAAGGAAAAGCAAGGTTTCATAGTGGTTTCAACAGTCCTGTAGAATAATGGAATTTGCCCATAAAACAGTGAGTTGCTTTTGATGAAGCACAGACCAATGCAACTGTGACATGAAGCTCTGCATTAGGAAAACAAATAAAACCCCAGCCCCAAAAGAGGTAAATGCCCTGTTATAATTTTTAGTATATTAAAAAAAAAAGAAAAAGCTTTAGGACTATGAGCACATCCCTCATTTGCTTTTCCATGACTTAACACAGCCTTGGTTGATTAATCCTTCCTGCATTGGTCTCACCAGTACCTGTGCAGGATAGCTGCCCAAGGGCCTCAAAGGAAATTTGCTATTCTCTTGTCAATCAGGTGACATGAGGACCTGGAATATACCACCAGTGCTTTATTATGAATAGGATCCTTGACAAGATCTCATCCCCACAGCATAAGGAGACCATGGGGATTTACCACTGTAATTCCAGATGAAGCAATGCCTGTGCGTTAGGCAATTAATGCCGACAACAATTTGTCAGACCTATTAAGGCCAGTCGTTAGCTGGAGAAAGATGCACTTAATAAAATAACTCAGCTGCTAGCCTGTCTCCTCCCATCCTGTCTCTCTGTGCTAATTGTCCTATTAAGGCTGACTCCTTGTGCCAGACTTGGGGAATTTCACAGGTCCGAGCTGGCCCGATTGCATTATCACCCACAATGGGCGCTCAGGGTTTGCGGCAGCACGATCAGGTGCTGACGAGGCGACAGCAGCTCTGGCAGAGCACTTCACTCTTCCGCAGGGACACTCCAAGGGTTTGGAAGCCCAGGCCGGCTTGTTCTATACTAAGGATTTTTTAATGACCCAAATGAGCTGAACGGCTTTACATCAACCCACAAGTATCATCAGTAAGACGTACCCCAGCGAGTGCAAACATGCCTGTGTGTGTTGATGGAGTCAGCAGCGTGGAGACACAAGGCTCCTCAGCAGCTGGGCTCAGTGGAACTCTATCTCAGGGCGGCCCGATGGGTGCTCAGCAGATGGGAAGCAGTGCTGTCCACGCTGCTGTTGCTCACTCCTCACTCCTGGAACCAAACCTCAAGCACAACTAGCATGCATTTTCCAGCCAGTACTCAGCTATGGCAGCTGCAGTGGTCTCCACAGAAAAGCCCTGCTGGACTCTCGAGAGGTTGTTTCCATGGATTACAGGAGGATCCCACCCAAGGCTGCACCTGCAGTGCTCTGGTCAGCTCTAGCACAATTTTATCCACACTCAATCTGAACTGTTTTTCATAACCTCCATGGTCTGCTCTTTGAAAGATTATAAATAAAGTTCCAACTAATCAGTACAAAATATTTAATGGAAGCCAAAAGTTAAAGTTCCTGCATTTCTCAACATCTACTGTGCTCTCTGTAGAGTTATGCAGCTGGCAAGAAGAGTTTTTCAGGAGGTCTTCCATGAGGAAGAAATGACAAGGGGTGACACAAAGATAGGATTTTATAAATTAAATGGCCTTTATTTGTAACTTGTCTCCAAAAGTCAAAAACATGACAAAGTAATTGCTCGGAAGCTCTAACTGCTCCTTAAACATTTTACCAGAATTGCGTGGAAGTGCACTTAGAACAGTAGCAGGAATCTGGATTCCTGGCAATGGGCATCACCAAACTGCACTCTAGCCAGAACCCAGAGATCCCCATCCAACCCCCAGTAAATTGTCATCTCTTTGCAGGTCAAGCATTAAAATAACCACCTTCAAACACAGTTCCTTTCCCACAGAACCATGAGATCCACAATTCCCACCCTCCAGGACTGAGCTTCCAGTCCCCATGCAGACACTTAGTGATAAGTCTGTAACAGCCCATACCAAGGGGAAAAGACACTAAACCCAAGTTCAACTGATGCATGTTAGAGGTCTGGCTGGACACAAAGTTTGATCAGAGGTTTTCGGTGGGGTGGTTTCATTATTTTCAGGGTAAGGCTACACTGCAGTCTGAAGAGCATGATGAGTAAGGTTACTGCTCAAATAAATTAATTAGTGCTCAGTTCTGGGGTGGTGCAGGTCCACTGCTCCAATTGCAATGCTTACATTAGACATCTCAACACTAAAGTGATTTACAAGTTCTGGTCGGGTGTCTTAGACTGTTACATCTCAACAGCTTGTCTGTGAAGTTACTGAAAACATCAAATTAAAACTAAGGAATCTCTGTGCTAAAAGTGTAGGCTTGAAAACAGAGTATCCATTGACCACAGACTGGAATTGTCATCCTGCTTTCAGGGTTATATTTTAATTTTTCTTGAAAGCTAGACCTGACTCTACACACATACTGCTAGCTAGATGGAAAACCATCCAAGTACAGCTTCAGCTGCTGTGGGAACATTTATATTAAGAACAGGAATTCAAAATACCTGATTAAATCTGTGATGCAAAAAGAAAATGCTGTGAACTACTGCTAAGTTTTGCCACCAGCTTGTCTTGAGAGATGGAAAAACTAGGCATATATATGAAAATTTTAGTTTAAATAGAAAGCAGAGGTATTGAAAAAAACCTTCTGAATTCCCCTGTCAGGATAAGGCTTAAAATCACTAGAAAACCAGTTTCAAAGCCACCAATTTAATCATAAAGCCAGCAATTATGATTAATATTTGCTAATATAGTTAAAATTATGTGTTTTAACTAAGACCAACAATTAAGTTAATTTTACAGGCTAGAAATTATAGTAAGAGTAGGGAGGAAAGTAATCATCATGCATAGAACTGAAGTATTTTGGACTAGTTGATTACACAGTGCAAAGATTTGCTAAGAAAGTTTACAGTTTGAAGATTCATACTGAGGATATGTTTTCCATATAGTTGGGAGGCTGCCTGTAAGGACTGAAACACTGGGAAACATTATGGAATCACAGGTATCAGAGGTCACTTTAAATGAGAGCTGGTCTGACAGTTACAGTTAGCACCTGGAAGTCTCACTAAAGGGAAACAGAGCTACAAATACACCTCACATACTATCACTTGGGATATGTAAATGAGACTGGGAAGAGATATTTATTAACTAGTTCAGGCCACTCCATTTGGAATGTTTCTGTTTTTAGACAGTCAAAGGAAAACAACTGCCAAAGAAACCAAGAAGTGGGCACAGGGAAAGGAAAAAGATGTGGTTCCCACATGGTGATCTACAATTAAGCTTTGTGTGAAGCAAGTAGAAAAATGGGGCTGATAGGGCTGAATGGCAAGAGACCATGATACCAAAATACTTGAGTGGTACAGAAATATCAAACCAGGATTTGAAACTGAGATAGGATTAAAGTCTTCCATATTTCTGGACGCCTGAGTTAATCTTGGGATGTGCAGGGAGAAGTGCAAGGATGCTGGGCATTTCCCCCTTGTGGAAGCTTGGTTTTACAGTTAATCTTCTAGCTGGATCATTTATCCCTCAAAGAACGCATCAAAACCTGTTCCATCATATCATCTTCATCAGCATCATAATCCTGTGAACAAAGGGCACAGAAATTCTTTATTGCAACAGCCACGCTGGTTAATACAACAAATAACAGCAGCAAAAGCTGTCCTTCCCTTTGACTCTCCAATTCCTCCCAGGACACCATGTGCAGGGTGGGGTTTCACAGCAGTGGCCATGTCACACAGCCCAGGTTTATGAGCCATCAGGCTGCATTCCAAGGGGGAGGATACACATACCACAAAGGTGTCATAGGAAAAGCGGTGTCGCCTCTGCAGATGCTCCATGAAGTTAGCACTCCTGTAATTTGGATCTCCCCACGGCATTGAGGCACAAATCGGGCAAACCTTCAAGAAAAACCCAAAAAAGCCAATTAGGCCCCAATGGTTAAATCCTTTTACAATGGCAGCATGGAGGGCAGGGCAGGGACAGTGTGGAGGACTGAAGTTCAAGGTTTGTGCTGCCACTATTTTATATGCAAAGTGCTGCCCAATACCTTGCTGGGACATTTGGTACAAAAGCCTCAGACAATTTTAATTGATGTCGTAGATCCCTGAAATGGAACAGCTTACTCTTCTCCCACATTCAGAAAATCAGAACTCACTACTCTCCAGGAGAAAAAAGGAACTTTTTTTCCTGACTAATTTGGAATTCCAAAAAACTTCCCAGAAAAACGAAAGTTTCAAATTCAGTTCCACGTTTTGCAATTCCTCTTACATAAGAGGAAGTATCACAGAAAGACTACTAGAACGGTATACTATTTTTTGCAAGCATTTTCCCCAGTGGCTTTTAGTATCTTCTTGCTGAAAACAGCACAGAGGAAAGTCAAATGTACGACCTTTTTGTAAATTATATTTTATTAATTTGCTGTGTCCAATTAACTTTGAGTGTCTGCCATTTTTCAAATATGAAAGGAGGATGTGGCCCAGCTGCAGTCAGAGTAGAGACCAGTCACCTCCAGAGAATGCACTGAAAGCCAACAGCAGAATTACGTGAGAGTTAAAGGCATGACCAGCAGAGCCACACTGGACTTAACAGAAATAATTATATGCACTTAGTTCAAGACTTAGTTCAAGAGTAAGTCTCTAATTCACTGTTTCAAAGGGCTTTAAGACTAGACTTCGTTGCAATTCTTGCACCAAGACTCTTTATTACCACTTGTTTTGCATCCATGCTGTGCAGTGCTTTGCAGTGTTCAACCAGCCCTTCCTGATCAAAGTTTTTCTCGCTGCAATACGGACAAGGAAAGGTGAAGCGATTTGGGAAGTTCCTGGTTGAGGGGGAGGAGAAAAAGAGGTTATTTACACATACAAATTATTCAAAGCAATAATCTTACTTATTCAATTAGGACAAGCTAATTTTAACAATCAGTTTGTAAACTCCTAACAATAGCTTAAGGAACTCAACGTTGTCCATATTAGACTGATCTACAGTTCTTCTACAAATGTTCCAAGTGCCAAATGTTCTCTTTAAATGCACAGGGTACCACACACATGAGTGCATTGCAACCAATTCCTACTTCCCCTCATCATAAGTGAGTACAACTAAGAGACAGACAGATAGAAGCTTCTTTTAAAAACCCAGCCACATTGTACAGAATACCCTGATCTTAAAGATGTCCTGTGCATGGACTAAGCAGAAGCAGCACAGCTTGCCTGGGCACAGTCAGCTGCAGGATTAAGGCTCAGTTTTTAACTATATAAAAATTAACACCCAAACCGAGCGAGGAGGTAAAGTCTGCTCGTACTTTAAGATTCCTTTTTGTGACAAAAAAAGCCAAGCGCTTCAGAGCAGAGCTGTTACCTGGTGTTGTGGAGGGGTTCTTTAGTCACAGCTTTCACACCTTCCATGATGTAATTCTGGTACTTGGAGCATGAGGCCGCGTGGCTGCGCATCTTGGAGAGGTACATCTGTGCAGGCAACAATGGCACAGCACATTAACTCAAACTACCTGCACTTCCTGCTACACTTCTAAGCAGAAGCAGCAAACATGTAACCCAGAGCAGCTTTCTGTACAAGTGTTAAAGCAGAAAATCCAAATACTTCAGCTGGTGAGGTGGAAAACTTTTGAGATACAGATTAGTTAACCTGTAACTTTGCTGCCTGTACTATGTTACACACACCCCTGCTCAGGACAGCTCACTTCTCTTTACCTATACTACATACTATTTTATATACCATACTATAGTAGATAAACAAAAGCTTCCTATAAAGCCAGTTCACCTGGTCACTGAGGAGAACAGTGTATGGAAAATAACTCGGCTTTTAGGACAGCTCTTGGTATAAACTGATTGCTAATTGTTCAATCCCATTAATGAAAACTCAGATTTACAACAAGGGAAGCTGTAACTCAAGACACTGCAGTTTTCTCTCAGCTGGAATGAAGACAGAATGAAGAAATGACCCAGAAATAAACAGTGAAACTAACTGAACCCTTACCCTCACCTTAGTTTGTCTAATTATCCTTTTCCTGTTGCTCTGTCATGTGCTAGGATATTTTCTTATACATTCACTTAATGTATAAGGGGCTAAGCAGCTCAACTTCACCAAGGGAAAGGGAAGCCCAGGAAGGATGTCACACAGGCATTCAACATGCAAGACACAACAACCAGTAAGTCCATGGAATACACCAGCCATGCAAGACAACTCTGACTCGTGACTATTGCAAAAAAAGCAAATAAATTTCTGTTAAGGAGCCAGAGCTCACTCTCTAACCCCCACAGGCACTGTTTCATTACACTGTTTCATTCACAAGGACATTGCCACAGCAGCAAGGTTTTACTGTAATTTTAAAATCAGCCTCTTTCATCTGAAATTCACTTCCTGAACAACAAAAAAACTGTGGAAAGAATGCCAACATTTGGGTGCTGCCTTTATCAAATACCTTTAGAACATATCAGAATGAACATTTTGACCTGATTCTGCCGAAAGCTGAGGAGCAAGCACTTTATTTCCCTCTAAGCAGTGTCGCTGAGCAGGCACACCTCAGGCACTTAACTCCCAACCACCTTCATACCTTTTTGTTGCAGCCATTGCAAGTGGTCTCTGTGGTTTCAATCTGCTTTTCCAGGTCCAGAGCTCTGCTCCCAGGGGACAGGGTGCTGCGGCACACACCACACACTGGCTTTTTGGGCTTGAGACACTCCTGCAGGCACGGCGTGCAGAACCTGTGGGGGAGAAAAACCTGTGGTGGGCACCAGCACCACACCCACTGCCCTCCCTGCCCCCTGCCCGCAGGGATAACCGAGTCCTGAGACATGAGATCGGGGAAAGCAGCGGCCCGTTGGCACTCGGGCTCCCAAGGGAGGAGCAGGAGGATCCCAGGCCATCCTGCCCAGCGTTATTTGCTGTCGGACAGGGCTCTGTGCCCTCGGTTTCCGCTGAGAATTGATGCCTTAAGCCCCTAATGTTTTTATTTTTCTAATACTGGTAAGCCTTATAAGTTTTATAAGTGGATTTTGAAGGCAGCAACCCTCCCTCCTTTGTCCCTTGTCCCTTTCCCTTTCTCTCTAGCACCCTTGTTTACGCATTCCTTAACCCTCTTACCCCATTCTATGCTCCCTATATCAATCCTACTCCTGAAACCAGTACAAATGTTTAGTCTTTTGTCAAGGCAAGGCCTAGATTGTTGGCAGAACAGCATATCAGGGCCTAAACCACAGAATATGGTCAAGAATTGGGTAACTATGTACCCTTTGTGCTCTGAGGGAGAGGAAGATGGGATGAACAGGGGGTCCCGAAAGCCCCCTGATTCAATTCTCAGGGGGTGGACCCGGGGCGGACCATTTATTTATTTATTTATTTATTTGAGATAATTTTTTTTTTTATTTTTCTAATACTGGTAAGCCTTATAAGTTTTACAAGTGGATTTTGAAGGCAGCAGAATCATAAAGTGGTTTGGTTGGAAGAGACCTTAAAGCTCATCTCGTTCCTACCCCTGCCATGGGCAGGACACCTTCCACCAGCCCAGGTTGCTCCAAGCCCCGTCCAGCCTGGCCTTGGACACTTCCATGGATGGGGCAGCCACAGCTTCTCTGGGCAACCTGTGCCAGGGCCTCCCCACCCTCACAGGGAAGGATTTCTTCCCAAAATCCCATCTAACCCTGCCCTCTAGCAGCAGGAAGCCGTTCCCCCTTGTCCCGGCGCTCCGTGCCCGCATCCTTCAGCAAGGTGAGGAACCGAAAGTGGAAGAATAGCGGCTTTATTTCTGCCTCTGCTTTTCTTTAAATCTCTCTTTCACGGACGCTCCAGGTCACCCCTCAGCCGCTGCCGAGTCGCAGAGCAGCCCGCGGAGCCCCTGCCCGGAGCCCCTGCCCTCAGCCCCTGCCCTCACACCGCCGCCCCCCTGAGCCGCCCCTGCCCCCAGCCCCCCCCGAGCTGCGGCTCCTCCGGAGGCCCCGCAGCCCCCGCGGACCCAGCCCCGACACCTTCCCCCCCGCCCCGTCCGCCGGCGGGCGCTCACACGTGTCCGCAGGGGACGCGCATGGGGCTCTCGAACACCTCGAGGCACACGGGGCAGGTGAGGCGGGACAGCGGGTCCTGCCGCCGCTCCGGGACCCGCGACGAGCCGCCCGCCGCCATCTTCCGCCGCGCCGCCAGGGGGCGCACTGCGCACGCGCGGCCCCGCCCCGCCCCGGGGCGGGACCGGGCGCTGTGGGCGTGGTCATGCAAATGAACGCGTCATGGCTGGTGGGAGAGGTCACACACCCTGGGCGTGGTCGCTGCGATAGGCGTGGCCCGGCGCGGGGGCGTGGCCCCGTATCCCTATTCCCGTTCCTGGCGGCGGCCGCGGGGCTGCGCTTGGGTCCCCAGCGCGGCGCGAACCTCGCTCCCGGCACCGCGTGGGCCCCACGGCCGGTTCCGCCACTGCCCCGCAGACATTCCACGGCCGCTCCATCCCCCGCAGCCCCAGGGGGCGCGGCCTTGAGGGCTCCGCCCCGTGACGTCCCGCGGCGGAAGCGCCGTCGCCGCCGTTCAGTTCCGGGTCGCCGCCGCCGCGGCCCTGCCCGAGCCGAGAGGGCGGGCGCTCCCTGTTCCCTGCGGGGCAGCGCGCCGGGGGCCGCGCACGGGGTACCGGGCGCCGCCGACGCAGCGGAGCGGTGAGTTTCGGGGCAGGCCGCGGAGCAGGGGCTCGGCCGGGCGGGCGGGCGCAGCGCGGGCTGTGCGGGGCGGGCGGGGGCGGCGGCGGCTCCCGGAGCCGGGGCTCGGCGGGCGCTGGGGAGGCCCCGGCGGTGCCCGGGGGCTCCTCGCCCCGGCTCTGCAACAGGTGACCGGGCACCAACCGGCCCCGAGCGGGCCCCCGCCCGCCCGTCCACGGCGGACAGCGCTCGGCGGGGCTCGGGGGCCGTTGGGAGCCGTTGTGTCCGGGAGCCTTGTCAGGTGTTCGGCGACAGTCTGGCGTTCCTGGTGCTCTCGGCCACGGTAGGAGCAGTGTGTGTGTGCCTCGGGAGGAGGGTGTACCTCAGTGCCCGTCTCCTGCTGCTCCCGTGCTGCTGTCAAGGTTTTTGTGCAGCCGAGTGATCCAGCGTGGTCGGACAGTTGGTTCCCTCGGGTGAGGTTTTGGCCCTGGAGATGGGTCGGAACGTTCTCTTGTCCCACCGGCAGACACTGGACTTTACTGTTCTTGCATCTCCAGGAAATCTTGAGGTTTTCAGTCAATAATTTGCAGCAGAAAACAGCCTCGTTCCTCGCTGTGCTCTGTCACCAGTGCGCTGTTAAGCCTATATTTATCCGTGCCTGCTGCACCGCGCGGCTCTCGAGCCTGTAACCATGGCTGTGCTGCCGGGGGGCTGGGACGGAGCCCGGGGGGTTTGGTCTGTCCTGATTTGCAGTTCGACCCTGTGAGCCCTGACCTGTGTGCAATCCCCGGGGCAGAGGCAGGGCTGGCAGGGGCTGCCATCTGCAAGGCCTTGGTGAAGGACTTTTTATCTGGGAACTCTCCTGACCCTGACATCTCTCACGTGTAACCGAGTGCTTTGTTTGGTGGGTAGTGGCAGTGGGGGTGGTGGAACTCTTATTCTGACTCCGGTTCCTTGTCAGCACGGGATCATTCAGTGTCCTGGGGGTGTTTCGCTGACGTGCCAGACAAAGATCTCTCTCTGCAAGTCTCCTGTGCAGCTCTTCTTGCCAAGGAAGAGGCTCTGCTGTCTTTGTCCACAGATCCATCCTGCACAACTTGGGGGAGGAACGTGGAGAGAGGGGGAACTGCTCCTGGCCCTTATGCTGAGATGTAAACTTAGCACTCCACATTTCCTGTGATTCACAGCCTGTCTTTTGACACCAGCACCGTGTGCCTGGGAGCAGAAACCGAACTGCTACTTAACTTTCCCCCTACGGGGCTGGCATTGAGCATAGCCTTTCATCAGGGAGTGTTAACTGCTAGGCTGGTGGTTTTGTTTGTTTGTTTTCCAGGCCTCTTGGTTGTTGGTATTTTGTGTTTTGGCTCCTTTTGTTCAGTTAATTTTGCTCTTAGCAGTGATTTTCACTGTAACAGAAGTGGGGGGAATTGATCGCTGTTCTAGCAGCTATTAATACTGGGTGAAAAGTCTTCTCTGAAGTGCAGTTTCAGACTGACTACAATTGAAACACTGCACTGATTTCTCCCACCTCCCATCGGTTCAAGGGCTGGGTTGTCTTTTTAGGTGAAGAACAAAGCCTGTGGTCTGCTTTTTGATCACAAGTTCCTCGGGCATTCGAGATGGAGTCACTTGGCCTGTTAATTACCAAGGTTTTGGTAAAGCAGCGTTTGGGAGCTTCTTTTGTTACCAGCTGCTTCAGTGCAGTGTGTGAGCTCAGTGAGGTGAAAATCTAGATCAGTGTGCCCATAAAAGCAACTATTCCTGCCAACAAAAGCACATGCTGGAAACACAGAAATGGGTTTTGCTCGATTTCAATAAAGCCGTTGAAGGCGGCAGGTGTAGCTTTTTTGCCTAAAAGATGTCAGTTGTGTTTGCAGCTGCTAGCATTCAGCTGAAGCTTGGGCTGTGGTTTGCAGGGGAGAGGGCCCTCTGGAGATGGCTGCAGAGCTACCCCAGCACGGGCCTGGACTGGGAGTGCCAGCACAGGGAATGTCAGTGGCCATCAAAAGCCTAGAAAATGCTAGAAATCGAAAGGCAAAACCCTCTCAGTTTAGGGGCAGTCCTGTGCCACAAGAGGGGAAAAAAGTAGATGCTTTACCAAGATGAGCAAAGTGAAACTTCGTTGTGGAATTTTTTTAAACTTTGTATCACTGTGCATGGAAAAAAAAAAAGGGACAAAAACCCCCCAGGGACTGTTTAAAATAATGTTTAAGTTTTGCGAACTGAAGGGGAAAAATAAAATGGTGAGAAGAGACTCTAAAAATTCATCCTTCTCCTTGCAGTTTTTTGCTGTGAGTTACTTCTCCCTGGGTTCCCAGAGCCAGGGAAGCCTCAGTGTGGGCTGGAGCCTGCCCAGCTCTGCTGTACCGAGCTCTCGGTGTTGCCTGGTGGTGCTGACTTGGCAGGGACCCGGGAGAGGAGCAGGGAATGACAGTGAGAAGCAGGACAGCAGCATTTCTGTGGCCGCTCGCGCTGTTCTGGAGTCTTAGAGAGGCTGTTGTGGGAGCTGCTGCTCTGTGAGAGCAGGATTACAGAGCTCTGTGGGGCAGGGAGATGCTGTGGACATCTGGGGTGTGGGCATCTGGGGTGACCTGTCTTTGTTTTCGGTTTCTGCTCCAGGAGAGTTGCCACTGCTGAAGATTCTTGATGCCAGACACTCAACCTACTGCCAAATAGCCATGACAGAGACGAGGTAGCTGCCCCAGCGCGAGGGAAACACTGATTTCAATGGATACAAAATACAAAGACGATTTATTTCGGAAGTATGTACAGTTCCACGAGTGCAAACTGAATGCCTCTGACAACAAGCAGCGTCCTATTAACGATGAGTACTTGCGAGTGGCAGCAGCGGCCTTACTTTGCCTTCCCAAAATCGATCCCTTTTATAGATTCCGGTTGATTAAATTTTATGAGATGGCTGAAAACTCACTGAGATCTGTGAAATCCTCGAGTTTACATTGCCTCCACAATGCATTCAACATGCTCGAGACAGTTGGAATTAATCTCTTTCTGTACCCCTGGAAAAAGGAGTTCAAAAATATCAAGGTAAGACATTTTTTGTGTAGCTGTAGTGAGAACATGATTTGTTTTCCTTTCTGTTAACACATTTCATGCAGTTCCTTTAAAGCCTTCTTTTTTTTTTCTGTTTGTTGGCATGATATATATGTTTGTCTATATACAGTTGGTGAACAGAAGCCATAGGAAAGTTTCTGTGTAAAATAAGTGAACTTGTGCTGGTGAGAGTATCCCAAGAGCAGAAGTACAAGTACTACCTGAAGTTATAATGTGTATAAAATAGAAAAAGAGCTTGTTTAAGGTTGTTGTTCAGTCTGCCTTGCTACACTGTTTTATTTCTACTTGGAGATGCTTTCACGAAGCTGAGCCCCTGAGCTGGGTTTAATTTCACTCAGAGTTAGATTTCTGTCTTGCCACAGCTGTTACTGGACACAAGTACTAAGCCCAGTGCATGTGTTCAAGTGGATGCTTTGCTGAGCTTCACACAAATTGTATGATAATGGTGAAGGAACATCTCCAAAAGAATTGTTTTCAGAATATCTTTTATCTGCTTGTCAGTTCTCAGTTCATGAAGTTTTGATTTTAATGTAGTTTCAAATGTATCTTCCTATGCCAGGATCTCAGAGAGAGAAGAGGGAACTCACACACTGCTGGACTTGGGTGCTGGAAATCACATAGGGAGCTCTCTGCTGCCTAGTTTTCTGTTTTATCTTTTACCTGTTCTTAGATGCTTATTCAAAGCTGCTGCGATGTTTCAGTAATGAATGCTGCACCTGAATTACAAGAACAGTTTTGAGGCCTGAAAGCTGGATAGACAGACTGCTGGGATTGGTGTCTGCAGTCCTTGGCAGTTGTAAAAAGACAGTTTCACTGTTTAGCAGAGAATTTGGACATTATTAGAACATTTGAGAGTTCTCTGTTTCCCCAAGGGGAAACTGTCTTTCTTCTGGATCTCTCTGTAAATCTTCATTATGATTAAGTTCTGGTGCTGCTCCTGCCTACAGTCCAGAACAGGCTGAAGTGGGTTAAGCACGTCCCTCAGGTGTGCCAGGTGCTGAGGGTATTTCAATTTGCAGAGACTTGTGTCTTCGCTTTTGGGGCTCTTTTAGTGGAAGTTTTTTGAATTAATATTAAATTAAATAGAACTGATGTTTGAAACTGTTTAGTAACAGTACAGAAAAAAGTGTGCACCTCAAGTCCATTTAAAGCTGAACTGTAGAGAAGTTTGGCCCTCTTGCTGTAATTCTGGGTTCCTCTTGCCTCCAGCTTGCCCCTGGCTGGGGCAGTTCCCGAAATTCCTGCCTTTTTGCCTTTCATGGTAGACTTCCTGTAATGCAGACATGTCCGGTATGCATAAAAGTTAATGTCAGTGCATAGCAGAGTGATTTAAATCACCAGGGAGGACATTATGCTAATCAGGATTTTAATTTGAATGAAAGCTCTCCTACTTTGAATTTGCCTCATGTGGAATTTCCATCTGCTGAACAGGAGGGCTGCAGAAATCGAGCTCATCTTGCCAAGGGAGTTGCATGTGTTCGCAGTCGTTATTATTCTATTTAATTATAATGCTCTCTGTCACTGAATTATCTGAACATCTAGTCCACCACTGAATTTGTAACCTAGTTTTCCTTTTATTCCCCTCCCCTCCCCCTTAGACCTACACTGGACCCTTTGTTTATTATGTAAAGTCTGCTCTAACCGAAGATGATGTAAGGCAGATTCTGAACTACATGGGCTATGTCCCAGAACTGGGAACAACCTATAAGCTCAAAGAGCAGGTCGATGCCATCCAAGTGAAAATGATTTCATTTGAACTCTTTTTGGCCAAAGTGGAATGTGAGCAGCTTCTTGAAATTCACTTGCAAGTGAAGGATAAAGGTTATTCAGAGATCGATGTCATAAACGAGCGGAAGAACAGCAGCGAGGACGTGCGAGGCTGCTCCGAGGCCATGAAGCGGCGTGTGGAGTGCAAGGAGAACTTGAACACTTCCATGGCACGGATGGTGCTCCAGAAATCGGCCAGTGAACGGGCCTCTAAAGATTACTTCAAGCCAAAGGTGAGCAAGCCTTCCAAGTCAGTGGATACGTATGATAATTACTGGGAAAGTAAGAAACCACCTTTGATGAGCTCCCTGAGCCTCAGGAAAGAGCCGATTTTGGTCGATGCGGAAGATGACATTAAAGATGAGATTATCCGCCCGTCGCCCTCTCTGCTGACCATGTCCAGCTCCCCACACGGGTGTTCAGACGAGTACTTGCCAACTTCATCTCATCACAATGGCATGCTAAGAACAAACGTCCCTTACAGCTCCTATTTTTCTGCTCAAGAGGACTTAGATTTATATACTGATCACGATTCTAGAGGTATGTTAAATTTTAAAAGACAAGAATCTATTAAGCCTGATGTGTGGCTGTTAAGAAGCGATGCCAACCCCGTTTACCACAAACGCACCCACCTAGCCAAAGAGACAGCTTCCCCCAAGTGCCAGAACTGTGGTGTACCCTGCGGCACTTCTGTTTGCCAAAAGTGTGACAATCTGTTCAGCTCGAGGCAGGAATACCCAGCGGTGAAACAGAGCACCTACTCAATCAAACCACTCCCGAACGACAGCTTGTCACCTGCGTCTGCTCTGAGGGAGAAGTCACAGTACACATCACAGACTCAGAGCCAAGACAGAGCTGCTCAGTTCAGCTCCAAATCCAAGCCTTCGGGCACTTCCCGCTGTGGCTTCTGTAACCGCTCCGGAGCTGCGAACACTTGCACGTTCTGCTCAAAAGTCTCCTGTGACTCTTGCCTCAATGCTTACTATTATGACCCCTGCTGTAGGAAGAGCGAGCTCCACAGGTTCCTGCCTAACAACCAGTTAAACTATAAATCATCCCAGCTGTCCCACGTGGTCTATAGATAGACCCGCTTAGTCTGTTTGGGAAGGAAAGGGGAAGGGGAAAGGGCTATCCTAACTAATGTTCTGACTCCACACTGACCTCTTACCAAAACCACACGTCCAAATATTTGGAACCACGGTTCAGTGATCAGGTGCCAGTTCTTGGTTTTTGTGGCTTCATAGATGCTGCAGATCCATTAGATTTCATGCTGCTATAATTTAGGTAACTCCTAAATGATCATCGCTTTTCAATTTAAATGGGGGAGAGAGCACATTTTTCCTTAAAACTTGGCAGCTGTTGTATTTTTTAAAAGTGACATCACACTTTTCTATTACATCGCAGTCATCTCCTGGCCCGAACAAAGCCAGGTAGGGCTTGAAGATAAAGCCAGAGAATTAAGATTCTCATTTTCTATGAGCGACAAAACTGCCGGTTTTTGATAAAGTATGACTTCAAAATGTGCAGGAAATATGCGAATGGCTTGTTTTGCCAACAAGGACTATTTTTTGACATGTGTCTGCATTTCTTGATCTCCAAAATGCAAACACCACAGCATCTCTTCCTTTTGTCTTTGTTTCCTCCTTCTCCCCTTCTCTCCCAGTTGTTTATCTCAAGTTTATGTAATCTGAATCTGGGTAATACGTGCTTTATTTTCCGGTGTTGCCAATATCATCCTTCTGGATTTTACAGTATGGTATTTTAAAGAGGTGAACGTGTATCTGTGTCACTCAGATGATGCCTGGAGTGTTGTCCTCTCAGATGAGTATCCATTTTCTTTACTTTCTGTTGCACATGTATTAAGTACTGTTCTTTGTACTGTAAATAGGTGATTTGGAAACAGTTTATTTTTAATAAATATTTAATATGTTGAGTTCTTAAAAGTGGTAGAATCATTATAACTATGAAGTCTCTCTGGGTTATTTGTTCAGGTGTGACCTTTTGTTTTTCCTTGTACTTTATTTCATAGCTTATTATAGCCACTCTGGCAGACTGATGTTCTTGGCTCTGATCAATTCTTGGTTTTAATCTGCCTTTTCTTTTTTTTTTTCCCCTCTGATAAGACTAGCACTAGTCTGAGTGGAGTCTTGTCTAAGAATTGCAGGATTTTGCTTCTCAGTGCACGCTTTTTCTTTGTGGTTATGGAAATTGTAAGTATTAATGTTATGCTTGCTTCCAAATTCATTGCCAAGTCCGTAGTGTAGTCCAGCAAGTAAAGCACTGGCCTGGTTAAAAATCAGAGCTCGTTTGTGACTCCTGTTCAAGTGAACCCATCAGTTATGGATGTGAATCAGATAATAACCCTTGTCTATTGCTACAGTACTTGGGAGCCCTGACTGAGAATCAGGACTCCCTGGTGCTGGGCTCTGTACAGTTTGACCCCCAAACAACACCTGGTTATGAATAGACTTTAGTTTTTTATTGAAAGGAAACCCATAAGAATCCTAACTCCCTTATTCCAACTAGCTAGTTAGCACAAAGTATCAGGCAACCTAATCTGATGTGCAGAACTAAATGTGTTCAAAATATCTGTAAAGAACTCTAGCTGAGATGTAAACTATGTAGTCCACTTTGCACTGAAATTATTCACTTAGGGGTTTTTAACCACTGTTAGAGTCTAGGCTTCTCAATTCAGTGTCCATCAATCCCTGTGTGACACAAACATGCATGAATGATTGTTTGTCTTACATTTTTTTGGGTGGGGGGAGGGCTTCAGATAGGTAGAAGGGGAAATTATATAGGCTAATATTGTAAAATAGCTAAAATAATTTTAGCCGTAAATGGGTGTCAGAAGCATAATGGAAATAAGATGGAACCTGGGTCTTACAGAGGGCTGAGAACAATAAGTTACTGTCCAGTTTGCACTAAGAAACAAAGTGAATGGTGTGTGTTTAACAATCAGGGACTGCAACTGAACATAATGTCAAGGTCAAGTACTGCCTTGCTGACCCTAAAGGTTGGGGTGAATGTTGTTTAGGTGAATGATTTTAAGGTTTTCAAACTCTTGTATGTTTTTTATAAATATATATATATATATATAAATATGACACAAATGTAGATACATTATGTATATAGTGAAGAATTTAAAAAACAATTTTACTATTACAATGCAGTCTGAAGGTGGTTTTCCTTTCGGTGGTTATTTTGGTTTTGTTCACCTTCTGCAGTGTCATGCCTGTTTGGCTGCTCTACAGTGTATCTTCTAGTTCACGAGTTCAATTTCCATATGGCTACTCACACTACAGTGAATAACTAAAACTGTGATGCCACGTAATTTTTACGGTGACCAGAGCAGGGACTATGCTTGCTCTGAAAAAAGAAAAGTCCTCTGTATATATGTCATGGAATCCTGTAGTACAAACCTGTGTTGAATTGAAGTGATACCATGCTCTATTTTTGTGTATCTTACTGTATGAGGTTGCTGTGATTGATACAGTAAAATATATGCTAATTTAAAATGCAGGTGTTTTGCATCTGATTTGTTTAAATTAATTTATGTTTTGAAGGAATTTAAAAAAATAAAGAGGCCTTTAAGAAAAGGCTTAACTCTTTTCTTAAAGTCGAGTGCATGTAGCTGTCTGTTCACCACTGTGTTTGCATGCAGCCACGATGAGTTGGTGCACAAAGGGGGTCTTGGGCAAACGGGCAACAATGTCTGTATCGTGGGCCTCAGCCTCCCCAGACTGGGTGTGCTGCTTGCAGAATGCAGAGCTTTTTAAAACCCATTTATTTTCCAGCCTTAGCAGCATGACTCAGAGCGTTCCATGGAGCATGTGAGCCGGGATGTCAGCAGTCTGCAGCAGACTGAGGTGGGGTGGGAGCAGGATCTGTGTGCCATGTGGAGCTAACCTCCATGGATTCCCAGCCTTGGCTCTCCATGACACTTATCTAACTAGCTTCCTGATGGAAGCTGCATCTCCCAGAAGATGTGTGATACCACTGAGGTACATTTTGGCACTTGAATTAGGCCACCTGGCTCCTTTTGCATCCTGCTAGCTCCAGAGCAGGATAATTTCTCAAGTTCCAAACTAGATCATTCTTTTTGTTTGTTCCTTGTGTTAAAGCATGTCAGGTGAATGCTGAAATGCCTGAAGTGCCTTTTCTACAAGTCCTCTACTCAGATCTGCCGAGATTACCGGAAGTACCAGGGAGGATTATAAAAATCAGGCTCAAGGTAACTAAAATATTCTTGCAGGAAATCTTCCCTCATGCTGTGATGCTTCTCCTGCTGACGTGTTTCTGGTGCATATAAAACAAGCCTTGGTGCTGCCTTGCTGTCTGACGTTTCTGATTACAGATCTATAAACTTGTTTTCTGCGTCTTTTGCTCTCAACAGAAGCTTAAAGGTTCCATACACCGTTAAGTAGTTTAGATTTGGTGGTTTGAACCCACAGCTCCTTGAAGTTGTTTTTTCTGGAAGATGACTCTGGATTACAAGCGTTTAGTACTAATTATGTGTTTAGTGCTAATTATGCTGTAGACCCTCTTTAGGGAAAAAGATTCACCTTTCCAGTATTTGTTGAAACGGGAGCTATTCTGAGCATGGTGATAAATGCTGCCAGAGTGACTGAGAGAAAAGCAGGAGGTGACTGCAAGTTAAGGTACGTGTTGATGAACCTAGTTCGGCTCTCATTTAGTCGCTTCTCTTAATCAGTGAGAGTGAATTAGGCCTTTTAGCATAATATCTAAGTATCTAAGCAGCAACCGAGTTGGGCTGCAAATGTCTCTGTCTGTTATTTGTGAGGGGTGTTCCGTGATTCCTTCTGAACATCATGGAATGTAGTTGTGTTTATCTAAGATTGTAAGTATGTAAATGTCTTAGAGCTCTTGTGTAACATTAAGTAAAATTGAACGTTGCAGTTACTTTTAAGTACTTTTCTACAGTTGATGTATTCCCCTAGAGAAGGTTTTCTGTAACTTGTCTTGCCAGTCTGAAAATGTAGGGGCAGGGAATCAGTAACTAAGTAGGTTTGTGGTTTTGTACTCCTACACCCCTGCTGTGAAAACCAGACTCTGAGGGCAGCCTTGTGCACTGAGCCACCACATGAAAATGAACACAGTGCAGCACATCTTCCACAGTGCCTGGAGGAAGGCAAAGGGTTAAAGCATGTGATGTGGCAGCAGCTCTTTTACCTCCCAAATCCTGCAGACATGCCACATAATTGAAGCTCCTCCATCTGAGGAGAGGTGTAGGAGAGCCAGGGAGCAGCTGCTCAGTTTGACAGGCTTTCTGTGCAGATTTCAGTGTGCTCCTGTGTGTGAAGCAGGGCTGGTCCTCACGGCACCAGAGCTCAGCACTGAGGAGATCCCAGCATGGTTTGTTCTGTGTGGATCAGTTTGTGGGTCATGTTTGTTCCTTGGATCAGATGGGAATGTAGATCCCTGGATAAGGCAGATGAGGTGCTGGTGGGCAGCTGTGGGCAGCCAGCCCTGTGCCAGAATCGGGAAAGGCAATTCTGATCCCAGGCTGTCCTTGAAGAACTGTGGGGATGACTGACCTGTAACCAGGGATTAATGGCACATAGCACTGCCCAAAGTGGACCAATCCATATCATTCTTTGTTTTCCCCCTCCTGCACTGCTTGTGCTGCTTTCACAGCGTGGGACAGGCTATGGGAGCTTTGGCTTTGCAATGGGTTGTTGCCTTTTTGGAACCAGCTGCTTCGGTGCTCTGACCTCTGCAAAAGGAAGAGTCTGCCCTCCTTAGGAGTCCCCGAAGGGACAGCCAGTTGGTTCCTGCCATTTGGTAAGGCAGAGTCGCTCCAGGGTTTTTCAAAGGCAGGCAGGATGTTTTTCCCATCTGGGCCGTGCTGCCTCAGATGCCTCTGGAGAGCCGGAGTTGCTGTTCCCTTACCCTGAGGAACAGCAGGGTCAGAGGCTTTAGTTACTGCTGGGCCACGGCTGCAGCCAGCCACCCCTGCTCCCCATTCCCTTCCAGCTGGCAGCTGGAGAAAGCCCTGGCTTTCTGCTGCTGTAGCAGAGCAAAGGGGCCATGAAAATCATCTTGACACTCAGCAGCTTCCTGTGTCACCTGTACTTAAAGCCAGGCATGGACTTGCACTGAACTTGGAAAGGCTTTGTGCAGAAAAGAGGTGGGCAGGTGGAAATGTTCCAGATAAAAATGAAACAACCTGCTCTGATTATTTTTTTTTTCCTTAGCCTCAAGGAGAAATCTCTCTTTTAGCTTTCAGAGTCTGGGAGGCACTGAAGTCATATTGCAGAGAACTTCACATGAGGTTAGAGATTGTTTTAATTACTGATATTTCTTATTGGTAGGTTCTTTTCTGAGTGCTGCAGATCCTGAGTGTGAGTGGTGGTGGTAGTTCTGTTGCTTCTGCTCAGACTGGGCTCTGTCATAGGAGTTCCTACTTTGAGATAAGCATGTGAAATACTTTCTGACTTGGGTAATACCACTAATTTGTTTTTTTTCTGTCTTATCTAGGCTTTGAGTTAATTCTGCATTGTGCAGTTTTCTGCATTGAAGAGAGTGTCAGAGCTCCAATAGCTTTTAGTAGTGCAGGACCAGACCTGCAGCGTGTGGCTGACAACTTGTGTGGCAGCTGCTTCTGCTGTTGTGGGTGTGGGACTGTCATGCTTCCTGCTTTAGAAATCATTCTCATGATAGTCATACTGTTCTGAGATTTTTCATCATCAACCTGCTTTAAAAAAAGAAAAAAAAAAATCAACCCACAACTGCTCATTAACTCCTTAGTGAAAAATGTTGCTTTCTCCCAAAGTAAGTAAAATCTGCTCTGTAGCTTTGTGTGCAATGTGCTCCAATTTAACTGCCTTACCTGAAGTCTTCACAGACCACCTTTTTAAAGCATGGCCAGTTCTGGTGAGCTGTCTCTGCCAAAGCTCTGCATGACTCTCCATCATTGCACACATGTAAGCCCCAAACACTAAGACATGAACTGTCAATGAAAATAGGTGCTGTCATCCAGCAAGTCTGAAAAGGAACAGCCTGTTTACATGTCTCAGTGCACTTATGCTCACCAGTATGTTCATGGTGAACCTTCCCACAGGGCAGTCTGGGGGGGGGAGGAGAGGCTTCCTCCTCTCCCGTGTCCCTCGTGCCCCTGGGAGCTGTGGGGGTGTGTGTGGTCCCAGTGGGGCCGTGGCAGCTGGGAGGAGCTCACTGATGGAGAACAAGGATCTGTGTGGTCCCTTGAAGGGTGCAGAAGAACCTGTTAGATACCCATGTTAGCACCGGGTCAGAGGATCTCCTGAAGACCTGGGTCCTGGCAGAAAGACCCTCTGTGTTCCTGGGTGGAGCATGGCTGGGTGGGAATGCTGAATGCAACTCCTGCCAGTAGAAGCCAGCAGACACCTGACAGTGCTGTGCTGGCTTGGTTGGGGCATGTAGGTGGGCTTGTCCTGCTCTGGAGTGATGGGGTCTGTTTGGCTGGGTGGTTTGGAGATGTTCTCCTGTACAGCCAAGCGTTGTAATTCCTGTAATTCCTCTCATGGAGAGGGTTGTGCTGTGACCCCGAAGGGGTGGCCGAGAGGATCAGCTGAGTGCCACTGACAGCTCTCTGTGCCTGGCAGCAGCAGTTCCCAGATGTGCCCATGGAGGAGGGGGCTGTATGGATTTACTGGCTGTACCAGTGCCCAGGTGATTTCATGGAGGTGGGGGCTGTATGGATTTACTGGCTGCAGCTTGCACAGGCTGACTCAGTGGCAGAAGCAGACAAAGATAGCACCTGCCACATCACCTGCTCCAAGCCTCTTTCCTCAGCTGCAGGGCCAGGGTTGGCCCCATAAGCCTTTCTTTCCAGAGGGGTCAGCTCAACACCGCTGTGAAACACCTCCCCAGGAACATGGTTTCCCTTGGGTGGCCGGTTTCCCTGGTGGAGGTGGCTCATTTATTGGTCCTGGGATGTGCATTGAGGGGAGAATGCCATTTCCATCTCTTTTTACTTTATACTCGGTTTCTGACTCTAAAAATGCTAACGTGCTCCAGCCTCATTTCACAGGTACCCAGCCTGGTTTATACGCTGGCTTTGGGCCACCTCAGCAGAAATCAGTGGGCTGTGTGCATATGTTCTGCTTCTCCTTTTTTGGGGAGAGTGGGGGAGAGGGGCTTAATTCCCCACGCTCTGCCTCTCCCTCCAGGAGAAGTAAAAGCCCTCTTAGGGCAGCTACTGTTGCATCTGCTGCTGTGACTAAATTCTCTTCAGACCTTAATGACAGCAGCTTTTCTGAGGGATATTCCTAATGCCAGGAGGGGAGATGAGCGTGCCTGTGTGTTTTCTGCTGTGCTGTGAAGTCCTGTGAAATAGCCATAGATGGCACTCTGGGGCTGGTCACTGCCTGTGCCCGACTGGTTTGTGCTGGAGGACAGAGCACAGTGAGACTGTCCTGGGTGGGGTAAGATGTGCTTGGCCAGCTTTTGAGAGGAGATTCATGTACAGCTGCTGCAGCAAACACGGGGGGGTGAGCAAGGCCATAGGTAAAGGTAAGAAGGGTAGATATTCGGTGTAAGGAATAAGGTGAAACCTGGTGGCAGAACAGCATCATGTTACAGGAATGCTGTTTTCTGCTAAGCAGATTTTTACAGAGGGTGCTTCCATGCAGATGATCTGGCAGTTTGGGTCTTGTGTTGATAAGGATCTAAGGGGACTTTTTATACCTCGTTTAAGGGCGTGTTTTGTTCAGTGTCTGCCCGGGCAGATACTGTGTCTGCAGGGGTTTGGGTGTCCTGCGGCTGCTCCAGGACAGAACTGGGGAGGTGTTAGCTGAGCAGAGGATGCTGCTAGACTCTGTCTCCCACTCCTAGATCTCCAGTGGAGAATTTCACCTTGAGAACATAAAACCTCTTCATGTAAATCAGTAACAGAAAAAAGATTTAGAATGGGTGAGTACTTGAGGGTATAAGGAGGTGTTTGGTCTGTGTGTGGCCCTCATACCACCTTGCATCTTCAGAGCTCAGACTTGAAAGGTCAGTCTCAGGGATCCTTTTCTTTCCCTTTCTTACTCCTGCATTTCAGTATTCAGGTGGAGAAGCACTGAGTCATTTGAAATGTGTTCTCCACTCCACACATCACTGCCAGGCTCTGGGAAGAGTTGCCATGTCTAGTCTTTCAAAAACACCCTTCACTTGGACTCTTCTAGTGACTTCTGCCTCTTTCAGGAATCAAAGTCTGATTCACTTTCCACTGTGACTTGTAAAGTCTTGGACTATTTAGAGGCATATCCAAAATTAAAATAATCTCTTCTGACAGCACCAAAGCCTGTGGTGCTTGAATCTTTGATATGAAGATTTCTCCTGCTTGGAGAATAGTTCATTTTTAATGCTGTGAAATAGAGCATGATAACTGTGCTGCTGTATATACTACAGTGAGCATTATGTGCTGCTTAATAAAATGATGCTTATGTCCAAGAGCTTCCTTTCACAACAGAGAAAGGTGCAGTATTCAGATGCTGGTAACTCACACTGAAAACTTTTGGCACAAATTTGTCTTCAGTGCAGATCTGCCTGCAGCTGGAGTTAAATTATTTCTCCCTGGTTCAGTGCTTACAGCTTAAAATATGGCCTGTTAAATGTTGCAATGGTCTAGATACCTTTGGGACCTGGTGTCTGTCTGGTCTTGCTCTGCAGGGAGTTGAGACGTGAAGACGTGGTGTGTAGCCATCATCCTACTTGGGCTTAGCTGCAGTACAATGAAAAGCTGAGGAAGAAAACAACCTGTTTTCTGTAAAATAATTCTTGGGATATGTTGAAGCACTGTGAGATCTATAAAAATGATTTGGGGGAAAGGAAGTTGAGGGACCCTAGAAAGCATCACATAGCTGCAGAAGTACAGTGCTTTGCCACCAAGAACTCTGCTTGCTAGGAACCATCAAACCCAAATGTTCCTGCTGTGGTACAAGGTAAAATCACTGGATTTTTGCCTCTTGGCTGTTCCTGAGTCTGTATCTCAGGGCCTGTTGTGGGCATTTTCTGGTATGTTTCAGTGTTTGATTTAAAAATCCTCTTTTTCCTTTCATTGTACTTCCTGCTTTTCAACAGGCTCAGAGCCTGTTGGCAAAATGACTTTTACTGAGCACAAGTAGGATGCTCACATGTCTTTGGAGTGAATGTGGATTTGACACTGATTTGATTCTGCTTTTTCTGCCTGCAGCTTATCACTCAGGCTCTCCAGTGAAGGACACTGTTTCCTCAGTCAGATATTTTCCATATGACTAGATAATGGCTGTGGGCTGTGATTTTTTGTGTCAGTGCTCGGCACTGTGGGTTTCTGTTCAGAGTTTGTATGGCCATGTGAGAAGGAGCCCTAAAAACAAGCACTGTTTTGTTCAGAGTGACAGGATAGAATGAAGTGATGGGGTATTTTTGTTTCCCTGGCACTTAGTATTTGTCTTTTTTTTTTCCCCCAACAAAGCTTGAAGAAGGTTCATTCATTGTCAGCAGGCACCTTCCCTGTCAAACTGAAAGTCGTGTCCCAGATTCTCCATTTGTACTCCCTGGAACGTGGTGCTTGTGAAAAGCACCAGCTCATCTGCAGGGGTGCTCAGATCTCCCCTTCCTCCCCCAGGGGCTGTAGCTGAACAGTTTTCCCCAAGCACTGACATCAGGACACCCAACAGCTTTGCCCCAGGAGCACCTTTGCGAAGGGGAGCCCGATTTCCAGCTGTCTTTGGTCAAGAGCTCTCCTGTTGCCAGCAAAGGCGTTTGTAAGTGGGTTTCTGGTTAGGGAAAATGTTCAGCTAGAAATCTGATTGAGACCCCAAGCTGGTTATGCACCAGTCCCAGGGCAGTGTCTTTAGACCACGACTGACACAGTTTTATACCAAAAAACAAAGGCTGGTACCGTAATCTTTGTGCTGGTTTAGGCTGGGCAGGACCACTGATTGCAGTGTGGTTAAACCTTATCTGTGCAACAGGGAGAGGAACTGAGGGGACAAAACCACAGGTGTGGAAGGCTCATTAAAAACTGTCAAGCCACGAGTAAAGAAATGTGGGAAAGAAATTACACCTGTGCCAAGGAGTGGAATGAGTAGGAAGATAAGGGGAGAAAGTTATTGGCCTGACAGTCCTTCAGAGAGGAGGAGGGAAAATTGACTTAAAAATTGAGCCTGATAATGAAGTGGTGTCTGATTACTACATATAAAAGTGACTTTTCTTTGAAATACTATTTTTATAGTCTAGTGCAGAAAATGTGGCAGCAAAGAAAGTTGATAGATTTCAAAGGGAATATTAATTAGGAACAATTTGAAAGTCCAGCTAAAGATCTATTTAAATTGATGCATTTTAATGGAAATTAGTCTGCCATGTGTTTTCCTGAAATAAAATAACTTGATAATATACTACCTGTTTTCAAAGTAGACTTTGAACATTAGAAAAGAATAGACCAAAAATTAAAGGAATTCACTCCAGAGTGTGAGGCATGTATTGGTCTGCCAGTGCTGGGTGAACTGGTTCCACTTTGCAGTGCACATGTGAGCTGGGGTGGATGTTAATGGATCTGCTTGTTCACTTGCAGAGATTTTTGCAGAAAATTATATTTATTGGTCTAATGTGTCCAGTGTATGATGGGAGCCTGAAGGTGAGCCATTCTTTTTGGTTTTGTTGGGAAAAGCAGGCATAAAGGAGACACCACAGTCGAAGGCTGTGCTATGTTTGGCTACAACTGGCTGAGCAAAAGTGCTCTTTGATCTCAGCACATCTGTTCCCTCTGAGATAACTTCAGGAAGCACAGGGACCCTTTGCAGTGTTCACACCACCCAGCCCTTATCATGGCTGTGGGAGAGCCATGAGCAGGAGTTTTTTGTGGTGATGTTTAAAGGCAGGTATCCCACTGTGGCTGGGATAACTGCAGTCTCTGTGGGTGGTTCTCAGCTGCTCTGAGTGTAACCTGCTTCTATTTGGGGTTTATGCCCTCTGCTTTTCAGGTTTTTAGCCAGGCTTCCTCCACAAGGCCAACCCTTGACTCTCAGCATCAGAGCCTGCTTGAGGACCATGAGCTTATTATTCCACATTTCCCTGCTTCCATCTGCTTCAATCTCTTCCCTGAACTTTGCTGTGAAACCATGGCAGGAGGTGAGATGCTCTTCATGGCAGGGGAGGGTGAAAAGGGAGCACCCTGTTTGCTGAGTGGCTGCTGTTTCCTCCCAGTGTGCTGACCCTGGGTGGGATCCAGCCCCCACAGGGCTCCCAAGGATACTTTGCAGTGTCCTGTCAGGCTGTGGAGCTGAGCAGGGCTGACTTGGAGAGAGAGCCTGGGAGAGGATCCTGAAAGTTAAGGGTTAAGCTCTGGCCAGCTGGACTTTAAGTAAACAGGCAGCACTCAAAGCACAGTGGACAAGTGGGATGTGGGAAGCCAGAATATGCAGGCAATGGGAATTGTGGGTGGCACTGAAAAGCCAAATACAAGAACAGAAACATACATTTTAATATATATTTCCATTACAGTCACAGGCACAAATTGTGAGGGGGGGAAATGCATCTCAAGAGCAACATATGTGTTACCTCATGCCTCCACCTAAGTATACAAGCATGGGATTAATGTCTATTGAACATAAAGCTGAAAGTTTGGTGTACAGATGGTAGGAAGTTGGGCAACAGCATGTGTAGCTTGTAGCTTAGATCTGCCTTACATGAATGCCATCACCCCTAGCGTTGCTTCTCACTAAATATTACCCTTCAGATCCATCCCTGACCCATTTGCAAAGATGCTGAGCCGCCTCTTCAGCACAGGAGTGCTCAGGAAATTATGCGCCAGTGCGTGTGACCTCAGCTGGGCTAGGTGAGAATCTGGTGATGATAAAATCAGAAGAGAACATAAAGCAGTGGGAGAAATGTGAGTTGATAAAAATCAGCTAGTGGGGCTAAATCTTGTCAGACAAATGTGGTGGGGTTTCTCCCCTCCCTTTAAGGTCAGATGCAGGAAGCGATGGGCACAGACATCTGTGAGTCACTTGACAGGCACAACAGACTGATGGGTAGGATTAGTGGGTACAAAATGTGCCTGGGAGATATACCAAAGGAGAAAATGTGACTGGCATGCTGAAGAACTTGTTGTATGCAGATTTCAGAGCCGTACACAGACAGGTAATGAGCAGAACCTCATACCACGCTGTGTGCAAGACAAATACACTAATGCTGTTTGCAGGTGAGAGACAGGGGCCCAGTGAGATGACATGATTTGTGAAAATGAGCACAACAGAACTGGAAGTGATGCTTTCCAGATTAATTTCATTAGTGTGATATACTGTGACTGCTTTGGTACATCCCTGCTCCAGAGGGTAGTGAGAGAAGGGGGATGAGGCTTTACAGAGAACCTCACTCTACATTCAGGCAATTTTGTTTCAGAATTTTCTTCTGTGCCTATTTATGGTGATTTTTTTCTTTGTATGTGTGCGTGTTTATAAATCTGACCAAGCACATCTTTCAGTCTGTTGTTACTGAGGCCAAATATTAGGAGCATGCTTTTAGGGAAACATTTGTGACCTCACTGATTGTGTTGAGATCTGTTTGTTCTAAAGCTTGGGATGCTGTCTGCTTTATGAATGCAATTGAAATCAGTGCTTTTAGTCTATGCTGTCTGTTTGCTCTCTAAAATTAAATGCTCTTGTGGCCTGAGTGGAAGCCAAGAGTGGTACTATGCAATGCTTTAGTTGCAGCTGGGCTGACTTGGAGACCTCTCAAACTGGTCTTCACAAGTTTTCTGCCAAGTGGGGACAATAAGGCTTCACTAAGACACCCTGCTCATGCACGGCAGTGGAGCTGGGCTGAGACTTACAAAGTATCTGCTTTGTTTAGTCTGTCTGGACCTCTCTGTAAGGGGTGTAAACCAGCCACTTGAGCAGCATCCAAAGCCCTCTCTTCAGTTCCACACTTTTGTGTTTGGTCAGTACAGAAATTCACTTCAGTTGCACCACAGGAACAGTCTGTGAGTAGGTGAATGATTGTTTAGGATGGCTTATTTGGTCTCACGTGGCCTTCTCTACACATACAAAGTGCTGACAAAGGAATGAGTCCTAAGGATCCTACCCAGAGCCTCTCCATTAGTTCCAGCAGGTTTGGGCTGTAGTTGTGCTGGTGGCCATGCAGGGAGAACATCAAATGAGCAGAAGTGAATCCCTAGCGAGGATGTGGTGCAAGATCCACCCTTTGGTTTGACTCTGGGCAGTGCTGTGCTGTGTTTGTGACTGGCCAGGAGGGTGAGCACTCCCACCTGCACACTGGGCCTTTCTACCCCACATGTGGCAATTTCGTTGCTGCTCATCATGTTTAAAATGGAGCTGTTTCTTAGGGATCTCCCCTCCCTCTGGCCACTAACACTGACCTGCAGGGTGGAGATAGTGTTTGCATCTGGCACTGAGCCTTCTGCTCCTGCAGATATCCTCAGTGCCAGACACAGCTGTGTGGACTGGTCTCTGAGTCATTAACCCAGGCGAGTATTGAGATTGCTTCCTCCCAGTTGTCTCTGTGCTCAGTGTGAATACATCCACGGGCTAATGTCTCATTTGGCTGAAGGCTGAGGCTCCTTTCAGCTCCTGGACAATGCTGGGCACAGCAGCCTTGGCTCAGGCAGCAGAGCTGGCTCATGTTCCTGTGACCACCCAGCGCTGATGATGGGATGCTTTCATGGGGCTGGGCTATTCATAGTCACTCTCAGACTCATGACTGTCCCCTTTTGCACAGGAGCTTGAATTTCCATCTCCTGCTGACATGGCCTGCCAGAGCACTTTCTCTGGCTCCTCATGCTGTTCCCCGAGCCTCCCACTTCCCAGGTGAGTGACTGTGGGGCATAACAGCTCTAATTCCTCCTCTCCATCCCATTACCGTGCTGCTCACCTGCCTGGGAGATGATGGTAAGGACACAGCTCTGAAATACCATGAGGACAAGGCTGTCCCCAGAGTCTCCATCCTCCCTGACCAGCACAAAGTGGTTATTAAAGCCTTTCTCTTTCATGAATAGTTTTGATAGCATGTCTTTTGAGCACAATATCCTCAGAGCTGTTTTGCCACTTGAGCCCTGGCACCTTGCTCGCTGTCACTTTATTTTTGCCTCTCCTGGCTTGATTACTGATGAGAGCAATTTGCAGTCCGTGTTGCTTTATGCATCAGGAACAAACCAGGGGTGCAAGAGAGAAAAGTATTCCCATCCTCTCTGTAGGAGATTGAGCAATGTGCTTCCAAATCTCTGCACACCTGTGCTGTCACTGATCCATGTTTCAGCTCTGTCATTTGCATACAAACGACTGTGGTCCTTCAGGCTGCAGCTGGGCTCCATGTTCCTGCCGTGGAACATGTTCCCAATCTGTGTCTGTCACTGCTCCTTAATGAAAAAGCTGAACATCTCTTCTCTTGAAGGCTCCTCTAATGGTTCAGTTTGCACTTGCGTGTTGCTGACTGATTTTCTGTTTAGACTATGATAAATAAAAATGAAGCATTCAGAACAGATCTCTACCTAGTGATGTCAACACATTTTGGAAATTTAAGTTGTGCCTCATAACATCCCTGCGATCTGCTTTCTCCTATGAGGGAAACTGAGGCAAGCAGAGGCAACCAAGGAAACCGAGAGTCCTAATGCTGAAAGCTTTAGAACTCTCAGGCTAGACTTTTGGTTATTGAGGAAATTAATGGCTAATTAAAGATTTTTTTTTTTTTTAGTTAGATTAGTAGCAGACATTTCACAAAGCACTGCTATAAACATCTGTCCAGCTGCCTTAGTGAATCCAGTTGGATAATGCAGACTCATGCCTGTCTTCAGTTTTAAAAAATATGCTTGGCAAAGTTTTAATTTTTGGATGAAGTTTATGTAAATATTAAAAGACTTATCAGGTTAATAGGACTTCACAATAAGCCCAGAACTATTCTACTTCATGGATACAAGTACTACCTTTGTATCTGCAGCAGCAGCCTCTGAAAATGGATGACAGCTCTCAGTGTGATTGTCAATTACATGTTTATACTCTGTTTGACAGATAATTTTTTCATGTTGATTTACTCTTCCTCATAATTAGATGTAGCAATTAGAATATCTTATATATTATGCTTGAATTTTCTTCTAATGCTGCTGTAGCTTGATGGTCTCCCAGACACCTGTTCCACAGCACAGTGAGCATGGGAATTAACTCTCCACCACACCAATCTGCTTATTTCTTATTTCTTCCTTTTATTTTTTCCCCCTTTTGAATAATTCCAGTCTTCTGGTATTGGGGAACTCAGAGTGTTTTTCCAGGATATTCTCTATCCCCAGTTGATATTTACTTGTCTTATGAGTATCTTAGTTAAGTTCTTACAGATCTGATTTGCTAGTTTGCTATCTCAGAAACAGATGCTTTGCTATGTCCCTTTGGTACCCCAGGAGTGCTTTTCATTTTGCCAGCAGTGCAAAAAAGTGGCCAGAGATCGTCCTACCACCAGCTTTCCCTGCTCACTGTCCCTGAGCACAAGCTGCAGTGAGGGGAGAGTTCTCAGCAGACATCACTGCGGGGCAGTGTTGGGGCTGGGGGGGATACACAGGACAGAGGCATCACTGTCTGTCTGCTTTCCATGTGCAGTTATTACACACTGAAATGAACTGCAAACACACGTCTCCACAAGCAGCACTTTTGTGTCAGTGCCCCTTTTGTGTGGAAAAGGTGGTGGTATTTGCACATATGAGTTGGGTGCACAGTTGTTGGAGTTACTTACTGACTGCACTGGGGCACTTAAAAATTCTTGCAGCCAGTGCCTTCCAGCACAGGGGCAGAACCACAGGGCAGGAGATCTAAACTCAGCCAGACTAGTGGTTCTCAAAGTCTCATCTCCTCCTTATCTCTGACGCTGCCAGAGCTGTGCTGCCAGCATTTTAGTGGTGTGGTCCCAGGAAAGGGTCCTGTGTCTGGTGCTGAGCTGGTGGTTTCTCAAAGGCAGAGGGATATGAGTTTCAGGTTACTTCCCACCATCTGGAGTTCAGAAATGCTAAGCTGAGGGTGGGCAAGGACACTCTAAAGCACCTCTGACAGGGAGCAGCTGGGCTGCACTGTCCCTTCTTCACCTGGTGCTAAAGTGATACCCACATCCTCACAGAGCAGCTGGGGAACAGGAGAGCTGGCAGCGTGTGGAGGAAACAGCCACCTGCCCTGGGAGGGAAAGCCTGAGCATCCAGCACTGAATATAAGGTGCCATTGGTGCAGCTGCACAGCCAGGCAGCTCTCTGGGGCTTTGTCACTGTGTGCAGAGCTGGCTGAAGGCTTTAGGAGGTGAGCTGGGTTACCTTTTGGCTATAACATGACTTGCCAGGTTCCTCGGAACAGGTTTGGTTTTCTGTCCCTTCACCTCCATCTCTTCTGAGAAATCTCTTGCAGACAAGAAGGGAGGCAACAAACTGTCTGTGCCTCCTCTGTGGCATCTCCACTGAGCTTTCTCACCTTCTCAGCCAGCTCCTTTGAGTCTTGCCTCATTGCATAAACCAAGTAGGAACCAAATTGTCTCAAAGACTTCAGTCCCTCTTCCAAACCTGGATGAGATTGGCTGACAAATGAAATGCTGTTGGGGAGGAGCAGTGTTGCTGAGGAAAGACAGACTGACAGGGAGGTCAGTTTCCAGAGGAAACTATGCTAAAGAAATAATGCAATTGTGCAAACATGCTCACAAAGTTTGGTAACTGTTGGCAGCACAGTGTGGAGTGGAAAGTGCTGCTGCTGCTCTTTGAGCTTGTGATGCTACTAAGGACTCTCTGTTCCTTGGGGTGTCATGAATGTCGTCCCTCAGGTCCATTCTAGGTGAAAGAAGGAAAAGGGGCACATCCCTGATGGATGTTGGGCTTTTTGGGTTAACTCTGGCCATGTGGGGGGGGCTGTACAACAGAGCCTCAAACTTGGCTGAGGCCTTTTGTATTTCTGGAACACAAACAACAACTAACTTTCAGTTTATAGCAATCTCAGTATGTATCTATTTACATAGCTGGTGAGTCCATAAATGATTCTCAGGGAGCCTCTTTCCAAAGCACACAGAGGACATAAGGCTACTGCTGTGCATTTCTCCAGGTTTGGGGTTCCTTTCTGAAGTAAGTTTAAGCACCTGAATCCAAGCTGACAGTATTTGGAGCTCTAAAAATGAATATTAAGATTTTGATGCTATTCCCATTTCTAACTGGCAACCAGGGGAAAGCTCCTGGTGTGGAGAGAATTGACAAAATGCTCGTTTAAGTGATGGTTGTGGCTTGTGCTTTGCCAAGCAGAGACAGGTAAAATGCTTTGGGTGGAAAGCAATACCCAGCTCCAACGGCAACAGGCTCAGTGCAGTGATCCCCCTCTCCTTGTGCCCCCTGTCACTCCGAGCATGTCCTTGGAGCACCACACAGGGCACCGTGAGCTCCTGCCCGGTGTCCAGGCAGGTCTGCAAGGACAGGTGAGTGAGTTACCGGCTTGCCTCCCTCGGGAGGAGGAGAGGGGGCAGCCACGGGGAGGGAAAAGCGAGCCTGGAGGTGCTGAGGCCGTGGAGTGCTGCCTTAAACGACGCTCCTCGTGCCTCAGTTTCTCTTGCTGGGAAAGTCGCGGCTCCGAGGCCGGTGAGTGCGAGGGGAGCGGGCTGGGCTGGGCTGGGCGCTGGTGGGAGGGGGTGCGGGGGAAGGGGGTGCCCGGGCTGAGCTGCAGCGCGGGGGCCGTCCCGGATGCGGGGACGGTGCCCCACAGTCTCCCCAGCACCGCGGGCAGGGCGGGAGGGACAAAGCGCGGTGCGGGCGGAGCGCGGTGCGGGAGGGACAGAGCGAGGTGCGGGCGGAGCGAAGTGCGGGACAGAGAGCGGTGCGGGACAGAGTGCGGTGCGGGAGGGACGGAGCGCGGTGCGGGAGGGACGGAGCGCGGAGCTGTCCGTCCCGGCGGTGCTGAGCGCTGTGGCGGATCCCGCGCCGTCCCGGTAAGTTCCCGTCGGCGGGGAGCGGAGCGGGCGGCGCCGGGGGCTCCTCCAGGAGAGGTGAGGGGGACCCGGCCGCGGGGGAGCCGCTGCCCCGGGGGGACGCGGTGCCCCGAGCACCCCTGGGCGGGGGGAGGACTCGTTCCCGCGGGTGCCCCGGGTGTCCCCGGCTGCAGCAGGGCGGGGAGCCCGGCCCCGCGGGCCGTGGATGAGCCGGGGCTGCGGGGACATTCCCGGGGGTGCTGGAGCACAGCGTGGGCAGGGGGTGTCCCGGGGATAAGGGACCGGCAGTGGCAGCCCGGGGTGCGAGCGCTGCTCCCCGCCGGGGCCACCACGGGCACGGTGCGTGTGAGTGAGAGACACGCTTGGGGTGTGAGTGGGGTTGCACCCCCGCAAAGGAGCTTGCAAGAGTCCCAGGTAGGGAACTGAAGCAAAAAGCAGATTTTACTGTCTGTAGTCGGTGGGGATGGGCAGCCCCGGCAGAGGAGAACTCCGTGATTTTGGGTAGGGGTCCGAGGGCTACCTGTCCTTCAGATCCTGAGCAGTTCTCGTTTGTGCTCTTTTGCTCTTTTGTGACTTTTTAAGCCCTACACTGTTTACTAGGCTGGCAGCAATGTCTGAGCTTCCCCTGTGCTGGGAACTGCAGAAATCGATTCCTGCTCTTTACTGTTGAAGGAGTCTGGAGGTCAGTGGAGTTTCCAGGCCCATCAGATTTCCTTCTCCTCTCCAAGGCAGACATGGCTTTGTGGCATGTTGGCTGAAGAAAAGCAACTGTCCAAGTCTGAAGGGGAAATGGGCAAACTCGATAATCACATGAAATAAAATCTATGATCTTTCACGTAGACAGAGTGGCCAGGATAGTCCAGCCATGCCAGTGCCCTCCCAGGTGCCAGACATAGACGTGGGATGTAAGTCAAGGTTTAGGTTTGATTCTTCCTGTGAACACAAGAATAAGGGCTGGGATGCAGAATACAAGGGTTTCCTGGTAATGTACCTGTGGCAGCAGCTACTTGGAAAACTTCATCTCATTTTGAAGTCTGATTAAATTGAGGGGAAAGCAGCTTTCACAGTCTGTCTCTTCTCAGAACAGAGTCTGAGCAATGGAGCTTAAATCAAATTCAGCAGCAGCTCTGTATGCCCAGAGACTACGTGGCTGAGCAGTTTGATGTTAAAGGGCTGTGCTGTGCTGGCTGGCTACCCTGAGGAGACAGTCTCGGCTGAATCCCTCCCTGAGGAGCCACAGATCCAGTCTTCATTGAGCACAGTCATGCATTTGAAATGTTCCTGAGTTGGAAGAAAACTCCTGTAGCTGTTTCTGTCAGAAATTATTGTGAATGTGTTTAATACCTGCACTGATATTTCTGCAGCTTGTCACTCCATCCACTAAAGTTGACAGCAGAGAGGGAGGCCTGTGCAAGCTTCCCCCATCACATGCTCACCTGAGGGAGAACCTTGGTGGGAGGGGAACGTTTGGGCAGGTTTTCAGTGGACAACAAGAACCAGAACAGGTTTGTGAATTGCCAGGGAAGCAGACTACTCACTGTCTTGCTTCCACAAGGAAGAAGACCGTGTAAGCACCTCCTGGGGCCAGGTGAGAAGAGGTCCCAGCACTCCCCCCTACAAAGGAGCTCAGACAAGTGCACCACCTCCTAATTTGTTGGGGGGGGGGGGGGAGGAGGAAGATTTTACAAGCCCTCAGTGAAAGCAGCAGGGGAAAGTCTGAGATTTTTCACTAATTTCTGTACTGATCCCAGCTTCACTTGCCTGTCTGCTGCACAGGCAAGTTTACAGGATCCAGTTTATGATTTACTTTCGGGCACAAAAGTGATAGCTCTCCATGTTTCTATAAAACTAATTTATTGTCTGTGTGTCAGTGACATCAGCACATCGATCAGTGCAAGAGGTGCATTTTTATCAGTTCTGTCTTACAGGGAGTGATGTGTGCTTTACAAGTAGCTTAAGCACAATCATAAAAATAAGGCCTATCCCAAGTAATGTCAGAAATAGAAGTTCCTCTCCTTCAGATTATTATCCCTTTTTGCCAGCTTGATCTCACAGGACACTTGCAGCTCCCCTGACGTATTGCAGGATGGAGACCTGCCAGGGATCTGAAGGAAATAAAGACCTACAAGCTTGGCCAGTTCTCTTCCTTTTTGCGTGTGTGCCTGCATGCTGAGGAGCAGGAACAATTCCTTCCAGACTGTTCGTGGTGGGCCTTGCCCTGTCTCGTCCCCAGTGCAGCTGTGTGACCACAGTCCCTCCTTTCTCCCTGGCTCTGTATTTATAATGGATGCTTTGCTAAAGCCTCTCAGAGAGATCGTGTGCATGTGCTGTGTTCAGCTCATCTGCTTCTAAGGACTCTTGAGGAAGATGAAATATGGCCTAGGGAAGAACTGTGCATTATGAGAATTCAGGAGTGATTTGCCCAGCCCTAAATGAAGGTTGTTTCTGATTAGGTTAATGAAGGACGTTGTCCTCATGGCCAGAGTCACTTGGTCTGTACAGGGAGGTATAAATCACCTGTCCCTGCATGTGGAAAATCTCTACCCTCTGAACAGCATAGGAGAGGAAAGGAGGTTATTTCTGCTGGGTTGTGAAGCATTGAGCATCCAGGATGCTCTGTGGAAGAGATGAACCCAGGAGCCCCCTTTCACCCCTGGGACTATGTCCTCCTGCCCCCATCATACTTGGGGTGTGCAACCTCCAGCTCCTCCACCTCCTCCTCTCCTGCTGGACTCACTCTCCTCTGCACCACCCTTGCTCCCAGGGTGAGTGGCTCTTCGGGGGCCTCCCTGGCGTCTGGGACATCTCTGCAACCCTCTGACCCCTCAGTTGGGTCTCACCCAACTTGCACCATTGCAGGGCTCTCATCACCAGGACCTGCAGATCCCTTCCTTGCAGTCTTGCAACAGAGATGGGCAGAGCAACAAGTGTCTCAGTCCCCCAGACAGAGCTATAGCTGCCCAAATGTGTGTGTGTTTATCCCAAAGGCACAGGCTGGTATCTCAGTGCACACATCCAAAATGTGCCTGTGGGAGCTCTGCACCATTTTTATCTGTTTGTTGTTGAGGGGAAAGAGTCACTTTCTCAAAGAATTTTGAAGAGAAACTTAGAAGCTGATGAGTAAGTAGCAAAACCTCCTCCCTCCTTCCCTTTCCACAGGGTTGGTGCCACAGGCAGGGTTAGCTGGGGCTGGGGTTCCACACAGCTGACCAAGAGCTGTCCTCCCAGAAACCAAGGGAGCTGGGCACACCTTCATTTGCCAGAATTCACTCTCACTTGTATGTGTACCTTGCTTTGCAGATGGGAAATGTGTCCAACATCTCGGTGTTCACCTCCACCTTATCGGAGAGAGAAGACCTGATTTTTGGCACACTCTATTTAGTCTTTGGTAAGGAAAGGCCTGTTATCCCTGTGTCCCTGCTGCAGGCAGCCCAGGTGCTGCCTACCTGCCTTCCAGAGACGTCCAGGCCTTTTCAGCCGCTGATGCTTCCAGAAGTGTCCAGTCGTTAGCAGAATAATTAAGCTGACCCTTCCCACATTACTCAAAATGATGATCTGGCCAAAGCTTGGTGACTGCATTCCCCTCTCAGGGGAACTGCAAGTGCCTGCTATGGTTTCAAATATTTGGAAAGTTGAAGAATAACTTCTGAGGAACGTGCTGTAACTCCTATCACAGCCACCCAATGTGAGATGGGCAGGGACTCTGTTGGCATCACCAGCTTCATGTTTGTTGAAGGGGATTTGGACCTCGAGCTGGCCCTTGCTCTCAGCAGAAGCTGCTGGTGAAGGTTCTTTGATTTGGAGTTAGTGGCACTGAAAAGCCAGCAGGCAAAACTGAGGGGCTGGGCCTCGCTCTGAGGTGGCCCAGACCTGGTTGGTGTGGGCCAGAAGTGAATGATGGACAAAGAAAAGCCTCCCAAGTCTTCTGAGCCCTGAGTGAGTTGTCTCCCAAATGCTAGAAGAGGTTTTTACGTCTGTGAGGACGGGGAACCCAAAGGGTTCACACCACTGGACTGACAGCAGTCCTGTAGGCATCTACAGCTGATAAAATGTGCTTACCACAGATGTGAGACTCACTCTGTGGGAAAAATGCCTTGTGAGGCTAGGAAGAAGGGTAAACATCTCAGCATTCTGCCCTCCAGCAACTCCAAAGCCTCCAAAGCTCTGTATTTGGCCAGGTCCCATGTGAGAATCCTGTTCCTGAGGGGAACTTTATTGTTGGCCATTCAGCAGCTTTGGAAGCTGGTTCTTACCATGAGATTTAATTTACAGCCTAATCCATTAGGGAGAAACTCTTATCCTGCCCAACCTGCCTAAAGAGCAGCAAAGATTCCCCTTCTGAGGACACGGAAACCTCTTTTCCATGAAAGCACAATTACATAATAAAAAGAGAAAGCCCTTGTTATAAAACTTTAATCACCACTGTTGATTTAAATACACTAATAGCAAACAGAGAGCCTTCTTTTGTTTAGTCTGGATTTTCCTTGATCTTCATAGTTCCTTTCTTCTTGTTTGTTTTGTTACCATGATATTGGACAGCACAGAGTCACAGGAGTGACATTGCCAGGAAGAAATTACGAAGGGGAAGGGGCCCAGCTCCTTGGCCTCACATCAGAGGACAATTGCACAAAGCCCCTGTTATTTATCTAGCTGGAAGGAAGTGTCCCCCTTGCTCCTTCCAGCTGGAAGAAGTGACTTTGGCCAGATCCTGCACCCGGAACCCACTGCAGTCCCATCCCATCACTGCCCTCCTACCAAACGCCTCTGTAGGATCTCAGGAAGGGGAAGGGATCAGATCCAATGTAAAGCAGCTCCAGATGTGCTCACAGAGCTCTGCGGGTCCCATGGGCTCCCCTGTTCAGCCCAGGGTCTAGAGAGGGAAGCCTGGAGCCCTTTCCAGGCTCCATAAAACTTCTCTGGTATTTGCTTCCAAACATCTCAAGATGCTCCTTGTTCCCTTCCTGGCTCTGTTACACACAGCACTATTCCTCTGCCTTCTCCACAGGCATCATGTCCTTCTCTGGGAACTCACTGCTGCTGCTGGTGGCCTATCAGAAGAGGTCCTTGCTGAAACCTGCCGAGTTCTTCATCGTCAACCTGGCCATCAGTGACCTGAGCATGACGGTGACGCTCTTCCCCTTGGCCACCTCCTCCTTCTTTGCACACAGGTACCTCATGGAAGTGGCAGGGGGCAGTTTGCAAACCTCGTCTGGAAGTGGGGAGATCCCTTATAGGGGGCGCAGGGGGGCCCAGGCCTCAGCCTGGTGGCACTGGGGCACTGTGTAAGCTCCCAGACATCCACCCCACCGCGGGTGCTTTGCTGCTCCCCGTCCCTCTGGTTCCTCACACAGACCTGCTGTAAAAGGGGGGGGGTGGATCTCTGAGCTGGCACCACGTGGCACAAGCACTGCAGTGGTGTGTGCCAGCATGGGGCAGGGCAGCTCCTGCACCTGTGGCTCCATCTGTCCTTGTCACTGGGGTGCTCAGAGAACAAATTAGCAGCGAGATCACGCCCATGTTTTCTCGGTCAGGTGCTGGTACCTGTGCAGCCCATTGGAGCCACCCCACATGTGCCCAGCTTTGCTCCTGGTGTGGGACCAGCAGCTGGGAAATTCCCAGCCTCCCTGCGGAGCAGGGCCCATGGAGATGACTCCTGTGGCAGGGCTGTCATCCAGCTGCCCTGGGCAGGGGGAGGGATGGGTTCACTTGCAGCTCTCCTCGCAGGTGGCTGTTTGACCGGGCGGTTTGCACCCTCTATGCCTTCTGCGGGGTCCTGTTCGGGCTGTGCAGCCTCGCCAGCCTGACGGTGCTCAGCACGGTTTGCTGCCTCAAGGTCTGTTACCCAGCATATGGTAAGTGCTGGGATGCGTTACCTGATCCATACCTACACCCCTCTCTGTCAACAGAGCCCCCTTTCTTTTTTTTTTGCAGTGAGTCAGATCCACCTCTTCTGGAAAAGTTTTGCCCGGAGGCAACCCATTCCCAGTCAATGCACTGAGTCTTAGAATCACAGAAACAAGTTTAGATTGGAAAAAGTCTTTAAGATCACAGAGTCCAGCTGTTAGTCCAGCACTGCCAAGTGCATCACTAACCCATGCCTCCAGGTGCCACATCCACACAGCTGTACTAGAGCAGGTTGCAGATTTTTGAACAATCGTTCACAGACTTGAGCTTAGACCAGGGCAGACTCTACATCTGGGAAGCCACAAACTCTGGCAGAGCAACAAGAGCTGCTTTCCCCAGTCCCTGGTGAGAGAGCCATAAGCCAAATGTATATAATTCAGTGAAATAATTAATACAGGAGGGCTGGGTTTGCAGTGTTGTAGCTCCTGTCTGTAGCCCTGTTTCCACCTGGATGTCCTCCACAGAGCTAAGGTGAATGTTTGCACTGCAGAGAGCACCTGAGGAAGCAAGGGGGCCCAGGGGTGTTCCCTACTCATTCCCTACACAGCTCCTCCTCCAGTTTGGAGTTCTTAATTTCCTCAGCTCAGCTGCTAATCCTCCTTCTAGCATACATCTTCAGAATACACTTTGCATGAAAGACCAAAAATAGAAATAAAATGGGAAATCTGATGCAATAGTTTGATTTGCAGCCCAGCACCCAGGGTCCATCCTCTCCCCTCTCTCCCAACTCACTGCCAGTCTGCCCTGAGCCAGTGGCCACTGCAGGCCACCAGCATGCTTTGTCCCCAGCAGCTTTCAGTGCCTCAAGGGCGATGCTGGAGCAGAGTCACCTTGGTTATGTGCCAGCACAGCAGCTCAGGAGGTGACTAAAAAGGTGGGAGGAAAGATAAAGATGAAAGCTGGCTATTGAAAGGTAGCCCAGGTGCTGGTGGCTTTTCCCTGAGCAGCTTCTGCTCTCCATTGGCCTGTGCTGGGCAGTCTGACGCAGGGGGCTTATCTACAGCCCAGCCCACCTTCTGTGAGGAAATGCATAATCAAAATGTGCTTTTAGTTGCTTAGTTTCAAATAAAAATGTTACTTCTATGTATGGTAGAAGATTTAGCGCTTTATAGTGAGTTTTAGAAGATCAGAGAGTTTGAGATGTGATGGGGGAGATGGGGGGACCAAAAGTTAAAAAGTTAAAAAAACCCACCTCTGCTAGAGTTTCAGTCTAGCCCTGCCCCTGCCCCATGTCCCAGGCAGGGGCAGCTGCCCAGCCACCCTGCTGGCTGCCCGTGGGCTGTGGGTGCAGTGTGTCCCCACGTGTCACATGCAGCCCCTTCCCAGCAATTCCCCCGGAGGCTGAAGGGGCTGTGGCCAATCCTGCTGCTCACTGCTGGGCTGGGGCCAACCCTGACATTTGTCCCGGCTCCTTGTGCCAGCACCTGCAGGTGTGGGTGGCTCGGGGTTGCAGTCCCCTCTCTTCACCATGAGAAGCCACCCTCACCCCAGTCCCTCTGCCGCAGGGAACAGGTTCTCCCCGAGCCACGCCGCGGTGCTGCTGCTGTGTGTGTGGGCCTACGCCCTGACCTTCGCCACGGCCCCCTTGGCCGAGTGGGGCAGCTACGGCCCCGAGCCCTACGGGACAGCCTGCTGCATCACCTGGGAAACCTCGAGCAGGGAGGCCACGCTCTACATCCTCGCCCTCTTCATCTTCTGCTACCTCCTCCCCTGCCTCCTCATCCTCGCCTCCTACTCGCTGATCCTGTGGACGGTGTGGGTGTCCCGGAGAGCCGTCCAGCAGCACACGTCCCCCCGGCGCAGAGCCCGCAGCCTGCACAGCCTGCTCCTCAAGGTAGGGGGGATTGGGGGGCTGCAGGGCCTCGGGGTGCCCCAGCCCCCCACCCCGTGGGCAGGTGAATGCAGCAGGGCCCCTCCTGCCGCGTGTCTGCTGTTCCTGATAAATTCTCCAGGTGTTTGTGTCAGCGTGGGTAATAACATATTTCTCATTTAAAGCCATCAGGTGGAGGAGTTTTCATTTTAAATTACATTGGAAAAGATCAGAAAGGAGCTTGCATGAGTCATTGTTCCCCAGACTACAAGCTAATACTATAATTTACCAAGGATATGTCAAAAAAAAAAGTGAATACCCTTTTAAAAAAAACACAGCATGAAAGAAAACAGCTTGCAAGCCTGGCAAGACTGGCAAGCCATGTCCGATCAGGGGAGGGGGGCTGAGCACAGCCCATTTCCAGGCGTCCCAGTCAACCCACATGCCAGCACACAGATTGCTGGAGGGATTTTCAATGCTTCCAAAGGCTGTTGGGGTCCAATGCTGACCTGGTCCCAGCAAGGTGTCTGGGTCCTTTGTACCCATCTCCTGTGGAAGGCTGAGGCAATTCCCAAGTTTCCCAGGTGGGACAGGGTGTGAGTTGCCTGAAGTGAGAGGAGGTTTATGCATGGGGTGTGCTGAGTTGCTGCCCTGATGTCTGACATCACAGTGCTCCAGGGTGACAGGTGCAGAGGTCCTTTCCCTGGGGATGTGAGCACTGTTTGGGGTCCAGCTGCACATGGCTGAGTTTTGGAAGGGGTGTCAGTGTCCCGTGTGTGCCACAGGAGGCTCCTGGCACCACCATCTCCATTTCCTTCTCTTCCAGCTGAGCGTTGCCGTGTGCCTGGGGTTTCTGGCTGCCTGGACCCCCTATGCCGTGGTTGCCCTGTGGGCACTGCTCGGGGACACCAGCCAGGTGCCAGCGCTGGCCTTCGTGCTGTCGGCCGTCTTTGCCAAGTCCTCGACACTCTACAACCCGCTGGTGTACCTGCTCTTCAAGCCCAACTTCCACAAGTTCCTCTCCAAGGACAGGGTGCTCCTCCAGGCCCTCCGCACCCTGCTCTGCTGCGGCTGCCCGAGCGCGGCGCTCCAGCCCTTCCCGTCCCCGGGTGTCAGTGACCACGCCGGGGCTTGCAGAAACTGCAACGACGCTTTTGAGTGTTTCAGCAACTACCCCAAGTGCTACAACCCTCCCCAGGCGCCCAGCAGCTCCCCCCTGCACGGTCCCCTGGCCATCCTGGCCGATGGAGCTGCTTGCCAGCCGGGGCTGAAGAGGACAGTGCAGGTGATGGTGCTGGTCACACGGAAGAGGTCGGGCCTGGGTGCTGTGAACGTGGCAGGGGAAGCCCTGCCATCGGCCCTGGTGAAAGACCTGCTCTGAGCCTGGCTGTGCCCAGCTCTGTCCTGCCAGCACGCCGCAGGACAAACCCAAACACAACATTCCTCTCACCCACGTACCCAGCGGGTCCCCAGATGTTCTGTAGGTGAAGTGATGTGAAAATGTAAGACCAGCCTTGCCTCCTGCTCTGGTTTGGCTCTTGCAACTCTGAGCCTGGTCTTTGCACTTGAGAAAACAAGGACGAAACCAGACCCTGAGTGCCTGAGATCTGCTCACGGTGCAGCCCAGGGTAGTCTCTCCTGTCGTTTGCTCTCTGGGCCCTTGGCCTTTGTTTTTCATCCTGGTGCTCTGATGACCAAGTAGGAACTTGGTTGTCTTAAAAACTGTGCCTGGCAGGGCAGGCTAGGGGCCAAGAGGCCCTGAGGGGCATCTACCTTCAGTGTTGGCTCCTACAGCCCCCACAACCATATCCTCTCCTGCTGGGGAGCAGGACCATGTCACACAGCTACCTCACTTGGGATTATGAAGCACCTCCCTATAGCTCTCAGGGACTGCTCTCTGTGCCCGCTGTGCTACCCCACTCCCTCCATTTGAATGAAACCCACCACTCTCATGTGTTTAGAGCAGGGATTTGGGGTTACAGTAATCCTGGAGTGACTAATGGCAGTCCCAGGTTGTGGTCTCCAGGCAGGGATTGACAAATCTGTGGCTGAGCAGCATCCTGGAGATGGGGCTGTGGCCACAGGGTATCCCTGGCACAGGAACAACAGGGCAGCAGCTGCCAGGGCAACAGCATCCTGCAGGATTGAGTTGGCCCTTGGAGGTCAGTGTGGGCAGCACACCCACGGGGAGGGGTTGGGACAAAAGGGACCAAGAAGATGTGCCAAGGGCCTGATGCAAAGCCACCCCCACAAGAGCCCCCCCAGCAGCTCCCCTGCCCCGTCCCAGGCACTGTCACACGAGGGGATCCCGTGGTGTCCGTGCTGACCAGTCACCGTGTCCCAGAAGTTGTCCATTTCTAAAGTAAATTCACTCATGCAAAACTGGCATTTGGCTCTGTTCAGCTCTGTGTTGGCAGCCACGCTCTGGGATGGATGGGAACAGGGATGGGAACAAGGATGGAACAGGGATGAGGGAATTGCTGCCGTGGCAGCCGCAGGGAGTGGCCCGGACTGGACCGTGGGAGGGCTTGGGGCCACATGCGAGTGATCAGAGGGACAGGGCACGGGGACACGGGGCAAAGAAACCTCCCCCTGCCCGTCAGCCGAGCCTTCCTCCTGCCGAGGGACGCAGCGACGGCGTGTCCGGCAGCAGCAGGACCTGCTGCACCCCGTGTGCCCGGGCACCCGGACTGGCTGTGCCCTCGGGCTGCCCGTCGGCCATCCCCGGCTGTGCCTGCTGCTGCCCACCGAGAGGAGCCTCCAGAAAGGGACCGAGGGCTGATTTCCCACCGCAGGAAACGAGCACGAGGAGCTGCTGCCACCTCCTGGGGGCTGTCGGGGCATGGTCACCCGGGATGGACGGGGACCAAGGACTGACCCAGCCAGGCCGGGGACTGTGCTGGGCTCAGGGACACGGCGGGTCCAGCCACCTCTGCTGGTTAAAAATACTGGGGTTCAGAGATCACCTAAAGGAGACAGGGAAAAAAAAAATCCTCGGATCGCCTCAGGTCCTTTATTACTCCCGGAAACCCCCAGATCAGTGTCTGCATGTTCAGCTCGATGTGAGAACAATGCCCAACACTGAGAGCACTAATGATGGGAGTGCTTTAATCTCCATTCCCGGGCACTCCTGCTGCCCGAAAGGGTAGAGGCGCTGCAGCCATTCAGCAAACCCCAACCAGTTTAATGAACTCCCTGCGTTGTGGCCAGGACGAACAGCAGGTCCGGGTACTCCTCCCTGCCAGGCTAGACCCAACCCCCGGGGCACGGCACGGCTGTGGGTGTTTAACCAGCTGGGAATGGGGCCGACAGCTGCCACCAACTACTTACCTGAGGACTAGAGACAAGCCCCTCCCTGCCAGGGCAGCCCCGGTGGTGGCTGGTAGGGGGTGAGCCTGCGAGCAGGGTGGAGGTTTCACCCTCGAGGCTGAGGTAGGATCTGCACCAGCTGCTGGGTTGGGCAGGATTTGGGAGGGGGTTCCTGGTTGTGAGAACCAATTTCTTTGGATTTGGTGCTGCTGACGTGAGTGGGAAGGGGGTTGGGGGCTGCAGTGCTGTGTTGCTGCTCGGTGAGAGCCTGGTCCTGGTGCAGAGGGGATTTGATGTGTGAGGGCTGCGCTACAGGCACTGTGTTTCCCACTCACTTGGGGGTCTGAGGGCACAGCAACACACTCCAAGGTGGCAGGGAAACAGTGTGTCCTAGAAAGGAAAAATGGGGAATAAGGTGACTGTGAAGGAAAGCCAGCAAAACTATAAAATGAATGTGAAAATCAGTGGTTGACATAGCAGCTGAAATTTCTTCCAATGGTTCTAAACCATGGATGTTAATGTGTAGTTTGAGGGAAACTGAAGTCTTAACTTTAATTGTGTAAATGTAGCGATGTTTTAGTGCAGTTGTTTTTTAAATAACTTCTTCCACCCCCCCATTCCTCCAGCTTCTTTGCCTCAGATGATTTAATTCCTTCTGGCTGTGGTGGTTAATTGAATGTATAAACCCCTCCAGCTGGGGCTCTTGTCTGTTATCTTGGTGTTATCCAGGGGCAGGGCTGGGAGGAGGACCAGCCTCTCCAGCAGCTCCATGCTCCAGCAAGGCCCACAAAGCTCATCCATCTCCTGTTCAAATCTGAAATGAGAGCCCCTGATGAAGGTCCCATCAGTACAAACCAGAGCTGCCCTCAATAATGCCCAGTGACCCCTTGCATCCAGACCCTTCTGTACCCCCAAAACTGGCTGTTGCACAAAGGCAATGGTGCACGTGCCCCTGTGCTGTCACCCAATCTTCTGGGCAGCCTCAGCCTGTGCCACTGATCCTTACACGCAGCCCCACAGGTAAAAACCTCCTCTCGGGTGGGTGACCTCACCTGTGGGGCTGCACAGCCATGGAGGAAAAGGTGAAAGGTGTTTAACCAGCACAGCTTGGAGCCCTGCTCTGGCTTCCCAAAGGCTGAGCTCCTAAAGAGCAGGTAAGGACTGTTGTTCATGGCAGCTTTAGGACTGGGCTCTAGAAACAGCCCACAGATGCTTTAGTGTTTAAAATAAATGAGCATCTCTTGGTGTGGTTGAGGTAAAAATAACGTCTTCACCGGGATGGAAGGGAGGCAGGAGAGCCGGCGGGTCCGCTCCCGTTGGGTGGGTGAGTCACGAGCAGCGGGGCCGGGGCCCACCCGGGGCATGGGGGGGGCTCCGACCTGGGCAGGTGGAACATAAACCAGACCCTGTGGCAATGCCCACTGTGACTGTCCCACAGCTGTCTCGGGGAGCAGGGTGCCCCCAGCCAGGCCGCTTGGGTGGGACAGGAGGGGTGTTTGCAGGGGACACACAGGAGCCCATCGCAGGCCCCGCCGTGCCTGTGTGAGCCCCAGGAGCTCTCCCTGGCCCAGTGTGTGTGGCAGCTGGCACAGGGAAGGGGTTGGGTGTCCCCCTGATGAGGGACAGGGAATGGGGTAGGCAGGGGCACCCCCGCCCTGCCTGGCACCTCCTCCCTGCCTCCTCCCTGACTGCTGTCACTCTGGCCAGTCTGATGTGGCTTTAGCAGCCCCCAAAATCAAGCTGGGTGGCTCTGCAAAAGGCATCTGGGCTATGAGGAAACTGAGGCACAGAGCAGGCCTGAGAGCTGGCAGGGGCCACACAGCAGAGTGGGTTTGCTGTCCTCTGGAGCAGTGGAGCGAGACCTATTGGTTTGGAGAATGGGATGGGCTGGACGAGGTGGAATAACTTCTGTGAGCTGGTAGAAGCTGAGCTCTGGGTTCCCCTGCCCCTTCCAGGCATAGCTCCTGGGCCGGGAGGAGCAGCCAGAGCTCACAGTCCAGCAGCACCCCAGGGCTCTGCAGTCACCAATGTCTGTGTTCAGCTTTGGGGGGTTCCGTAGCCAAGAGCATTAAAAAAATCAAGTTTACTCTTGCACTGATTTGCAGATGAAACAAAGTTAGATGGGGCAGTTATTGCTTGTACAAAGAGGATTAGAGTTTTATATTGGTCTGATAAAATAGGAAATTATCCAAAGTAACTGCCAAGCAAGTCAACAGATAATTTTTCTTTTCTAAGCATATTAAGTGAAGAACTCCAACCTGTGAAACGACTGAGGGAAAAGCCAATGTATTGATAACTGAATATGAGAATGGGTCACCTAGGTAAAAACTTCTTTTTGTTCTAGAATAAGGAAGTCAGACAGCTGTCTTCTCTCAGAATACGCACTTCATTCCAAGTTTTGACAAGTGCAGTATTTTCTTAAATTTTGGAATAGCTGCTTTTAAATTAAGCCATCCAAAATGTCTTCGCCCGCATTGCTTCAGAGCGATTTCCCCCCGCTCCAGCTGCACCAGGTAATTGCTCCGATTCCCGGTGGAATCCCTTCCCGGGATGTCCCGAGGGGCCGGCGCGGTGCCGCCGGCGGCCGCCAGGGGGCAGCAGCGCCCAGCGCACCTGTCGGCAGGTGCGGGGCCGGTCCCTCGGAACCGCCGCGATCCCACCGGGAAAAACACAGCGACCGGCGGCATTTGGGACTTCAGCGTGGCCCAGGCACAGCGCTAACCCCGGTCTCACAGCAGCTCCACCCACGTACCCCTGCGGGTGACAGCAGATGCTCCCAGGGCCCTTCCCACCAACTCCTGGGCTTAGGGGCTCAAGCTGAGAAACCCGGCAGGGCTGGTGGGTAACTAAAGGGTAATTCAGGCCACCGGAGTCTAGAAGGGTGCAAAAAAGCACGATTTTCACACAGATTCTCCCAAGAATAAAGGAAGCCCTGAGTGCTTTCATGCCCTGCTCAGACCCACCTGTGCATGTTCCAGCTCTGGGATGAGTAGTGGGGCCCTTTGAACCGGCAGGGAAAGGGCAGCAGGAAAAACTGCTCAGACAACACGGGGTCAGGCTTCTAAGCACATTTCTTAACTTTTATTCTCCCAGCAGGTAAGCAGTGGTTAAAAAAACCTCAGTAGCAAAACCAGATCGAAAGTGAGTCTCACACTTTCAGAAACAAACATGTGCATTTGCATGTCAGATTTGGGTGCTGAACTACAATTCACATCCCCACAGTGGATATGCAAATGACCAAGGAGGAATTTGGCAGTGAGAGCAAACTGCTGCATGTGTCACCATGGCGAATGTGCAACTAACACGTGTGTTCAAGTGTTGGCAATGCTGAGCAAACACTGGGCCGTGGAGAACCAACGCAGTGATACCACAGATTCTGAAACGGTGTAGGCAGAAGAGAAAAATCTCCTTAACAAATGGGACAGCACAGTGGAAGCTGTTTGGCACTTCCCGGCTGAGGCTGCTTCAGCCACGTGCAATATTAACCTTTCTGTACTTGGATTAGATTTTGTAGACTCTTCTCCCTCATGTACGTGCTGCTTTTGCTTCCACAAAAGATTAAAAATTCCACTGGTGAATTCTGGGGGGTTAGGAACACTTCATGAATTAGGAAATATAAAAGCTGCTCTTTTTTAAGATTTGAAGCCAAAGTGCCAGCAAGGAGCAACTGCCAATTACAGAAACCCAACTGCAACTGGCTTTAGCCAAGGAAAAGAAACAACAATTTCAAACACAGTTCTGCACTGTGTCACAGTACCCACACTCCCCCAAACCATGCTATAATCAGTACTGTGGATTAGATTCCTCAGTATAAAAACAAGAAATCCCACAAAATAGAAATCAAGAATTTCTTAAGTGACAAAACTATGTTTTCAGAGGTGCTTCCCTGTATGTGCAACATCTGCTTTTGTCAAGGTATGCATCTTCTCTGGGTTTATAATGTGCAAATCCCATAAATTATAGATTTATTCCAGTCAGATTCCCTTACTAGTGCTGAAACAAATTCACAGTATAAACTGTCAAGACTCTCCATGCTGTGAAGGAATATATATATTTAAAAGGTAAAGTGCAATTTCTTCTGTTTTGCAGAGCCACTCAATGGCTTGGAGTGCAGCGTGTGGTCGCAGCAGGTTTTGGAATGGGAAGAAGCCCTTCCATTAACCAATGTCATCATTTCATGGCAGATGGTTCAGCTTCTCAACAGGCTGCAGGAATTTGCTATGCAGTAAAGTCTGAACGAAGGGTTCTTCGTTCAGGCCATCCAGTGTCCGACACGTGTGGGTTTCCCTCCCTCACCAGTAACAGCAGAGCTGTGGTTTTTACCTAAACATGTAGCACAAGACGTGTCTGAAATCTGAAAATTCATCCTTCTCTTTCCAGCTTTTGTGCAGTCGGACTCTGGGTACTGGACCCTCTCTGTAAGGCTCTGACACGCCCTCACCGCACTCCTGCCCCGCTCTGCTGCAGCAGCTCTTGCTCGTCATCCTCCGACCCCGAGGGGCCCTGTCGTACCTCCTCATACCACTTGTTTGTCAGGGTTTTCATCTGGATGCGCCCATCGTGCAAGTCCTGAGGCAAAGGCAAACCAGAGCACTTTGTTATTTGGCCACACCACCACTTGTGTGTTAGAGCAAAACAGAAAGACTAGTTGGACGTATTCCTCAGGAAATAATCTGCTCCTGGTCTCTACACATGCAAAGCCATTCTGCTTCCTACTCGAAAATATTTATCAAGTGCTCAGTCAGTAATTATTGCCACAGATGATAAGTTTTGATGAGGGGTATTTTTACCTGTGTTTTTAGACAGTCCTGCTCTTTGTGTTTCAACAATCCTAATGCTGTCTGGAGGACCTGGCTTTGACTCTCCTCCTTGTGTTCCCAGGCACACTGGGAAGCTTGTGGCCTACTGTGTTGATTCACATGCTTATTTTTCCAGCCTTTGGTTGCCATCTGGATGGCAGCCTGTGCTTTTGGCTACCAACTACAAATCAGACGCTTACTCTGGTTTCTTGATTCCTTTTTGGTTTTGCGAAAAATGCCTTTAGTTTTTGTGGGAAAGTGCTGAAAGGGTACTTTTGAAAAGAAGGGTACAAAACAAGAGGAAAAATAGTACTTTTGAGAAGGCTAGGAAGACGAAATGTGCACACTTTATGTAAAATTATCAACTCCACAGCCAAAACGCTTAATTCTATGGCAAACTGGAAAATGGGTGAATTATGTGGCTAAGGAGTCTAAGGTTTCTGAGGCACGGGAGTGAAAATGACACAGCATTTACACCTCTGAGAGCCACTCAGTGTTAAGTTACACTTTCAGTCAGGTGTCATCTAGCACTTATGGCCTCACAGCTCTGGTATCCCAGTGGAGCAGTCTGAAAAGTGAAGGTTGTAATGCTGGTGCGTATTTCCAAGACAGAAACTGCACAGTCCCAGAAGTCACAGGACCATTGACAGTAAGAGGCAGGAACTGTGTGTGACAGCACTTTAAAAACTCTGCCTGAGTTGCAGCAGGTTTTTCTAGCAGCAGCAGTAACCAGTAACTCCTGATACCCTTCCTGGTTCTCCACTTGATTAAAGGCGAGCTCAACAAATCCATACACTGAGTTTAACTGGGGTAGCCCTGAGATGCTCATTTAATCCAACCTGTGCTTTTACAGTGCAGCTGTTCATTACAGCTGCTCTATCTATGCATGAGCAATACACAGATGTCTCACTGTCCCTAATGCACAAGCTGTGTGCCTGCATGATGAGCCCTGCGTGATACCGAGGGAAATAACCAACTCTAGTTTCTTTTCTTCAAGAAAATGAGAATGACTTACTTCTTGCGTGAGTCTTCTGGTGAAGAAAGGATTCAAATACTCAACATCAAGCCGCATAAACCCTTTGAGGTTCTGGCGTTTTATGTACTGGGCTTCATATTCCTCCTCTGTGAGCTCTGATAAATGTTCGGATTCTATGGTGTTTCCCTAGAAAAAACACAAATATTGGAATAACCTGAGAAAAGTGCCAGTCATCCCTCCAGCCTGCTTCAGCCCTTGCCCAATGCTCTCCCTTCTCACAACCAGTTCCCACTCTGGAACAATACAGAAAAGCCCAGCCTCCCTGGGCTTAGGGCTGTCTGAGTCTGTTCAGCTGCCGATTCCCAGAGCCCCTTGGCTTCCCTTTCCACGCTGAAAGGGAAAAAGGCCTCAAATGTTCCATGTTTTGTATTGTCACTATTGCTGAGAACAGGTTTCCAGTGTGCAGGTTTTCTCTTGTGAGCTGGACAATGATTTTATCCAGCAAGCACCACTGATGTCATTGTCCCACTGCAAACAAGCTGTGTCAAACACGGCCTGTCCCTGCACTTTTCCCATGCACATCCCTGCGTGGACAGTGCAAGGTAATTCTGGAGACTGCAAGCAACCTCATGCCACGAGAAAAAACGAGTTCTGAAGATCCTACAGAACAATACTCTGCATATATTGTTCAATGGTTTGGGGAAAAACAGGCAAAAAATGGTCTGGGATACATTATTTTCTCCAACCTTTTGCACAAGACGTTCCAGAAACTGGCTGTTGGTTTTGTCAGTTCTGTTACTTTGCCAGAAATTGCTTTAAAATAAAGTCTAGTCAGAGGGGGGCTGCTGTTACCACCTTCTCATGGCCTTTGCTTTGACTTTTTCAGAATAATTTCCATCTGCCTTTCATGATTAACTTCTGTCTCACACTGTACTAACTACTTTCTCGCTGTATATGACTCAATCCTCTATCATCTGCTTTATGCTTTTGCAGGGATTACTTTAATTTGTATGGATCAATTTATAACTGGATTCAGTTAAGAGACTATTTCTCCTCCCTTTGTCCAAACAGTTATTTTGTGTAAACATTAACCAAACTCTGTCTTTGGGACATTTTAAAATTATATTGCTTGGCTTTGTTCTACCACCTTGGCTTTTTCCATCGCTTTTATTCTACTTTCTTGTAAAAAATTATGTACTAGCCCTGAAAAATGTTTAAACTGGGGAAAAAAAACAACCAAACAACCAAAAACCCAGCGATCCTCTCGGTAAAAGAGGAGGAACAAACCATCTTCTCTGTCTTGCTCAGATTAACGTCCTTCTTGTTCCTCTTGCGTGGTTTGGAGTCCTCAATGTCCACGAGCCTGATGAGGGGCATGGTGCCCCCTCCCAGCAGCAGGATGGTGAACAGCACGATGATGATGGTCGTGGTCCCGATGAGCTGCCGCTTCTCTATGGGCTCCAGGCCCAGGTGGAGGCTCAGGGCGTAGGGAATGGCACCACGTAAACCTTATTGGAGAGAGCAGCACATCAGTGGAGAGTGAATCAGCAGCAGCACTCTGTCCTGAGCACCCTGAGAACTCAACGGGAATTCCCCAGCTTCAAACGGTGTTTTTACAACCCTAGGGCGTGTGTTTATCGATCACTTGGTTCCCACCCTATAACGAGTCTAAGAACTTCAGGCACTGCTGTTCAAACTGTGAAGCTGTTAGGCCTAGAAAGATAAGCAGCCTCTTTGTAGAAAAGCTTTGGTGGGCTCACCACTGCATAGTCCTCCAGCACAAAGGGGAAAGAGGACATTTCTGTCCCATTTGGGTTTGAGAACAGTGCAAGTGTTCAGTTGAATTCTCAACTAATGGAAAACCAGTTCCTCTTAGAGTGGCCCAGACAATGGAAAAGATAAAACATTTTTTTCTGGTTCTCTATATTTTGAGCTTTAACTTACCACTAAACCACATGATAAACATCATTTTGGGGGTGATTTTATGATCACGGAAAAAGTTGAGTAGGTAGGAAAGTGGAAAAATATTCACTGCTCTACCAAACAGAACCAGCACCTGAAAAACAGGAATAAAAGCAAAAGACCATCGGATGTGTTACATGCATGAGGCCCCAGCTGCAGCTGCCTTTAAAGGAGAAGGTGAATATACTTTTTGCTCACAGGCAGGTGAGCTGCTGAATGAACACAGAGAAACTTCTCAGCATAGGGTATTGTGGAATTTAACTCTTGAAAAATCTTGTCTGCTTAACTGAAACTAACCCAGACCTGTCACTAATGGAGACCAGGTAGCTTTACTTACAATAACTAAATGGAACCCAAGAGGCATTCCAGGGACACTAAGAATTACTTTGAGTAAAAGTTCTCTCCAGTTCAGTCTGTTCAGCTCCTTTAATCATTCCCTTGGCACAGCAGCAAAGAGGAAATAAGATATTTCTATTCTCTCCCAGTGGACCGGTTCCTCAGAGAGAAAGGCCAGAAGCCAAACAAAAAGCACACATGCTGATTTCTCAACACTTCACTGGGTATGGCTATAATGCATACCACACACTGAAGTAACATTTTGAGAGGGGAAAAGAGAAAAAAAGGTACTATTGTTTTAATGGCAAACTATTAACACAGTGAAAACATTAACTCAGAAAAAGGCACAGTTTCCTCAATGCACTGCTTTAAGCTCCACCACAAACAGACCTTGGTAAGGTAAATATCCCAGAATTAGTCAGCAGGATCCTTGAAGGGCTGTGCTGTTTTCCTTTATGAATCACCCCAAAATTACACAATTTGCATTATGCCTGAGGGGGCAGTGCTACACAGGAGGAAGTGTCACACCTTAGACACATAGATAGGGAAGTTGGGTGTAGTCCAGGGAGAACAGTTCCCTGTGCTGATATCCCTATCTGTAAGTTGTAGATAACAATTCTTCCCTTGAACTATGCACTAAAAAGGGCCAGTGTATGTTGCTGTAAGCAACTGGAAATGGGTCCCCATTTTGTTCATTTGACTCTACTTTTGAGATATTAAACAATTATAATAGCAACAGATGTAGGGAATCCCCATGTGAAACATAATTCACTGTCACTCCATAAAGCCACAGTGAAATACAGATTCAAAGACAAAGAATTAAGAAAGGAGTCCAAGACTGAACACACACTGGAGAAGGTCTGAGTAAGGACTTCCTCTGAAGAACTCAGAGGGAAGAAGTGATGCATGGACTAAATTAGTTTATGTAAACCAACTGCAATGATATAGGAGAGAAAACTCAAAAGCTGCAATACCGGGGAGATGAAAGGAGCAGAATTTGATACTGGTTTGCACTGGAGTTGCTATGAACTGTCCATCACACAGACCACTCATGGGAACCTAAAGATAGGTAAAAACTCAGGACTGTTCTGATAAAATGACCATTTTAGATAGAATGGTTATGGATACTAATCTCAACATCTTGTGAGACTTAATTTAATAAATCTAATAGTGTCCAAACAAGCAAGGTTCTTTTCCTTGTTTTTACCAATCTTATACAGAAGGGCTTCAAAATAAGAGCTGAAGGGAATTCCTTAAAGACTGAAGTATTGTACATCAAAGTGCTGAGAACAAGAATAATAATTTCATGCTATTAGAGAGAGTAAACTTTGTGCAATATACAAAAATATAGAAGTATTTTTATAAAAACCTATAAATCATAACAATTATTGTAAAATCTTTTAACTGTAATGTCCCTTCCCCAGTAAGAAATATTGCAAAATGCATCTAAAAGGTATGGAAGAAAGTAAATACCTACTATGCACCAGATGACAAAGGACATTTCAAACTTGTGAGGAAAACTAAAAATTGACAGGCCAAGAAATGCAAAAACACACGTTTCTGAAAAAGAGAAATCACACCTTAAATGAACAATTCTAGAAAACCTTTTTTACTCCTATTATAAATTGCTACATACAGTACATAAAGTGGTATTTCCTGACTTTTGAATGCACAAAATAGGCCCAAATACTGTGATGCAAAAGGCCAGACTCTTACTCTTGCTGGCAGAGGACAGCACTTAGTCCTGTGTGTAGGCTTTTTTCAGCTGTAAATTACCAAGGAGTGAGAACAAAGCCAGCAAAACCTCATTCTAAAGACCGAGGAACTTTTAAATTGAGCAATATAAGACCTATATTTTATATATATATATATAAAAATATATATATAAATATTTATATAATTTATAAATTAAGCTGCTGACCAGGAGCTACAGAAGTTGCACAGTTATTCATAAATAATTCCTTTACAGTGACTTGACTGAATGCAGGCTTTTTTAGCTTTTGTAATAGATTCAGACTAAACCCTGAAGAGCTGCTGCTGCTGCTCAGGTAAGGAGTGGTTAAGTTCGGTTTGCAGCAAAGCCATTCCCTGACCACATTGAAACTGCATCCTCCAGCAAACAATATGGAATTCATCCGTGGCATCCCCCCAAAACACAGGGATATGTTTGTAACACAGAAACATGTCGTTTCTTCAAAGGTTTGACTTGCAGAAGGAACTGGAAAGGCTCTGGGACTGAGCTGCTCGTACCACTACTTCCAAAAACTTCTCCATTTGTGAAGCTATTGTTTTTGCAAGTAGATTTTTATACACAAAACCATTAAAAAAATAGTACTCAACCCCCATTCCTACAACTAAAAATAGACCAGAGGAGTACAGGAGTCAGAGATCTCTATTGGGTCATCAATCTTGTGGCAAATCTTAGCAGGAGCCTGCAGGATGGGAGAGAGAGATTTACTGCACGTTTTATCCAGTGTGGCAGGAAAGGTGACTTTCGAGTGCCTTCCAGCCTCCACTATCAGGAATTCTCTTGAAGACAAGCCCCATGGACATACAAATGCCTAGAAGCAAATTCACACCTCTGCTGCTCCCCAGAGAATCACCATTTCACGTGAATAAGATTTTACACTATTAATACTAGATATTAATAGTAAGCAGCACCTACCACACATGAAAGCAACAGTTCTCAGTGTCTGCTGCATTAAAATCTGTGTGACTGGGGACAGGTTATGGTGTGTGTAATGAGACATCACGATGCCAGAGAAGAGGATGGCCATGATACCTGTAGGAAAGAATGTGGCAGTAAACAGAAGAAACCAAAACTGAAATCACAACCCAAGAGAAAAAAACCCAAACCAAGCAGAATCCCTAGCTATTAGAATTACACTAACTGTGGCATCCCTTCCCCCTTTCCTTTGGGAAATCAGACAGGAAGACCATTGCCTTAAAACTCCCACTTAAATCAGCAAAGGTCAGAGACATTGGTCATCCAGGTCTTTGTACTTGCTCCTACAGAATGCTGGGAGAAGTTCACCTCTTCTCCTGGCCTTCAGCAAAACCTCTGCCAAGTATTCAGAGACACACACAACACTCTGGTCTCAGCTGATTTCCCCAATGACACTGAGGACAGGCAGAAAACCACCACAGGGCAGCAGGCTGGGCATGATCTAAGTTTGCTGAGGTGGCTGAGATCTGCAGCGTGCAGCTGAAACTTTAATTCTGTGTTGGGCAAAGGTAGCTGGGGACAATACCAGTATTTACAGTGGCTAATTAATGCTGATGAAAGCTGCAATTACCTCTTTTAGCTTCTGTAATATGAAGCAGAGAATAGTGCTTTTTTAAACCCAGTCAAACTTAAAAGTAAGAACAAATTAAATGACAAAACACCAAAAAAAAAAAACAAACGCCAGGGGCCCTCTGAGACATAAATAATTCCTACTCCCTATCAAAGAAACTTGCACAGACTCATTTTGCTAGTCACCTGAGAGTGAGATCCCTTCTGCAAGTCCATAAGGAAGGTAAGCAAAGATAATCATCATCCCAAACTCCAGGGAGGGTGTCTTCCTTAAATCAATGTGCTTTAGCACGTACACAGGGAAATGTTATGGAAAAATGTAAATTAAAACAAACAAAAAAATCAAAGAAATATTTGCATCTGTGTCATTCCATCACAAAACAATGATTATGTACTTCTCTACTGAATAGCCAATAAAATCTACACATTGGCCTTCAACTCCAGTATGGAAGGATAAGTAATTCCTTATGAGGAAAGTTTGATATAGAAGCTACTGCTGGTAGAAGTCTGTCAGAATGGACAGAGATAGAGACAAGAAAGATCTGCTACTGATGTGCCTCTACAATACTGATAATAACTGGTAAATCAAATATTTTGAGGCACAAATTACAGTAAAAGGGCAAATAAGCTGCTTTTCTTGAACATCTGTCTCCCTCTTCTGTGGCGATATACGGAATAATTTAAAAGTTTGTTGAATCAGGCTGCTGAACCAAGAGGGAAATTTCTACATTTAATCAAACATTCAGCTCTTGTTGCTTACAAAGTGCTTGCCAGTGTGTCCCAGCTGACATGAACAACTGTTGTACAAGCCCAGATCACCTGCAGTGAAGTCAGTGTTAACATTAAAGCCCTGAGAAGTAACAAAGGTGTCTGGACTACAGCAAACAGCCTTCCTGACCTCAGCAGAGAAGCTTCTGGGTTGTTTAGCAACCAATTCATGGAAGTGGAAGAGGCAAAATATAACCCAGTGTAAATCCAAACAGAACAGTGTCTGTATTCAGCTGCCTGTACATGATCCATAGGGACAAATGAGCTGGGCTGACTCAAAGGCCCTTGGGAAAAGGAGCTTTTTTTTTTTTTTTCTTTTTAATTAACTGTTTTATGCATGTAAAAAAAAGGAGCCATATGCTTGTAAAAATGGCTTGGTATTGAAATGGAATTAATATATTTTGAATTTACAAAACAATTACCATATCTTATAACACTCCAATGCACAAAAGCTATTATACAGCATTTCAGACCTTAATTATGTTCATAAAAATTTGATGTGACTTTTTAATGCACATTCATGCACACTAACATAAAAATAAAATGAGCATGACAAATTCCTCAGCCAACAAAATAATGCCTCATAAGAAATATCCCCTAAGAAATGCTGCAGAAGACGGGAAAGAAATATACTATTAGAATGTTGAAGTTCACCAATTTATACATATGTATCACCAAATGAAAAAAGGATATTAATGCAGAAATAAGACCAGTAAGTGTGCCAAGCGCTGCAGAGCCAAAGAACATTTTAAGAAAGTATCCCAGTGCCTGTAGGAAGGTTTGCCATCCACTTACATCTGACATATTTTCCCTTGTCAAACCTTCTGCTGTGCTAGATACAATTAAAAGAGAAATAAAAAGAAATGGTTATACATTCCAAGCCTGGATCCAAAAATATCAAACATCTTTTGAGCACAACAACAAAAAAGACTCCCATTTCTTTGTTGCTACCACTCTTAAAAGGCTTTTACTGTGATATATATAACAAGAGGAATGTCAAAAGACGTTAAATCAAGCCTTAGTGTAATCCCCAAAGGGAAACCTAATTCTGCTAAAAATCCAGCAATGCTCCTCTGAAGAATCCCAGAATGGCGTAAATAGGCTATGGTGATGCCCAGTATTTCAAAACAATGTTCCAAGTTTGAAAAGGGAAAGAAAACACATTTTACAGAGGTAAAAACTCATGTGATCCTCCAAGAAGAACCAATGAACAGGAAGAACTCTCATCAAATATTTAGGTGTGGATGAGAGACAAGAAGGTCACCGAAGGAAAACAAAGCGGCCCTCAGGAGGAAAGGGGAGAAACCTCTTTGAATTTCAGGGATGTATTTCATGGAAATTCTGTGCAAAGAAGACATGAATTCCAACCAGCGTTCCTTTCGGCTGCTGTTAGCCTTCAGGGTCTTCCATAAAAGCACCACAACTGTAGTCAAAGCAGTTAGTTCATTGGAAAATGACTCTGACTTCACTACCTGCCCGCTATATCTGCTCCTTCTATACAATCACAGTCACATCTGTTGACTTCAGCAACAACACGAAGATTTATCCATCCATCTTTCAGCCCCAAAGAATTATTGTGGGCAAAAGACAAGGATATTGGATGTCCTTCTTTCCTGTGACAGCCCCCACATAAATATGAAACCATTGCATGGATGTGGATGTATTCCCCCCCAGCTGCAGTGGGACTCTGGGCATAGGCCAGTGACAGAGATGCAGCAGCATATTTGGCAAGGGGAACATTTCTGTGCAAGCCTGAAAGGTGATGTGTTGGTTTGCTGTTGTCAGGAAAGCAGACAGACAGAGAGCTGGTAAATGAATGGAATTAGATAGCAATCAATTATCTGGGATCAGTGAGATAAGGCACTGAGGCAGTGGTAATAAGGCATCCATTTACTGTCTTCTGCCTATGCAGTTCATGCTTTTAACAAAGAAGGACCACACAAAATTCCGTTTCACACCAGAAATACGTGATTTGTTCTAAATGGAGGTGGCAGAATTACTGTATGTTTGAATAACTAATCAACAGAAAACAAAGTGGTTGCTGTTTCCATACACATGTGTAGTTCCATAGCACTCACTTGGTCAGGACAATCGAGACTGCATCATTGAGAATGCTTTCTCCAAAAACCAACATGTTAAGCACAGGATCCACATTGAGGGCATTGAAAATGGCAATAGTAGCCACAGGGTCAACTGCAGATATCAAAGAGCCGAATGCAAAACTGGGAGAACACAAAACAAAAGAGAAAACTAGATGAAAGAAAAATACATACCTAGTAAGTTGTGTGAACAACATGTAACAAAGACCTTTTGTGTTACAGTTTCTACACAGTGGTAAGTAATGCTCTTTTTCCGTTCCTGAGAACTTGAACCTTTGCCAAGTTCTTGGAAAAAATCTATGTTGATACTGAAAACTCAATCTGTCTTTTAAGAGAAGATTTAGACGAGGAAGTTATGCCTTTATATTTATTAATAATACCAACTAATCAAAGTTTACAAATCTTAACTTTAAAGTTTGGTTAAAATACCCAGTATCTGTCTAGAAAAATCACTGAGAATAGAATAGAATAGAATAGAATAGAATACAATACAATACAATTGGGAAATAAGGGTGTAATAAATAGGGTACAGAAGTCTTTGATCTATTTATTGGTTTCATATACAGTGTTGAACCTCAGCAATCTAAACACCAACCAGAAGTTGGCCAACTGCAGTGCATTTCCCATTTATAGTTATCTGGAAGAAAGTTTCATATACTACACCATTTCCCCAAGAGCTTACCTGTCCGTCATGTTGAGTTTATAAATTACATCAGCCTGAAAGAATAGGTAAAACATAAAAATCACAATCAACTGTGGTTTTCTGCTGTTTTTAAAAATGAAACTATTTATCAAATCCCAAGTTCATTATCAAGAAAAAAAATCACAGTAGTGATGTTACTCAGTTTAACACTGCCCTCCAACAGTGATTTACTGCTGCAATTCTGGTCAACCAAGATCAGGGAAGACCAGATGGAACTGGACCAGATTCAGGTGAGTAGAGTAACTAAGGCCTTCAAAGTAATAGAAATCTGAGGGGCAAAGAGGAAAGTATGGAATGCTTTGCCTACCAGAATGAAGTCTGAGAGAAAAGATAAATATCTGTGTCTATATGTAATCAGTGGGAAACACCAAACCACAGAATCAAAAAAAAATATAGAGAAGAACAAGTAAGTTTAATATTGGAAAGCAGAAGATGGCTCTAGAGAATACAGGTTTTGGAACAGCCTTGTGATAGGAAGGCTGTGTAAGTTAAAAAAAGTAATTGCTTTCCACATGGAGCATGCTGTGTCCCAGAATCACAGAGAGGTTCAGGTTGGAAGGGACCACTGGAGGTCACCTGGCCCACCCTTCTTGCTCTGCAGGGTCCCCTGGAACACAGTACTTGGAATTGTGTCCAGACAGCTCTTGAGTACTTCCAGGGAAGAAGACTCCACAGCCTCCCCAGCAATATCCATGGAAAGGGTTGTAAAACATTGCCTTTGTGAGAGCAGAGAATTGGACTTTGTGACTCAGGAATTCGCTTTCACTATGTTTGTCTGCTCTTGAAAAATAGACTTTCAAATAACAAGCCAGATATACTGAAGTGCTTCAAAGCAGTAAGTCTTACCCGGCCCAGGAAATAGATTCCTCCACCTACAATGAAAGCTGATATTGCAGTGCCAAATACAGAGAACAGAATGATGGAACCAATGTTCTGAAAAAAATTACCCTGGAACATAATAACAAGTAAATTAGTGAAAATTGCCGGAGGGAAATCTCATGTTTGGGTTTGCATCTAAATTAGATTCTGATTCACAACTGGGTTTCCAGTAATAGCCCCCTTGGCCAGGACTAGTGTTGTGAGACACGTCCATGGAAACACAGGTTCCCAGGCAAGGGGTGAGAACCCTCGGAAACCTTTTCTTCTCCTTTATCTGTGGAATGACGTCACCTTCCCCACTTCTGATCCTACTCCTTCCCAGTCTGGCTCCTTCACAGCAGCCCTTGTACAGCTCTGCTGAGGTAAGAAACCTCTCCAGCCAAGGAAAAGCACAAACCCAACACCTTGCCAGCAGTCAGTTATCAGTAACAACCAATGTTCTCTGCACTCGGGGTTGAAGAGGCTTAAATTTTGCACTCTCAATTCCCTAATGGTTAATACAATGGAATTTAATGCAATTATCCTAAACTTCATGAAGATAACTAAAAGCAGAATGTGTTCTAAACAAAATCTCAGCATGCAAAATGAGTTTCTGGCAGGGGCTGACCTTGTGCAGTGAATATCCAGATTCGAATATAATAGGTGGAAGCAAAAGCAGAAAAAACATATTTGGACGAAACATTTCTTCTTCCTGAAAAACAAAAATGAATCATAATTTCAATGATATCATCATCATTATTGAAATAATACCAAATCTTCCAAAAGGTAAATTATTAAAAAATATGTTGGAAAATGAAAATGGCATTAATCTTTCTCCCTTCCTATCACAAAGTAAAAGACTGAAGAACAGTAAGCTATTCCAGGGCTGCTACTTCTATTGTTCTTTTTCAACCTAGTGACAGAAATCTAGGAGTTACTTATTTTAAATTACTGCCTCCAAATAAGCCACAGAGAAAACAGGTTATTTATGGCAAACGAAAAGTCTTTCTGTTTCCACAAAAAGTATTCCCATTTTATCTCACAGTCTCGAAATCTGTACAGACTGCCAAGGAACAGTGACTTCTTGGACACTGTTTGAACAGAACAGGTTAACTGGGACCAAGGAAAGCTCATCACACCATCACCTCAGTGCACCTGCAGGAGACCAGGCTCACACCACTGGGAGGAGTCTGAGGCTGGACTCTTCTCAGCAAACACAGTTTCTGTCTGAAATTCAATGGTGCTATTCTTGATGGTTCCTTTTTGCCATCACAGTGATATAAATGGCACCCAGGATGAGGCAAGATGTTATTTTTCGGTGCCCTCACTCTTTGTCACCTATTTCATCCCTTGGCTAATGCTGCTCATGGAGCTGAACCCCCAGCCTGGCACACTGGTTTTTCTGCATGCAGACTAAGCAAAGAAAGCAAATTATTCCCAGCTGAGTGGGCCTCTCTCTTTACCCGCCTGTTGTCTCCCTCCTGGCCTCCCAGCAGAGCTTGTCACCTTTGCAAGCACCAATTAACTTGTTTAAATCCAGGTTAAACAGCTGATGGACTGTTCTGTTCAAACCCCAGCTTTCAAAACAGAGGTCCTCATCTCTTTAAAGTCTCGTTCCTGCCTGTACCACAGATAATCATCTTAAAGGATTTTGGGGGCTTAGAAAACAAAACTCATCCTTTAGACTGAGATGCTCTAGTCCAGGATTCTGCACGCACAGCTCCGTGCGTGGATGGCTGACACTGCCTGGTTCTGTCAGCACAGTAACTGCACTGGAACAAACTCTCACCCATCTGAGCAACTATACCTGAAACCAGAGCTGGACAAGGAGGCAAGAACAATGGAAAGGAAGGACTGCATTTGTGGTGCATGGAAGCAGAGACCAGGAAAGTACAACATGAGGACTGTGATTATCAGCCGTGGTAGCCAAGAACCACCAGCAAACACAAGGTCTTAGTGATGAACTTGAGGAAACACTGAGTAAGGTATGATCATTAGAAATTACATTACAAAGTTCCTAGGGCAGGGATATGATCCAAGCTTTGCCTTGTACAAGGACATAGCCAGCAGTTAAATATTCTATTTTTAACCATGTCCGATAAACAAAAAGTATCTAGTAAATTTACAACCATTTAATAAAGTTCATAATTACTATTGACTAGAACATTTCACATCTGAAATTATGGCAGCCTCTGTTAAAACCTAAACTTGATTACAGTGAAATTAACTTAAATAAGCAAATAATAATGTGATATCTGTGACCTTTTACCTTGGCTGACAATGTGAGCAAACCAGACACAGCTCCCCAGTGCTTCCCAAGATGTGACCAACACTTCCCAGATAATCACCATGTAATTCATCAGCTGGGATCAGTATTTACCATGTTAACAGAATGAGTGCTCAGATCAGAGCCACATTTTGAGCTTTCTTCTTTTTTCCTACATACATGATCTCAGTCAGATTATTTTATTTAACAAATAAGAAAGTATTTTAAAATGCTGATTTTGTGGCTGTTTAACTGACAGTTAAACAGTTCATTGCTTTGACAGTATGGATAAAATGTAGGAGGCAAAATCCTTGTTTCACTGTAGACTTCACCTCTTGGAGACACTTCTGCCAAGACACTCTCTCTAAAAAATCCTACTATTACAAGTAGTCTTTTTTAAATGTTTAGGGATTGTTCTACAATTAAAAATTAATTGTTTCAATTATACCTTCCAGTTGGCCAGCTTTTGAGCCTCTATGATTTTTATAAAAGCTCCCATAAGGATACCTAGGAGAGAATGAGAAAACATTCTGAAATAGCCACAAAACACATCACTGTTTATCAGCTCTCTAAGTTTTAAAAGTGCAAACAAGGCAAACCATAAAGCAGCAAGTCTTTAACTCCTAAATCACAAAAACACAAGGTTGTTTTGGTTTCCATATCCAAATACCCAGTTTTCAATACATTACATAATTCCAGATTTTTCCTGACACAACAGATTGTCTCTTGGGATATCCCAACCCAAACACTCATACTGAGAGTGTGATGCTTAGTGATGCAGAAAGACAACAGGCTTAACTACTCAAAACCACTTCTCATCTAAGCTGCATTCAAATAAAATTCCACCCTTCTTGCTGAAGAGTCAGGAAGTTATGAGTTAGACATCTGTGCTTCATGTCACTTCAATGCTATTTGCAGTGTTAAAGCAGCTTAAATGACATCAGTCCTCTCCAAAGAAGTGAATTTTGTTTGAATGAAATCACAGCACTTTCTGGCAGCAAATTCCGATCAGGGTGGAGACACTGTCAGAACTATTTCCCAAATGAATTACACATCTTTTAAGTCATGTAGAAATACTAATTTGAGTATAAAAGAATTTTATCAAGGCTGCTGCAAACTCAATGGTTAAAGGTTATCATGCTCTTTCCTCCTATAAATCTTCAAACATGTAAGATGTAAGACAAAGGTTTCTTCTGGAAGTCAAGAAAATAACTCACAAACTGTTGTTAAAATGTTTTCAAGTAGTTACGAGGAATTTGTCTTTAGTCAGATCCCAGATCTGTGTTTCTGCATAGCTGTGTTTTATTATTTACAGAATGGAGACTTCACAGTCAAACACTGTGATGTAGAAGAGAAATACACAAAATTAAAGGTAAAAAGCGGCTGAGAAGCTCTAAGTACACTTTCCTGTACCTCAGGAGCCTTTATTCTCTCATGCTGCAGCTAACAAAGGAGTCTTACGAATAGAATCACATGGATTACTCCTGATGGATGTGTCACACACACAAAGCCATGAGGCCTAAGCCTTCTTTCATACAAAAATCTGTGAAGGCATCAGTCCCTGAGGATAGAAATAATTGTTCCATGAAATTGTTTATATGGAAAGGAAGTGCAAAACATTAATGAAGGAACATCAAAGGCCTGCTGTTCCTTGAAGGACAGAACGCAGATACAGCCACTCACATGCCACACAAACATGGGTCTCAGTACTAAGTTAGGCCTCCCACCCTGGGATGGCAGCTGGGCCAGAAGCCAAGGCCTAGAACATTCCTAATTTTTGCAGAGCAACAACACTATCTTCAGCTGGTACAGTCAGTACTTGTATCACTTAACAAAAAGTCTGTGTGGGGAAAAACCAAATGACAAGACCCAGAGCCCATACACCTGAAGGCATGGATGTCAGGAAGTGTGTGACTTCCTGAACTGATGCTCACTGTGGTGGGACTCAGTATGGAGAGCCCTCACACAGAACCAGGTTTAGATGGGATTTAAAAGAGAATCCCTTAACTCACTTCTTCTGAAGTGGAAGGGCTCCAGCATGACTTTGGGTAACTGGAGCCCTGAGTAGGCCACCCATGGCCTGTGGGCTACAGGCTGAACACCCCTATCCTGAGCCAAAGGCTTAAGCTAAAGGTTGGCTCAGTCTCTTTTTTCAAGGAAGAGTTAATCACAAGATGATTCTAACAGCATCACAGACAAAAAAGGTCCTTGCATGATATCAAAAATGAAATAACAACAATTTCAGTGGAGAGCAATAGTAGAGTTAAGGGGACAGGATGGGCCTGAAAACAACTTACACTTTTACATAGCAGAAGTGACCTCTACCTGCGTATTACACACAGCAGTACTAAGATTATGTCAAGCAAAGTCATGAGAGACCTGCACAAAATAATGCATCAACAAGAGGGTTTAACAGCAGCAGAATCAAAGTTTGATGCTGATTTTTAAAACCTGTCCCATACATCTTTACTCTTACTTTATTACTAGACAAATGAACACAGTTTTTGATCAGCTGGTTCTATTAAATCAGGCAGATCAGTTTTGTCAAGGAGCTAATTGGAAAGTTAAGTCTGTAAGAGTTAATCTAAGCCTCATTCTTTTGAAAATTTTACAGGAATCTTCTTATTACAACCAACCTTTATTTTTCCTGAGAAGTCGTTAAAACTCAGTAACAAATCAAAGAGAAAAAACTTTTCTGGCAACTATTTTTACCAATGAGATTCCATCAGCTTTCAAGGATGAAGATCAAAATCCAGCCTCAGAAAATATGTTCCTGCCCTTTCCACCAGGAGAGTCACACGCCCTAGAAACCATAAACCAGAAACTTCCGAGCAGCTTAGACAATGGGAGGAAAAGCACTTGCGAAAATCACACCTATCTTCTCTGCTGTCACTTTTATTAGCTTTTAATAACTTCCTGAGAACATTTGCATAATTTACAAGCCAAAGCAGGACACACCTCACTTCTGGCACTGCTCACAAAACTGGATACTTGAAACTCAAGTTGAGTGCTCTTGCAGCTGTGCAGAGCATTCCCAGTCCCAGGGGAACACCGAGCAGCAATGAGCTGCAAATTCCAGTGATTATCCCGATGCCGTGTCCTGTCACCAGCACCAACAGTAGTTCAAGTGAGTCTATAAACTAAATAAGGCTGAAATGACACAGGACATCTGGGCTGCTACTGGGTATAACACCCTGCTGACTTCCAGGAACTGCATGTGCTGGTATCATCTCGCCTGGCTGGGGGACAGACTGCAGCTCTGCTGTGGTTCACCCCAAAACCCACACGGGCAAGTTCCTGCACGGCCTCTAGGTGAGAACACAGCAGGTGCAGCTGCTGACCCAGCCTGAGCAGCAGCAACAACCCTGGTAAGAAACCTCCCTGTTTCATAAACAAGCTTTGGTTGGGACTGACAGGAGCGCAGGACACACCAACGCTTAAATCCAACAGCTAAAATCCTTCTCTTGCTTCTGAGATGCCAAGAAGAAGAAACAGAAAGAGGAGAACGTCTGTGCCTCTGCTGCTCTGCACAGCTCAGCAGGAGCAGGGACACAGGCTGGCCCAATACCTCCACTCTGCACTGCCCAGGACGTGGCTTGTGGCAGGATATACAGAATGATAGCCAAGAGAATCCAAAACTATGCCAGCAAGAGCAATCAATACACTACTGAATTTTATATTGGGAATTATGCTTAAATTTAGAATAGCTGTGGTAACTAACCTGATTTGAAGCCAAATCAACACCTTTCACCTGGGTTTTTGTATACAAAGAGGACGGATACTGAAGGGATAGCAATGTCCTTTTGGAACCTTTTAGGACACTGGGAGATACATTCACCAGACACCTCACCTGTCCACGGCAATAAAATAAGGAGGGGGAGAGAGAGAAGTGTGTCAATAGTGAATCAGGTGCTGGGAGGTTTCTGTGGGGATGACAACATGAATCAGGTGAGTTGCAGCAGCTCTGATCCATGTCATGGACAGAAGCATAAAAGCATGAAAGTCTGAGGGATGCTGCTGCTATAAAAACACCCAGGAAATCCACACCAGCACCAGGACGGGTTTCTTACAGGTCTGTTTGTTTTTCAGCTGCACAGAAACAGTGGAACTCATATAGGGCCTTGCAAGTGAATGTCATTTGAATCTTCAAAAGCTTCTACTATGTGAGTAACATGATGTGGTCTGCACCACATACAGTCATCTACAAATGCAGGGAGTTATGCTGCCAGAAAATATGCTTCTCTTTCTACTGAGTAACACCTCCAAGATTTTCTCAATCTAGCACGCAAGATGCAAGAAGATCCCTTTTTCCCAGAAAGCATAAGTTACTGACAAGCACCAGAAAGCTCATTTCCTTCCACTGAGAACTTGTGTAAAAACACACTCAGGAAAATATGAGAGAAGACACCAGCCAAGCCCAGGAGAAAGTAAAAAATCTACCTGCTCGACTGGTTCTATGCTCCTCTGAGCTACACTGGGATTATAACTAAGCATCTTTGTCTTCTTGTGGTATTTTTAGAACAGCTGTCAGTGAAAGTGTCACTAGTAATAGAAGCAAAAATATCACAGAATCTTGCAGACAAGTCGGAGACAGCTGAAAAACTGCTGCTGGGAATACTTAGAACAGGCTCTTCAAACATTAGACAGCATGTAGAGAAAATGGTAAATGTATATGGCCTGATTTGCTCCTCATTCACAAAATCAGGAGCATAGCATACAAACACATGAAATTACCCTAACATACAACTACAGGCTTAGGAATACTCCAAATTTAATTCAAACAAAATTAGCACCTAATCTCCATGAAGGGTGCCATTGTTATAGCTCAAGTCATAGGAAGAGCTCTTACCATGGGTACTGCTGGGATAGTTAAGGATCTGGCAGTCCAGGCAAGTTTTCAGGATAGTTGCAGTCCCCAGCTACATTAAAATCACACACAGAAACATAATTCTAACAGCACTAACACAAACACATGTACCACTTCAAAGGGAAGGCTGGAGCCTCGTGGCCAGAGAGTGCTGCACACCTCCTACAGTAAGGATGCAAAATCAGAGGAAGATGCCAGGTAGTGACATCCCTGTGGGTGTCATTTTCCTGGGCCAGTCTCTGCCTGTATGCTCATTTATTTCTTCAATGAATTCAACTCTATGAATTCATTGTTTTCTTCACTGCATGCAGTTTGCTGCATCTTTCTAGTGATGGTTAACACACAACAGAGCATTATCTCCACTACAGGCTACTGACAGTCCCTGGATTAACACAAGTCCAGTATAAAAATGTCATGGTTACTCACCTAAAGACACAACAGCCACGCTCTCTGGTAAAAAATGAAGTCGGTATTCTATCAGTAAATGCACCAATATGATGCAAATAGCTATGAAGGGGGAAAAAAAGTAGATTTAGATGTGTTAGAGGAGAATAAAATATACTTTTAAGTAGTATTTCTAAAATACACGCAGCAAAACTTCTCCCAATGATTTAGCAGACTTTGCTTTGGCAATAAACCAAAAAGCACCACAGTCTCAGCAGTAGCTCCCACCACCATAAATATTAAGGCAGCCTGGGATGTTCCTGAGCTGTTGGTCTCCATTCCTTGTGTTTGACTGCTCTGCTTGTGTCTGGCAGCACATCACATGCTCCAGGCACCTGTCAGGGCTACAGTGACAGGTACAACTGCTGTGCCAGGCTAAGGGACACCTGAGTGTCCCTCAAGGGAAAGTAAAAGCACTACGGCAGCAGGGAAGCCATGGATCACAGGAATGTGGCACAGCAGGGATGTGACCCTAACAGTGGTATCTGAACACACAAACAAGCCATAGAAACACAGGGTTGGAGATCAGGAACTTCAGGCACTTTACATCTGGGGCTTGGCTTTGACACAACACAGAACCAACCTGCTTCTGGGGCTGTTCCACTTCAGAACATTCGTAAAGGCCACTTTCCAGAGTGGGGCCCCACACATTCATGTTCACCTTCCAACCCTCTTAAATGAGAGATTATGAATGGGAATAATGATGAACAATAAGCTTTCATACTGGCTTTACTTTGTTCAGGGAACCCCCCTGTCCCCAGGGTGATGCTTTTAAGATCCATTACGTTATCAGACTGGCATACAGACTGGAACATTGCCAAAAAAAATCACAGCTTGTTTGGTAATTCCCAGGAATGCAATTTTACCATGAATGGTCCTTTTAAAATCCATGAGACACACATACTCTGAAATACTGCATTTTGCTTTGGTCTTTCTTTTGTTCAAACCCAGTATGTCAGTGAGCTCTGGGAACAGAGGAACCCTCTCTGAAGACACACAGGTACCTCAGAAGTAAGCAGAAGCCTTCTACTTTTTGCTGCCCTTAATAATAGTCCTAAATAATTGTCTTAAAAATAGACATTTTTTTTTAACCTTAAATGACCTGCAGAAGTTGGCACACTGCTGCCAACTCTATACCTTTTATTTCCTATATTTGCTACTGGAAAAATCACCAGTCAGAAGACGGGGTGACCTGTCTGCCCCAGCAAAGTCTCTAGTGCTTTGGAGGAACCAAGAACAAGCACAGAAAGGAAAACAGACAAACCTTTCACCCTCCTGAGAGTTCTGTTATTGGTACAGTTCTGGCTCCAGCACTGCTCTAAGCAGAAGGTGAGACAACTATATTCTCTTGAAGAAAGACAACAGCCCAGAATTACAGAAAAGTCTGGTGAGCACATGCCACCCAAAATGCCTCTATCTGCACAAGTGTCAATGATGACACTCTGCACATTGTCATCACATCCCTGCACAAGTGTGAGAAATTGAGGAGACCCCCAAAAACAGATATCGAAATGGAGTACTTGTGCTTGTAAATCTGAGTGTCATCCACTGGCTCTGGGGGCTTCAGGAGGGCAGGACTTGTTACACTGACACCTACCAGTGCACTGTTCTCAAACTCTGCCCAACACCATGGGCCATCCTGACAATGTCTGTTCCACACATGAACAGTGCCAGGTGCTTGGTAAAGAAGGTAAAGACAATTAAAACATGTTGTTTGCACTTTGAGACCATGGTGAGAATATCTGCAATGGTCCCCAGCCTTCCACAGGGTTGGGAGGGTCAGGCAGTTACACACCAAACTTCTCAAATCCCTGTGCAGTATCCCACAGCACAGAGAGAACCAAACTACTATGCCTGTGAGTTGGCCTCTGTCCTCAGGCACAGAACACGTTAACAGAGATTAACAGACTCTCAGTTCATCATTCACCTATAACAAGAAGACTAAAAAAAATCGTCATGCCACTAGACTGCTCCTCTTGCTGTGCTTGGACTCCAGTCTGGACTGGCAGGATGGGCTTGGGAGGTGTGGGTGCCACCAGCTTGGTCGTAGCAGCCAGCAGAGTGTGGAGGGTGGCATTGATGGCCTCATGGGTGACATTTGCAGACCTGTCAGGATAACAGAAGATGTGATCATAGTGGATGGGAGCAACTCAGCCTACTGAGGACATGCACAGACCAACCAGCCACCAGATCACACCGAATCTGTGCTGCTGACCAATTCGCTAAAAGTTATTAAAAGCAGTCTACGGTCACAAATACTGCAAGGCCAGGTTAACGGAGCTGATTACCGCTGGGTTGCCTCGCGCACTGCAGACACCAAACCCTCGGCACCGCACCCGGGAGCGATGAAAGCTGACACAGGGCACGAACAGCCCGCCGTCAGACCAATCCCACCGCGGGGCCCGCGGGCCCGCACCCACCGGCTCCTCCCGCCGCCCTGGAGCTCTCGGCGCCGCGCGGGGCCGCTCCGAGCCCCTCACCGCACCCCCGCAAGCTGCTGCTGAAGGAAAGGTCTCCCCGGCCGGCACGGCACGGCCCGGCCGTGCCTCGCAGCCCCGCGCTCGCTCAGTCCCGCACTCACTCCGCCATCTTGCCGGCCTCAACCTCCCGCCGCAACCCGCGCGCCGCCACTTCCGGCGCGCCCGCAGCCGGCGCTCTGGCGACCACCTCCGGCAAACTCTATGGTGGGTACGGGGATGGCCGCGGGAGCGCGAGCGGGGAGGGAGGGAGTCACGTGACAGCGAGGCCGGCCCCGTCACGCGCCGGAGACGTCACGGTTCCCGCGCTGCGGGGGCGGGGGGCGCGCGGGGCGCCCCCTGCCGGCAGGGGCGGAGACTGCAGCGCTCCCTCCGTCAGGGTCGCCATTGCTGCCAGGGCTGGCAGTGCTGCCCCTGCTGCCAGTGCTGCCCCTGCTGCCAGTGCTGCCCCTGCTGCCAGTGCTCCTTGTCCCTCAGGGTTGCCAGGGCTGCCACTGCTGCCACTGCTACCAGTGCTGCCACTGCTGCCAGTGCTCCTTATCCCTCAGAGCTGCCAGGGCTGCCATTGCTCCTTGTCCCTCAGGGCCGCCATTGCTGCCGGTGCTCCTTATCCCTCAGAGCTGCCACTGCTGCCCCAGCTGCCGTTGTTCGTTGTCCCTCGGGGCTGCCATTGCTGCCCTTGCTGCCCCTGCTGCCAGTGCTCCTCATCTCTCAGGGCTGCCATTGCTCCTTGTCCCTCAGCCACTGCTGCCATTGCTCCTTGTCCCTCAGCCATCGCCACCAGTCACCATGTCCCCCAGAACTGCCACCCCCCAGTGCACCTTGTCCCTCATTCACCATGGCCCTGCACCTTGTCCTGCTGCTGCTGTTGTCTGCTGGCTCCTGCTTTCAGCCACCACCGCCCAGCAGCATCTTTTGTCCCTCAGTGCCACCTCCCAAGCTCACCAGTCACCCCAGTGTGTTTAAGGACAGGCTGAGGTCGTGGTGGCACGGGCTCGTTTTGGAGGGTGCTCTGGAAACAGGTGTAATGTCTGCAAAGGTGTGCTGAAGCGTCACGCCAACACGCTCTGTGGTGCCTAAAAGCAGGAAATGGGTCCTGATTTTTTAAATTAGACCTGTCAGATCTGTCCCCTCACCCTCTCCCACTGGCTGGGCAGACCTGGGTGAGGGCACAGCTGGTCCATGCACAGCTCTCACCACTCAGCCCCACTGGGGGCCTGGCCTTACAGCAGGGAGAAAGTGTCAAATGAGCCCCCGTACCACTGAGCTGAATCAGAAAGCATCAAAACTTTCATAAAAATGCTTTTGAATGAAAATATCAGGGAGTAATTAATTAGCGATTTTGATCAGTGAATTAAAATAAAGCTTAGACTGGCTTTATCTGGTCTAAGTTCAAACGCCCTCCCGGCACAGGCTGCTGTGGTGCTTTGGGTCTCTAAGCTCTCCCATGCACCAGTTTTTACCTGGGAAATGAGGCTAATTAGCACCTTCCAGCTTAGGAAGCCAGTCATGGGCATACATACATCCAGTCTGTGCCAGTTTGAGGAGCTGGGATGACAGGGACTACGGAAACACAGCGTCTAACAGCATCACATGCATTTCTGTTTATTTCTCGTTTGACTAGCTCAGAAAATAAAATGGGGGTTGTACAAACAGACATATTGATTTGAATACCTCAGGTCGTTTTAAAGGCCCTCTAGAATATCAGCAATGAACTTAATGAAAATGAAATTTTAGACTTGCGGCAGACGCTGACACTCGTGATCCATTTACTTAAAGTGAAAGCCACTCGAATAAGTGAGAACATGCCTGACTTTTAAAAAGCAGTGATTTGAGCAGCAGCTGTTTTTTTCTCTTTGTGTCACAGACAGGGCAGAGCTGGAGAGCGCCTGGTTTCCTGTCAACAGGCTGAACCTACACCTCCTTTGCTCTCATCATCTGATGTGGTTTTGTTGTGACCTACTTAGATAGTCTTACTACAGTTATGACCAAGAGGTTTTTTCCACACTAGCTAATTTCCAACAATCTGCAGTTTGCTAATCCCCAGCTGCTTTAACTCATTTTCTCCATCCCAGTAGTGTTTGGGACAGAATGCATGGTTTCAGCTCATGGGGGGCACTTAGAGTTCACAGGTGCCAGTGAAAAGTGAGGCTGGACTTTGAAAGGTGGTGCATGCTGATTTCCAGAGTGATGTGCACATCTTTCTCCACAGGGAACCTGAGGGACTGCAAGCCTCCACCACATCAGAAACTCGGGCACTTCTGCTTTTTGATCTCAGTTTTCACGATATACTGGAGTGGAGATTATGAACAACACTTCATCTGTAAATAATAAAGCTTGATCCAGAACTTAAGCTGATGAAACACAGGAAATTTCCTTGTGAATACTCGCTTCCTTTTTTCTGTGAAAATTAAAATTCAGAGTTTGCCAAGGATGTCTGGAAGTAGTTGGTCACTAAAAGGTGAATCATCAGTGCTTCCATTGCGAACATGTCTTAAAAGAAATCATACTTCTGCAAATTTGCGTGTTTTTGGCTCATAATAACTTTTGGCAGTTTTCCTTGCTTTTCTGGGAAGCCCCACGAAAAAGCAATAAGTTATATTGAATGGGATCGAGGGAGAGTGGGTGGGAATGTGGCAGAGAAGGATGGGGGGGCCTCTCGGCTCTGTGCAGTATGGCTCGTGCTCTGGGTCACAGGACAGGAAAAAGCTCCCCAGCTGTGCAGCTCAGCCCTTGACTGGCCCTTATCCTGCCCTCACAGGAATCAGGAAAAAAAAAAAATCATTGAAAGGCACCTCCGGAGAGCTCCAATCCAACCTCTGCTCCCAGCAGGGCCAGCTTGAAAGTCAGAGGAGGTTGCTCAGCGTCTTGTCCAGAGAAATTTTGAAAATCTCTGAGGATGGAGTGTCCCCACTCCATGGATGGAGCATGGTGGAGCTGCTCTGGGAGACCTGTCCTCATGCTGCCCCACTCTTAGGGTAAAGAACTTTTCCCCTGTTGAGCAGCTGGAAGCCCCCTTGTTGCACTTCACAGCTGGTGCCTCTTTTGCTGCACAGCTCTTGCAGGAGCCGGCTCTTCCTCCCTGTAGCCCCTCTCCTCCACACCTTATAGCTGCTCTGAGTTAAAAGGAGTAGCTACATCTATTCTTGATTTCTTAAAATCTGCTCAGGCAATGGTGGAAAAGCCATTGCAGCAGAGTTGGTCAGGGGAAAGGGCATGGCTGGAATCCCCTGTGAACTTCGCCTGTGGCAATGGGCTCCTGCCTTTGTCACCAGAGCAATGTTCAGTTCTGTACCAGGCTGGTGCAGAACGTGGAAAATCTTAAAACTCTCTTTCCTATTCACTCGAGTTGTGCTTGGCATGAGGAGCAGGTCATCTGGTGTAAGAATGAAGGCAAAAAATTGTGCTGGTTTGCCTTCTCTTTGCTTTTGTTTTGTTTCGGGGTTTTTTGGTTTTGGCCTTGGCCTCGACCTCATTTTTTGAGTTGTTTTTGTTCCTTAAATCTTTCAACTGGCATGATCAGGAAACTCCACACTTTTGTTTTACTGGCCTTGTAGCTGTCATGTGCTTTTAATCACGAGGGACGGAAAAGGGATGACTGCAGATGTAACTCTTCAGGATGTGAGCGACCTTCTCCTCTCTGTGCCTGCTGGCCCCGGCCAAAGGGGAACCACAGATGGATTTTGGGAGCCATGGGAAGGGTTCAGGAAGGGATGTGGAAGGAAGGAGACTTGAGCCAGGAAAGTAGAGGCCTGGGAACATAGAGAAACAGAATCCTGGGATCAAACCTCACAAAAAAAAGCCAGGATCCAAAGGGAAAAAAAAGAAAAGGAAAAGGGAAAAGATAGAAGGAGGACCAGGGTCCCAGAGAGCCCTGTTGAAGGTGGGGGCATCAGAGGCACCAAGGGCTGCTGAGTCAAGTGAGTGTGTGAGAAGTGGAAGCCACAGGAACCAGGGGGTGCAGCTGGTCAGCTGCTGTGCAGTGTGTCCTTCCCACTGAGTTATAGTGCTGTCCCTCGGAGCAGCGCACTGGGGGGGAAGTAACCACAGGTGATATCAAATTATAATGTCTCAAACGTTCTGTGCAAAGAGATGGTGATTTTCATGTCTCATCTCTGACTCATCAGCAGGAAATACCACTGCTTGTTTGACCTGTTGGTGCCAGTGAGAAGGGGCAAGTCCATCTTACTGCCACTGAGGTAACCACTGAGCCAAGAATCGCTCTGGCATCGCAGTGCAGAGGGGTTTTCAAGGACTTGGTCACAACAGAAAGTAATCATTTTGGCAGGAGGCTGTTCAGGCTGCTTCTCACTTGTGGTTTTCTGATGCACGGCTACTGAGCATCTGTTGATTAATGCATGCACTGAATGTTGCTTTTAATAGATCCCAGGAATTTCACAGTTGTTTAAGCTCATCTAAGATGATGTGGCTGTAGGTAACATAGTGTTTAGTTTTAATTCTTAAATTATACAGAGCGGCCTAAATAGATAGCTATGTAGAACACTGAGGGCAGGCACAGATGAGTAAGTGACCAGATGTAACCTTGTGCTGGAAATGTAGGGGAAGGTGCTAATTTACAGCCCAGGACTTGGTTCTCGCTTAGGAGTGGAGGCTGTCAGCTCTAAAGAGCAAGGGCATGCCAGATTTTCTCTAGGGAGTTGGTTTAGCTGTTGTGACAGTCTTTGGCCTTGGAGACATTTGGGTTTGCCTTTTAGATTATCTACAAACACAGTGATCTCAGGCAGGTTGAAGTCACCCTTGAGTCAATTCTGTCTGAAACACTGAACTGCCTCCTGCAGCAGGGCGCAGTGGACAGTGGGAGGAGGCTGGAAGCTGGAAGTGCTTCACCTAGATTTACTGTAGAACTATCCTACAAGTGTTTAAATACATCAATCACCTTTATAGCTTGGGTTTATAGTAAAATAAAATATTTCCTGGGGTGTGGAGAAGGTTTCAGCTCTAAACTCACCTGAAGCCAGACTCTGATTCTGGCATGGAATATGGTACAGGCCATAAGTAAGGGGATTCAAAGACAAAATCAGCACTATTAAGAACACCAAAATCAGCACTGGCCTTAAAATGGCAGTATCTGTGACCTGCACGTGAGAAGGAAATGCCTATGGCTGCAGCACCAAAGTGCCAATAGGACAGTTACTGCTTACAAAAGACCTGCCTTCTGGGCACTTCATCATCCCCCAGGATTGGTCCCATCACAGCTTTTGAAGATCTTGGCAGGCTGGGATGTGAGTGCCGCATCGGCCTGAGAACGACTTCTGTGCAAAAGGATCATCTTCTCCCACTCCCTTCTCTCAGTATGAGACTGAGACAGAGAGAACTGATGGCAATGTCACAGGAAGGATGAATGACCTTTGTTATCAAACTCAGGACAATTTCTGTATTACAGAGGCGAAGGTTCAGCTGCCACTAAGAAGGCAGGGAAAGCGTCAGCGTGTAATTTGCTTGCTTTATTGCTTGGGGGCAGATGGGAAGGATTCTCTTAGGCTGACTGATGAAATGCTGAAAACTCTTTTTAAACCCTTCACTGTATAGATTTGTTTTTCTATCTTCTTAATGTGCCTTAGTATATATAGCATTTTATTCTCTTGTTCTCTAGCTACGTGCAGTAGGCATATGCCTGGGTACATATATATACACACACTAGCATGTATAAATATAAACAAGTACATGGGCAGGCAAATTCCAGGCACTCATTCTCAGCAGATAATGTCTCTCCTGTTGCTTTGGTATCTTCTGTTTGAAACTATTGGATGCTTGGTTTGTTTGCTTTTCATTGCGTGTTTAGTCTGGTTTTGACATGCTCAATCTGGAGTTTATCCAGGAGGAAGCAGTGACAGCGGAAATCACATTGTGTGCCCAGCAGGATGTGCCACTGTAGCCAGGCACCAAAGGTTGTGGTTCACCTGCCATGCAAATGGGATCAGCCCTTGGAAACAGGGACCCAAAGGGCACTGGGACGGAGTGTTCCCAAGGACACTGTCATGTCACCTGCTGGCACTGCTAGTGAGTGGTGGGACTGAGCTCCTCCCTTGCCTTGGACGTGGGGATGGGGTGAGGAGGACCTTGTTGAGAAGCGACAGCCAACTTCTCTGCCCCTGTTTGCTTTTCAGGGAAATGCAGTTCTCCTGACCCCAACCCCATGTCCTCATTTTTGGCACGGGATGCTTGTTCGTGCTGGCTTGTGCCCTGCCACGCACCAGCAGCTGCTCTGCCAGGTAGGCAGACACATGGGGCTGTCCCCATCCACAGAGCTCACTGGCTTCCCAGCAGACAGGCTCTGCTGGATGCATAGTTCAGACACTGACAGGTAGGGCCAGGAGGTGCTACCCCAGAGACAGGACATAGAGGAATTGTCCCCTCTTGTTTTTGGTTTTAAACAGTGAATTTTTTTGACTGCGAATTCAGGCATTTCATGAATTTCAGAGCTGGTGCTGTGCCGTGACTCATCGAGTCCCCTCTCACAGCAGTGTGTGATGGGCCTTCTGTCTCACAACGTGACTCTCCCAGCACAAATGGGCTATGTTTAGTGACAGGCTTCGGCAGGAGGCAGTTGCTATTTTACAAATGCCTAAACTGAGGAAGAGAGAGGCTGGAGAAATGGCCCCGAAACAGACAGCAAGTCAACGGGTGAGTTGGGAAGCATCTCACGTGGTCCCCTCCACCTGCCCTCTGACCAACACTTCATCTCGAGACCCGCAAAGACTGGGGAAATCTGCTCCCACTTTTTCACCCTGGTGTCCCAGTAAAGAGATTTTGGGTTGTTTACCAGCACAGACGACTCTCACTAACACCACTTACTTATCTGCCCTTTCTGCCCGCTGCAGGCAACCAGCCAGATGGGCTGGAGCTCCGTGGTGCAGCTCCACAGCCATGTCTTCTGCCAGCCCCAGGGACACAGCCACATTGCACCAGGCCAGTGGGTCCTGCAGGCCCTGAGTCTTCTTCCCAGCAGTGGCCTCTGAGTGCTTCTGCACACCCAGGAAATGAGGTAAGAGAAGGCTGTGATGACTAAGTGTCTCCCTTTCCCATTTCTTCCTAAATGTCTTCCTCAAGTCAATCTACTTTATTCTTTAAAGGGATGTTCGATCCTTCATTTCCAACCAGCATTGCTGGTTCAAGCCTCCCCCATCCCCCAGTTTAAGTGCTGAATACCTGTTTCTTGAGGGCAGGGTTTAGGTATTCTCTGGATTACATTCTTGTTGGTATATAAATCAAAAGTTCTTCCTCCTTCCTTATTACAGACTATCCCAAAAGTCCTTTTGTCAGAGGGAATTAACAAATCTTTGTGACAACTCTGATAAACAATGTTTGGTTAGCTGGATTACATTTACTGGTGCCAGCCCCAAATGAGTCCAAGTATCTGTGAGGTGCATCTGCTGTGACATGTCTACAAACAAATGGCAATGGGAAAAGAGAACAACTGAACAAACAACTGCATTTCTCGCTCACGGCAGTAGCCTGGAGCTGCTGGGCACTCCCAGGACTTGTCGCCTCATGCTCACGTGAGCAGTCTGCTCTCAAGCTGCCTCCAGAGCTGCCAGCCCTTGCAGGAGCCCTTACAGGGTCCTTCCAAGAAAGATGCCAGTCTTCTCTGCCCTTTGCCAGTAATGGGATGGCCTGGCAAAGGTAGCTGGGACACAGGGAAGCACATGGGGTGAGCACTCCAAAGTGTGATTTAACGCCAGTGTGCACACAGATGTCCCAGCTCTGCTCAGCAGCCCTGCTGCAGCCAGCCAGAGATCTCTGCCCATTGCTGTTTAGCAGATTGCTGAGAATTCAAGCAGTAGGACCTAGAGTTTTTGGGAGGCTCTGTTACCCTGTCCATGGTGCCTCTGCTGAGAGAGTAAATTTCACAGCTGAAGTGATGTAGGTATCCAGCAAAGTGAGAGCAGAGAGAAAAATTATCACCTGAATGTGTTGCCTCCTGCTCTGCCTGGTACACCACACACTCTCACTTCTCCTTCCTGTCAGAGGCTGCTGCTGGTGGTTTTTATGGGCATTCTCTGAAGTGTCTCCCTAAAAGAATGTTCTGCTGCTTCTGTTATCTCTGCAATCCCTCATCGGGACAGAAAATGCTTTGTTGATAAAGCTTTGTGAACAGCTCCTGTTCACACCTACTCCACAAATCACTTTTGACACACAACACACAGGCCCCATAGGACACAGAGGGACATCCCTTCCCATGGCCCTGTGGCCTGTCTGGCCCAGAATAGAGACCGTGGTTCCTGCAGCTTGAAGCAGAGATAAGGGGAGAAGTATAGATTTGAGAGAGGCAAAGTGAAAAAGCAACAACAACAAAGATGTAACGCTGGCAGGAGTGGTAACTATCTCGTAGGAAAGAGGGGATATATTACAAAAGAAACAGAAAGAACTAATGGGACGAACTCTGTCTAGCTGTAATGGGCTGTTAAGCACTCACTCAGGTGCTCACTCCCCTCCAGTCAGATGGGGGAGAGAATCAGAAGGGCAAAATCGTGAAAAAACTAGTGGGCTGGGATGAAGGCAGTTTAGTGAGTGAAGCAAAGCTGCACAAGCAAGCAAAGCAAAATAAGGAATTCAGTCACCACTTCCCATCAGCAGACAGGCATTCAGCTGTTTCTGGGAAAGCACATAAGGGATACTTGGGAAGACAAACACCATAACCTTGAATATCTCCATTTCCTTATCCTGTCCCTGAGCTTTTATTGCTGAGCATGATGTCCTGTGGTGTGGAATATCCTCTGGTCACTGGAGGTCAGCTGTGTGTCCCCCCCAGCCTCTCACCTCCCCAGCCTCCTTGCTGCGGGGGCAGAGTGGGAAAAAGAAAAGGTCTTGATGCTGTGCCAGCCCTGCTCAGCAGTGGGTAAAGCACTGGGTTGTTATCAATGTTGGTTTAGTCAGAAATGCAAACCATAGCACCCGACCAGCGCTGCTGCAGAAACTCCGCTCCACCCCAGCCAGACCCAGTCTGGAGGAGAGCCTGGTGAGAAAAGAGCAAGACCCAAGGGCAAGGGGATTACTTCTTTCTTGGCAAGGCCATTCTGCTGGGATCCTCCTCTCTTCCCAAGAAGAGATCAGCTCTGCCAGCCTCCTTTCACCCCTGCAATAACTCTTCTGATAGATCCAGCTGCTCCTCTCTGCCACATCCATCCAGCCGTGGCACAGGGATTGAAGTGGGTGCCTTGCCCATTGCTGTAGCGCTGCTGCCTGTGTCTGTCCCCAGCTGTGGGGTGAGATGAAGCTGTAACCAGCAGCTCCCTAGGCTCTGAAAGCCAGGGAAAAGCCCGAGGGTCAGGCCTTCGGCTGGTACTCCAATTATTTCAGGGTCATTGCCTGAAAAAGAGTTGCATGGTCTCGGAGTTCTGACTGGGATGTATAACATCACATCCCTCCATCCCAGCAAAGCGGTGGTGGCTCAAAGTGATCTGTGCTATTCTAAACCCAGAAATCTGCAGCGCCAGGGAAAACATTAACAAAAAGCTGCTTGTTTAGTTTAAAATACCCTTACAAACTAAACAGCTTAAATTCCAGGTTGTGTACAATGAACTGCACAGTGTAAAAATTTTTTCTTGGTTTATCTGAGAAAAGTATGCCAGTGGCAAAGCCAAGCCTGGTTTGTTGTTGTAACTAGGCACCGTTCTTAGCAAACTCGCCTGCTAGCTGCAGTCGTTGTGAATAACTAATGGATGTTGCATAAGAAGAGAAACTCTGCAAACCTGGCTGAAACCAGCTGTCATGCTGGTAGTGCAGGGAGCACCTCTTGAGGTGGTGATCATTTGGGGACACAGCAGCTGGGGCCAGCAGACCCATTGGGTCATCACAGCCAGCCACCTCTGTATCACAGACCACGCAGTATCATCTGTAAAACCCTGTAATGACCCCCACAGCTTGTACTTCAGGGAGGTGGGATGTGTGGCTGACACTTAAATTCCACGGAATTACACTACTTTATTGGGTGACAGCAAGACATGAAGAAACTATCACTTCCACTTTTGCTCTTACAAAATTTAGCCTGACTTTCAGTTGGAACATTTCTGGCTGCAGTCGTGTCATGTGGTCACTCAGATGGTTGATAACATGCAAATAGGAGCCCTGGTGTCTTGGTTAAATTCCAGTTTAGAGAATCATATTCTACTTTGCCACAGCTTCCACCATTCCTGTACTAGCTGGTGATGCTCTCCCTTTCCTGCCCTGCCCCACATCCCAGGGTTACTCCACCCTGTCATCTGCAGACCCTGGCGTGGGCTTGGGCAGAGATCCTGAGGTTCCCAGAGAAAATACCAGAGCAGGGTCAGCCTGATTGTGGATTGCAGTCCCTGCTCCTGTTCCAATGGCACAAAAAACCCTGTCACACCAGGGACATGGTGTCCCTCAGGAAATGCTCTGCCTCTCTCAGGGCCCACCCTGACAGGACTGCTGTCTTTCCCTGGGGGCAAACAGACCCGCTGCCATCCAGTTCATGGGGTTGGGGCTGGTGCCCTTCTTTGTGGCTTTCCTGGGCAGATGGTTTGTACATGCTCAGCAAATCCATCATGCCCGAAAGGTGCTGACCTATCACACGCACACACACAACTGCACAGCACCTCCACAATGAACCTGATGCTTCCAGAAGGTGTTGGTCTTGCAGCACATGGACTGTGTGATGGACCAAAAAACACTGTTCTTCCTGATTTTTGCTGTGTGACAGCACAGCTGGGGCTGCTGTACAGTGCTGCCAGCCAGCCTGCACATCCCTGGCTGCTGTAAATATCTCTTCTCTCCAGGTACAACATCTAGGCTGAAAAGGAGCAAGTATCTGGGGAAATGCTGGCAGGCAGCAAGCTCATCTTCAGGGATGGCTGTGGTTGCAAAATAAGTCACTTCCAGATGCCTTATGATCCCTTGCAGTGAGGGCACTAAATCAATACCTATTTCACTCCTATAGGCAGGGTCCTGCTTATGTCAACAGCTGATGCTTCAAAGCGTTAAGTAATTACAAAAATGAACTGCCCTGCAGAGTGAGATATGCGGCGGAGTAAAGATCTCTTTAGACCAGATTGTTGTGACTGATGCTGTGTAACCTCCGAGGACGCTCGAGAGACACTTTGCCCTTGAATTCTGTGGAGAAAGAAGGACAAGGGATTTGTGTGTGGCACCTCCTGGCACTTCCTTTCGTGAAGGTCACCGGAGGGATGATTATGGTGAGCATTTTCTGGAATCAATGCTGTGAAGACAGGCTGTGAGCGGTGGTGCAGGTGCTGCAAGGTGCAGGTGCGTGCCCTGCCCTTGGTGGCAGCTCAGGTCTTTGTCACTGGCCTTGTATTGTTGCAATCACTCATTTACTCTCTGTAAAGTCAAGCCAATGTCTAGGAGCAGGCAGTGCTGAGCGCTTTCCCTTGCTCCACTCTAGACTCCTGCAGGCAGTGTCGGCATCGAGCCCTGAGTGCTGGGGACCAGGGGCAGTCTGTGTGTATAGTTTGCAGCCCCAGATTCAGAGTCCTACTGGTTTGGCTGTTACACACTCAAACCCTGAGTATCCCTTTTCCCTTCACGCTGGGGAATTTCTGGTTGTTAATTTTGCAGAAGCACCCAGCGAATCTGAGTAATGCAGGAAAGCAATCCCAGGCTGCCTGAGCATGGAGGAAGCTACACATTTGGCATTTGAGAAAATGTATGCAAATAGCTTTTCCAAGGTGTTCTCATCACCATCCACGTTTAAAGCAATTAAACCTCCTTCAGAGTGACACTTCCATGCAAAAAACATTATACAGCACGCCGCCAAACTTCAGCACAGCCAAATAAATCATTGGAGGCAACGATTCTGGGCTCTGAACTGTTGTTCTCCAGATGAGGAATAAATCAGCTGCAGCAGCAAGAGCAGCAGCTGTTTTTAGAGCTAGTAAAGGTCTCTTTAGCTTGACTTCACCTTCTCTGCTCTCAGTTGCGCTTGCTTCTGCAAAGATTTGACAGTCAGATATTTATAGAGCGACAGCAGGAGTCCCACTGCAAACAGGATCAAAATCAAACATGAAAGGAAATCATCAGGATTTCCTCAGAATAAAATAAATATAGTAAAGGTGCAAATGTTCCTTCAGGGGAAAGTGAAAGCACACGGCACAAATGGTGCCAGTGCCAAAAGCAGACAGTAATTAAGCCTAGAGGAGAGGGAATCTGGAAGGGCGGCGGTGCTGGTTCCAGCAGATCACTCTCATGGGCTGAGCTGCTTCCTAAGCCTTGATTCAGCACATGCCTAACCCCTGCTGAGGTCGGGGACTTTTAAGCAGGCATTCGAGTGCTCTGTCAGATTGCAGGTTAGGGGAGGGGAAAGCGATTCGTGGCTGAGATGGGCGCCTCTCTCACCTGGCGCCGTCACTGACGTGCAGCCAAACACAGCGTGTGTTGGTGTCACCCGGCTCGTGTCAGCACCACATCACTGCTCTAACGGGAGCAGAATGCCCTGAGGACGGTCCTGCCTGGTACCCAGCTCCCACGGAGCTGTGCATGGCCGTGACCAGCGGCTCTTTCCAGGCTGCATTACAGCTCATCACAGCAAACGTTGAGCCAGGAGGGCGCTGCCCAGGGACTGCTGCAGGAATCGGCAGCGCTACGGCAAGGGGGGACAGCAGGGAGAGCTTTCCATCCTGTGGTCTTCATGGGGACATGTGTCATATGGGGACCTGGAAAACAAATGCCCAAGCTCCTGTTGGCTGTGGAGAGCAAGGCAAGCCTCCCCTCCCTCATCTGACCAAGATGAGCAGGAATCTGTGCCATGTTCTCTGTGAGGCTTCTGAGCCAGAAACCCCAAAACAGAGCCTGACCTTGCTACGATTTTAAGAGAAATGAAAGGCTGTACATGTTTTAAGAAAGTCCTACAAGCCCATTCCTTGTACATCAAAGGGCAATGACTACAGAGGCAGTGCCTGGGTGGTCAAGAGGTTCATCTCTTTGCCTTTCTAATTAAATATTTATTCCAGTTAATCAAAAGGTTAAGATGGGAAGAAGGTTAAGATGGCTGGAAGGCTTCATACTTTATTCCAGCAACATATCCAAATATATTCACAGAATTAATTAGGATTTTGCTGTGTGCCTGGGAGTGCCAGGAGGGATTCAGAATAGAGCCATTCCATAGGGTCACCTCGGCAGTTTGGCACTGGTCAGCAACTGAGTGGAAATGGTTAAAATCCCCTTGGTTGTAGCTGTTGAAGGAAATGGGCATTATTTTGCTGCACAGCAGAAGAATTTATATTCTGCATTTGAAATGCCATATTTATTGGGGCTGTGGAAGGTTCTTATTCACCATGCAACCATCTTCTCCGCTTGGGAATCCAATTACGCTGTTGGCTTTTGTGAGTTAATTTTGCATTACATAATTATGAGTTAATAGAAAGTAATTTCCTCTGAAACGTTCTTTTGTTCCTGGTTGTCCTTGTCCCTGGATTTATGGAAGGCAGTCACATTTCTACATGGTGTGAAGGCGTGAAGTCAGGTGGCTTCAACAGAGGGAGAATTCCATCTCACCTTCTTGCCTCTGCTGTTAGTTTTGAAATGCGGCTGTGTGTCTGAAGAGTCCAGATGTTTCTTTTCCATCCCTGCCCCCTGGTAAGAGTTAGGCAGGGTTTCACCTCTGCCTGCACTGCCCTTTCATCTGGTTTTGCCTGATGTCCCTCACAGACCAGGGAAGCGCAGTACTCTTCCACTCCATCCACAAACAAGGCTGGCCCCAGTGGAGAGCTTTCTGGCATTCTTCTCTTGACCTGCTGGTGTACTGGAAATGGCCTGTTTATTTTCTGACTCTTGCGCAGCTTGTGCTATTTGGCAGTATTTTACCCCAGCCATTGTCACAGCTTTTTGAGAGGGACTTTGTTAAGTGGTATTTTAAAATCTGGATAAATGACTTGCATTGAATTACACAGTAATTCTATCTCTTGGCTGAAATTTCCTTCCTTGGGAAATTTTGGAAAGTAGGGCCTGATGTATTCCCTTGACTGAATATTTAGATCTCAAAGGCATTTTATGAGTCTTTGCATAAGTCCACTTTGTCTGGGAGAGATGATCAGCCTTCAGAGGTGGGCTGACGCAGAGGCAACGAAATCACTTGAATCTCTTCAATGTGCCATGAGAAGATAAACATTTTAGCCTGTTTCTCTGATGAGAGCTACCTTCCAAGTGAACATGGAGCTCTGCAAAATCATTTCCGTGGATAGTGCCTCCTTTTGGGAGCTATGACACATCTGTTGCCTGTGGTAGAATGAGTCATCCCTATGGTTAGGCACATGTATAGGTGCTATTAAGATCAGAGCCCTAATAGCCTTGTTAGAAAGTGTAGTGGGTGGCATAATCTGAGAACTGGTCTACAGCACTCCTGCGTGCAAGGAACACCTTTCAGCGTTCCGTGGAGTTGTTCCATCCTAATAAACAAATACCTGCTTTTGGTTCCCTTTCTGTTACTGCCGACACGTCGATGTGAGCTAAAATAGCTGCACCCGTGGGTGGCAGTGGTCTAATACCCAGCCGAAAATGCCAGGGCCGCTTAGGTGTGCTCTTATTGCCAAATTAAGTACACACCCTGTTGTGTCTTTCTGAAAACCTGCTGCATCAATAATTATGTCTCTGATCTGGCACATGGCATACGTTGAGTATTTATTGCACACGCTGGGGCTGTGGGTGTACATGTAAAAAATATTTACATTCCTACTGTGCATGCATCCTCTGTGTCCTGCTCCTGCTCAGAGCCTGGGATGACACTGTGTTGCCTTTAAATAGAGCTGGAGCAAGCCCCATGTTACAAAGAGACATTTAGTGAAACACAGAGGGGGCACATTGCTTTTGCAAGGCCGAAAGCCGGTCAGCATCCAGTCCATCCCAAGTCTCCGTCCGTCTCTGAGCGACACAGCTCAGGTTCCCACTTCGCTCACAAACCATCTGGCAGGAGAAACTCCAGGGAAGAGCCAAAGCAAGCAGCATTGCTGAGCAGCTGGAGGGCTGACACGGTGCGATGCTGCTTGTCCTCACCTTTATAAATGGAGCCATTTTCCTAATCACAGGATGAAGTCTATTCTGGAAAGTCTCTACCATTGGGGCTGAAGGTATCAGAAGCTGCAGAGTCCATGACAAAGACTGTAAAGCTGGTGAGGGCTGTGACATCCTTGCTGCAGCCTGTCCTTCACTGAACAGGCATAACAAAGATTATCTGCCTAGGTGAGATAGTCCACGTGCAGTCTCTGTGGAAAGCAACAGTAAGAGATGGGCAGTTAAAGCGGAACAGCCCTTTAATGACTGTTTCAAACTCCAAACCGCAGGATTATGTGCCAGCCCTTTTACCTGCTCTGGGGTCATCTCCTCTAAGGGTCTGCTGCTGACCCTGCCAGGCAGTGCTCCCCAACCCTGTGTCTCTCTATGGCCCTTGGCAGCACGTGGCACTGCCCATCCAAGGCCCAAGACCTTGGGGCACTTCCCAGGCGGATGGCTTTGCCCTGCTGTCCCACGGCCATTCCGTGGCTGGGTGCAGGATCTGGCCTGCCCCGCTCTGCCCAGCCCGGCCATGGCCAGTGTTCATCAGGAGAGAGCAGTGACAGTGCCACGTTGGGCTCCCACACCCAGCACTTGAGCAACCGTGTTGGTGCCACTGTGAGGGTGCAGCTCCAACCTCCCCAGACTGCACATGGTGCAATAGCGTCCGTACCCTCCCTCCAAGCACCGCACTCGAGCTGGGGCACCCCGAGCCATCAAAACAGCTCTCCCTCCAGTGATGCAAAATGCCTTTTATGTGGAGACATGCTCTAAGGGTGCAGCTATGTCTCCTCAGGAGTGTAGGTGCACTGGCAGGACCTGTCCCTCCATTCCTGCTCATGGCCACGCACCTACAGACCTTGCCTTCCCCTTGAGGCTGTCAGCAAAGCTGCTCACACAAGCCTTCCTCAAAGTGTCTTGGGCACCACTGATACCTTAAACTCTGAAGAAAGCGGGACTTTGCTCATCCCCCTGGGGTGGGAGGGCTGGAGCGTGGCAGGTGGGGGGCAGTGCCAGGGCTCCCCAGGCATGAGCCACCCGCACACTCCCTGCAACAGCCCTGCTTGGGAGTGCTCCCACCCCAAGTCCTAACCTGGCCATGTGGAACGATCTGAGACATTGAAACCTCTCCTCCTGTTTAACTTCATTTTATTTTATTGCAAGAGGGCAAAGGGAGGGAGAATAGCTTTGGCTGGTATTCCTAATCCCTTAGCTGGGTGCTGTGGAGAGGCAGGGCAGGGAGAAGAGGGGAAGAGACCAAGCAAAATAAAAGGGTCAAAGTGAAGTCGGTTGACTGGAGCTGAGTGGAGTCCTGGGAAAGAGAGAGAGGGGAGGTGAGTTAGAGCAGGGCAGCAGGGCAGGTATGTCCCACGTGGCTCCAGGGCTTCCCTGACTTCACTCATCTGTGACAGTCCCCATTGCGGCACCCAGGGCCTAGGAGCCAGTTTCTGGGTGGCTCCTCCAGCAATGTCATTGCTAATTAAATACGTTCTATAGGTTAGATTGGTTGTGATGATGTCTCACATTTGACCATGTCTGCATCAAACAAATCATAAACTAAGCAAGAAATCTTCTTGGGTTTCCTTGCCCAAGGCATCCTTTTAGGAGTTGGCTAAACACTATTTTGTGAACAGCAAATCCAGCTGCCACTTGGCCATGCAGTTCTGCTGCAGTACTGTATGCTCCCAGAAATTCATAGGGCTCAGGATTTAATTTGTTTCAATGAAGGTGGTGGTGGAGTGGCAATCCTGGAAAACAAGAACAAGTACCAGTTTCCTCATTCCTGAAGTTAATGCAGCTCATGCAGCCTCTCCAGGGAAATCCCTGCTTTCCTGCTCAGCTTCCTCAATCTTGAGGATCCTCTGCCCTCGAGATCCTTCCGCTCCTTAGTACATTAAGAAAATTAATGCCTTACCTTTTAATGAGAGATTTCTACTTTTCTGCTAAAACCTGCTCTTTTTTTTAATCTTCATTTTTATCTCCTTCCTCCTCTGAGAATCTGTGTATCTAACAGAAACACGTTTGTGTCCTGTTTGTCAGATGCAGGAACTGTTTTCTTCATGTGCTCTTACTGCATCCAGGCTGTAAGGGGGGCTAATCCTTCCTGGGATTACTGTGACACACAGCCATACCTGGAGAATCCTTTATCCCAGTGTCTGGCCCCGGGCTAACGTGGGGCTGGTGCTGGACAACACCCAGCCCCCAGCCAGGCAGTCATCATGTTGCAGGGTCCAATGTTTGGGTTGAGCAATGCCTTGCTCCCTGCTGGGGAGAGGCTCATCCTCAGGATGTGGGAGCAGTCCGGGGGGGACACACCAGACACATCCTGGCAGATGGTCTGTCCCCACCTCCTACCCCAAAGACCATTATTCCTGAGGGTACTGCTGCCTTCGCTGCCCACCCTGGGCGGAGGCAGCTGGCTGTGCCTGGCCCACAGCCTCCCTTCCTGCCTGGAGACTGGGCTTGGTTGTCTCGGCACTATCTGCTGTGAAGTAAGAATTACCTCTCCCTCCGGCCTCCCCCGAGCAAAGTCAGCAATCATAAACAAGGCAAAAAACAGCGCTCTATGGACTGGGCTGGGCCCCATCTGCTCTGCAGCTACTTCTGGCTCCCTCGATGGGGATGGTGTTTCTGGTCTCCCATATTTTCATTTTCAGGCATCTCCGCATCTCGTTCCAACTCCTCCTACACAAAATGGGGGAACTGCCCACAAATGTGTGCAAAACTACTTAATTACTCCGTAACCGACTGGGCTGCTGGTTGCTGGTCGTGCTGATTATTGTGCTGACAGTGATGCCTTCGCCCCCTCTTCCCTTCCACCCATCTGTGCCCATCACCTCCTCTCCAGCTGTGCCTCCTCCTGCACCATGTCCAGGGGCACCCAGCACTCGCCCAAACAGACCCCTGCTGCTTGGTGGGCTGGGGCACCAAGGGGGTTCAGCCCTTGCTCTCCTGGTGCTGCGTGTCCTAGGTGCACGACTGGGTGTCCCAGGATCATGGCTGGGTGCCCTGCACCATTGATGAATGTCCCAAGGCCATGGCTGTGTGTCCGGGGCCCGTGGCCAGGTGCCCTGAGCCACTTCTGAGCGTCTTGGGGCCGTTGTTGGGTGTTCCAGGAACGTGGCAGAGTGTTCTAAGCCATTGCTGAGTGTCTTGGGGCTATTGCTGGGTATATCAAGAGCATCAGTGGGACGCCCCAGGACCACGGCCGGGCGTCCTAATGTCATTGCCGGCTGCCTCAGGACCCTCGGTGGGTGTCCCAGGACCACGGCCGGCTGTCCCGATGTCACCGCCCGGCACCCCAGCTCCACCGGCGGTGCGCGGGGCGTGGCGGGGCGGTCTCTGCCGAGGCCCCCTCGGTGCGGCGGGGGTTCGCGGCGGGTCCCCGCCCCGCGCCGCGCCGCCCGCCCCGCTCCGCCCGCCCCGCTCCGCCCCGCCCGCCGCGGCACATTCATGCGGCGGCGCTGGGCGCGGGCGGCGGCTCCGAGCGGCCCCGGCGCGGCGCCTCCCGCCGGGCCTCGGCGCATGTGAGCGGCGGAGCGGCAGCGGCAGCAGGGCGGCGGCGGCGCCGCATCGGCCATGCGGTGGCCCCGCGGCCCCCGCGGCGCCTGGCGGCTGCTGCCCCGGCGCTCGCTGCTGGCCGCGCTCTTCCTCTTCTCGCTCTCCTCCTCCTTCCTCTACTTCGTCTATGTGGCGCCGGGCATCGGTAAGCGGCGGGCCGGGGCCCGGGGCGGGGACGCGGGCACGGGCACGGGCACGGACACACCGTCTGCCTCTGGAAACGCTGAGTAATCCGCGCCCGGCCGGCCCGGGGCCCGCGGCATCCCCGGCGAGGGGCGGCCGGGCCCGGCGCAACCGGCTGCGGCTCCGCGGAGCCCCGGGCTGGGCGCTGGGCAGCGCGTCCCCGGTGCCCCCCGGCGTGCGGGTCCCCCCGGCGTGCGGGAGCCGCCGGCCGCGCTCCCCGCCGCGCTCCCGGGCTGGCGGGGCCGGGCGGGGGGCAGCGAGCGCTCTGCCCGCCCGCCCCAGAGTTTGTTTTGAAGAAGTGGAGTGTTGTCCAAATGCTTGTGGTCTGAACGTGTTCCCTGGCGGAAATCCTACTCTTTTTGTCAAGTGGGAAGGTGAGAAGTGTGTGTTTTAGAAGGCAAGTGTACTCGTTCCTATGTTCCCTGTCATAGCTTCGTGGGGTCTCGAGAAGCCGTTTATCAATATGGCCAGCACCCGGTGCTGGTGGGGCTGTGTGTCCATCTCCCATGAGATATAGGAAGACTTGTGCTCGGAAAGCATCTGTTCCTTTCATACATTGTAACTGATTTCTGTAAGGAGCCAAGGCTCGAGGTTTGGCCTTCAACCAAACTTTGGCAACAATTTATTTCTATAGAAACAGTCCTTTCCAAAGGAATTGTGAGTTTCTCCTTGAAATGTCATTGGTATTGCTCATGCCATTCCTAGCTTGGACATCCCAAGGAGACCTCTGTGTATTTTCAAGGTGACTTCTGCGGGTTTTTATTTACAGATAGTGTCCCGTGGCTGCCACTGGGCTTTGGGAGCCTTTCCCAGGGCTGAGTAGGGGTTGGCTGGTGTGTGAAGCCCAGCTCATGGGGCCTGTGACCTGGGCACAACCTCTGCATGGTGGGCCTCGCCATGGTGGCCCAGGGCTTTGCTGTCCCCCAGGCTCCTGGCCACTGTCCCACAGGCTGTCCAGGGCTGCCGAGCCACTCTCTTGCATCTGTTGGAGGAGTTTCACACTGGTGTTAATGGGAGGTGCAGCTGCTCCCTCTGTAAGCACAGCCTGGCTCATCCCACTCATGTGCTGCCATGGGGCTGGCGGCCGTTTCATCCAATGCCTCCAGCAGCCCTTTACAGGGCAGGCACAGGGAATGTCTTCTCCTACACTCACGGCATGGCTGTGGATGGGCTTCCCCAGGCCCAGCTGGAATAGCTGTACAGTTTAAGAAAGAAACTTCTCTTGTAAGGATGGTTTTGTTCCTTTTTTAGAGTGTTCTGATTCATCTTATGCTGCTTCTGCATGGTCACCAGTCCTAGAGATGCTGGAGTTGCTGTAGGGTATAAAATGCTGTTTAAAACCAGCTCTATGCACATAGGCCTTTCCCTGTGAAGACCTCAGATAATATGGTCACATCCCACCCAATGTTCTTGCTACCTGTGATGCCGAAGAGGAGGCAGAGAGGTGTCAGTGGTCCCTGTCCCCACTCGCCCATGGATGTCAGTGATGTTCTGAGTCATCTACTCATCAGGTGACAGAAGAACTGCTTCCTTTTTTTTTTTTTTCCTTCCTCTTTCAGCCAAAAATGTTCCGTCATGAAAACCCAGCCCAGTATTCCCAGCATGGCTGGGCTGATCCTCCCAGCACTTGGAGGGAGTTCGTTTTCAGGCCAGAGTGGTGAGGAAAAGCTTGGAAGAAGAGCAAGTGAGATAGGACTTGAGCAGACTGGGGATTTCAATGAATGGTTGGTGTGCGGGTGATGGAGAGATGCTGTCACTGGGGCGTTCTGGGGCCTTTGTCCTGCCCACTGCCGCCTTGGGGCACCAGGGTGGGGCTGGGCTGGTTTTCTGTGGCCACTGAGGGGCCTGGGGAAGCCTCTGCCCAGAGATCATCCCTTGCAGGGCGTGCTGGGGAAGTGGCTGAAAAAGAACTTGCATTTCATTGGCTAAACTAGGGGCAGGAGAGTGATTAATCCGTTCCTTGATTGTACCTCATTTGAAAAGAATAAAATCCAAATAAACAGGACCTAAAGCTGCAAGTGAGCTTGAACCAGCCGGAGCCTGGAATGGCTGGAAGAGCTTTTGTCTGCCCAGTGCCATGGGCTGCTGGGAAGGGTCTGCTTCAGCCAACTCCGCTCGTGGGGGTCAGCAGCTGGAGCCACCCTGCCCTGTCCGGGCAGCATCAGCCCTCTGGGCTGTGAACAGCCCCACGGCAGGACAGCATCCCCTTTGCAGGGTGTGCTGTCACCACGGGTGGGAACCTGTCCCCAAACCCCACATCTGAGGGGGAAAATTTCATCGGCATTGCTGAGGCGTGTTGTGTTTGAGCAGTTGTGCGCCAGTGCCAGGAGAAAACTGGGACAGTTGCACTTCTGGGTGCTGTCTCAGCGCATTGGTGTGGAGCTGGCATGCTTGCTGGCTGGAAAAGCTGGATAACTGCTCCTGGTGCCCTTTGGAGGTGGAGAAGGGTGCCCACCCTGGGTTCTGGGGTGCCTGCCACCTGACTGATGCTGGTGTGTGGCTCCTCATAGCCCAGGTAACCCAGCAGTCTGCTGCAGACGGAAATGCAGGAAGAAATTGATGTTTACTGTCAGCAAATAGCCACGCTTGGTCCCTGCAGGGAATCCAGGGCTTTTGGGGCTTATGTTTGTGTCGTGCCTGGGTTTATGTGATGCCTAGGGTAGCTCCTTGTTTCTGTCCTTCACCAAGGTTTCCTCCTACAGAACTGAAATGTTCTTGTGGCCTCAAGTTTGCGCAGAGTGATCCAATGTAAACAGCCAGTGCTGCCTCCTTCCCAGCACTCCCATCCAATACCCGTCTGTCCTCCCCACACGCCACCCTGACAATTAAATCCCTGGGCTCCTGCAGCCACCTCGGGAGGTGGATTGCCAGGGACCCAGCTGATGGCACAGATACAGCAGGCTCTCCTTGTATTCAGCGCTGTTCCCTGGCGCTCTCTGGCTCTTGTCCCTGCCATGGGGTGATTATGTGGGCCTGTCTCATCGTGGCCATTGTGTGCGGGATGAGGCAGCCGATTGTTCTGCTGGCGGTGAGCTGGGGGCGAGCCGGGGCGAGGCACGGCAGGGCTGGTGGGGATGCAGCGTCTGGAGGCTCCAGGAGATGCTCTCCTATCCACACGGGTCCCACTGCGAGGCAGCAGGTACACAGCGATGTTTGTGCTGGTGGGGAGGTTGCTTGTGCTCCTGCTGAGGTCCTGTGAGCAGCAGGCTGGGCTTCCGCTGCGAGAAATCCCACTGGCCTCATCCTTGGAACGAGCAGAGCTTGGCACCAGGTGAACAGTTTTGTCCTGTTCTGGAGGCCAGTGGGCACCTCACAGGTTTTTTTGCAGGGCTTGTTCTTGGTACTGAGGCTCTTGCCCTCCTGGGACCAGGTGCCCTTTGTGCCTCTTGCCTTCTCCAGAAGGGATGTGCAGAAATGGGCTTGCCAGAGTTACTCTGTCCATGCCCAGACCCCACTCTTGGAGCAAGGATAATGCAGGTGCCAAGAGTGTGCTGACTTGGAGGTGAAACACCTTGAGAAACTGTTTCTGTTTAGTCCTAGTTTCTGCCTCTGAATTCATTCATGGCGTTGTGGGCCCTCCTGGGAGCTGGGCTCAGTCCCTGCCTGTCCTGTTTTCATGTAGTGGTGGCTCATATGGTTCTCCTAAAAGTATATGGTTTTATGCTTTTTGAACAGGGCCTAGGAAATCAAGGGAATTCCTCCTGCAGTTGAAGGCAGAAATGCTTTTTCAAGCTGCTTGCACTGCAAGTTGCTGTTTCATACTGAAAACTCTTCTGCAACAGTAGGAATTTCTCAGACCTTGGACTGGGTCCTGGGGGAGAGGGCGGGCGGGGGCTTTCCCTGGTGCTCTTGGCTTTTCCCTTGTTGTCTCCAGATGTTGGACTCTCTTTATTTAATTTTTTTTTTTAACTTAGGTTTGCACAGGAGCAGTACTTGGTTGGATCTGATGCAGGAAAATAATGCAGAGAATTTAAATTATTGGGTGAAAGATTGTTACCTTTGTGAGAGAGCTGTAATTCAGTCTGACTTTACTTCCTCAAAACTTATCAAGAGTTGCTCCCAACCAGTCATACGGGGCATGAGGTAGCACCATTTGCCCTGAATTACATTTGTGATGCAAGAACTTGATGTTGATAGGCAGGAGTGCTTTGAAGCACTGTTCTGTCACGCTGTGTGCTGGTGACCAGCAGAGCAGCACCGTGGGGACCAACAGCTGCCTTTGTACACCTCCTTTGTCCCTTTTGGTCTTTGGTAGAATGTTATATGGCCAAAGGTGGTTGATCCAGTGCAATTATTTGATGCATCAGCCTGGTAGATCCTGGCACAGAGGAGTTCGGGGGGGGATTAATGGCAAAAGATTTTGCTTGTCCCCGATGGAGGGACCATGGGATGGGAAAGTGGTTGAGTTGCCCGTGATGGTGAGGAACAGAGGAGGTGTTGGTCCCAGACAGGGGGATGGCACTGTGGAGACATGGAGCTGGGGCTGGTGAGTCTGGGTGAGGGGATTGAGGCAGTCATGTGTGAGAGTGAGGTTGCTGCTGATTTTTGCCTTCTGTGCACTTCTGGGGGAATGTGGGCAGAAGGAGCCTGGTTAGAGTCAGTGCTGGTGGAGAGGAAGGCAGGAGGGACCTGAGGGAGGGGCAGGGAACACTGGCCATGGTGGGGTGCTGGTGCCCAGCTTGTCCAAGGATCACACTGGTGAGCTGTGGTGGCTTTGGCTTGGCTGGGCAGAGGCCGGGTGCAGGTGCCCCTTCAGGTTTGCCAGCAGCTTGTTGGGTGTCTGGACACTGCCTGAGCAGGGACAGAAGGTGAAGGTGCAGCTCAGAATAACGAAATGAGGTTTGTGCTGTCATAGCCCTGGCTTTCATCTCTAGGTCTTCCCCCTGCAGCTCAAGGGAGTGTGTGTTTTACTATGAAACACCGGCAGTGCTGCCCTCTTTCCCCCTCCTCTCCCCGAAAGTTCTGCCAGGCAGTGTTTCACAACCTTAGGAAGGAACAGCCCAATTCCACAGCATATCCCACGGAGGATATTGCAGTCATCAGATCTGACAGTGACTGGGGGTAGTAAGAAACCCTCAAATGCTCCTTGATTCAAGAACTTCAGCTCCGAATCGCCTGTGCTACCAGCGGAAGGAGACTGGTGGCAGCTGTGGGAAATCACTCCTTTGGCAGCACCATGTTCTTCCAGCACTGAGGCTCCTACAAGGCACATCTGGGCAGGAGAGCAGCCCCATTCCACCCAGCTACTCCTGTGCCAGTGCATCCTAGGTACTGGTGATGCAGAACATTGTTTGGAGACCACCTCTTGCTCAAGGCTAACAAATTACAAGGCTTCTTTGAGGGCAGGTGAATTACTGGGTTTTCTTTGCCTGTAAGCACCTGTGCTGTCTGTCAGGCACATCTGGTTTGGGTTATTTTGCTGGTGGCTTGCAGGGTGTTGCAACTGCAGGGAGTATGTGAAGAGTTCATGTTTCATCTCTCTATCTCTGGAAGCCTGGCTTGTGGAAGCTGATCAGCAGACACAAAAGCTTCCAGGTATTGGTTCATTACTGCAAATGGAATGCTTCAAAACTTCAATGAGCTGTAGCAGAGCAGATTTTAAAGCAAAACCATCAGTGCTGTCAGCCCAGGAGACATGGTCTTCATGGGTTTGGGAGCCTGTGGAAGGCCAGGGCCTCAGCAGGCACTCGGCCACTTCAGGTGGCTCCTGACTGATGGAGATAAGGGCTGTGACACTGCTGCTTTGTTTCCTGAGCTGATCCTCTGCCTCTCTTCCAGGTGGACTCATTAATTGCATTAAACTCAGGCAGCATCTGCTCTGCAGGGGCCGATGAACCCCCCAGGGACCACTGCAGGGAATGGAGATGAGCAGTGTGGGGAGCTGTACGTTTGCACTTGATCCCTTTTGAATGCTGTTACAGTTGGTGGATTTAATATCCAAGCACATGGAGTCTTTAAATACTTAATTTTATTGAAACTTCTGGGAAACCTCACCAGGGTGGCACTGGTGACGCTCAGCCAGTGGTGATGGCGTGGTCAATATGCTGTTGGCCAGGTAGGGCCATGCAGAGCCCTCTGCTCTCCCTGTGGCAGCAGCAAGGGGCGACTGATCTGGAAGGGAAGCTGATATGCAGCTGTAGAGAGTGAGAAAAGCTTTCCCTGAACAGTTTTATTTTTAAAGCATCATTGTCACAATAAAATGTGTGTTTACTTTGACAAAACCTTTGCAGGGTTATTTTAGTAAAGTTTATTTCCATACAGGCTTTTCCTTCTCCGTTGCATTCAGACTGTTCTGGCTGTGGCTTTGGCTGGCAGCATTTTGAACACGGGTGCATTAGGGTGGTTAATGTGCGTTTGAAGGTTTTCTAGCACTGGCTCTAAATACCGTGGGGATTAGCCCTGTTTGGAGAGATGGAACAGAAAATGTACAGTGGACTATGCTGTTGAAATGCAAAATCACACCCACCACCATCTCTCAAAAATTTCTGATTTGGGGTTATTTTTTGGAGAATGTGAAATAGGTAACAGTAAAACCACCAGGGCTTTCAGCATTACCCTGGAGCTGCTCTTATTTTGAAAGGAAAGGTGGACTGGAAAGCTGAGGGTGATGTCAGTGCCCGGCAGGAGAAGTGCCCTTGGCCATCCTCATCTGCTGCTTGGAAGGGTCCCAGGGGTGACAGCAGGACAGCACGTGTAGTCCTTGTCCTGGTGGGAAGCATCCTTGTGGGTGCAGAAGTGGTATGGAGTGTGACAGGCAGGGCTGTGGGCCTCTTTTTTCATTACAAAGGGAATTTTCTGGGGCTTGCTGGTCTTGCTAAAGTGAAGGAGGGACCTGGGGGGAGGCAGGTTTGGGGGATCCATTGTGCTCCATAGTGACTTATGGGTGTTTTGTATAAAGCCACAAACTTGGGTGCACCTTATTTGATACTGTGTTTTCCCAAAGCATGTAAATACTACTCCAGGGGTATGAGAAGCTCAGTCTGAGCTCCTGACTACATGGGCGAGGCGAGATGGGTCAGTGCTTGCTTGCTGGGGCTTTAGCTGAAAGTGTGGCCACATTGTGTGTGACTTACTAAAGGTCATTTTTCTAGGGTTTTGTTTGAGGTGCAAAACCAATGGGTTCTGCCCTTTGCAAGTCTGTGGTTGTGTGTGACATCCCCAGACTAAACAAACCTCTCCAGAGCCCTTGCCCTGAACAGGGTTTTTGTCCTGGGGCCCCTCTGAAGATGCTGTTGGGATGCTGGCCAGGCACCCTTGCAGCACAGGGGATGCAGGCTGGGGTGCCCATCTCTGTCCCCTGGCCCATGCAGCAGGGAAGAAGCTGCTTCCAGGGGATGTGGTTTTTTTCTCTTTGTCGTGCCTCAGTTTCCCTGCTCAGTGGGAGCTCATGCTGTTAAACCTGCTGCTTCCCTGCCCCGATGAGCAGGCGTGTGCCTGGGCGGTGCTTGGGCTGTGTGTGAGACAGCACCTGTAAAACTGTTCCCTCGCTGTGCCTTTCTAATCCAAAAGGTAAAGGTCGAGAAATATTTCTTATGGAGGATGCCACTGGACGTGTCACGAAAGAAAGCAAATAGAGGCAAAGCCCCACTGCACCGCTGTGGGTTGGGCTGTGGTATAACCAGTACAGGCAGTGTTTGTTTGCATGTCTAGGGAATTTTATGGTGGAAAATAATTGATTGGTTGTATTGAATGCTATTGCCATACAAACAAATCAAAGGAACCTCTTGAAAACCTGGTGCTGTGTTAGCCACCTCCTTTGCTTTGGAGAGGCTGGGGACCAAGTGTGCTGAAACTTTAACTGTGCTCATATGCTGCCAAAAGGCTCCTGTGTGGGGCTCGGGGGGTTCTCTGCACCAAGAGGACAGGCTGTGAGGGCTGTGGGATGGCCACGGAGGACAAGCTGGTGAGGGCTGTGTGATGCCCATGGAGGACAGGCTGTGAGGGCTGTGTGATGCCCATGGAGGACAAACTGGTGAGGGCTGTGGGATGCCCATGGAGGACAGGCTAGTGAGGGCTGTGTGATGCCCATGGAGGACAGGCTGTGAGGGCTGTGTGATGCCCATGGAGGACAGGCTGTGAGGGCTGTGTGATGCCCATGGAGGACAGGCTGTGAGGGCTGTGTGATGCCCATGGAGGACAAGCTGGTGAGGGCTGTGTGATGCCCATGGAGGACAGGCTGTGAGGGCTGTGTGATGCCCATGGAGGACAGGCTGTGAGGGCTGTGGGATGCCCATGGAGGACAGGCTGTGAGGGCTGTGGGATGCCCATGGAGGACAGGCTGTGAGGGCTGTGTGATGCCCGTGATACAGGAGCACATGTTCTTAATTTATGATGTCTCCCCATAGCAGCAGGTTGGGATTTTGGATTCAAAGTGGACTAGGCAGCTACATGAATACTAATGTTTATAAAGTGGCTCCAAAAAAGCCTGTGCAAACCATTCGGAATAGAAGAGGAAAGCAAACACTGCAGTGCTCCAGGTAGTCAAGTGCGAACTGATGTTTTTTCCCTCCCTACCTGGCAGGAAAAGGAAGGCGTTTCAGTCCCTGCCTCCGTGCCCTCTGCGTCAGCGGGCGCTGGCAGAGGCTGCGGGCTGTGGCTCAGAGCCCTGGGCACCTCCTGCAGCGGCTGCTCCAGCTGGAACGCCCGGCGGCGGGGCCGGGGCAGGGCCACGGGGCTGTGGGCTGGGATGCAAAGGGGGGAAGCTGCAGGGAGTCAGCAGGTGATGCCCAGACCACAGATAAATAAACCTGCTGGAATGGCTGTGTGTCGCGGCAGGAAAGCCCAGAGCTGCTGCAGCTGGAAACTAGTGCGGGCTGTGCCCAGGGCACGTGGTGGTTTCTGCATAGGGCTGCAGCAACCTGCATCGAGGGAGAAAGCAGTGGAGATCACGTTCCTGTTGGCAAATGGGGGGTTTCCTTGGAGCTGGGCCACCTGGAGGGGCACAGGGTGGTCCTCAGCCACAGCAGCTCCTGCAGGAGTGTGAAATGCTTCCACACATGCAGCTTGCTTTTATTCTGCAGTAATTTTTTTTTTCCCCTCAGTGTTTTTCCAACTCATGTCTTGCTGCCAGAGTCCATATTAATAATGCATGACTTTTTTTTTTTATGGTGCTTCCTTCCCAGCGTCCCTTTCAGTTGCTGAGTCAGAGAAGATTGTTATAGCAGCAACCTCTGAAGCGGTGAAATGCCCCTGCAGTGCTCAACTGCTGTCATTTATCATCCCTGCTCCTCTGCGGGCAGCTCGTTCCCTTGCCCGGCTGGGGAAGAGGATCCCAGTGCCAAAAGTCTGATTCCTGCTGTGCCAGCTGGTGACTGGTGAGCTGAGCTCTGCTCAGCCTTCCTGGCTAGCATTTGGTGAAAGCAGATATTGCCTCTGTTGGCTGCTTTCTTTTGGTTTGAAATCCTGTGAATTTTTTTCCAGATCTGCCTGAGACTGTGCTTTGTGATTGTGCCCAAGACTTTTTTTTCTCCCCTCATTACTAATTTTTAAATCGTTTTTTTCCTCCCTCCTATACTCCCCTCGAGATCTGTACCTGGGCTTTTTAGGGTAATTGGGATGACAGAAGCCCCATAATGTGTTAATGTGGTTAAATTAACTTAAAATCCTTCCAGTAGCTGTTGAAACATGCCTGGCTGCTGCAGGAAGCCTTGGAATTGCTAATGCAGCATGGAACAGAGGTTTGTAGGGCTCCTGCCTCTAGGTTGGGATAAGCCCCCAGTGGATCACCTCCCTGTAGAGCTGGTCCCCACCTACTGGGTCTGAAACCCAGAGGGAAGTAGGCAGCAATAGCACTTTTCAGAGAATTTGTCTTCTAATGACTTCAGTAATACCTGCACTGTAACCTCAGGAGCAGATCTCTCCTGTCTCTCCCAAAGCATAGCTTTGGGTGGAAGCTGTTGGGGTACTCACTGGTGGGGAGTGGGGACACGCAGCCTCAGTGCTGGGAAACAGCATCTTCATAGTCTTCCCTCGCTCAATGTTCTGCCTCTTTGGGCTTTGAAAGACTCACCTGTAAATTTTATCCCAAAGCCAAGCAGGAGAGGAGCAGGACTCAACCTGGTGAAGAAGGGTTTCCTTTTCCCAGACTTCTCAAACTGCCTCGTTCCCTGTGTCCCACTGTTGGGGATGGCAGGAGCACATGTGGGGAATGCAGAGGAGTGGAGAGAGGTCCGGGGCTGGGAGGGAAATGGTGCTGCTTTTCCCTGCTTTTCTCAGCTGCTGGGAGCTGACCGGAGCAGCCGGCTGGCGATGCCACCCTTGGGAGCGGGGTGTGTGTGAGGCTGACCCTGCTGCACAGCTGCATCTTGCTCAGACTGGGCTCTGGCCTGTCTCACAGTGGGAATGGTTGCCCTTGTCATGGTGTGCTTCCCACTCAGTACCAACCCGTTCTGCTGAGGCTCTACAGTCCTGGGCTACTGATTCATTCCTTCTGAGGAAGGGGAAGCTGCTGTGGTGTGAAATTCTCCCAGAGCTGCAGTGCATCCTCTTTCCATACTGCAGCCTGGCTCCCTCGCTCAGGATCAGGGATTTCTCTTGTCCTGGATTTTTTTAAGGCTTTGCTGGCTGTTGGGTGCCCAGTGCCCTGGCCTGGGGAGGGAGCAGACTCCTTCTGTGAGTGGCTTTTGTCTGTTACAGGGGAAGCTTTGCAGAAGGATCCCATGAACTTCTGGGCCTTGAATCCATATGGCCTTCCTGGAGCAGCCTCACTGGGGTCACCAGCTGCCCCAGTGCTGCTGCCTGCCCCGAGGGGCACCTTCATATTGCAGCAGCCCCGCTTGCCCGGCAGTGACACACAGTGCCACCCACAACTAGTGAGACGAGCAACTTGCTTCTCGGCTAACAAGATTTAGGTGGATTATGCTATGTATTTAATCAAGGGCTAAGCTGATTGCCTTATTTGGCACGGATCAAAGCCCTTGAAAATGCCAGCCGGGAGACCAGCTATTGAGTGGGAATATTCCTCAGCCGTGTGCCTGTGTGGCAAGGCTTGCTTTCGAAGAAGCTGAGGAGGGAAGTTCAGCAGGCAGGTTTCACTGCAGCAGTGCCCAAATGCAAAACCAGACAGGAGAAGTCTGAGGCGATGGGGAGGTAGAAGCGTGTGAATGTTGTCGGTCACTGACCATCTCAGAGGACTTGCGGGAGAAGGCTTCCTTTTTCTAGTTTTCAGTTTGAAACCATGTTTCTAGATACATAAAGCTCCTTGCTGACAGGTAAGGGAGATGCTCTGGCGTTTGGCAGTCCAGCTTCCACCTTCTAGAAAAGCAGCTGTGACTCTGGAGTAAGCTTGTATGGCTCTGCAACAGGGGCTCCAATGCTTTCACAGAGAGCCCTGCATCCCCTGCAGTGGGTGCCACCAGTGTTGGAGCTCACAAGGGTCTCATCTCCCCTTGTCCTAGTCCCCACTGCAGCATTGCCCTGGGACCCTGCGGGATTTCGGCCGTGGTGGTGCAGGAGCTGGTACTGGTTGTGGAGGAACAGAGCAGAGGATGCTCCTTGCTGCTGCCAGCCCAGAGGTACTCGCTCCTTGCTGCAGCCTCTGCTGTGCAGGGGGAGCCCACGGTCAGGAACTGTCACTACAGACAGGTATGGAGACAAGTTTAAAATGACTTTCCAGTTAAGAGCTGTTGTGCTTGTCAAGGTCTACCTGAAGTGGCAGGGCAAGGGCATTGTCCAAGGTGTTGTGGTGTCTCTTTCCTGCAAAGGTTGAGAGATGTGTTGGTACTCTTGGGTGCCCTGTCCCCATGTCTGATCTGGGAACATGCTCTGCACTGCTTCACCTGCATGCAGCAAGATGTCCCAGCCAAGCAAGCTGTTGAAAATACACTGGTTATTCAAAACACCTTTTCTCTTTCTTAAAAAGAGAGGTTTATTCCAGGAACCAGCCTCTGTCTCGCTGTTTGATGCAAGGAGGGCAACCACAGCTCATGGCTCTCATGCTTGGTGAACGTGACAGTCAGCACTGCCTGTTGTAGAGCAGAAAATACCCCAACCAAAAGGCTCAGCTGGAGGAGACAGAGACGGGCAGCTTCTGCTTTGAGGTGAACCAGACTCTTCTCAGGCAGCAGCAGGTGCTCCCCACAGCATCACTGCTTCTTCCCCTTTGCCCACAGCAGCACTGGGGCTTTGCAAGCACCTCTCCCCTCTGACTCTCAGACCTTCTCGTGTCTTTGCCTGAGCACATGCTGCAGCAGGAATAACCCTGGAGCAAATGCAGGGACATACTCAGCCATGTCTTGCCTGTGCCGTGGGCGTGGGGGTCCCTTGCCCTGGCTGCCCTTTCTCTCCTGGATGTAGCCTGAGCCCTGGTGCAGGGCTGGCAGAGCATCTTGTGTGACAGCCGGGTGTAAAGTGTTCCATGTTTAATTTATTGCTAATCAAACCTGCAAATGAGGCGCTGCCTCAGTTCTCCTCCAGCTCAGACCCATTATGCATCTTCCTGCCCTAACTTGTATGTGTAATTACAGGCAAGGATTGGTCAAGCATCCCTTTGTGTCTCAGAGGCCTGGGCAGGCTTGCTAACATGCAATCATCCTGTCAGCCCGGCTTTTCGGTGTCTTGGGCTGTACCAAATGGTCTGACAGTTTCTAGGCTGCAACAGCAGGGTCTCTGCTGGTACCTGACCCTCTTAAGCAGCTCCAGGGCTGGTTGTTCTGTGCATCAGGCTGGGAAGGGCCACAGGGCAAGAGCAGATGGAGGGAGCTGTGGTGAGAAGGGGGGCGGGGGCTGCCCAGCTTCAGGGCGCTCGAAGTTAACCCTGCTTTCACCTAATTAAAATAGAAAAACTGCCAGTCAACATGGTGATTGTCTGGTTTGCTGCTGCACTGCAGAAAGCTGATGGCAAAGCAGGGCTCACGGAGGGTGCTGACACCAACCCTTTTCCCTGTGCTGCCCTCCCCCAGCAGCTGCACATGAGGTGTCCAGCCTGGCTGGGGAGTGGGTCACAAATCCTCACGTTATGGAATGCTGCTGGAGAGTGACATGGCATTTATAGGGCTGCCAAGGGCTCGGCTGTGTGGGGAACGGGGGCAAAGGGGAGGATGGTCTTTAGCTGTAATACCTTAGGGAGGCAAACACAACCTGGACAAATTGGGTAACTTGAGTGGATAAATTGGTGTAGTCTAAAATCCCGTTATCCAGCATGGAAGGAATGGCTGGTGCTTTGGCTGGGAGGAAGAGGAGGAGGGTGGGCTGCTGCATGTCTGTGGACTGGTGCCATGCCCAGTGGGTTGGAGGGGTAATGTGAGCAGGGTCTGTGGAACACCAGCCCCAACCAACTCCTTCCCCATGGGGCTGTTCTGGCCCGGAGGAGTCCTTCCTTCACTGCCTGCCCAGCCCCTCTGGCTGCTTGATCTGGGAGCACTGGCCTCCTGTTCCCAACGTGTTTATCTTTTCCAAGGTAGCTGAATGTCTGACTCGTGTTTGCAGAGCTTGACTTCTGGCCGCAGACAGGCTGGAATTGATTGGTTTATTATTTTTCCCCCCTCTGCCCCATTGGTCATATTGATGAACGAGTGGTCAGATCCCTCAGCAGACACTCAACTCTAAGTCTTAAACTCGAGTTACTGTTGTGTGAGAGGAGCTTAAAGGTGTTTCTATGGGGGAGTGGGACAGAGTTGAGGGGATGTTTGCTGTTCCCTGATGTGCCCCTATGTGTGCTCATCCCTCCCCAGGGCTGTGAGGGAGTGATAGGGAAGAACTTTGGCTTGGATGCCCCCAGGCAATTGCAGAGCCAGAGGGCTGGTGGCACGAGGCAGGAGAAGGCAGCGATGGCTGTTCCTGCCCACGGTGGGACATACAGGGCACCTTGTGCCCCAGGCAGCTGGGAGTCCCGACAACCTGCTCACGGGCAGCCTCCAAACTTGCATCAGGTCCTTCCCCTGTTTGTATAAACCCAACAGAGCCTGTGGGTTGGGAGTCTGGGGGCCACAAGCTTCTTGTCCCTTGCAGTCAACAATGTCCTGTCCCCCTGGGGTGGATCCTGAACCCCGGTTACAGCTTGGGGCTTCGGACAGGCTGATCCCTTGCTGAGCTTGCTGGCTCAATAGCCTTGTGGCTGCTTATCTGGGATTAATGTGTAACTTAATGGCAGGGCTTAGGCACAGCTCTGAGCGTGGTGCTGTGTACAGGGCGGTGCGAATCTGCTTTCTGATGCCAGGGCACTTTAATCCCCCTTCCCATGATAAGGTTTAGGGTTTTCCTGTGCCTGGCACCAGCGTGGACACACTTGGTAAATGTTGGCCATATCAGGACAGGAGGGACGAGTCAGCAGAGGCAGGAGAGGAGGGCAGTGCTGGGGGGAAGCCACGAGGCACAGCACTGCTCTGCTGTCCCTGCAAAGGGGTCTGTGTGTGCTGAGCCCCGGGGTCTGGTCCCCAAAGGGACAGGTCTGGGGGCTGAGGGAAGGAAGGGCTTTTTCTCTTCCCCTGTTCAAGGCATGCCAAACAGACTCAAGCCATTGCTTTTTCTGCTGACGCATAGGAAGGCGTCACACAGGCTGTGATTTGATAGGCAGTCTCAGGTATTAGATAAGTTCATAGATACAGGGATGATTTGTTTTTAATGAAGTCATTCCCTGTGCTGATAATGGAGTCAGTTAATTTATTTACAGCAGCTGTATTACCAGTTTGTCAGGCAGAAGAAAATCATATAAAAAATGTTAGATATTCCAAGGCTACATAGTTCCCAACAAAGCTAATAAATGTCTTAGGACATCAGAGTTCTTACAAAATCCCATAGGTAATGGCCTGTGTGTTGGAAGTTCAAAGTTGCACCCTCTCTCTGATAGCTTTTCTGTTCTAATAAAACACAGCAGCTGGAGGGACCGTTTGCAGTGCAGCCTTTAATTATTGCAGACAAGAACAACTCTGTAATCTGACTGTGGAGGCCAAGCTGCTGTGGGTCTTAAATGGAACTGCATGGTGAGAGTACCCTTGGCAGGGAGCTCCGAGCTGCTGCCTTTGAAAATCTTGGACAACAATAATCCCATGTGATTGAAGAATTCCAACTTGGAGAATTTTTTAGGAGTTGAAAGGGCTGACAAGCCAAGCAGATCCATAGTGTGGAGGTGGGGCTGTGGCTGGTCCTTCCCTGGCTGCTGGTATGGCTGCTTTCCCAGGGCCTGGCAATGTATGGAGAAGAAACCACAACAGGGACAGTCTTGGGGTATTGCTACGGAGGGATCTCTCCTTACTTGCAGTCTCCATGGTACAAACTGTGCTTGCTGCAAATCAGCCTTTATACTGACAGGGCAGAAGCAGCTGTGGGATGCTTTATTCTCACTAGCTGTGATATTGCAGTGTGTTACCTGGCTCTGGGCCTCAGTGAGGAGTGGGAATGCCCAGGCTCAGGTCAGAAGAGAGCCTGCAGTTCCTGTTGTCCTGCTGATCAGGGCAGTCACCGTGGTGCCTGTGTATGCCCAGGGTGGATGCCTGGGCATGGGCGGAGGGTGGCACTCTGCACCTGCCCTGGGGTGGCCGTGGTGTGTCCCCAGAGTGCTTCCTGCCCTGCCGAGGTTGGAGGCACAGGGACAGCCAGTGGCTCAGCTTAGGCCAGCCCTGTCTTAGGTTCTGCCATTCCCATGGCAAGAAGCAGGTCCCCTGGGACCCGTGGGCAAACCAGGCTGGGAGCAGGGCTTTCCCGTGGTAATTATTTTTTTTTTCGGAGACAAGATGTAAATAGGACATGCTGGACCATGCTTTAGCCATAAATGGCAGTGGAAGATGTGCTGTGGGTCTTGCTGAATTGAGCAAAGAATGACTGCTGTCCTGATGCTGCAACCACAAACCCTGCCCCGCGTTTCTGCCAGCTGGGCAGCCGTGCTGCCTCACCCGAGTTAACTGGGATGGTCCAGCCTGGTGTGAGAGGCAAAGCACTGACCTGGAACAGCCTCTTGGACCCCCCCCCCCCCTTTGGAACAGCTCTGTTGCAGCAGACATGAGGCTGTACATGTGATAACCCTTTTTGTTCAGCCATGCTGAACTTGTAAAACATGCTTGAAAAATCAGGTCTTTGGTTTTTTTTTTGGGGGGGGAATAGCCTAAACAACAGAACCTGTTCTCTTTTTCTCTATGAAAGTCGGGGCGTTAAAACTCCAGATAGTGCAGTTTGCAGTGTGTGAACTGAGTCAGTAAATCCATGCCTCTTAAGTTGTTTTTATCTTGACCATTTCATAATCTCCGATGGGTATAGTTAATCTCCTAATTTGGAAAACTAACAAATCAGTGATTTCAAAATCTAGTTACCTGGTGTGTGATGTATATAGAAATTTTAAATCCAAATCCCACCTGCCTCCTGTTCTCTGGTCTGGCTGTATTCTAGATTGCTTCAGTTGGTGAAAACTCCCTATTGACTGCCTTTCCTGGGCAGTACCACCCCATGTGTCCCCTTTTTCCTGCATGTCCTACGACTGCCTGTTTGAGTAGGATGCCCAGGTTGGTGGTGGGGGCTGCCTACAGTAGAGGATTTCCTTCCTCTCCTGCAGCCGTGCCAATTCCCACGGCCTGGGAGATGAGGAGCTGTCCCAAGCAGCCCATGTCCTTCCCTGCCCTCCTGCTTCAAGGACAGCGCTGGGGAGTATCTGCCTCTCCCTTGCTTGCCCAAGCGTTCACTTAATTCTTTTTTATTATTTTTCTTGAGCGAAGCTCTCCCTCTGTTTGTTCATCCTGCTCCTACATGAGCACTGGGCTCAGGCATCGGGATTCCTGACGCTTTGAGATGGTGTCCAGGATGCAGGAATTCCCACTGCTTTGTCTCCTAATGAACCAAAGGAACAAGCGCCGAACTGTAAATGTTTGGAAGTGTAAATGTTTGCTGTGGCAGCAGCAGCCGGTGCTGCCAGCCCGGAGGTCGGTGTCCGTGTCACTGCTGCTGAAGAGCCTTTGATTGCGCATTTCGCTGCTCGGTGCCCACAAGTGCCCAGCGAGTGCTGCGTGTTTGTGCTCTGCGTGCACAGAAATCTGCTGGCAGCTGATGCTCTGCTTCTCCTTGGAAGGGTTTGAGCTGACCCTGGCGAAGGGAGCGGGATGGGGAGAGCTAAGAGGGCCGGAGAGCAAACAGGAGATGCAGTCATGTGCAATCGCATCTCCTGAACAATTAAAGTAGGAGAGCCTGAATCTCTCAAGGAAGGGTAATATTTAACTTGGGCAAATGCTTGTTATGGTCTGTGCTCCAGCCTACATGTGTCACTACGCCCTTCCTTGAAAAAGGAATTGCAGCAGAGCCCAGGAGTTCAGCTGCTCTTGGGATTTGCAAAGCCCCGTGTGATTCTGCAGCCATCCTTGGTGTTATTGCCCTGGTAAACTGTCCTGGGTTTCTCACCTGCATGGAGCTGGGCTGCCCACTGTCCCCGTGGGTGTGACTGTGCCTGGGTGACGTGGGGCTCAATCCCACCACCAGCCCTGCCTGCTGTCAGGGTGCAGAGCTCCTTCCATGGGTGCTTTGATGCTGTAGATGCTACGTGAGTTCCCTTGGCCTTCTGAGTTTTCCCATGTATGGCAGAGCATGTCATGCTCCTCTTGCTGGATATCCCAAAATCAGTGCAGTGCTCTTCAAAGTGAGTGGCACAAACACCTTAGCTCAGCCAGCTGGGGGGATTGCAAATGAAAGTTGCCACCCTAAACGTGTACAATAAAGTTTAGGCTCTATTAGAATAGTATGGACTTTCCTCCCCTTGCTGAGGCCTCCCCAGGGTCACTTTTCTCTAAGACAGTTTAGATGCAAATTCCCCATATTGAGGTTTTGACCGAGTGTCACTGCAGCCTCCCATCTTCCCATTTGCTCCGTGCACGTGCAGGCTGCCAGCTTGCCAATTTTGGGCACAAGTGGTTTGTAATTACCAGCTCAATGCTGCTGCTGCACTGTTAATTCTTAAACCATTTAATGTATCAAATTATTCCTTCCTGTGCTATTTAGAGGCGAAGGGCTAAGTAACAGTGATGGCATTAATATTAAATTCTCTAAAACTAATAGGAACCTCTTATTTAATTGTTCTGGCACTCGGCACATCTGGGGAATACGGTGCCACTGGAAAGCTAATAGAGACAGAGGTCTCGGGGTGTATTAGCGCTGGGATGCTGCTACATTCCTAGTTGGGTTATTTACAAGTTAAGACTATCCTAACTGTCTATCTGTGCCTTAGAGGCTTAGTTTGATTAAACCCCTTTGTATTGCTAATGCTAATGGAGCTGGATTGATGCTGGGGATCTGCTGGGAGAGCTTAGCAAAAGGCTTAACGTAGACATGACTCTGCTGGTTTCACAGTCTCTGAGCCCCGCGGGAGGTGTCTGCAGTGGGCAGGATCTCCCCGCCCTGGCAGGGTGCTGGGGTGACCTGGGCACCCATCCCTGCTGCCTGCGGGACCATCGCCCCTCCCGAGTCTGTGCCACACCTCCCACATGAGGTGTCCTACAAGCTCTGCTGGCTTGTCATGCCCACTCCGAGAGTCTGGCTGAGTGTTCAGGGCCAGTTTCTCTAGCTGGGCACTGTTTTGTGACTGTGTTGGTTGAAATGGGGGCTCTGGGGGCTGGCAGGGGTTGCCCTTGCTGGGACTGGGCTCTGGCTGCCAGCGGGAGAAGGCTGCACATGGCTGTGAGACCATGATAAACTCAAACAGCCCCTCTGTGCTTCTGCAGCGTGGGTGGACTAATGAACCAGGAAAACTGCTGAATGTGACAGAAAGCTGTAAATCTCAAGCAGAGGAAGACCTGCTCCTTCCTCAGGAAAGCCTGGCTGCCGTGCTGGGTGCTGATACTGCTGCAGGCATGCAGGGCTGCTGTGAGCCACCCGGCCCCTCTTCCTGACCCCAGCCCCAGTGACTGTCCCTCCCAGCATGGGGCTCAGGATACCCTGCCATCCCCCCTGCCAGGGGCTGCTGGAGGAAGGTCCTTTCCGCAGGCGACGGAAGCGTGTCAGGGTCAGGAGCGAGATGTGTCAGGACTGTCCCTTTCCTGTGTCTGTAGCCGGCATGGATCACACTCAGTCCTCTTCCAAATCAACTCCCAAGCTGCAAATTACTCTGTTGCCTCTTCTAGTACATATCATCATGACAAAACTAATTTTCCATGAGAGAGTCAGCTGTTTCTTGATTAGAAGTGCTCCAAAAATACTAACAGAGAAATGATTACAGGAAGATTTCAGCACTCATTTATATAATTGGACTTTACCTCCCAGGCTGAAGTTGTTGCATCCACTCCTGGCTTGGGGTGAGCACTTGCCCTCCCTGTTGCTTGTGAGCAGGGGAGCTGGGGTGCAGCATTCCGAGTGGTCCATAGCCCTGGGGTGCAGCTGTGTGCCTCTGCTGTAGTTGCTGACAAGCTGTCGTGGTTTCCATGTGTTTAAATCACAGTGGAGTTGATTTGTCCTTTAATGAGTCAACAAGAATAATCTCAAGGCAGTCATTTGGGCAAATGGATTCTTAAACTCTGCTCATTTTCTGTGTGGGCAGTGAGGGTCTGCTGGAAATTGATAGTCAAAGGGCCATCTCACCTCTCCCATCACTCTCCTGTCCTTGTCCCATGGTTATAGCTGGGCTGTTATCGCTCTGTGTACGTGCTCTGAAGTGCTGCATGCTCAAAGGGAAGAAAGGCAGAAGGCCAGTGTAATTTTGGAGATCATCCTGTGTGATTAGATTAGCAGTATCTCACAACACAGCTTTCTGTCTGAGCCACAGTCCAGGCCCAGTGCATTGCAAGCCTGTGTCTGCAGGAGCCGGTGCTCAGGGGTGATCGGCATCTCCATCCCTGCTGGTGGTGGCTCTGGGAAACGGTGGCTCTTGGGTACAGAGGCCCAGGGCTCTCTAGGGTCAGCCAGGTCAGCCTTAGTAAATTTAAAACATGGCCAATTTGCTCATTAGAAGTGCAGTAAATAGAGGAGGGGTGAGGTTTGAGCTCCGTACAGGAATTCCCAAATGTTGGTGCAGACCTGGCCCTGGACACGGCATCCCCGTGGAGCTGATCTAAGCTCCATGTGCACACGGGGAGTGAAATGTTTGCAATAATGTGTTTTAAATCCGATTTTCTGACCTGAATGAATTGCATGTTCTGGATAAACATGGTGTTTGTGAAGCTTATCTTGTGCAACCAGTTTGTTTCAGGGGTAGGAGAAGGAGCTCTGGCTGGGGTTGGTGGGGTTATGGGGGGTTCTTGGGTTTGTGGCATGTTGGTGGCACAGCTCATCCCTGGCCGGGTATCTCCTTAATCACCTGCTTAAAGGGGTTCACACGTGAAAAGGCAACTGCTGCCTGACACAAAGCCGGTGTTGTTCATGCCTATGCTCCCCTGGGATGGTGGCTGCTGTGACAGTCTGCTCAGGATTCCTGCTGCAGCTCAGAGCAGCCCAACCCAGCGAGCCGTGTCATGTGGCTGTGGCAAGGCCCTGCTCCGTCTGCCCGGCGTGGAGGGGAACAAACGGCGCTTTCACTGCACCCGACAAACCTCCCTCTTCCTCAAATTAACCAGGGATTGGATGCCGATTTGTCTCTCTTGTTCTTTCATGCTTCACCAAACCTGGTTCTGCTCTACCCAGCAAGTCGAAGCATAATGAAGTAAAAAGTGAAATTACTTGATCAGCATCAGTGAGTTGTGCCTTGCCGCTGACTCCAGCTCTGCACGAGGCAGAAGGTGCAGGATTGCTGCCCCCCTTCCCTTAGCAGCAACCTGAGCCTGATAAAGCATCTCAGTTGAGTGGCTTCAGCCACCCTTTACTCTGTGCAAAGGAGAGAAGCTGTGCCTGGCTCTTGACTAGCACCTTGGTTTTTGGGCTGCTGGTGCTGGGAGGTGATACGGTTTTGTGATGAGCTCTGAGCTGGAGATGAGTGTGAGCTTGTGAAGGTTTTGGGACTGGATGTAAGGCTTTGCATGGGGAATATCAGCTATGTTTGTTTCTGGCCTGTGGTGCCACATCAAAATGCCAATTTCTCCTTGAGCCTTATCACTGGGCATCTGCTGGAGCAAATTCCCTGTTGTTCTGAGCAGGAGCAGCACTCTGTACCTCTTGCTGTCATTGAAACAGGGAACTGCACCAGAGCACAAGTTGATGTCATAGCTGTCACCAGCTGACCCAGTGTTCACTCTGGGTTGCAGAGCTGCCCCCAGAACAGGTGGGTGAGCAGAGAGGTTTTGGGTGCAGCTTTGGCTGAGGCATTTCCTGCTCCTTGCTGCTGTAACTGCTGGCTTAAGGCGCCATCGCTGGCCCCACTGTGAAGGGCTGGACATGGACATTTAAAATCACATTTAAAGACAGTTGTCAAGCACTTCATGCAGCTGACCCCCTTCTTGCTGAATATCTGGTGATTCCCCATGGCTCAGAGACAGGCTGGGCACGGGCAGCAGCTGGGCGTGGCATGGGGCTCTGTCCCCCTTTCAAATACTTTACCGTGCAAAACCAAAATACAGTTGGGATTGGGATATACATCTGGACACCCCTTCCAGAGCTGCCAGATGGGTGCAGAAGGGGAGAGCAGGTCCAGCAGTGTGTGTCCCCCTGGGCAGGGTGGGGGACCCTCTGTGGTGGCGGTGCTGCCTCCTGTGGTGCCGTATCTAATCTGTGTTCCCGGGGACTCCAGCTGTGACTGTGCCTTCCTGGCACTGGCACCGGTTCCAGGCTGTGATATGCCTGCTGTAGAAGTGACCTGTCTGTTATGGATGTTTCCTGGTGACATTACATCAGCCACTGCCCTCCTCTGAGCAGGGTCTCTGTTGTTTCCTTGGCCCAGTGCCCTCTTCATCCCTCCTGTGGTATCTTTTGACCTGTTTTTTTTAATTACTAGTGCAGAATTGCCCTTCCAGGTTACCCCTCCTCCCTATGTGCAAATCAAGACTTTTCTTTTTTCCCCCCCCATTTTATTCTTAACCCTAAAACCTCACCGAGGGGCTGTGGCTGGCACAGTGATGCTGCTGAGGGGTGCTGTGGCGTGCGTGGTGGCCATCCTGCTGTCCGTGTGGGTGGCCATCCTGCCGTCCCCATGGGAGCTGCTGATGACTGCAGGGCTGTGCCTGCTGCTGTTTGCTTTGGGGCCTGGCTCTGCCAGCAGGGTGTCAGCTTAAACTGAAACCTAAGCAGGCTCAGCCTGAGCTGTGCCAGGGCACGGGGTCAGCAGGAAAGAAGAGGGGGAAGAAACCTGGCTGGGGGCTGCCCTGGGGACCCAGAGCTTGTGCTGCTGCCTGCCCCAGGGTGTGTGGTGTGCCAGGGGCTCAGAGCCTGGTGCAGGGATGCTCTCTGTGGTGCCTGTTGGGGTATCTCTGCCAAGCAAGTGTCAGCCCTCGGTGCTGCAGCCTGGGAACGACTGCCCTTCTCCAGGCACGCAGCTTGGTTTCCTGTTATAATGATATTTCCTAATTAAGCCTCCCTAATTAAGGAGCAAAAGGTGCTGTTGTTTAAGCTGCAGTGCTGTGTTACAGCCTGGTTGTCAGGTCTGGCTGGGTACGTTCCCTTGTTAACCAGCCGGGTTTCCAAACGTGCCTTACGCCTCCGCTTCCTGACTCCATGCCCTTCCCAGCTCCCGTCGGGCAACCAAGGCATGTGCAACCCAAGGATCCTCCTGGCAGGAAGGAACTGAAACCAAACAGAAGGCTGGGATTGGTTCCAAAAGATGCTGATTTCTCTTTCCTACAAAAGCTGATGCCGGTGGAAATATTCCTTTATTTTTCCTCCCTTGCAGTGAACACCTACCTCTTCATGATGCAAGCCCAGGGCATTATGATTCGTGAAAACATGCGAACTATAGGAGCTCAGGTGTATGAGCAGGTGGTCCGCAGTGCCTATGCCAAGAGGAACAGCAGCGTGAATGACTCAGGTATTTCTTGAACGATTGTGATTTTGGTCAAAGGTTCCGTTTCCATTGAAAATTTAAGTCGAAGGAATTAATTTATACTGGTAAATGCAGGGTGGGAACTTGGATTAATTGTCTGCCTCTTTTATTTTTATATATCTAAAAATAGATATGTAACATAAAAATACCTAATATATGTATGAATACTATGTATATATACGCTAGATATATAAATTATGTTTATTTCTGTATATATAAAAAATTCAAATTCTTGTAAATTGTATAAGGGGTGAAAATCTGAAATGATGGGATTTGAACTGAAAACCTTTTTGCTTTCCAGGAATTCAACTTGTAGCTTCAAGCAGTCTGAGGGCAAACACTTTCAAATTCAGTGCAAGGATCAGGTTTCATATTTAAAAAATTCCTTCCCAGGTGTGCGCCTGCGCAGAGCTCTGGCTCTGTGCACGTGGAAGAGCCTGTGCTCATAAGCTTCACTCTTCCCATGCAAGGATGAACTGAGATGACTTGGCTGGAGATCTGCCACAAATAATATATTGAACTTTGGGCAGGATGCAGGGAGCGGAGGCACAGGCTCCCCCTCCCAGCCTGTTCATCATCCAGATATGTATAAACAGGGTTACAAGTTGTGGTGTAAATGTGGTACAGTGAAGCATAAATGCTCGTGGCTGTGTGTAAGCCAGGGTGAGGCGTTGCTGCCGGGCTGGTGACACCTTCCCTGCTGGCCTGTCACCTCTGCCCCACACTGGTGCTGTTGCCATCAGGCTGTGGCAGAGGGTGGGGGAGCTCAGCTCTGCTCCTCCCCTGTGAGGGTTCAGCAGCAGAGGATGACAGAGTTTTACAAGGCAGGATTATTTTCTGGCCGTGTCCCTGCTGCCCAACCTACTGAGGAGCTCATGGTGTGGTCACCAGTTCAGCTGTGCCCTGACTGGGGACGGGCACGGGAGGGGAATTGTTGACTTATGCAGGAGATGGACACCCCGGGTCACCTCCTCTCCCTGACGAGGTCAGCCAGGGCAGCCAGCCTGGGCTATTTTTAAGAGTGGAAACATCAAGTAAAGCAGAGGCAGGGTGAGGGAGTAGCTGATCCCCTGAAGGGACGAGGGTTGGACACTCCATCTCTGCTGCTTACTGTGAGGGGAGCCTTCATCTCACTGCAGCCCTGGCCCATGGGGCTCTGAGTTCTCCAAAAGGCTGCTGTGTGCTCCTTCAGCAGGCAGAGAACTGGTTACCTACCCTTTCAGTGCCAGTGATACCAGTGCTGCTGCTGCTGCTTCTGAAATACCAGGTTTTGCTCGAACCTCATACCCGTCTGTCCCAGCTGCAGAGGCACGTGTTGATACCCCTCCTGGCCTGAGAGCTCTGGCCACGAGGATGGTTTCACAGGCAAGCACTACGCACCGTCCTTGGCAACCTTCCCTGGCAGGCAGGTCGGGCAGACTCAGGATGGATGGCAGTGACATCTGGAAGTCACTTGGTGCTGTGGCCACAAGGATTACATTAACACTGGGAGCAGAATCTTCCCTCCCTGAGTGTTTTTGGTGCCTCAGTGGGATCTGGGTGGGTGGCATTGCCTGTTTAGTGTGCTGTCCCCACACTGCCATGGGCAGTGAGGCAGTGTGACAGCTGGGAGAGGAAACCTGCCCAGTACAGCTGCAGGGAGGGACCCAGCAAAAGCCTTGACCATCCTAGCAGCTCTGGGTTGCTTCTGCCCCATCCTACCCTGCAGGCAGCAGTGGGCATTCTACCCTGCGCATCCAGGGAGAGGGATGCTGCTGCTCGGATGAGCTGGCACAGGTCACAAACCAATTTGGGCAGTAGAAGACCCTGTGGCCCCTCTGATTGTCCCTGCTCCAGCCACATGGGAGCTCTGGGAAGGAGGTGGCTGCCGCTGCTTTCTGAGTCACAGCCTCTCCACACATCACTCATACCCCAGAGAGGGGCTGCAGGGAGCAGTTCTTTGTGCAGTGCTGTCTTGTGTGTGTCCTCCTGGGACCTGGGGCTTTGATTTCTGGGCAGGTTCCTTAAAAATGTGATATTCTCCCCTGAATGGCAAGGTAACCAAGCGCAGGGTGGTTTGCTGCAAGCACAGTGTGCTTGTTCCCATCCATCTGCATTTATTCTTTGCTCTTGGTTGTTTTTTCCTCTTTTTTTGAGGAAGTAAGTTACAACTTTTTCAGCATTTCCTAATAGATGCAATAATAGGTTTCCTGTTTGGTGAGACAAAGAGGGGTCACTTCTATGCTTCCACAAGCAAAAAAGGCAGCCCTTAGTGCAAAACAGGGGAGTTGAGCTCCAACATGTAGTGTCAGATGGGGTGAGTACTGAGAGTGTGCTCTGGTGATGGGAGTTTAAGGGGAAAATTGCTTATGGAAATTTACAGCAGTATCAAGCATCCAAAGTAACATCTATTGTACTTGAAAAGCCCTCAGGTTGTGTTTACAGTCCATCTTGAGTCTCAAGATAGTTTGGGTACTGCTTATTTGAGGCTGGAGGGGCATTGCCCAGGAGGTCAAAGGATGCAGGCAATGGGGAGGCTGGAGAAACATGCTGGGCACTGCTGTGGCTGCTGGGGCACAGGGCCTCCTCTGCTCCTGCACAGTGCGAAGCAGAGGAAACTCTGTGTGTAACATGATAGTTTGTATTGATCCTTTGAGGAGGATTCCAGACAGGATTTCCCTGTGTAGGATACTGCACTGACAGTCCTAGTTGGCATTGCGTCCTGCCTGTGGACTTCCCCCTCTCAGCTTTTTGGGAAAGGAGCACACTTGCTGGAGGACCCCTCTCTTTGTGCCATGGTCCTTCAGGGACAAGGTACAAGGTAGCTTTGACTTCCAAGAGCCACGTACTCCTTTGCTTTGAACTGTTTGTGATATCTAAAGGTGGTGCTCAAAATTCTTCCTTTGTCCAGAAAATGCAAAAGTTTCTTTGATGTGGTGCTGTCTGAGGCAGCCAGGCTTCTGCAGCCACTTGTCCCAGGATGAGGATGAGCACCCAGCTGGGCTGCAAGGCTAGAGCACATGTCACTGGGGACACAGCTGATCCACTGGGAACATCTTCAGCCATGGCTGACTTTGGAGTCTGCTCACAGTGGCATGGGGAGGTGGATGGAAATAGCAGACCTACAGCTCGAGTATAAACTTTTCTCTTTTTTTTCCATTCCCCAGATTATCCTCTTGATCTGAGCCACAATGACACCTTTCTGCAAGCCACAACGTTTCTTCCTGAAGACTTTACCTACTTCCCCAACAACACCTGTCCTGAGAGGCTCCCTTCTATGAGTGAGTAGCATCCTGACAGCCCTGTGCCCCTATCCTGCTCCCCCTGAAGTAGTGGCATTCCCAGTTTCACCAGTGTTGCACCTTTCCCTGCCAGGCACCTGGGGATGAATGGAAGTACTGTTTGGAGCCCAGTTCCCTCCTGGGAAATCATTGTTTACCCACTCTCAGGAATTAATCCCTGCTGTGTTGGAGGCTCCTCTCCCTGCCGAAGCAGGAGCCCATTGCTTGGCAAACACAAACAAAAGAGGGATTGTGTGCTGGGAGCTGGTGAAAAGGCTCTGCCAGCCCTTTTCCAGGGCCAGTGGCGGCAGGGTGGCTCCCTTGTGCCTCAGCAGTGCTGCCAGTCCCAACCCCGAGCTGTGCCAGGTACAGCTGTGCCAGGGCTGGTGTGGGAGACAGTCTGGACCCCCCCGCAGGGAGCTGCAGCTGGGAGAAATGCTTCCACCAAAGCCATCCTGCAGTGGGAAATCAGGCTTTTGAGGGTAAATGTTTCCAAAGAGGGGGGGAAATGCTCTCTGCTGAGATGTGTGGTTTTCTCTGCTGGAAACCTGTACAGGTAGAGGGGTACCTGGGCTGGGGTGGGTCTCTGCTAGGGAGCTGCATAGCACAGTGGCTACAAAGGCTGAGCAGAGCCCAGCTGCCAAGGAGGTGGAGGTGTTACCATCAGCATCATTTCCTGATTGTTTTTGCTGGTGCTGGGGAAGAGAAGAAGCTGCCTGCACTGAGTGCTGGGGATGGAAGGCAGCAATGCAGCAAAGTGCTGCCTCAAGTGCACCGAGCCACCCCAGGACCTCAGCAGTTCCTCACCCCCCTTCTGCTTCTCCTGCTCTGCAGAGGGCCCCATCGATGTAAATATGAGCGAGATCACCATGGAGGACATCCACCAGTTCTTCTCTAAAGACCCTTCCATCAAGCTGGGAGGCCACTGGAAGCCGAGCGACTGCCTGCCTCGCTGGAAGGTAACGGGGAGCTGGGCAGCCCCGTGTCCCTGCTGAGTGGGGGGTGGACAGGAATCCCCGGGCAGGCCTTGGGAGGAAGTTAATGGGAACACCTCTGATGTGCTGCAGCTTCAGAAGAATGATCTGAGGAGCTCTGAAATGTGGGGCTGCAGTGCCCAGGGAAGAAATGGTGAACTCAAGGGCTGCTTTAGTGTCCCCACTCCTGCTGTCCCCAGTGCTGGGCAGAGGTGACAAAGGGGCACTGCAGGTCTCCCTTTCACTCAAGGTGATGTTGAATTTTTCCAAATCAACAATCTCTCAAAAAGTGAATAGGAAATTCATGCTGTGGGAGTTGAAAGGGTTTCACGCTGCTCAGCCCTACATGGGAGAGCTGAGACACCTTGTTTAGTCCTGCTCCCCCTCCTATAACCCCGCACCAGCCAGTGCTGCTCCCCAGCCCGGGGGTCGGCAGTGGGAGCCACTGGTGCAGTGCAGTAAGAGCCGTGTCCTCTCCTCACCAGGTGGCGATCCTAATCCCATTCCGCAATCGATACGAGCATCTTCCTGTCCTCTTCAGACACCTTATTCCCATGCTGCAGCGGCAACGTTTACAGTTCGCCTTTTACGTTGTGGAACAAGTGAGTGACCCTGGGGTGGTTGGGGCAGCAGCCACTGGGGACGTGCTGCACTAAGAACGTGTCTGCCAGCGCTCCAAGTGTGGCTCTGCGCCGTGTCCCAAGGAGTTTCCCTGCCAGAGCATATCTTTTAACCTTTGGCACGTTTAGGGGTCATGTTGCAATATGTAAGTTGTCCCGTTTCAGCCTATAAGTGGCACAGCTAGGAGATGTGCCCAGAAATGTCTGGTTTTATCTGAAAAACAGAGATACAGTGATTTGGTTTGTTGTTGTTTTATTTTTTTTTTTTTAATTCTGTTTTGTGGGAGTTATTTTTTTAAAGCAGCTTTGGACCAGGTATTTGCAGTTTAGACAGTGCTGCGTTGTTTTTGTGTATCCCTGCAGTAGTTCAGGGAGCATCCCCTAGCAGAGTTAGACATTTCTTATTTGGGCAGCATGTAGAAGACTTCAGTGAATGTAAAACATGACTATCATTGGATGTGTACATGAACCTGTCACTTAAGCTGTTTGGCTCCATCCACCCAGTAAACATACCTCCATATTCAGCTCTAGCTTAAAAAGATTGATCAAAACTGGGGATTTTTTCAAGTGTCTGAGTAATAAGACCTCAGCTCCTGTACTGTAAAGTGAATACTTTACAGTGTTGGTTGATCTCACTAGTCTGCTCCAACACATCACTTCCTTTTGTGGTGCGGATGTGGGAGCTGGTTGCCCTCTGTGGTTTTATAGACAAAGCTGAGAATGCACAAACTGTAGGGACTCCCCTTGAGAAGGAACTTTCTGCCTCCTAGGCTGGAAACCAACCCTTCAACCGTGCCATGCTCTTCAACGTTGGCTTTCGGGAAGCAATGAAGGACTTGGACTGGGACTGCCTCATCTTTCACGATGTGGACCACATACCAGAGAATGACCGTAACTATTACGGGTGTGGACAGATGCCGAGGCACTTCGCAGCCAAGCTGGATAAGTACATGTACCTGTAAGCAGTGTTCTTCCTCCCTGCTACTGTAACAGCTAAGGAGCCAGTGTTAGATTTTATTTATCTTTTTTAAAGGCAGAGGATGAATCTGGGTTTGTTCCCAGGCTTTGTGCAGAGGGAGAAAGAGAGGGAATAGCAGAGAGCATCCGCACGGCCTGGGCTTTCCCCTTGGCAGGCGGGAGAGCTGCGGTGCCGGTGGGCTCTGCACTAACCCCTTCCCTCCTGCTCAGGCTCCCATACAACGAGTTCTTCGGGGGGGTGAGTGGCCTGACTGTCGAACAGTTCCAGAAGATCAATGGATTTCCTAATGCCTTCTGGGGCTGGGGAGGAGAAGATGATGACCTCTGGAACAGGTACGGGCTGGGCGCAGCCGGTGTCCCTGGGCTCTGGTGGTGGCTCTGTGAGCTGAGCCTGGCACGTGCTGTGGGGGGACAATTGTCATCTTTGGCACAGGTGCTGGCCTTGCTGTGCCTGTGTCCCCTGGGCTGGGGAAGAGCCATCCCAGCCGTGGTGGCTCTGTGGGAACAGGGGCTGCTCCAGCCTGCACAGGCAGTGGGTGGGAAGCAGAGAAGTTCTGGTTGGGAACTGGTTGGTTCTGTGCACATACCCCACACTGCTGAGCTCAGGCTGGTCATGGCTGAGCGGGAGCCCCGAGGTGCTGGGAGCTGTGTGACCTGCCCAGAGCCCCTGCTGGAGTGGGGGGTCTGCACAGCTTCTCTGGGGGTGGGAAGGCTGAGCTGCAGCCAGAGCCCCAGGAGCACTGACGGTGCAGCCCTGGAGGTGCTGCCAGCACTGCAAACACAACTGGTGATTTTGTTGTTGTTTATTTTATTTTATTGTATTTCTCCCCTTTCTAACGCAGAGTGCAGTATGCAGGCTACTCGGTGACTCGACCAGAAGGAGACACAGGGAAATACAAATCAATTCCCCACCACCATCGAGGAGAAGTGCAGTTCCTAGGAAGGCAAGTAAATTTTTTTAAGAATCCTAAAGCACTTCACAAAGAGTCTTTACCATGTAGGAGGCTCCCTGCAGCTGTTTGAAGGCAGTAACAGCCTGAACTCCTGAGGGAAATTAACCAAGGGAGATGAAAGCAGAGCATTGCCTGGATTCCTCCATCCCTACATTTCATACCCCACATCCCTGTGGCAAGGGGTCCTTGCTTTGTGGTTTTGGCTGCCTGAATGCCATCCAAAAGGGGATTGTCAGCATGGCAAGCTGGGGCCCTGTCCCGTATCTGCAGGGGAATAGGGGTGGATAAGGCCAGATGTAGAGAAGCTTCAGTGTTTCTCCAAGTACTGTTGGGACCATTTTGTCTTTTTTCTCAAAAAGAGAAATTCTCCCTGGAGCTCTTCAGGAGGGCTCCAACCCCTTTTTCCCAGAGCCAGGGTTGTTTTGGAGAGTACAAGGCTTGACTGACTGCTTTTGCCTGAAGACCACAGTAGAATTTAAGTCTTCTGAAAACTGTGCAACAGAAAACCAGAGAAATACCTTTTTCACAAACAACTGCAGGTGTTTGTAACACCTGCTAACAAACACTTGTAGGTGAGGATCTGCTGGATGAGCAGTGTGAGAGCTCTGTTCTGCAGATGGGCTCCAGGCTGCTGCTGGCAGAGATTTCAGTTGTCTGCTGGTCTTTTTTTGGAGAAGATTCATTTTTAGGGGAGTTTCCATTTGAGACTCATCTTTAGCCCTGCTTTTCATTCCTGTGTTGGACAGGATGCAGCCAGTCAGAGATGCTTCTCTCATTTCACTCTTGAAAAAGAGAAGTTGCTTTTTGGCTTAAAAAGCCATATTTAGTCAAACCCTTGGAGTGTGGCAGGCTGGCAGTGCAGTGGGATTGAGCTCTGGTTCCTGACACTTCCCTGGTCTCTTCCTGGCCCCAGCCAGGAGCCCAGGCTCCGTGCCAGCAGGAGCTGTGAGTCCATGTGGTGGGAGGGAAAGATGGGCAGGGCAGAGTTCACCTGGTGAGCCAACAGCTGCACCCACTCTTACCCCTTATATCTCATCATGCTGCCCCTAAATGTGATTGAGGCTGTTTCTGTGCACCAGCTGCAGTTTCCTTCCCCAAACCATCAGACTGTTACTTTTACTTCCTCGTCCCCCATCCCTCGGACTAAAGCCATTAGTTCTGCTCTTGTTTGTGTCCAGTTTCTTAAAAGTGGACACAAAGTGGAAAGGACATGTCACCCATCAGCTGTGTTTTTCTGGGATGGTGTGGCTGGTAAGGGTTCTGCAGGATGCCTGAGCTCAGCTCCCTCCTGGGAATGGGAGCAGGCTTTGGGCAGGAGTAGTTTTGGTAGTTTTGGTAGCTGAGTGCCTGCTGGTGGCACAGCAAGCATTTTGCCCTTCATCAAGTGATGGACTTTTCTGGCATTTTCCAATATTTACCAACACTGAGTACTTAAAATGTGGTGGTTCCCTTTATTAAGGGCTCAGAAGTTTGTTGTTTTGTAGCTGCTGCTGAGACAGGCTCTTTGAAAGCTGTTCTGGTAGCATTGGGAGGAGTTCGCAGGGTGCTGTGGGACAAGTGGAAGTGACTCTGGCCTCTGGTTCTCGTTGCACAGGTACGCCTTGCTGAGGAAGTCAAAAGAAAGGCAAGCCCTGGACGGCCTCAATAACTTGAACTACTTTCCAAACGTCACATATGACGCCTTGTATAAGAACATCACTGTTAACCTGACACCGGAGCTGGCTCTGGTGCCCGAATATTAAGAGGAGAAAATAACTTTGCTCTGCCCTTCACCAAGAAAGCACCACGCTAGACTTTCTTTTCCAAGGTTTATCGAGGACAAGCAACACTTTGTCTAATGAAGGATCACAGTATTTTGGAGAATGAGGCTGAAAGTGCACGCACAAATTGCCCTAGCTGTACCAATCCAGCCCGACACCCGGGCAGCGAGCTCAGCAGTCTCTTAATTTTTTCTGCCACTTGCTTTCTGGGTTTCAGGACAACAGTTCGACCTGCTGCTCTCGTCTCCACATTCCTCCTCCAGCAATCTCTGGCACTGGGACTCGCCTCCGATGCGCTTTCTCCTCTGGGAAGCGGCTCAGCTGAGGGACTCTGGCTTCTTGACGGTGAACGTCGGGAGCAATTTGGTTGGCAACTGCCCTGGTGGGAGATCAAACGACTTCTGATGCCGTTCTATGTCTGTGCGGTTTTTTAAATGACCTGCTTGAAGTATATACAACAGAATCGCTTCTTAAAGAAGTGTAAGTGTAAATATGCTGTGTAAATCGCCCCTTTTTATTTTTCTCCTATGGCTCAAGTCCAAGCTAGAGGTTTACATGCTGTCACCCATTTTAGTCCTGAGTTCTGTAAACACTTGTGTGTGCATCACTGTACTTGTGCAAGGTGTTCCCTTTTAAGCCAGTGAGACTGCTTGCATGATTCCAGCTGTGCATATGCAGAAATGTTTGTGGGACAGGGCCCTGAATCTTCCAGTGCAGTGGGTTAGAAATACAGCTGGGTCACTGCTCATTCCAGACACCACAGGGGTGGCTTTTTCCAGGGAGAGTGAGGAAATGGGAATATTTATGAAAAAATTCCCTCTTCTGTGACTTTTACAAGATGATGTGCAAATGAATCCAAAAGCCATATGGAATACAATCCCCTGCCTGTTGCTCTGTATCCCACGTGGCAAGTGTGAGCCTGGTTGCTGAGGACTCCCATCCATGGTGCTGGGGGAGTGCGGCCCCCGGGCCGGCCGCCCCTGCCCACGTGCTGTCCTGGGGATGGAGCAGCTGCACAAGCCCTCTCCAGACAGCAGCATCCTGCCATCACCCCCAGTGTGTCAGAGTGGTGTGGGAGGTTGGTTTAGTCTGTATTTATTGTGTAAATCCAGCAGCACACTGAGGTGCTGTCAGAGCCAGGCAGTGCACAGGCAGTAGCACAGGCACAGCTGGTGGGGCAGAGGGTCACAGGTCAGTGAGAGGGAGAGACATGAAGGACACATAAAAACATGAGGACTGGGAACCAGAGCTTGGTCTGACAACCCATCCAGCCATCCAATGCCATCCCCCCTTTCCCCACAGCTGCCGTGGGCAGACTGGGCTCCAGGCCCTGTCCCCAGGGACACAGTCCAGCCCTTACACAGCACTGACACAGCCACTTTCACTGGACCTCTCTGACTTAAAAGTAAATACATTGGGCGTTGTTTTGAGTTTGTATTTCCACACAACAAGGGTGGGTACTTGACCTCTGAAGTACTTTAACTCTTTCCATTGCGTTGTTTGCCTTCGGTTCCCTTAACTTCTCATGGTTTACATTGTTTTCTCAGTTCCGTGGACGTATGATCCCCATACGCATCTGTGGTGGGTGTGACTGCCCAGGGCATTCCTAACCTGTATCCAGAAAACGTTAGTTTAGACAACACGAGTTCTTGTGTAGATCTTATCGGCCGGCATGAGAGGACAGCGAGCCTGCCCTTGAAAAGCGCTGATGAGTTTGTAACTTAGGTTTTAAAGTCTTTGAACTTACATGTGCTTTAAACTTGCTTCCCGAGGGAATTCAGCCTGGTTATTTATAGGCAGAGGTGAGGATTTGCTTTTTCTGGCGCATACAGCAATAAAGACTTTTGCTTCGGGATCTCGATCTCTTAATTCACGTGGACCCTTTCCGGATGCTGAACCCGCGTTGCCCCGCCCCTCTTTTCTTTCATCTTGAGACCTTGCTAGAAATCTGTCTTTGTTTAATGGTGCTTCAAACAAGGAATGTATTTCAACTAGTCCAAGTTCACTACCCCGGAATCATGCATGTGTGTGTGAGTAGGTGTTAAACTACCTTAGTCGGGATCCTCAGCCTTCCATGTCCCTGACACCCGTCGCACCTTGTGTGGAACAAAAGCCGTTACCTCTGCTCAGAACTGCATTCTGCGGTTGGCACAGAAGGGTCCATCCCCAGCAGCATCCTCTTCGTTGTTCCTTCGTTCTAATCACGTTGAGTTGTTTTGGTTTTTTTTTTTTTTTCTCCCCTTTCTAAAATGTGGATTATCTGAAAATGTGCACTGTTACTCTTATCAGCTATGTCAAATACTGTATAGTAAATGTAACTTGTTAAAAACATACTGTCGAGCGCATGTGCTGTTATGGTGTAAAAATTCTCGTATTAAGGAGAACTTGTACATATTCTGGCAGCTGAAGTTCAACAAGGCCACTCGTTCGCCCCTTCCACGTCAGCGCCGTCAGCCAGCCCTGCTGGAGGGCAGGTCCTGGGCGATGCTGATTTCTTTTTTTTTTTATTTTGATTTTTTTTTTTTTTTTAATGAGCCATGTGGGTTTTATTTGCAAAACTATTTATTGACAGTTAATTCTCTGTAAAGCTCTGCTTCTCTAAGGGAGGTACCGTTTGAGCAACGGCTGCGCACTTCAGGCCGCTCACCATCGGAAGTGGCTTCAAACTCTCAAGTAGCTTTCCATCATCATGGCTTTTGAGCTTACTGTTATGTTTTTAAGAGGTGCCGGGGGGACGTTTTTGCACTGAAGATTAGTGTTTTACAACACACACACACTTCTCAGCAAAGCAATCCTTTGTGTCATTACATTTATTTACCCATGTGTTTGTACATTTTTGTATTTGTTAATTTATGAATGATTTTTTCAGTAAAAAATACATATCCAAGAACACAGATTGCAGTGGTTGCCTTTTTTTTTTTTTTTTTTTTTTTACAGGAGGTTGGGGTGTGCTTTTATAGTAGGAGGTGAGATCTTCTGAGAGTTTGAGTGGAGAAGGGTGAGCCCTGGATGCTAGAGCTGGTTAGGAATTTCTCATTAGGGGTGGATAGGAGTAAACTGAATGTGAGATGGGGATGCTCCCCAAACTCTTCCTGTTCTGTAGGTGCTTAAGCCTTTTTTCCAAGCATCTGCTTCAGTGTGGTTCTGATGAGGGGGCTGGCTGCCTTGGGGGAGTGTGTTTAGGAAGAACTTGGCTGAAGGTGATGCAGGGCTCGGGGATGGTAATTGGATTTTTGATCAACAAACCCAGGCAGACAGACGAAGCTTCCTTGCAGCAGCTTTAAAATATCTCTCTCCTGCTCTGCAGCATACAGGCATGCTAGAATAAATAGCTGGCAGCCCTGGGTTGTTCCAAGCCTTGCCTTTTTTTAGCTCTCCGTCTTCTGGGAAGCTTCCTCCCACCCGCGGCGCTGGGCTGGAGCCTGCGGGGTGTCAGGCTCCTTCCAGGCACTGCTGCCCGTCCGGCGAGGGCCTCGCTCCCCCAGCGCTCACAGGATCGAGGGGGGAGCCCGTCGGACTCCTGGCCGTGCACTGGTGGGAGTTCCTGACCTGTCGGGGGAATCCCCATGGCCGTGGTCCTCCATGGGTATCCCAGCTGGGGGGGGGTTCATTGCCTGTGTCACCCCCGCGGCGGCTGGGCAGGGGCTGGAGGAGATGGAAGTACGTGGAGAAAGTTGGTGGTGCCCCTACACAGGAAGAACGAGAAGGGCAGGGAAGCCCCCAGCCTGTGTCCCAGGTGGGTGTGTGGGACCCCCTTACCGGGGCCAGCGGCAAACGAGAGCTGAGAGCAAACCCCCTTTGGTGTGGGCTGTGCCGGGAGGGTGCCAAGGAGAGGAGCCCTGCGAGGGACCGGCACGGCAGCACGGCTCCGGCACGGCCACCGCTGCCTCCCAGCAGCGCAGAGCCCCGGCATTCCTCGGGAGCAGCCCCCGCTGCGGGGGAGAGCACTCCCGGTGCGGGCTGAGAACAGCTCAGCCTTCTGTGCTGCAAAATCCCCGAGCTTCTCTGCAGTGTGTAAAAAAAAAAACAAACCCAACCACCAGAGCAGGGGGTTTCTCCCTCTTCTTTCCCCCTTCATATCCGTGTGGCACAATCAAGCTGCCCGGGATGGCCTGGGCTGGCAGCCGGAACCACAGACATGCTGTGGGGCATCCCTGCTGCCTGGAGCAGCCCTGAGATGCTGCCCAGGGGGATGCCCTGCTCAGGAGCTGGTGGAAAGGCTGAGCAGATGGGTTGGGAGACAGTGCTGTGAGTTACCAGCCACACCAGAGCTTCAGGCCACCATGCCCTGGCTCTTGGCTTGGCCTCTCTCCCCTGTGCAGAGGGAAAGGTGCTGCCCCCCTACCAGTGGGTCCTGCTTGCCCCCAGAGCCTGGGGTTTGCTGCTCCAAGAGTGCTCTCCGTGGGAAGGACAAGGTGTCTCTGGATATTTATTCTTCCCTCTGGTGAGCAGTGTGACAATATTGACTATTTTTCAAGAAGGGCTCTTGATATTCAAGAGGTAAGGGGAGAAGTGAGCAGGAGCACCAGGGGCATAGAGGATTAACTGTAGCTCTCAGGCAGCTGTCTTTAGTAAATCCTGCTGGGGAGGGCTTCCCAAAAACCCCTTTCCTCTTAAGGACTCTCAAGAGATACCTGGCCAAGGGCTGTTCTGCCACAATTGGTACTGACAGCAGCAAAGAGGGGGAAACCAGTAACACATCCAGTATCAGCTGTGTGGACCAAAGCAAACACTCCCCTGTGGGCAGCAGGAACTCAGCTGGTCCCTTACCCCACTGACACGGCAGATGCCACCCCCCCCGGTTCTGGGGGGGATGCAGGATGAGTGGGTGGGTGAGTGGGCCGTGGTGACTGGGCCAAACAGGCAGGGCTGGTCAGCCGGGAAAACCACGGGATGCCTGGACACGCGGTTGAGAGAAATCGTCTCCATCAGCGCAGCCTCGAGCCACAGGGATAGCAGCAGGGAGCGGGGCCGTCTGAAGGCCACGGATGCGGTGGCACGGTGAGGACTCTCTTGCACAATCGCCCACATCGCTGGGGGCACCTGTGCGGCAGGTTCCCAGTGGCCATAAAACCGCGGGTCACCTTGCGATAGGTGCCTCGCTCCGGGGCCAACGTGAGCCGCGGCAGCGCCCCGCGACCCACCCAGCACCAGGCAGACCCTCCGTGCCCTGCTGTGCCCGGGAGGTGCCCGGGAGGTGCCCTGCTGTGCCCGGGAGGTGCCGGGGGAGGCAGTGCCTCCCTGGGAGCGGCAGTAAAACCGGGGGCCTCAGCGCGGTCCGTGCGGCCACATCCTGGCCCTGCTGCCCTTTGCATTTGTCCCGGGACAGGCTGGGGACCCGGGATGGGGGTGATGCGGCCAACCTCGCGCTGCTCAGGAATACCTCCCGGGCATCCAAGCTCCTGCTTCCCCACCCTCATGCCAGCACTGCTCCTCTCCGATTGTTATTACAGCAGCTAATCGCATTGCTGGGGCGATGGCCGGGGATCCACCCAGGGTACATGTGCTGGGGGCTGTGCCGTCAATGGCTGCCTCCAGCACATGGCCGAGAGCTGATCCCTGAGCCTGAGCACAGCCCTGCCTTTGACAAAGCAGATTCATTCATAATTCAGAGCCACTTCTGCAGCTGGAAACCTTTCACAGGTGACCGAGCTGAGAGGCTTGGAGACGCCTGGCCTGGCTTCCAGTCCCAGGGCACAGTGGGGAAGAACACACCATCCTTAACAGAGCTCATTCCTCGTGGGGTTTAGAGCCTGTGTAGAGGGGGTCGGGTGAGCCAGGGTCGGGGTTTACGGCAGCACAATGGCCGGTAACTGTCCGGCACTAGGCAGGAAGGGAGCTCGGGGCTCTCTGCCGGGGGGCACACCAGTGTTACTTGAACACAAGGTCAGCCCTTTCACTTGAGGGAGTTCCTGCCAAGCTGCTCTCTCTGCTTCAGTGCCGATGAAAGCACCACCCGCTCTGCACGAGGGGGCTGCACCCCCAGCCACGACAGGCACGCAGGGGCTGCACCTGCATCCAGACCTCTGTCAGTCGGGGTGTCCCGGGACGAGGTACAAAGGAGAAGCTGCAGAGGCAGCGCTCAGCCCCAAACCAGCAGAGCAGCCCCCAGGCCCTCCCAGCTGCAGCCCTTGTTTCAACAGGCTGCGAGCGGGCGGGTGCGACCCAAACCAGGCGCTGAGCAGTGGGGCCGGGGAGAACAATTAGCGCTTCCATCGTGATGAGGAGCCGTGCCCACGGGTCCCGTCCCGCCCAGAGGGGAGAAGGGCGATGGGGCAGGGCCCCGCAAGAGCCCGACGTTGTCCCCTCGCCCCGGGAGAGGTGTTGGTGGGGCCGGGGGAGAGCCCCAGCCCGAGTGCGGGGACGGGGGATGCTCCTGCGGGGCCGTGCGGTGGCGGAGCGCGGTCCCAAAGCCCCACCTGGTGGCGGAGGGAGCGATCCCGGCCCCGGGGACACGCCAGACCCGCGTCCCCCTCCCCGGGCACGGCTGCGGGGGCATCCCCGCGTGTTTCCCCAAGGACATGCCAGGGACAGACTGCTGCGCAGGGTCCCTGTCCCTGGGGAACAGGGATTTCTCCTTGCTTGGGGAAGAAGTGGGTCCAGTTCCTGTAAGAGGGTGAGAAATCCCAGATTTTCAGAGATATCAAGTGCAGAGTGACAGAGAAGTCTCCAAGTGCCCGGGGGAGCAGCCGGCAGGGAAACAGCTGGTGGCTATTGCTTCTTGACGAAGCCTGGACTTGAAGGTGCTCCCAGACATCTTTGTGACATGCTCCCAGTTTCCTGGGGTGAGATATCCCTGCTTTTGCAGCTGTTACTTTCTGCCAAGAAGAAACCATTGTAACTGTCTTCCAACTGTTTCATTGCTTTCTTCTGCCCAGTGCCTGGTGAAGACCCCCCTTCCCACTGCCTCTCCATGGAGCAGGTCTGGGCCTGCTGGGGATTCTCTTGTCCCGTGACCAAAACCAGAGAAAGTTCTGAGCTGAAGAGAAATATTTGTCTTCAAACTCAGAAATTATGTTTCAGGTTTGTGCTATTTTACCCTTCTGTTTAATCCTTTTCTCTATTAATATTTATCAACACAACATTTTTCTTCTTTTAAACAATGTCAAAGCTTTGTTTTAAGGAAAAAAAAAAGTAGGATAATTTTTTTAAAAACTTGGACATTTTTCCTCTCCCCCTTTTTTCTTTCCCTGCCTCTTTTGGCCCAGACTGCCAGGTGTTGGACTGCACAGGAGGAGGTTGGGATGTAAGCTGGGACAATCCAGGAAGGCATTTGGAAAAGAAGACAGGTGTTTCTGCACATCCCACGAGTCTATCTTTAGAGGTTTTTTCCCTTGTGGGAAGCTTGCAGGGAACAACGTGTCTTTTGGAAAACTAAGGTGTCTTGAAGGCTTAACTCACTCATCCCTGCTCCCAAACCCTGTGGCAGCAGCTGATCCCTTGGAAATATCTTCTCTCCCTGTGTCCCACCAGGTGCAGTTCAGGATGTGGTGAATTTTTAAACCTGATGCTGGAGTCCTTTTGAGCTTGCTCTCCTCTTGAGACACTGCAGTCCATGTTTTGCTTTCATATCATGAACATTGCAAAGTGTGCCCGTGGTTTATGTTGGCGGGTTCCCACTGCCCTCGTGTATCTGCCATGTGTGAGTTGGATGATGGGAATCAGTTCTTTGGGTTTTTCGTGTTCTTATTTGGTAAACTTGGGTTCATGTTTTGGGAAACTCATCCAAGTGCTCCCACATGATCTGTGGGTATAAAGCTACCCTGAGCTAATGCTCAGTGCCAGCATTTTTCAAAGCAGATATTGAATGAGAGAGGTTTTTAGTTAATATAAACCAGAGTCAATTTACAATGACAAAGTATTGCTAGATGTGTCAGGGAAGAGACAAGCTGCTGAAATGTTTGGCTAAAGTCAAGAACTGGAATGTTGTTCTTTGTTCAGTGATGTCCCAAAGCCCTGCTCAGGCAGGGGCTGCCTCTGCCAGCTCCTGGTGGTGTTTTGGGAGGAGGATGGAGACTGACACTTCCAAACAGCCTTTGGCAGTGAGTGGTGGATAGGGCCCTTCTGAAACTCAGCTGCTGTTTTGTTGCTGGGGTTTTTGTTGTTTGGGATTTTTTATTTATTTAAGACATCATGAGAATGGATACACAGTTTTCCTGGTTGCTTTCCGGTGGCTCAAGGACAGTGGTTTCTCCTGCTGGGATTTGATGATCCTTATGGACCCTGACAGGGAACTCGGCTCTCGGATGTCACTGGTTTGGGGATTAGTGTGGTCTAACACCCACAGATATTTTAAACATTCTCAGCTTTTCTAAGGCGGAGCAGTGTGTGGGTGAACTGGGAAGTTTCCCTTATTCCCGGTGGGAATTAGCCTTTTCTTTCTTCTCCCTCCCTGCCCCGAGCTGGCTCTGTGATAGAGCCGAGTGTGGCAATAGATGGCACTGCTGGGACAGGCTGGAGCCGCTGCCTCGGTGCCACGGCCCGAGGGGCATCGCTCTGCTCACATCAGTCCCGGCTCCCTGTCCGAGCTGTGGATCCATAAACTGGGCAAACCTCGTGCAAAGTGGCTGCAGCAAGACTTTGCATTCCTGGCCGAATTTCTGCTGCAGCAAGACGTTATGTCAGCACCTGAATTTCTGCTTCTGTTTCCATGCAGGGCAGAAGGAGGCTGCCAGCATCAGAGCACCTCTGGAAAGTTGTCTGAAAAGTCAGAGCAGCAAAGCAGCTGGGAAATACCCAGGAGTTCTGGGAGCAGGAGGGGTCCGTGCAGGTAGATCTGCTCAGCTGGGCAGAGGGGAACACGAGTCTCTCTTGATGCTCTGTGCCCCCAGACTCATCTGCAGCCTGTTCCCAAGCAGCCACTGGCCATCAACCGGGTTTGCAAATCCTCCTTCACTCTCACCTCTCTCTGGGCTGCAGGTTCCCAGCAGGGTTTGGTCACTGGGCTGGTTTAACCTAGATGTTACTTTCTTAATTTTCACTGAAATCCTGTGATTTATGTGCTTTGAGGCTGGCTTAGGTTGCTTGGTGCATACAGAACCCACGAAGAGACCCATGGCCACCATGAACTGTAAAAGCACCCGGGGCAGAGCAGCCCCAGGGCTATGCAGGTAAAGCCTGGTTTCACAGTGTTGGGCTCTCAGGATTCAGCAACTTAGGGTAAAAATCTAGAGATTCCCGAATAATAGGTGTTGGGTGCTTTTGATTTGCTTCCTGGGCAGCAGAGCTTTTTTTGTGTTGGAATCTGTTTTATGGAAGTTACTGCTCAGACCAGGGCTGTGGTTCCCAGTATGCTGCCCCTGCCTAGGCCAGGTCCAGACCCATAAACCAGCTGGGAAGCTCCCACTGAGACAGAAGTCTGGGGAAAGAGGGGGAGGGCTGTTGCCTGCAGTGTCATTAGAAAGAAAGCAATTCAGCCCCTTGAAATCATCTGCACTCTGGTTATCTGCCTTCATAATATCCCAATTGCTGGGGAGAACCTGATTTAAGACTGGCACTGAGGCAGGTTGCTCTGCATCACATTGGTTCTCCAGCACTTTGTTCTTTTTTCATTTGACCTCAGCAAATGCACCTTCCCAGATGACTTTGTGCTGCACAGGAGATGAAAACACACTCCCATCACAAGGCAGACTTCCTTGCTCTTTCACGGCCCCAAGGTTGGCTGGCTCTGTGACCTACAGAGAGATAAGAGCTGCTTTATTCTTTCTCATGCATGACCAAGTCAGCTCACCTCCAACATGAATGATTGAAGACCCACGTGCATTTGTAATGACTATATTCTAATTAAAAAGCAACCCCCTCCTTGAAAATTTAGGCAGCTGAAGTGGCATTGTGCTTACCAACAAATAATTAATTATTTATATGAAATGCTCTGCTCTTTAAATTACTTGGGTTTAATGTACTGCAAAGGCATTTGCAGTATCGATAACAATGCTATTTTGCTTCCACTTAATCATCACAATTTTATTTATTTATTTATTACCAAGAACAAAAATACCCCAGCTGGTCCATCTGATACTGTGCTGTACCACTGACAGGCTGCTTTTCCTCCCAGTCTTATGTTGCAATAGTTATGGTTTTGCTGTAAAGAGGCTGTTTCACAGCCCACTTGTAGGACTTGGTGCTGCATGTGAACCAGGATTTATCCACCACAGTGCACTTGTCACCATGGTGGTGCTGTCACTGACCCATGTGCTGCTTTATGGGAGTTCTGCTGGTTCCAGTTCAGCTATTTGAACAACTCTTGAGTCCTCTCAGGTGTCTGTTGTTAATGGTGATGTAGTCCCTGTGGTTTTTTGGCTTCTCCTATTTCTCCCAAAGTTCAAGCAGTTCAAGGTGAATTAGAAAAAGTGACTGGAAGCAGAGGACAAGCTGCAAAGCTGATCCTTGGGTGTAGCCAGGGGGTGCTGGACGATGCAGCAGTTCTGGGCTGGTGTGCCTCTTCTGCATGTTTTGGTTACCAATAACTCTTCATTTTCTCTCTTTTTCAACTATCAATATTTTTTAAAAAACATCTGCCATTCAAATCAGTTGGGATTCAAGCTGCCCTGTTGCTCAGCATCCTCCCCACTGGGATCGATGTGTTGGTGTTAATGTGCCATTAATTCCAGAACAGGCAAGACCATTTGGCAGGAGCAGCTTAGAAAGCCCGGAATTGATGGGCTGCGGGAAGGTGTTATTGCATCACAGCCATTTCTAAGTGCAGGGTCGTGCTCAATAGACTAATAACAGATTTGCCAGTTTAAGGTGAAGTGACATCCGCTGGAAGAAAGTGGAGCAGAGACACGTGAGTGCTGCTGCTGGGACACTGAGCTCCCAGGCTGGGGTGGCCATGGAAAGGCAGGTTGAGAACTGCTGAGTGTGTAACGTGAGGTGGGTCCAGGGTGACACTGAAAACCTTTGCTGCCTTCTGAATTACCAGACCCGATTCCAGTCACCAAGATGACTTTGACTGTTCTAAGTGGCTGCTGGGGGTGTGTAATTATAATGCACATGTGAGGTTCTCACAGAACAATCACAGCTCTGTGTGGCAGGAAGGGACACGGAGATGCACCCTAATCCATCCTTCTGTACCAAGCCACGATCAATATGTCTAGACCATCCTGACAGATGCTTAAGGATCCTTTTCTTGAAAGTCTTGATGATATCTCTACCCCTCAGTCTCCTTGGGCAACTACCCCAGGGCTCTACTCTTTTTTTCCCAACAGTCATCCTAATTCTCCCATCCTACTATTTTTTGTCTGATTCCTAGCAGATAAGGAAAGCAAGCCACTGCTCTCTTCTACAGAAAACTGTTACCCCATCTCTCCTCTGCCTTCCACTTTCATGAGTTAATTGACCCATTTCCCTCTACCTCTCTTCAGAGGCTGTTTTCTAATTCTCTGGTCACTCCTATTGCTGTCCTCTGGGCTCCTGCCAGTTGGGGCCTGCCTTTCTTGATGAACAGTGCCCAAACTTGGATGCAGGACTCCAGCTGAGGCTTTAGTAGCAGGGCAGTGAAGGTTTACTTCATGTGTCTCACATACAGCTTTTCTGTTTATGAATTCCAGCATGATAGCTGCAAAAAAAAAAAAAAAAAGCAAACAATGTCCTGGTAGCCCTTGAGATTCGGACACAGTGGAGATGAGGGCCATATAAGTACATAGATGGATGCAGAGATGAAATGCAGACTTTCACTAGTCAGACAGAAGAAGCTGAGCTTAGGAAGTGGCACCGTGTCTGCTGCTGGTGTGTGTGTGAGCCTCATGTCTGCCCTGCCCAGCCGTGGGGGGAGGAGGGAGTCATTCCCACCCCACCGGGACACACCCCATGCCCACATCGGGAGCCGTGTGGTTCCACCCCCTCCCACCCGCCGGGACACACCAGGGGTGTTTTCATGCTGGGGGCTCCCAGCCCCTGTGGGTTCATGAGCTGAGAGGGTCTGAACCTTTCTGCTGCTGGATTTGGCTTTCGGTGCCTCTATCCATAGGTGTAGTTATTTGAGCTGTTCTCCTTTGCTTTCCACGCCTGGAGGAAAAAGCGCTCTGTGAAAAGATGAGTTGCACATTTTTTCCCCTCCCCTTCAGCCCAAGCCTTAGGCAGGAGGCTGGTGCGTGATGCAAAGTTGGGCTCTGCAGAGGATGGAGGGGAGGCGTCGGAGGAGCCCGCGGTGGTGGCTGGAATTCCTGTTGCCGTAACAACCCGATGCAGTCCTTAAATATAGAACCGGTTTTACCCCATAGCCCGGCTCTGTCCTCTCCTCTGTAACACAGAGGAAACGGGCTTTGCTTCCTCGTTGCTGCTGCCTGTTAGAGTCCCAAAGGTCAGAAATGTAAACCCTGGTGCAGTGTGTGAGGTCAGGAGACCCACTGATCATGGGCTTGGGGGTCCTGCTCCGTTCAGACTTTGGTGTGAGGGCCCCAAATTCTGGTTTGACCCAGTGAAAATCCTCAGGGAGGTTGGACTGAAAGAAGAGGTCCCCTAGAAGAGTAGAAAACATCTGGCTGCTGGAGCAGCTGCTTGACTGCTGCAGTTATGGCTGTGGGGTGGGAGGGGAGCAGGGCTGCTTTGGGGCTGGGCAGGGATGGGGACAAATCACATCAGAGCATTACATCACCCCATGCAGGGCATTGCTGTCCCTTTCCAAAGGAAAGCTTCACTGTTTTTCTGAGCTTTCCCCAGACAGACCAGTTCTGTTTGAAGCAGGGAAGAGGAGACAGGTGACTCTTTATTCCAGACCTAGAAAGACTTATTTTTCTCTGAGAGCCAAGCAGGACTTTCCAGTGCCCTTGGTAAGCCTGGTGGCACCTAGCACAGAGGCACTGAGGGACTAGGGCTTACTTTGCCTGTAATTATGGATGTTTACAGGTGTCCTCCTGCAAGGCACTGGCTGGAAGGTACATCACTCAGACTGCAGCTTTCCAGCTTCTCAGTGCTGCAGTTTTCTTTTGGAGGTGCTCCTTCAGGATCTGAGAAGACTGAATTTAAACCTGGAAACACTGAGCAGCCTAAAGGATTTGCCTGTATCTACAAAGTCACCCCCTCTAAAATGTACTTTAGTCCGTATTTGGGCTGGAGCATCACATTTCTCCTGATCAAGCAAATGGTTGGGAGGTTTGGTCTCAGATTGCACTGCAAAGACTTGTAAAGCAAACCACTGAAGTTCTTGGGATGGTTCCCCAGACAATGCTGCTTGTTTGTTCTTGTTCCTATCTAATTAAACTTTTTCCACTGGGAAGCTCTTGTTTTAGTCATTTTTTTGCAAAATTGAACTGGCCTTTCTTGGTTTACTAAATTAAAATCCGCAAAAGCAGATGCTTTAAGAACAGATACTCTGAAATCTGTTGTTCACATCATTGATTCTGTCTTTGCAGCAGGAGGACAAGTCCTCTGCACACACATTGGTATGAGATGAAGCCAGGGACTTCAGAAGGCAAGGAAGGGACCAGAGGGACAGTGATTCTACTGTCACTTGCTCAGTGGTCTGGGACTGCCAGGCTGAGTTGTACTTGTGCAGTGTTACTTCAGGTCTTTGCACAGCTGCCATAGAACTTGTTCCCGAGCTGAGAGGGCCGATTGACAGGTACCTTCTACAGGGACCCATCAGTGGCCAACATCATCTCAGCATCCGGAGAGAAGAGGTGGAGAGGAGCTGCAGGCACCCAGTGATGGGGCAGCAGAACACGTCAGATACTCAAGGTTTTGTTACAGAAGCTCCAAGCAAATCTAGTTTTCATTGAATTCCCCTGTCTGCAGGGGTCCTGGGGGCTATTAGCTGCTTTAACTGGAAAAGCAGCTGCTGGGACCATGGGCATTTGCTCCCAGGGGCGGCACATTCCCTGCAGCTCTCCAACCCCTGGGATCTGCTCAGCCCACATCAGCCTCCAAACTGCTCCAACCATCTCCCTTTCCTTTGAAAGCAGAAAGGATTTGTGCAGCCACATGTGGCACCCCAAAATTCAATTCACATTTTAACAGGACTTTTACTGCAGAAAGGAGAAAAACACCGATGCAGAACCAGCAGATAAATTGTAGCTGCTTTATGGAGCTTAAGATCCATTGTAATGATACTTGTTGTTGTCCTTGCTAACCAGAAGAGCTGTATTGCTGCGTGGCTTCCTAAGCCCCCCTGCACAGCCCTTCCTGAATCAAAGGGATTGGTCTGGGCAAGGCAGGCAAAGATCATACACTGGGCCTGAAGAGGAAGCTTTGAAGTGTTGCTGAGCAGAGGTATTTAATTAACCTCCTCTATTGATTTTGATGAAGAATCACCTTCACTTTTTATGTGCAAGAGAAAAAGAGACTGTCTGAAGAGCAGCCACGTGGAGAGTGGCCAAGTGAGTGCCGGGATGGGCTCGGTTCTTCACCTCTGGTTTTCCTGTGCAAGACTGTGGTTGACCTGTGGGAACATGCCAGAAAATAGAGACAGGGTGAGGGAGCTGAAGAAAAGTGAGAGAACCTCTCCATGTGCTGTGTGTGCCTCCAGCACATGGGGTGATACAGGGGATGTGCAAGGGGTGGGGAAACACCCCTCTCCTGCCAGCAGGTGAGCAGTGGCCACTGAGAAGAGACAGCACATGCAGAGGACCTGCTCTGTGGTGGAAGGGGAAGTGGGGAGGCTGGTATTTCCCGGAATCATCTGCCAGGGCAGAGGATGTTGGTGCTTCTGGCTGTGGCGAGGTGGGAGTGGGTCACCCCTCAGCAGCCTCACACAGCCCCCAAGGGCCAGGGGCTGCCCAGGGCCATGGCAGGGGTTCTGCCTTGTTCTGCAGCCCATCAGAAGTGAGGAGGTAGGTTGAAAATGCGGGCTAAGCTTGAACTTGAAAGGCCATCAAAGCATTTGGGAGAACAACTGTGAAACACTGAAATGGCTGCTTGCTCTTCAAACATGATGGTTGTTGAGAAGTTTGGGAGTTTGCTGGGATTTCCTGATTTACTGGGGTTTAAGAGCTTGAACTGAGGGCCTTTTAAATTTTGTTTTACGTTGGCTGGGTTGTTAATATTTAATGTATGGAGAAAGACAAAGGTAGGTAGCTGGCAACTCTCTTGATAAAAATCTCTATTATGATAATCCTGAGGAATCTTTGTATTGTTGTTATTTGTGTTACTGGAATGACAGAGCACAAATGCTAGAAGGGAGGGAAACCTCGCCGTGCCCTCATGTGGATGGGGGATTGTCAGAAGCTTGCAGTCTGAAAGACAGGCAGGACTTGGGCACAGGAGCTGTCCCCAGGTAGTGAAGGCTGTGACGGTGTCAAGTCCCCACATCTCTGAACCAGCCCCCTGTGAGGTGACTCACTGGGCTGGGTGCTCGTGCCCCATGGGTGCCACATCCTCTGCAGGGCCCTGTGACCACCGTGCCCCTGCACGAGGCTGGGAGGCTTCCTGAGACTGGGCTCACAGTGACGCCTTTTAATTCCCCTTCCCACCCAGCAGACTTGTGAAGAGCAGGTGGGTGGGAGCTGCTCCCTGAGGGCCCTCACCCTCCAGAGCCGTGGGAGCTTGGCCAAGCCCCATCACTTCATCTGCTTCAAACCAGGTGACAGTGACTCACTGTCCTCCACAGTGATCTGGGTTCTGCTGAACCCCCTCCAGAGCTGGCAGGAGCACAGACCCACATCCTCTGCCCTTTGCACAGAAGGAGCCTCATGTGCTTTACAGGAGAGTTGCATTGCAACTGCTTTTTGCAGAAAATGTGTACATCAGAATTCTGTGTTATCATGAGGAGTTTGGACATAAAAAAAGCTTTTTAAAGTACTCCAACGCTGGAACTCAGAGAGAGTAGAGATTTCCAAGCTGCTGACCTTTTTAGATGTTTAGTCACACTAGAAAATGAGTCTCAGTGGGGCACGGATGGTTGGGTCAGACACTGGGGTAAAGGTTTTGCTGCAAGGCTGTTTGGAATTTTGGTGCCTAAATCTGAAGCAACTGGGGACAGGGAGGCCATTGAACCTCTTTGTGCTGAAGGACTTGAGCAGGGGTCTCTGCTATCTGGACAAGTGCTCATTTCTGGGGTATTTAAAAAAAAAACGAAAAATCTACTGCGTTCCCACCTTGTTCAGCTGCACCTTTGGAAAACAAAGTGACCAGCCAGCAATGCACTGAAAGATGCAGCACACAGAACTGCCTTTAGGAGGGGGTCTCAGGCTGCAAATCCCAAGGGAAAGGAGAAATGTCACTGGCACTCTAAAGAGGGGCCATCCAAGAAACCAAAAAATTTGATCTTCAGATGGTTCTGTCCTCCAGTTTTCCTCCTGGTCAGCTCCAGGCAACTCTTTGCTCCATTGCTGGCTCTTTCCAATCACAGTGCTCCCCATGGGCACTCTGCAATAGCCCAGTGTCAAAATCAGCCCTGCAGCCCCCTTTGAGCTGGGACTGGGCACTGCCCTCAGCACCCTCCACTGCTGCCCACACCAAGGAAGTGAAGCTGCGTTTTCAGTCGGTTTTTGCAGCATTCTCAGTCTGTGCAATTACACCAATTTGTCCTTTTTAGGTTAACTGGTGCTGGATAATGTTCCCCTGCAGAACTGATGCGTGCAGTGAAAAGGGCATGGTTGGAAGAGCTCATCAAAATTCGTGGGGAGTAGTGCTGTCCCATGTGAAGAAGTTTAATCCAAGAGAGCCTTCAAGAAAGGCTTATTGCAGCCTTCTGTATCACCCACAAACACTTTGGGGAAAACAGGGAAGGAGAACAGTGTTAGATAAGCTTCTTTAAAATGATCTCCGTAATCCTCCAAATTAAAATGTGTTTTATTAAAGGCAAGCTACAGATGAAAAACAACCCAAGAAAGGCTGGAAGTGACCCTTCCCAGAGACAATTTATGCTATTGCTATGCTGTGAGTGCATGTCACTGAGATCAAAGCTCTCCCCCTGCAAGGAGCCAGCCCCATCTGTGGCACAAGATGCCCAGCCTTTCCTCCATCCTTGTCCCCAGGGAGCAAGGCTTCCTCAGCACTGGAAGTAACATTAAGTAGTCACTTGAAAATCGATTTGACCCCACTCCATGTCCCTTCCCAGCCACTGGCATGAGGCTTCCTGACCCCAAAGCAGCTCCAGCTTTTACTGTTGTGGAATGGCATAAAGGAGAGGAGAAGGAAGAGTGCATTTATTCAAGACTCAGGGCAATTAAGATCAGGGAGTGGTCAAGAAGGGCTGCTTTTATGCAACTTTTTCAAGTCCTGCCTATTTTCTGCCTGTTTCTCATATAAGATGAGCCACAAAAATCTTGACCAGTTGTGTACTCCCATCAGCCTGATTCTCACAGAGACTCTCGTGAGAGCTTCTGCCTCCGATGGCAGCAGCCTCTGACAACGTGCTCCCTGTCAGCAGCAGTAACAGCAACAAGGCAAACAATCTTGGTAGGAATCACTAAAGGATATCTCTTCAGTTTTAAAGTACATTTGGCTGCTCATTCATCCCCCACCCCATGCTGCCTTTGGCAGCTTGCTTTAAACCCTCTCAGTCTCAATTTCCCTTGGTCTCAAAGGGGATATTATGGTACTTTCCTCCCAGGAACCATGTGAGATTGCTCTCACTGCAGAGTCCTTTTAGAGCCCACATATGCAAGAGCAGAGCAATTCTTGCTTTCATTATCCTGAGGAAACTCGCTGGCTTCAGGACATTCAAATGATGGCATTTTTCCAGCATTAGACCACAAAGCAGAGTTTTGTCTGTGGCTGAGTTTGGTGTTTGATTTGCCTCCAAGGCTGAGCCCTCAGCCTGTGTTTGTTAAAGAGGAGTTGGGCAAGAGATGGAAATCAGCATGTGTGCATGCTGACCGTGGGGGAGCTTAGGGAGGGCAGGCAGGGCCTCCTGCCTCTGAATTCCTGGGAATGATACTGCATCCAGGACCTGGACCCTGGCTCTCCCCAAAGACTGCCCAGTCTGTCTGCAGCCATGGGGGTGCCACAGCCCCAAAGGGTGTGAATGGCTGCGGGGCACTTGGAGTCCTCAGCAGAAAGTGGCTGGATGGAGGAGCACTTGGTCACCCCTGTGAGAGAGGCCACATCTCCACCGCTGTGAGGACTGGCTGACCCCTCCAGCTCTGCTGCCCTCCCTCCTGAGTGATGATTAGTGTGAGCCTCCAGCCCTTCAGGGGCTAATAAATCCACAGTTGCTGAATAACAAGGCAAGTCCAATTGCTTCCCAGGGCTCAGTGCTTCAAGCTAAATGTTAGATAACATATTACAGGTGGCTATTTCTCCCTCAGTGCCAGCCCTGCCTGAAGAGTGAAAGCTAAGAGGAGGAAACATCCATCCCCCAGCTCCTCCATGGGGTGCAGGGGTTGGGGGAGTCCTGCTGCCACCGATCCCTCCTGAGCAGGACAGGAACCAGGGGCCCTCAGGTGTTTGGCCTATGGGGTTGACAGGCAGGAGAAAATTTCTCAGGTCCTTTTGCAAATTCCCTAGCAGCTGGGTGACAGGGACAAATCGGCCCACGGGGGGATTTTATTCCTCAACCAGAGAAAGGTTTGTGCATTTTTCCTTCCTGAAGCAATTGTATTTGTTCTCAAACCTGACGTGAACAAGACAGATGCAGCCAGGAGGTGATGCTTTACACACCTTAGGGAATAGGCTGGTGCTTCCATAGCTTTCAGCCAGTCTCCCAGAATCATCCTCATCAAGATAAGAGGAAAGGTGGGTCTGATGGAGCCATCCTTGGGAAGAGGAGCCACGTGGTCTATGCTTGTGGTCAGTGAGCACAGAGAGAGACTGAATAGATGCACAGGAGGAAATGCACATCCTGGGAAAGGCAGAAAGCTGGAGCCAAGGGGGATGGCTCTGAATGTGCTTTGTGGGAACCTGAACCAGAAGCTTCTCTGATAACCAATATGCACTGGAGTGTTTCCTGCCCTCCTCCTGAAGGCCAAAGAAGCCCAAGGTTGACTAAGCAGCAGGAGCTGTTGGCAGAGCAGTGCCAGGAAAGCAGGGATGCAGCTCTGGTGAGCTCCTCCTCGAGGTAGTAGGAGGGAGGGGAACTTGCCTGCAATGGGGGGGCTTTGGGTAGTCCTGGGACTTCAAAATGCATCTGAAAATTTTAGGTAAGCTGAAAACTTCAACTCTTTACAGGACAGGGTCCCCCTGTGGCTACTGTCCTCCCAAAACCAAGAGAGGGCTGCCCTCACCTGTCTTTTCCATAGCTGAGACAGCCTTCAGAGACTTTGCCTTCTGCCAAGGGGCATTTGCTCCCTGGTTCCTGCTGAGATCTCACTGCTCTTCCTCCCTCCATCTCTCACTTTTGCAGATATCCAGTTCAGCAGCCCAGCCCTTGCAGATCCTTTGGGGCTTCTCTGAGAACCCAGAGAGCCTGGCAGAGGTGAGGCTCTGCCTTCTGGACCGATGAGATCTTATAGATTTGTAAATATAAGTAAACTGTTTGGAAAAGGCTTCCTTTTACCCTGGTGAGAGGAGAAGCTGGTGGAGGGCAAGAGTGTATGGTGGAGCAGGCTGGGGACCAGGGTTCACCCCTTGCAGGCAGAACCCACTCCCTCATAGCAACCACAGCTGAATTCCCTCAAAAGGGGCTTTTGGCAGGGGAGTATGCGAGGATGGAGCTCAGCTGCTGCTGGCATCATCCAAGTTCTGCCTGGGATTTTTGAGGAGACTCTTCTTTTTCTAAAGTTTGGTTTTGGATTGTACTTTGCTGTCTGCTTCCAGTATTTTCCCCTGGTATTCGAGTATTTCCATGCTCCTGGGCTCTTGGTAGCACAAGCACTATCTATCTCAGTTCTTTTTGCACTTTTCAACACTTGTTATGGATCTCTGCCAGGAAATCTGATAATTTTTTTTCCCATTTAAGGGAAAGGATTTTGGACCATAAAAGAAATCTCCATTGTACCTAAAGTGTTTCCAGTCTGGAAAGAAAATCCCTGGAAACTAAGGGAATCCTTAAAGGGGCATAATAGGAAACACTCTGTAACAGAGACAGCTTATTGTGCACGATTGCCTTTCCCACTCCCGAGGATAAGTGCAAGGCCCTTGGGCTACAAGAACAATATGGGTCATTGTTACATCTTAGAGTTCATTTTAAAATGTGAAACTCAGCAATGGGGAACCGGCCAAAACTCAGGGGCCACCAGAGGGGCTGTGCCCCTCTCTGTGGGAGACCCTGTGTCCCTCATGCCACCACTGTGACAGCGCCGAGTGCTGGTTCACAGGCGAGCCAGGAGCCTCCCTTTTCTCACAGCCCTTTGTTTTCCTGTGACCAGTAAAAGGATGTAAAGCAGCCTCCCCTCTTGCTTCGCAGGATGGACAGGAAGATGCCAGACTGCTGTACAGGCATGGGTGTTTGGGAAGATGTGATACTTTCCCTTATGCAGGCAGAGGAGTCACTGCAGATCAGCAGAGGGATAATTCCACATTCAGGCTCAGCCTATTTCCCTTTAATGTTGTAGCTCAACAAACACTGCCTTTTCTGCCTGGCAGTGAAATCCAGATGTCTATTCCACTGACTGCAAGCCCAGGAGAACATTTATTTGCCATACTCTGTGTATTTCCTCTAAACTACTTGGGGTTTAAGGTGTTTCCTTGTCAATAACTGCTGTAAAACCTGGAGAGAAACAGGGTTTGCCACAAACTGCATCCAATCATTTGGCTGGCTCCATAGACTGGGGAAATAACAAACCATAAATTAAGTTTGCAAAACTCAGAGTACAAAAATATCAATTGAAAGGTGTATCCAATCCAAGAGTGGGTGAAATAACCTTGAAGAAGAGCGAGCAGGCTGCACATTTCTGAATCCTCAGGCCTGCACTGCCCCTTGCCGACAAACTCTCTGTGTGGGACACGACATGCTGCAGGGAACAGCCATCCTGGGGGTGGAAACATCCTATCCTCTGCCCAGATTCCTGGATTACCCCAGGCACAGACAGCTGGAGGGGTTGCCCTGGGCAGGGCTCCCTCTCCCAGCTTCCACCAGTACCATTTTCAGTGCTGGCCCATGTGGAATTGAGAGCTCCCAGCAGTGCAGGAGCCTGTGCTCCCATGCTGCCCCTCCACGGGGTTCTCCAGCCTCTTGGCAGGACACGTGAATGGCAGTGGCAGGGGAGCAAGAACTGTGCAGGAGGACACAGATGCCCTGCTAATAAACCCGAGTTGCCTCTCTCCCAGTGATTTAACTGTGGTGAATGTGATGCATCTCCCTGCATTGGGCTACTTGTCATTCTCCCTCCCAGCATCCTCCTCCCGTGTTTGTCACGAGGGGAGATAATGTACCCGTAGGCCAGTGCTGACAAACAAACTCTTGTTCTCCTACAGCACCTGCCAGCTGGAAGTTTCAAAGCACTTTGTAATCATTAACAGATTTAGCTTCCTAGCCTTGATCAGGGGCTTAATCTCTGTTGTAAGAGGAGTAAAGTAGGGTCTGGAGGTGAAATGATGAAAAAGCAACACAACAACTCTGGATACTGTCCTAATGTCTGTCCTGAACTGGAGGTTTTGGTGGGGTAGGAGCAGCTACTTCACTAGAGGAGCACTGGACTGGGATTAAGCTGATCAACAGGTTTTATTCCCAATTCTTCCTTCCACCTCCCCTCTGGGTGATCTTGCTTTTCTCTATTTTAATTTCCTCATCTCCAAAAGGAAGCTAGTGAGCCACTTCCTGTAAGAAATTTCTAAATATATAGATTATATGCAGTTGTGAGAGGTACCGGAGAAAAACGAACACTGTTTGGGATGTCAGAAGGTGACCTCTAAAGAAGATGTGGACAATCAAACACCAAAGATAACATGTAAAGCTGACAAGGTGTACACTGGGCAACAGGAGGCAGGCAGGGACTAGGGAGATAAGCACAGAAAGTGGGGGAAAGCAGCACTGAAAGTCTTTTTTTCCTAGTTAATCACATAAAATCAGACACCAGGCTCCTCTTTCAGAAACGTTGTAGCGGGAATTGTCGATAGAGTCCAAGAGCCAGGCCAGCCTATGCGAGAGAAGGGGCTAATCAGCAGAGCCCTGTGCCTGTGGTACCAGCCCGAACAGGTGAACTGCATTAAGTGATGCTAATTGGTACTAATGGAGCTCCGGGCTCCTAGTGAGGGCCATTTTCCTTGGGGGGAGTGAAGGAGGGAAGCAGGCAGGAAGCACGGACGGAGTGGCAGAGGAGCACTTTGTCTGCTGTGTGCTTGCCAGGAAAGTCACCGTTTTCTCCATTTCTGCTGTGTTTTCAGGTTAGTAAATGCTCCTTTATGTTATATTTATGGTCCTAATTGGCAGTAGAGATCCACTACTGTTCCTCCTCTCTGTTTCTGCAAATATCTGCAACCGTCCCGCGAACAGTCTCGTTCCTACAACGAGGGGCAGCCAGGGTGGGAGCGAGGGCCCGGTTCGCCCTCACCCGGGCGATGAGCAGCCTCCTTGAGCTCCGCTGCTCCCGGCTCAGCGAGGAACCGTCTGCGAGGCAACGGGGGCCCTGCTGGGCTGACTGGCGCTCTCCGCTCATCGCTTTTCTGTGGCACCAGCCCTCGCTCCTGTTTTCACGGGTGATGACACCGGGAGCTGGCGGCACAGCCCTCTCGCCTTAGGGAGGGAGGCTGCAGGTCCCCGGGAGGGTCTGCCCGGTGCCCCGGTGCGGAGCGGCCCCGGGGCGCTGCAATGCTGGGCTCCAGCTCACGGTGGAGCTGCCCTTCCTCCGGTCCGCCCCGAGCCCGCCCGCCCGCCCCGCGCCGGGACAGCCGCGCTCGGCAACGCCGGAGCTCCGGGCTGCACTTGTTGATCTCCGTTCCGAGGCAGCGGGAGGGAGCACCGGAGCTTTCCTTTGTGTCTGCACGGAGAGCGGGCTGGGGGAGGGGGCAGACGCGGCTCCGGCGCTGGCTGTAGGCAGGAGAGAGGAGCCGCAGCCGAGGGAAGGCCTTGGAAAGCTTCCTGCCGAAGGATACGATTTACCTCGTTTCCCTTCCCCTCCCCCTGGGCTCCGCGGACAGCCGGGAGCGCCGCCGCCATCCCTCCGCCTTGAGGCTGCCCGCGGGGGGATGCGAGCGGGGCCGCCCCTGCCGCCCGCCCCGCCGCAGGATGTAGCCGCCCTCGGCCCCGCACACCCCGCACCGCCTCGCTGGGAGCCCGCAGGAGGAGGTAGGTGAGGGCTGGGCTCGGGCCGAGACAGGGGAGCCTCTCCTCGTGTGCGGCGGCGGCGGCCGGGAGGCAGAGGCGGGGGGTTCGTTTTTGGGGCTGGGGGGACCTGGGTCGGCGGGGACGGGGCCGAGCCCCGGGCTGTGCCGGCTGGGCACGGAGGAGCCGCTCTTGGCTGCGCCGGGGTTTCTCTTCGTGCCATCTTGTGTAAGCAACAGTGCTCGGGGCTGTCATGAGCCACCCGGCTCCCCAAGGCAGGCTCGGGGTTTTTCCTTATTGCCGTTTTCGTTGCTTTCCCGGTTATGCAGAGGCCGGCGTGGGGGTGCGAGGGGAGTCCCTGGGCAGCCCAGAGAGGCAGAGCGCGTCGTTAGAGTGGCTGGAAATCCCCCCCCTTTTTCTTGCCCCAGCTCTTTCCTCGGGAAATCCGCAAGGCTGGAGTTACTAAAAGCCTCCTCATCTCCCCCCCCAGCCTACACGGCAGGGCGGAGGGCACCGCCGGCTCCGAGGGAGGGGGCTGGCCCGCGGGGTCGCGGGGGCACCCGGACTCCGGGATGGGGGACGCGGTGCCAGCGCTCCCCTGGCTGGCGGCCCGGCGCCTTTTGGGGCGCTTCGCCCAGCGGTGCTCGGGGCCACCCCGTGCCCGCCCTGCCAGCCAGCAGAGGCTCCCGGGGCCGTGCCCGGTCTCCGCATCCCTCCCGGACGGGGCGTGCGGGGACCGCCGGGGCGGGGGGACCCCCGTCCGCCGCCCGGGGGAGCTCGGCGGCGGCGCCCGGCCGCACGTGGGAGCGGGCGGGTCGGCCGGGCCGGGCGCGGTTCAGCACCGGCGGGCGGACAGCGCCGCCGCCCCCCCGCAGATTAGCGGGGCGGGCGGGGACCCACGCGCGGCCTCTCTTGCAGCTCTGGGGCATGGAGGGGAAGGAGAGGTGAGCAGAGCCGGCCCCCGCGCCCTGCCCCGCGCCGCACCTTGGAGCGTCCAGCCTGAGGGGGACCAGCGATGCCTCTGGGGATGAATAAGCATGGATCTCGCTCTACTACCTCTTTGCCTCCGGACCCCACCGAGATCGTCAGGAGCAAGGCCTGCTCCCGAAGGGTCAAGCTCAACGTGGGGGGGCTGGCCCACGAGGTTCTCTGGCGGACCTTGGACAGGTTGCCGCGGACCAGGCTGGGTAAGCTCAGAGACTGCAACACACACGACTCCCTCATGGAGATCTGTGATGACTACAACCTGGAGGAGAACGAGTACTTCTTCGACAGGCATCCCGGGGCATTCACCTCAATCTTGAACTTCTACCGTACTGGCAAGCTGCACATGATGGAGGAGATGTGCGCCTTGTCCTTCAGCCAGGAGCTGGACTACTGGGGGGTGGACGAGATCTACCTGGAGTCCTGCTGCCAGGCCCGCTACCACCAGAAGAAGGAGCAGATGAACGAGGAGCTGAAGAGAGAAGCTGAGACCCTGAGGGAAAGGGAAGGGGAGGAATTCGATAACACTTGCTGTGCTGAGAAAAGGAAAAAGCTCTGGGACCTCCTGGAGAAGCCCAACTCCTCCGTAGCGGCCAAGGTAAGAGTTCCACGTTTGTTCTCAAGTCTTGTCTCTACTGGCTTGTGGCTGGTGGTGCTTACATGAAGTGTTGTCCTGCTGCCCTTGGTTTAGTATCTGGGTTCTTGTGGCTGACCAGATGCTGCAAGTGAAGGGGAGAAAGGCCTCTCTGATGCAAACGAGTTTTATTGTATCTTTTTCTGGGTAATTTGGAGGTTATCTGGTTTAAACTTCCCTGGGACCGCCTGAGCTGCTCAGTGTGGGGGAAGCTCCACTGAGCAGTGGGTCAGCAGGCAATGATTGCTGTGGCTGGAGATTTTACACTTGTTATCCAGTGGTCTGTTTTGGTGCACTTTGTAGTAGAGATTTCTTTGGGCCTAAAACAAGCATGTCTCCTGCTGCTCAACCAAACTGACCTTCAAGAAGAGGATATCTGCTCGAACTCTTAGACCCAGGTCCAATCAGGAAATAATGCCTTCCCTTCTGGGCTTAATTTAATTTTTTTCTGGTGAAATGCATCTCTTTAGTTATTTGTATCATGCAGTCCTAAGCTTTAGCAAACCCGCAGCCGGTGTTTGAATGTCATCCTTTACCTGATTCCAGCCTATTTTAAGTCTTCCTGTGCAATACTGATGCAGTTGTGTCTCTGTCAATAGCTGAAGTGCTGCTTACTTTGAAGTTGGTACCAGTGCAACAGATCTATTTGAAGGCATTTTGAAGATAAGATCCATGTTGGGAGAAACCAATGTCAGAGTTGGCTCTGATAATTTAGCTGCCTCATGTTAGTCACATTTTCTTTAGTGAGGAAAATCTCTGTGAACACAGTGATTCAGTAACCATGGGGACAAAAGTGAAGGGGGAGAGGTTGAAAACTGTGGGATGAATAACTGAAAAGCATGAGAGACTGAGCAGTAGGGACCAAAACTTGAATTTTCTATGTACCCACGTCCTCACCGTATGGCAAAGTAGAAAGAGGCCCCAGCTACCTCTGTGGTGCATCTCCCTGTTGCAAGATTTGTGAACACAAACCTTAGCTCTGTCCCTCAGGAAGTCTGGCTTTGGTGGGCTTCTTGTGACAACAGACTTCTTTCCCTCTCTTTTTCTCTTCTCTGAATGCTGCTCGTCATGAACCAAGAGCGTGTACGAAAGTTTGGGGAAGGGATTTTATGAAGTGTGGAGCTAACTTGGCTCATCCTGGCAAGGGATGGGAGAGGCATGGTCTGCCTGCTGAACCCATTATTACTTTTTTAATGACAAACGGAGCCCCAGAATGTCTTTTTCTCTCCAGTGGCACAGATGACACTGTGCTGAATGCATTAATAATTTATAAGGCTCCTTTGGCACGGTCCTGGAATCCTGAAACACAGGCCCTGGGCTTCACTGTCTGTGGCACTGACTCAAAATCCATTAGAGACTGTTGATGTTCATGATTTATTGTATATGAGCAGGGGTTATTCTTGCCAAATAAGTGTCTTTTGTGATTTATAAATGAAATACACTCTAGCTTCATTTTCTGAGAAAATTCTCGGAGTGAGTGCACTCGGCATTGCAGGCTCTGGATTAATTGAGAGCGAATGGTAATGCATCATTACCTTTAGCATTTAGAGCTGCCATTCTGTGCCTTCATTACTGCAATGAAAGTGATGCTGTATGTTCTCAGACCTCAAATATTCCAGCAGTCCCCAAACACAGATTCCCCCTCATCTCAAGCGTAGCGGGGAAAACGGGCCTGAGGAACAATTAGCTTAGCAGGCAGGGACAGAAGCGTGGCTAAGCCTATTCTTTATCCGATTTGCTCCCTGCTTGTGGATAGCTTCTCCCTCGAGCCAGAGTATGCCCTTTGCTTTGATCACCTTCATGAAAATTCAATCCACATATTGAATAGGTTGGACTCACTCTTCAGCTTCTGATGGAAGGACGTGGGGAGAGGGACTTGGCAGCCTGACCTGTTATCTGACCTATCCAGCTGTGCCCAGGCTCCCTTTTGGGCTGCGTTTGCTAAATCTGAGCCTCTGCCTGACAGCTCCTGGCCAGCTTTCCTCAGCTGGCACTGCGTGGAGCACTTTCGCTGAGGGCATGGGCCTCCGGGAACTTCTGTCACCTCTCCTAAAGCCAGACTTCATCTGCTTTGCCAGGTCTGAGAGCTCAAACTGTTCCTGTGGAAAGGGAACAAAGTGAACTGTTGTGAGGTTTAATGTCACACGAGGGCCTAAAACCACTGTTGGGGAAAGCTGAACTACTGTTGCTTATTCTTTTTCTTCAGACTTGTGCAACTCAATGCAAAGGTATTTTCATGTAACAAACGGAACAAATACAAGATGCTTCTTCTCTTTAAGAAGTCAAGAAAATGGCTACAAATGCAGATTCTCCCCCAAAGCCATCACAGTCCCTCTATAGTTGTGCCTGTTGTCTGACTCCTGCTCCAGCATGGGGGGCTTTGGCTGTCAGCACTGGCTGTATTTTAACATTTTCTGCACAGCACCTGACCTGACCCTTCCATACCAGCTTACTGCAGAACTTCTCAGGGTTACAGTGGAACCAGTTAAATGCTGAGTGAGTTGTCTTCTATTTGTATTTGCATTTTAGGTGTTTGGTTTTGCTGCTTTTTTGTTGTTGTTGTTGTTCTTGGGCTGGGGTTTTTGGTTTGTTTTGTGGATTTTATTATTTACTTAAATGGGATTATATGTGATGTACCCTAGGGTGGAAAACAGCATTCAAATAAGAAAAGAATCTCCCAGATCTTAATTTTTGTTGCTCTCTTATCCACTGGGGATTTACCTGTATCTTTTGACTACTGTGTCTGGCTTTTAAACTATCCACCTCACAGCAGGCAGGGTCTTATTTATGTGTGAGGCTTAACCCTGTACGTGACTTGAGAGAATACTCTTGTATTTTGTAACACCCACTCTTTGAGAGCCTCTAGATTTCTGGAAGAGGCACTGGATGGCTGTTGGAACCCCATCCTTGCTGTCACCCCCAGCACTGCCAGAGGGGTGTTTGCTCTCCCACCCTGTACCTGCAGCTGCACTCTCCCCGTGTGAGGTGTCAGGGCAGCACCCCAGCCCTTCCCCAGGGCCAGGCTGTGCAACCAGTGCCCAAACCACTTCACCCACCAGTCCACCGAGCTTGGAAGCCCTCGCTGTGCTGTCCTCCCCTGCACTCACCTTGCCCAGTGGGAGAACCCCTGGGCACAAAATTGAGAACTGAGGGACTTGCCCCACACCAAATGAAAAAATATTTATTGGGCAGTTATTTAATAAAACTCTCCATTCATTTCTCTCTAACCTTAGAATATATTTCAAAGGGTCTGATTCTCCTGCTTCCTGTGGCTATTTGCCTGTATATCTCTGAGAAATACCCACTGGATGCTTCCTCCTCTTCCTGCAGTCACTGTTTTTGCATGTTCATGCTTATTTTTATCATTCTCCCAGTCTATCTTGATAGTTTGGTGGTTGATTCTTGTTTTTGTTTTTTTTTTTTTAATGTTATTCTTCCTGTACTTTAGTGTACTCCCAACATCCATTTTTAACCACAGATGACTCTCTAGTGCTCACTTCTGCTACCCTAGAAGAGGATGAGGTACACGTATTTTCTGGAGAAGCTCTTAGATTTTGTTGCATGGTAGTTTTCCTTTTCCTTTCCTCAGGGAGGAAAAGCAGCTCTCCAGAAGCCAAGCAGAACTGCTGCTTTTCCCTGAGGCTTCGTGTCCATGCCAGGGCAGTAGTGGCTAGCAGTGCTCCAGTGCTCTGGTTTGGGTTTTTGATCCTAATTGCTCTTTCTCTTGCCAAGACTAAGCCTGGGCAGCTGGTTCCTGTCACCCACAGCCCAGCTGGCAGCCCTGGCTTGCCAAAGTCCCTCCTGAAGCTGTTGCTTTCTACTAACCAAGGTTAGTTATGATCCATGGGTCTCTCACCAGCTTGGTGAGACACTTGTGCCCCTTGGGAGAACCAGCCTAGCTGGAAGTCCAACTAGACTTCATGTGGTATCCTGAAAAATCACAGACTGCAGTTGTTTCATGTTTTCCAGTATAAACAAATAAAATTTAGACCAACTGAACATCTTAAATTAACTTACATGGTTTTGGAAATTCTCTGATCACCTGGACCTTTCTAGCAACTCTGCAAAAACATTACCCTTTTTGCCTCTTAAGAAGAAAGGATTTCTTTTCCTCCTTTAGTCCTCACAAATTATTTCCCCGATCAATATTTGAGCAATTAGTGTTGCACAGAGGGGAGGGGGAAAGTCTACTCGTCTTACAGACTCCTCTGCATGTGCTGGTTTCATCTATTTTTCTCTTGCTGTCCTGAAGGCTGAGAAAAACACGATGACATCACCCACTTTGCAAAAAGCTTCTCTGCATATCTGCATGTCAAGTAGGATGTGCACTTCCTCTCCTCCTCGCTGCCTCCACTTCCCACTTGTCCCTGTCCTGTTAGAGCTCAACTGCAGCAATCCCTCCCTTCTGACAGGCTATTTCTCATCCTTTCCCCTGCTCCTGCAATGCCTTTGCCAGTGCAATAATATCACATTTATCCTTGAAAACATGCAACTCCAATTCCATAATCTCATTATGCATGCCTCTACATTCCTTGAACAGCTTTTCTCTGCTGCCCACTGCTCTCTGCTGCTAATCTCTGGATGCATTGCTAAGGGATTGGGGAGGCTGCTCTGTAAGCTCTTTTCTTATTATTGTTGATAGTAGTGACAAAATAAGAATGATAAAAGCCTCTTGGAAATGCATTTGCTACATCTAGAGCGTTCTTCCCCCACATGGGCTTTCTATTCCTGGCCGTCCCTTATGGTGTGCAGTTTTCATTCATCTCTAAACCTGCCTGAATTTAGCATTCAGTAGAGGAAACCCCTCTCCTGAATTGCAGGGGTCACATCTTAGCCATGTCTTGTCTGTCTCTGAGGGTCCCACCACAGGGCAGATGTTGACTTTGACTATTAAAGCCAGATTGCCCATATTTTGCTTGTATCTGTGACTTACTTTTTTTTGTGTGTGTGTGATGCAACTGCCTTGGCTTTTTTGCTATATATAGGAGACTTTTTTCCCTTCATCCAAAGTGAACTCCTGTCTTCAGAGATCCTCAAAAGCAGAGCCTCATTCCAAGTCCCCTGGGTTCAGGGATTTGCCATTTTGGTATATAGCTTATTCACTGGGTTTCTAGCACAGCACTGTCCTGTGGACACACAATTGACTGCTGTTCTGTATCAATCTCTTTTCATCCTGCAGCTCCTTTCTGGGTGCTTGTCCTTCCACTGGACTTAAATCTTCAGTCTGGAGAGCCCTAATTCCTACGTTCAGTTCCCTGCAATGTGTCCTCTGCGTCTGCCTCAGGAATGACCTTCCCCCACAATGTATTGCTGTGCTGACAGTTCCCAGAACTCCTCTCCATTACAGCCTCCACAAATTCCAAGCTGGGGGAGAAAACCCCCTCCCAAACCCCAGTAATATTGCCTGCCTATTAGCTATGTCCTATGATTCTTCCCTGGCTCTAAAGAGTCTTCCTGGAAGTCCTTGTAACACACCCTGGCTGATGGCATTGCATCCTGCATCCATCCTGCATGGGATGCATCTGCCCATACATCTGCAAACTCGGTCTAAGCTCTCCAGGGATCCTTACCCTTTTAAGGTGATCCTTTCTCCAGACCTGTTACTGCAGCCCTTGGATCCAGGCAGGAAGTTGCCAGCACTTCCTGCCTGAAGATGGTTTGAGTTCACCAGTTTCCAATCCAAGCCTGCAGCTCTGCAGTCCCTAAAGAGCTTTGTAAAAGGAAAGCTAACTCTTAGACCTGGTTAATTCGATGTACTTGCCCTCTAGTCCCTGAAGTACAGTATGCAGGAACACATGTGTAGGCATCCTCCTGGATTTTTAACTTCTCTGTGACTTCCTGCTGGGAGAGCCTGGAGTGAGTTTGGTCCTCCCTGAGCCTGAGCATCCGCATTCACGTGAGCCTGCCTGCCTCAGGAGGGAAGGGACAAGCTTACACGCTCCGACTGAATTCCCTGGAGGACGTGTGCTATAGAAGTATAGTCAATGCTATTTTTAAAGCACCAGCTCTTCATTTGTACCTTTGAAAAAAAATCTCCTCAGAGAAATTAATTTCCTCTTCTGCTCAGCATTCTCCCGTCCTGTTCAGCCTGAGAGCAGATGGGGTTTGAGGTGCCTGCATCACCAGTGAAAAAGTAGGAAATCTTGCAACAATGGAAAATCCCTGTTTTGTTCAGCTGTAACTGCAGTGGTTTAGTAATAATGGGATTCAGAAGAAAAGTACTGGACCTGATCCCCCCAGGAAATGCTGGTGTGGTGTAGTGTGTACACCCTGACTATGGCAGTGTCAGAGCTGCCTCTGCACAGGCACTCCAGAGCTCTCTGGAAAAATCCATTCTTTTCACTTTTTAAAAATACTTTCTTAACTCTTCTTACACAGTGGGATAAATATTCTTGCCATCACGTTCTTCCTTTCACCCATTCCTCCAATCACAATTCCCTTCTGATTTCTCTTGACGTGAATGACCCCATGGAGAGGAATAATCCAATGTTACTTTTACAGCATGAGCGTTGCTATTTGTCATTGCTAATGGCAAAATATTTATGTCAAAGAAAGTTCACAGCTGATCACTTAGTTCTTATAATAAACACAGTCAATATGATTTACTCCATGGAGAGATCTGGCAGCAATAGAGGCACAATGTGGCCAGTGAATGTGAGCAAGGCATTAATAGGAGCCCTCTCTCAAGAAACTGTGCATAGAAGCTCTACATTGTCACTGCTTCTGCTATTTTCAGGCAGACAGGGATCAGGCCCTGACTGTGATGAGAGTTGACCAGTTTGATTCCTAGATCTAGGGGCTCAGCTCCACCATGGGCTGGGTTGGCTCCCTGTGTTGCAGCAGGACTGGGAGCACTGACACTGTGGCACAGCTGAGCTCAGGGGTCTCTGTCCTAACGGGGCAAAACTGCCTCGAGGGCTGAGGAGGTGAATTGGCTCCTCATTGCTCTGTGCCAAGGACTGATGAGCTGGTGACAGCTCAGGGATTCCTCCCCACACCTCACTGCTTGACTGGCATTGCCTGAGCTGCTTTAGCTTTGGCACTCTTTATCCTTAAGATGACCTTGCCCTAAGTTTAGTCTCTGAGGCAACAGCCACATGTTCACCTCCTGGCATTCTCAGTTATTCAGTACAACAAAAGTAAACCTTTTGGTGAGCTTTCCCCGGGTTTGCCTGGTCTCTGGCTTCTCCCCACTGTCCTAGCTTTTCTTCTGGCCTCTCCTGTCTCCTAAACATGTTTACCAGTAGGGACTGGGTGAGGTCTCATTCTGATTTTTTTAATGAAAGTTTCTACTCTATTGTAGAGTGAACCTGGAAGAGTGCTGAGCATCCCTAGGCAAGCACTGTGCCTTTGTGCCTGCTCTGGCCCCTCCCCAAACACTGGATTCAAACCTCCCAAGCACATTTTCTAAGTCCCCCAATAACAGCAGCAGACCAGTCGTGTTTCTGTGCAGAGTAAAACTCCCACTGAATGTAACGGGAGCAGACAAGTATTATAATGTCTATGCTCATCAAGCAAAGCTCTGAAAGTGCTTTGAAAAGGTGGATTAGTTAAGGCCAGGACAAACCTGTGATATATGTATTATCCCCATCTTAAAGTGAAGAGGTGACCATTACTCAAGGTCAGTGGGGCAGACCAGGGCAGACTTGGGGGGATGGACACTGGATTCCTGGTGTCCCATGTCACCAGGATGTTTTCATGGTATGGATGATCTTCCAGCAGTCCCTGTGCCTGCTGCCGACAGTGAGATCTTACAGAGGGAATGGTGCTGGAAGCTCTCTGGCAGTTTATCCAGGGGGATGGAGTGAGAAATCAAACCTCTCCCTGTTTCAGCACAGGTATTCCTACTGGAATGAGTCCAGCCTGCATGGGAAGGTGCTGTGAAGCTTTGTCAGTTTTGAGGGATGAGTGGTTACAGAAAAATAGCAGGTTTTGCTCTGGTAGATCTAAAAGCAGAAGGTCTGTAGCGGGGTGTTTTCCACGTGCTCTGATGCAGCTCTGGCTCTAAGGAGGGGATGCTGCTAAACTGTTTTGAATAGCAAGAGAGTAAATATGTCAGACTAACAAATATAAAAAAAACCCTTGTGTTGTGAAATGATTAAATAAATCATAACACCTGTCCACTATAGTATATATTGATATGTATGCACATATATTAAAACTGCTCTTGTATATGGGGATTCCTTTGTATCAAAATTAACCTGTATAAGGAAGGTATTTATCTTCAATTAAGAACTAATCTGAGCAACCAGCTCCACTTTGAGCACAGCAAATGTAATGAACATTTGAGTGTTACTCATCAGGAATGGAGTCTCCCCAGACTAAGCAATTGCCACTCTTGGTAGTAACAGCACCAGTGTGAATGTGAGGGGCAGAGCATGGGCTTTTGGTAGCTTGGGAGCTCCCTTCAGCCTGGTCTCGGAGGTGTACCTGCATTTTTAGGAGTGTTCCCCCTTTCTCTATTCACAAGTCTCTCCCAGACCCATTGTGATTCCCGTGAGTGTTTTTGATGAGGTTTGCAGTTATTCTGCTCCAAGCATGTGGACCTTTGGTCCCATGGATGTGGGTGATTTGTGACCCTTCCCCTGAGACCTTAGCATTCAGGCTCTTGGTTGTGTGTTTGAAACCTGGGTTTGGACAAGAGAAATCAGTAGCAAAGCCAAAACTAAAGCACTTGTTGGTATCTTAAACTCATATTGACAACATCCATCTAATCTGATAAAAAACTTGTCACTAATAAAAGCTGGTGAACAGTCAAAGCAAATGGAAGGCAGAATTTATTTGAAAGCTTTTTTTTCCCCTACAGTACGTAACAGTTCCTGTTATTATGAGTTGAACTTATGCAATACTGCTTGGACTAGGATTCATGCAGAGTCTCTAGCCAAAAGGACAGATTAGTTTGGTTTTATTTTCTTTAAGTCTATTTGCTCTTGCTCATTTTTGAACAGAATGGAACTGTAAATCTCATTTGCAGTACATAAACAGCATAAACACCAGAAATGCTCTATCATTGGTACTGATGGGCAAAATGTTTCCTAAAACATGATTATGCTTACCAAATTTTATTCCAGACTTCAGATTCCTTCTGGGTACGTCTTTAAAAACCCCTCATTTTGCTAAAAGAATAAGCTGAAGATGTGAGCAAAGATGCCTGTCAGAATGTCACCACTTAAAATCTTTGGTAGGGGCAGGAACTGTAGTAAGCACACTTTCCATGACAAGGAATCTCTTCCATGTGCCAGCTGTGCTTTGCTTGGCTGGTTTCATTGGTATCTGATGGGAGTGTAAACTGGGAATGGAAACATGTTCTGGCACAAAGCACCAGGAGCAGCAACTTGGATCCCTGAGGACCCTTTTGTGTGACTGTGTCCAGTCTTTTCTTGTCCTTTCCTCCAGTGATTTGGTGTCTGTCCATCCCTGACTTTCTCTGTCCTGGCATCTAAGCGCATCACGTGTTTGTCCTCTGAGCTGCCTTTTCAAGGAGATTATCCTGGTTTATTTGGAGAGGGTACAGGGGGACTAACTGGCTTCTCAGGGTTGGTGATGGAGCAAGGGACAGAACTGTAACTCACCCCTAACCTCTGGACCACCTTTTTCTTTGGTGCAGCTGGATTCCAGCCATAAGTGTTCAAGTGGCAGCTGTAGTACATAAGAGTTTGCTGCTTCCATGGAACTGCCTAGGAATGCCTCTGAGATGGGATTTCTTCACATTTCTGGGAATCTTGTTTGCGTCTGGCACGTTCTCAGCTCTGAGAAACTTGGTTCACACAGCTGTGACTTTTCTGTTTGTTTCAAGAGGTCCATCTCTTGCTTTGCACACATCATTGCTTCTGCAGCACATGTTTTTGTCAGCCATAGTGATCACACATTAAACAAACTTACTGCTTCTTGTAATTGATGCATTTGACTGCTTCCACTATTAGCAATGTCTGTAACATCCCTGTACTTTTCCATATCTGGCCACTCTCAAAAACTAGGGATTCATCAAGTGTCTGGATAGACAAGGAGTGGAACTCGCTTTCTGAGGCAGTGTTTTGCTGTCTTTGCCAGAACCACCCAGCCTCCCTAGTGGAATAAGGAGCTTTCACTCCTTGTTTACTTACTTGTGAATTTTTGGTAAATCTGTCCTTCATAGCATAAAAGTTGAATCTTTTTAGAAAATGAAAGGATTAAAAAAAAAAAAGAAGTGTTGTCTTCCCTCCTGTCATTGTGCCAGAAGTTTATTAATAATACATAATAATTATACATTGCTTCTTAGCTGCTTTCATCTGATGATCTAAAAGTGCTTCACAAACATTAATTAAGCAATCCTCACACCTCTCTGGTGCAGTGACTATTGCTATCAATCTGCACTGAAATATGACAATGCAGAAGAAATAGTAAATAAGAAAATCTCCTAGAGACAGGCAAGAGCAAAGCTGGTCTCGAAAGGTAAAGCAGCTGGAGCAGATGCCATCATTCTGTGGCTGTACTTTGTGTGAATCCAGCAGTTTGCCTCTGGAGCTGAGTGGTGTTGGACACAGGCTGAGCACAGCAGCTGGGAGATTTTCTCAACCAGTGCAGTGTTTTCTCTGCTGGCAAGAGGAAAGTTGTGATTGGCAGCAGAGCTGACGTCCTGGTTGAAGGCAGCAGAGCTCACGTCCTGGTTGAAGGCAGCAGAGCTCACGTCCTGGTTGAAGGCAGCAGAGCTCACGTCCTGGTTGAAGGCAGCAGAGCTCACGTCCTGGTTGAAGGCAGCAGAGCTGGTGGCAGCAGCCTCTCCGACGCAGCCTCAGTGGTGGGATTTACTGATCCTCGCTCCAGGAGAACTCTGTGTTATCCTGAGCACGAGGGGTCCCCGAGGGGCAGCCCAGCAAGAGCGTGTAGCATCCCATGAAGGGTCTCTCTACCCCTCAGCTGACATCCAGAGGACTTTCACACTTCAGTGTTTCATCTCTGAGTGCTCCCCTGCTCTTGGGCCATGTTCCAAGGAGAGCTGAAGACCTTCTGGTACCACGAGAGCTCTCAGATACGTCAACCTCTAGTTTCTCCTTCTGGAGGAGATGCCAAATGGCATAACTAGCATTTACTTTTGCTTTGTTTTGACAAAGTGGCAGGTTTGCAAACTCCAGGTATATTGGATCCAGCTTACTGTTATTTTGATCCTTCAAGGTAAATTTGAAGCAGGTGAAGTGTAGCCTGGAAAGGCTGATTAATTCCTAGTGGTCAGGGCCCTACTAGCCCTGCCTTGGCTGAAGCAGAACTTATCAAAGGGAGCTTTTCAGGAGCAAGAACCTCATGAATCTTTCATGCCACCCAAGGTACTGACAGACCCAACGCTCCCTGTATGTGTTTTGACCCTTTCCTAACTCCAAGTTCCTGTATGTGGCTCAGCAGGACAGGACAGGACACTTTTGGGCTGTCCTGGTAAGATATTTGCACCAAACATAAGATGTGCTGCATTCTAGAACATGCCAGGTATCAGAGTGCATTTTGCTAATTGACATGTTTGTGCTCTCTCTGTCTGTGTTTACACACAGTGTTATTCTATAGGTGTAACTTTAGACCTCAGCAATCCCAGGGAATGGTCTCATTTAACACCCGCAGCCCTGGCCAAAGCTCCAGCACATGCCTGCTGAAATATCAGATTTTCATCGTGCTAGGCAAGTGCCTCGGGTCCCACCAGAGGGATATCTGGCCTCTGTTTCCTCTCTGCTGAACACTGGGGCAGGTACAATTCCATTAGTTTTGCATGTTCATTAAACTAAAGAACACATTTGCTGAAGTTTCTGGCTATGAATGAATGTCCACAAACAAAACCCACTTGACTTAACAGTTATTTTTAAAGATGCTCTTAAGAGCTTCTTGTAAAGAGGCTGTGAAATACTTTTTAGTTTGCACTATCTTCTGCAAAACTTGCTTCGTGGTCCAGATAACTTGGGCATGGCGCTTCCAGAAGTTATAGATGTAATTTATTTAATTCATAAACTTTTTCTAGGAAGTTCTGTCTTTTTGTTCGGTGTTTATGTAGCACTAAGTGCAACAGGGTCCTGACTCACAGCTCGTGTACACTACCCCAAAATGGGTCATAAAAATGTTTTACAGAGAAAGTGAAAACTGCTGTAGAAAGGTATGGGATTAGTTTCCATAATTACTGATCCCATTAGCAGTCTGGCCTGTTTCCTGAGGAGGAATGGCAGAAGGATGATGTGCCTCTACCTGCTCTGCCACTGTGCTGCTCACCTCACCACCACTTCCCTACTTAAACTGGGATCCCAGTTTCCAGCAGGGCTCTGAACTGTTGAGAGGAGGGAGGAATTGCAGGACCCATCTGCTCAGGGCAGTGATGTCCAAAACAGGGAGTGGGGCAGATACGGACAGAAAGTTACTGCTTTGGCTACCCCTGCTTCACTCACCTTAGCTTGTTGCATCACAGGCTTTGTCGCTATAAACTAATCTGGAGCAACTGGGAAGCTTTCCCAGGGGCAGTCCATGGGTGCATTGCTGATGCTTCCCTGGCCTTGGTGTGAGCAGGCTGAGGGGGGTGTGGTGTGTGTGCAAGGGAGGGAGGAGCAGCCGGGTTGTACACACAGTTGCTGTGATTTCACATGCAAATCAGGCAGCTGGATTATGCAAATGTATCTTTCAGTTTATACAAGCAATTACTTAATCTGTGTGTGGAAAAACAGGATAATTGTGTGCAAATTATGGATATCATTGCATGAGGTGCAGTTGTGTGTTTAAATGGTCAGCAAATCAGAACCTTTCTATCAGTAATTAATTACTTTATATCCTAACAGAACTCAAGTACTAAATCTCTTCCTAACTTTATTCTTTTTTTCTTTTCCACCAGGTCTTTAAGCAGTTCATATCTTTGCTATCTTATCATCCCTTGTTCCCTACATTATCACCTACCTGCTGGAATATTTCCTTTCCTTAGCCTTTTTTGGGTGGAATAAGCCATAACACTGGTAATAGGCTCCCTCTTCCTGCCCCCAGAATGATCTGTTGCATCAAAGGTACATTGCAACCCACTCTTTGAAAGCCTATTTCTTTCAGTAGAAGTCCTTCACCGTTGACGTCCTTGGTGCCATCTTTCCCAGGATGTTTCTGGTGAGTCCAGAAGCTCCATGTTCTTGAACTCGGCCCCATGGTGTTGCACTGCTCTGGTTTGTGTATCCTCCACACAGGTGGGATCAAACCCCGAGGAGAAGTGACAGCCTGCTGGGCAGTGCCATGGCTGGTACCAGCACATCAGGGTCATGGCTTTGCTCTGGGCTTTCTGCACAAACTCCAAAAGAGGATTTTTGTTTTCCCGTGCCTCTGACCAACATCTGCAAAAGATGGAAAATCTCTCTTTGCTTTTCCCATGCTTGTCTTGCTAGGCCATAAATCCTTTGGCCACCACTCCTTTGCCCTGTACTTGTACACTGGAGCCCTAATTCAAAGGGCAAACCAAACACAGTCTGTGTTTTCACTGCCCTGCTGGTACAGCACCATTTCTGCTTGTGTTCTTCAGAAGGAATACAGATAAAGCTGAGTTTGGCCACCTGTCTCCTTTTTGATTTAATGTCTTAGGTGGTCGACAGCTAATGATTAATCTTCAGTGTCACCTCTTTTCCTTTCAAACTGACTCCTTAAACTGTTGGGATGTGTGGGTATGTTTTAAGTAAAGCACTGATCCCTGTGCCAAAGAACAGAGAGCAAGTGTGGCAGCAGTCCAGCTTTTGCACCTGTTCCGGTTTGCTCTTTGTGTGAAGTGCTGCATAATTGTCTTCTTCATTAGCTGCCTGCTGAATTCTGGTGTGTGAGGGATTAAAAACTCTAATGAATATGGATTATTTCAAATGTTTTCCTTCGGGACCCAGTAGAGAATGGAGATTTTTGGAGCTATATGTTCATACAATAACAAGGAATGGAAGATGCCTTCCCTCGCTCTTTTTCGAAGTTGTCTCTTAAGAGAATCGGACAAAGCTGATCCTCCTGCTCTGCCCAGAGCATACGTGATGCTTGGACCCAGCTTGACCCTCTGATTGCATCTGAGCAGAGGTGAAATGAAACCCCTGCTAAGAGTCGGAAACTTTAGCACACACCTGACTTTCAGCATTTGAGTAATCTCCTGGAAGTCAACCAGTCTTAAGCATCTGCTTAACGTTAAACATGTAGCAAAGAGGGAGCAAGTTATGGTTCAATTAAAGGACCCATTTCACTGAGGAGGCCAGGAGTGTGTGCTGGCAAAGTTTCTACAAAAATAAGGACATTTTCCTCCTCCAGTTAAAATTCTTAAGTGCTTAAGGTTAATGTGACATCTGCAACATCCAAGAAGCCTACAGAGATTGTTTCTGTGGAACAGATGTTCAACAATCTGAATTTTATTTTATGTTTTCATCTGTGTGGACACTTTCTTACTTCTGCTTGCAGATATTAGATCCTTCATACCTACAGGGAAGGTTGTTCTCTGCCCTGGTCTCTGTAGTGTCCCTCACGAGGGAATCACGGTGCTCTGCAGGTGTCTGCCTTGCAGACAGGGAAAACTGAGGCACACTGAGACACAAGCAGCATTCCCAGCTCAGGTTTGAGCCACAGGCAAGTGCTTCCCACACCAGGTCAGCCGTGCAGGCAGTGCCAATCCACCTCCTGACCTGGAGCCCGTCAGCCGTGTGCTGTGCCCTTGGCTGGGGCTCAGAGTGGTCACACCAGTGGTCACACCAGCAGTCACCTCCCTCAGCTGGACACTGGGCTGCTGGGCTGCAGTGAAGGACCTCATGGCCCAAGCCCTGTGTGACCATTAAGGTCTCATCTGCTTTTTGTGCTGTAACTGTGGCAGTGCTGGGTCCAGGAGCTGTGAGGTGTGGCTGACACAGGGAAGGAAACATGTTTTATCTCTAATTCAACAATCAGTCTGCCACCGCACATTCAGCTGGAGTCCCTTCCCCTCCCTGGTGAAGCAACAATTGGATTCTCTCTCCTGCTGGCATCCCAGGGCCAGTCTCATTGCAAGAGAGTGGGACAAAGTGGGGAGAGCCTCTTTTTGACCTCATTGTGAAGTACCTTCCTAAACTCCATAGCAACCCCCTCTCAAAGCAGAAGTCCATGTCACAGCAGCTCTCTGATGGGCTGGGTTCTCCCCAGGGCAGGGGGTGGGATGCCCTTGCAGGAGCTTGGTTAGCTCAACAGGCTGGTAGGGGTAGGGTGGCTTGAAGATTTCTGTTATTCTAAGACTTTTCTGCTGAGGAAAACAAAGGGATAAAACTTCTACAGGAACTTGTGACCAGCTGCTGAGCAGGGGTCCCTCTGCAACCGGGCAGTTCCTCAGGGAAAACCTCCTGTTCCTGGGAATGCCACAGCCACTGGCACACACGGACACTGCCCGGCCTGCGGGAACATCCAGAGCTATTTCGCCAGATAATAAATCTCAGCCCTTAACTGGCTGCACAGGGATATTCTTCCTCTCCAGGTGAAGAATCACATGGCCATAAAATTTTGTAATATAAACAAGGCAGACGTGGCCAGAATCCTATTTGGACAGATTTATAGCCTGACTATGGAGCAGCAACCTTGCCTGGGCTTTGTGCCACCAGTAATTAATATGCATCCAGGACTCTGTTTTCCTTCTGGACAGTGTCCTTCTGCATGCTGGTGTGTTAGGCTGGAAGCATGAGAGTCTGCTGTCTACTGAGAATGAGACTTTCCTGGGGAAGCTGTATTGGAAAACTGTTGCCCTGCAGATTGTGTGGAAGTGTAAGATAGTGAATGGCCAAATCTGAGAGAGCAGCACTTCTCCAGCACGTGTAAAGCCTCCAGGTAGCTGGTGCTGAGTCTTTGTGCAGTAGTTATCATAAAGACAGTCAATGTTTGCCATAGTTTCTGCCTACACTGAAATGAAGGGATTGCTGGAGGAACCACATGTCTGTTGACATTGGACAGTGATCTCCAGCTCTCTGCCCAGTCTGTGCCGTATTTGTTGGAAACAACAGTAGTGTAGACTTGCCATTTTTCGTGCTTCACCCTCAAGTCATCTCTTGGGCATTCCTTTGCAACTCTGCACTTTAAAAACATCAAAAAATAATGAAAGAATTAAAGGAAAAGGCAGAGGGGTGAGACACCCATATCATTCCAGAGGCTGTGATCCCAGCACTGGATTTGGGCATAAATTTTCAAGCGTGGTCCCCCACATTTGAAATCCCTGCTCAGCATCATCCAACCAGACACTTCTTGCCGTAACTCAGTTTTCCTCCTTCTCACATGACAGCTGTTCCCTCTTCACTACCCCTCCATCTTCTGTGGCATCCCCTCACAGTGCTCATGTACAGGAGAGTTTGGGCACTGTAAGCCCCCTCCCTCCTCTGTTGGTAGGGGCACAATACAAAATTTGTCTCTAATTAATGACTAGTGACCTAGTGCCATTCAAAACCATCCATCAAGCGATGAGCACAGGATGCCAGCACCTTAAAATCCATCACCTTCGAGATCTGAGTTTGAAACAAGCCCTGTTGCATTGCTGGGTTATTTCTTCTATCATTAACGAGATTTCTCTGCTCTTTTCTGTCTTTGTTTGCAAAACACATCTTGGTAGGCCAGCAATCCTAGAAACATAGGCCTCAACAAGAAAATCGATATGGTTTCTTTAGACTTTAGCGCTTGGTGTGCAATTATGTTATTTTCTCAATAGCAAGTGGCTGTATTGGCTCGGGCAGCGATAAGGGCTTAGCCAGGCCCTTGCTGAGGCTTCCCGGGTGGAAGTGAAGCTGGTGGAAGCCAGGGTTGGCTTTACCTTACTCCAGCTTGCACTGACTCCCTGGGTGATGTTTCTGTGTGTGTTGTGTAGGACAATTTAATCCTCGATTGCGTATTTGAAGCCATGGAGACTGTGGATGGCAAATGATCCCTTGTGTTTGTGATTGAGGTAGTCACTGAGGGCTGAATGAAAGCCTCCTGCAGCAAATGGTTCCATTGCAGGGGCTCTGTGACCCCACCACACATTATCCCAAAATAACTCAGTCACGGGGCGGTTTTACAGCATCTGTACGGGCCAAATTACTTCTTTGTGAAGAAGCAGATTAGGTGAAAGGACCTGGTTTTCTGATTGATGATTCAAGTTGTATTAACCAAATGACAACTACTCTGAAAGGCTGGTTGCCATGGGACTGTCTGATACCTCTGGCGGGGGTAGGGCGAGGGAAAGAAAGCAAAATAGTTTCTTTGGGTTCAGCAGTCAATGGTACGGCAGTATTAATGCTAAGGCTCGTGGTTTGGTCTTGTTTGTACTTCCCCTGCTATTTACAGAGGTCTCTTGTGGTTTATGAGGTTTCATGTGAGGTGGTAGGAGGCAAGTGTTGCGCTGAGATGCTCTGGAGTGCCATGCTGATGAACAGCACTCCATGTGCTGGCAAAGCCCTGAGGAAGCTCTGCACTGATGGGCAGAGCTGCCAGCACTTCTGCAGCGTTTGATCAAAGTCTTCAATTTGAGCTCTGTGCTGCAGGAATAGCACAAGGAGCGGGTTCTCTCCTTTCCCTGCAGCCACAGGTTTGAGCGGCTGCTGCCCGAGCTGAGCTCATGACCAGGGCTCCTCACCAGGATCCCCAAAGCAGTCCAGGTCCATTGTCTGGAACCACACAGGCAGCCAAGCTTCTAAGCCTTTGGAGAGGTGCACAAAGTGTGGGTGGAACGGCAGGTTATTTGCTATTTGAGGTGAACAACACACGCTACATTCAAAATGACCAAACCGGTCTAATTATAGAGCTAACAGCAGGGCTATAATTGAGATTTCTGTGCAGATGCTTCCCCCACTGCTGGGGGAAGGCCATAAAAGCGCACAAACTGTCAAATTTGCTCCTTTTAAATTTGTTGAATGATACGAGGAGGTTTGTGTGGAGTAAGGTGTTTACATTAGTGGCATTAAGAATGGTGAAGGTCACAGGTAACCTGGAGACGTTACCTATGGGATCCACCTTTAATGCAGACCAGCAAAGTTCTAAATCTCTTCCCACTGTCTTCTTGTCCTCTTCCCATTATTAACATTCAGGGAAGTTCCAGGGAAAGGAGTACTCTTAAAATTCTATACTCTCATATAGGTGCAAGTCATTCCTGGGGCTCACACCATAAAAGAGATGCTTGCAGTCATCAAGATGATGGATGTTAAAGGCTCCTGAGCTTTTCAGAGGAGAGCTGCTCATTGACTGCAGGACGAGGATATGCAGAAGGATTAACACTCAGTAAATCCATCACAGGAGAGTACCAAGATGTTATCATTTGGGTTTGGAATATCCTGAAATAGCTCACCACCTTAGCAATTTTGCATCATTGATATACTCTCAGCTGGGTAATATGACTTTCTAGAAATGGAGTCGATAAACTGAGCTGTTTTGAGAGGGTCTGTCTCTATTATTCACATGTTTTTTCAATTTGCATTCCAGCAGAAATAATAATATTCCCCAGGGGCACCACTCATTCATATGTTCAAAACACAGCGCCAAATGCAAACACCAATAAAACTCAACATTTTCTTAATTAACAGCCTCAGAGAGCACAACATCAGGCAGGTACTACCAGCACTTTAGAACAAAGTACACTTGGAACCAGGTGCAGCTATTTACCAAAAGCTTCCAGAAAGCCAGCAGTAAAACTGTTTGTTTTTCCAGCACATGTTGTGCATTTGCTGCTATTTCTCTAGATGGAATAAGCAATCTGAGACAGTAAAAATACACAACTTAGACCAACAGAGCGTAATAACAAACAGTAACTCAAGGAAATCTTCCTCGCTTACAGTTTTATATTCTGGGTGAGGCAGAAGAGGTTTTTTAGGGCAGGATCTGATTTGAGGGGGGCACTGGGCAGTGTTGCACAGCGCTCTGGGTGTGTCTCTTCACAGTGAGGACGCATCTCACAGCCAGGTGGGACACACCAGGACAGCTGCCCCTGAGACCTGGGCGATGAAATCTGCCCTTTGAGGTGAACTCAGCTTTTGTAGGAGCCAGAGGGGAGGTGCACTGTGTGCTTTCCCTCCTGCAGTAACGTGTGGTGCAGAGCAGAGAGCTGGAAATGGAGCGTTGGAGCCCAGGAAGGGCTCTTTGCCTTGGGAAAGCCTTGGGGGCTGGTGCCAACAGAAGGCAGGGGAGAAGGCATGTGGCTGGAAGTGGGGCTGGCAGGGGGGATCAGGTGCATTGGTTGTGTTGAGGACAGGCTGCAGAGAGGCTGCGAGGCACAAACCACATGGATTGTGGACCCGGGGCCATCTGGGCTGGATGGGGAAGGTCCCGTGGACTGTCACCTGCAGACTGTTAGTTGCAGTGGTGACACAGCCCGGCGTTGTGTATGGAACTGCAGCTCCAGAGTGGCTTTGAAGCAGTAGTGTTCCCTGTTTCAGACCCAGGGACAATGGAAAAAAGTCACTTTTCCTAAAATAGCTGGCATGTCAAAACTTAGATTTTATTTATTGACCTTTCCAAAACCCCATAAAAAGAAATCCTTTTACAGAAGTACCCGCTGCCTCGTGCTTGGCCCCAGAGGCTCAGGAAGCATGTGGGACCCACCATGGCCACTGCTGAAATCACTGGGAGCCTGACATGGGATCTGGGCCCTTGAGTGTGGGCTTGTACATAATTCATTGGCGTGTTTTTTTAAAAAGACATTCGCTCTGTCTTGTGTCAGCCACACGCTTCTGACTCAGTTGAACTGCTTATTCTTTCACTTAAGCTCTGCCCTTGTTGTGACAAAGGATTTCTAGTAGTTTAGTTTTTGTTACTAACAGCCTGGTAGAAAGCTGTAGACGCAGATGTTATTTTCCTGGTAATGCAGAATTTCACTGTGCTGGGGTTTTTTTTTCAACCTGTCCATCAGACAGGTAACACAGGCTCCTTTTTTTCCCTCCACCGTCAGATTTTTCAAAGGATCTCCCAAAGCAGGTGCATAAATTACAACAAAATAGAAGTCAGAAGTCAGAGGAAAACTCTTAAGTCTGCACCCTACTGAGAGGGATTATGGGGAGTGGAAAGTATGAGTCATGGCATGGCTACTCCTTTTAGACAGAGTTAATGCGGCTCCCGCCGAGCAGGGGAGAGTCCTCGGGAGGGGCAGCCTGTTCTCGCCTCTTTAAAACCCATTTCTACTCCTGCAAATTTGATCACAGTTTAAAAAAAAATAAAAGGAAACACGATGGTGAGATGTACTTATCCTTTGATCTTTCCCCAAAGTCCAGTTTCTTGGCCCGATTTCCAAGTATTTCAGTGCTAAGAACATGGCAGTGCTTTAACTCTGTTTTGGCAGTTCAGCCTCTGTGCCCCGGGATTTATCCTGGCTGCCCTTTATCTCTGTAGCCACACGTGCACATGGAGCCTGAATTAAATGCCCAGGGCTAAAACTCTGCCTTTGATGATTCTCTCATTCTCTGTGTTATACTGGTGCCCCATCACAGGGAGGTGGCCAGTGCCTGGCCCACAGTCAGAGCTGCTCTCCTGGATGCCCCACGGGCATTCTTGTTAATATTCCTCCCCTTGCACAACACTGCACAAATATTGAGCTGTATAAATATTAACTGAGAGGGTAAAGGAGCCGTGAGGCTGGAAGTCAGCTCCCATAAAGCTCTTGTAACACTGAATCGCTGTGTTTGGGGTTGCATTTATCTCCCTCAGCCCCGGGAAGTGCAAGGGATTTCTGACACATCCCATGTGGGCACACATGGCCCCACCCATACCCCTCAAACAGAGCAGCTAAAACCTGAGCTTGGAAACATTCGCCAGGAAATTGGCCTCTTTTTGTTCTGTTCCCCTGCAATCCTGTTTTCAGCCTTTTTCCGTCTATGTGCTGCTTTCCCATTGGGAACCAGTGAGATCCCAGCACACAAAGCCTTGGATTTCATAGCTCTTTGTGAGGGGGAAAGGGTGAATATGGCAATGGTCACTCCAAACCAAGGGCAGTGGGGCTTTGCTTTCCTACCAGCTCAGGTTGAGTTTAAACCTGGTTCCTCAGTGGAGGGCAGATTTGGTTCCCTGTGTGCCCTGACCACAGGGGACCAACAGACTTAGGGTGAATTTGTGTTAGAAAACAGCTGAAATGGACGCTTTGGCTAAAAGGTTCACTTTGGCCACTATAGTTTTTGAATGTTTTGTTTAGAAATGAGCATAATTATGGGCAGGACAGCCTTGTTCAACAGTTTGTTGCTGGTCTGGAGTTTTGGTTTCAGAATGATGGTCTGTAGGTTTCCACAGCATCTCAGTCTTCCTCATGTGCATTTTGGATTTCAACAGGCTTTTTCTGTAAGGCATAGATGGTGCCTCCAGTTGATACAGCTACATGCAGCATCAGAAAGGTGTCAGCAGACTTGCTGAGTCCCAGAAGTCCCCTCAGAGTTGGACAGAGAGGTCCTTAACTCTCCATCCTTCAGCAACTCTATCAGAGTTGGGGGCCACCTTGTAATGTCCTCATTAAAAAATTCAGGATCTGCAGACCAAGTGCATTGATCACTGTGTGGTAAGTGAACTGCAGATGAGGGGGTACTTGGGGCACTACCAGCTTGCTGGCATCAGTCTGGACCCTTTGTCCCTCCCAACAGGGTGTTCTGAAGAGGCGGAGAATCAAAAACCCATGGACAGTCTGTACTTCTGAAAATTTCTAAGGGAGCAGGTTAACAAGGGCTGTCTCACTCTCAACTTTCACAAAGACAGGTTTAATGGAAATGAGAAAACAAAGCTTGTTTGTAGGGTTTGTGTTTTTACCCCAGGCTAAAGTGTACAGGATTAAACTGAGGAATGCCCTGTTCTTAATTTTATTCTCAAAATATAACATGCATCCAGAGGGATATAATTTTTCTGTTAAGTTTCCCACACTAGCTTTGTTAGAGTCATTCCTGATGATTCACTTGTCACAATAAGAACCTCAACTAGGAAAAAAACCACTGCAGCTCCTGTGCTGCCCCTCCCCTGCCCTCACCAGTGCTGGGCTGCAACATCTGGCATCACCTGGGAAAATGGTCCCAAGGCACATGGGGAGTGGGTGTCCCAATCTCCCGTGACCTCTGGGGACCCCTTGCCATTAAGGTGGTCTGCTTTGGATGGCTGTTGGAGCATGCTTGAATTCCAGCTCTGCAATGAGGAGAAACTGCTCAGCCTAATTCTGTTTTCCATCCCCTCCAACACCTGGTTGACTGTGCCAATGGCAGCGAGGGAGTGATTGCCCTTAGAAGAGAAACACTCTCTTTTGCAGCAACAGCTTCATTGGCCTGACAAGTAGAAGATTTAAGTGCCAGTTACCCAAAACCCAGGGGTTTAAGGTGTTAAATTATGTGATAGCATGAGATGACAGTTGTGGTGTCTCCCTTGTAGTTCCACTGACAACTCCTCTGTCCATGCTGTCATGTTTATTTTCCCTTGATTCTCCTCTCTGTTCTCCCACATATGCATCCCCTTTATTTCCATCTGCCCAGCCCTGTTGTGTGTTCAGGTTTATGTTGACTGATGCCAGCTCAGGGTCTGGCACAACATGGCACCGCTTAGGTAGCTGGAAAAAACGTGTTCCTTGGTATCATTTTCAATGAGATGGTCAAACAGTTCAAGATTATGATGAAAATAATTTTCTGCCAACACTGAAATCAGCCCTGCTGAGTTCACACGTCGGAGCAGTTGCGATGATTTCCTCCGTGCTGACTAACACGATCGTGAAGGCTGTGGCTGGTTCCACCTCTTCAGGACTTTACTCACCAGCTTTGTTCAGAGGATCAGTTGCTGAATTCAAAGTTAGACTTTATGAATCATATTTATTTATATTAAGGTAGTGCTTGGGAGGTCTAGTCCCGGGCCAGAAGCCCGATGCACTGGGAGCTGTGCAGGCAGCCCGGCCCAAAGGTTTGACTATTGACAGCTTCAAAGAGAAAAGAGAAGGGAAGGCAGGTGAAGGAAGGAGTCACCCAATGGAGACTGGGCAACACCATCTGTCTTCTTGCCAAATCTTCATAAGGGACGCTAGGAATGAGAGACAGCTTTTACTTTCCTGGATAGGGGAGGGGATCACACCGCTGTGCTGCAGAGAAAATATTCCCTCTCCACGCTGGTGCTAAAGCCAGTTATAAGTGTAGGATGGATATAGGGGTTTGGGTTTTATTGACTTAGAGGGAAACTTTCACAGCAAAAACTTCTTTGTGAGGAAAAGATAAATGCTCCCAGCATTAGCAAATTAGTGCATTATCCCTTAGAGTAATTACTGTAAAGTGAAATCAGGTGCTCATTATTTATTCAAGGCTTCACTAAAAATCCCTGGTGGATTCAGAGCTCGGAGGCCTGACTTGGTGCAGAGGAAAGGAAGGACAGAGTCATCGAGGTGGGGTGTGAATAACCACACTGGTCTCTGTGTTAGTGAGGAGCTGAAGGGAAAGGAAACGGAGCAGCTTCCCCACAGGGAGAGCAGGTCGGCCCTGGGACGGATCCACACCCAGTGTGGGAAGAGCCTGTTCTCGCAGGGAATCACCACACTTTGCTCCCACTGCTGACACTTTCTCACACATGTCATTTCAGTGGCATCTCCGTAGTCTTCTCCGTGCCTGCAGGCAACTCCAACTCCTTTTTTTCCCCCTCAGTAGTAGTGAAAACTCCTTCCTTTTTAACCAGTTAACTGGCCAGATCCCCCCTGCTCTGGCAGCTGTGCTACACCAGCGTGCTCCCAGGCTGCCCTGCGGTGTGACGCTGATAACCAGCATTTTCGCATGGAAAAGTATGTAGAAAAGTCAAATCTTGTCACACGTGTAAAGCCACCAAGTTCAGCAGTGCCAGGGCAGGAATGAGCTTGGCCTCAGGCAGTTATTTCTGCAGCTCTCCCAGCCTTGTGCAAAAAAATCAGCGGGATAATTGACAGGTCTGGGTGTCTGCTGCCGCCTTGTTTGCTTTTGCCTTCCATGCCTGATCGTGGCTTTGAAATGCTAATTGCAAACTTTATGTGGTCTGTCAAAGGGAGTTTGAGTTATTTTGATGTATTTTTGATGCGCTCTGGAGCATCACAATCAAACTTTGAGGTTTACTTAGGAAGGTAAGAACTGCTCCCCGTCAAAGATGACAGCTGGAGGCAGCACAGGAAGGGGCTGAGGGAATCTGCAATGAGGGCTGAAAGCTGAAGCACCATCATGTGGAGCTTCAGAGCTCACCAGGAGGTTCAGGCATCAGTGTGTGGAGGCTGGGGAGGTGTCACCTCCTCAACCCTTTTCTCTACTGGTGTTTGCCTGGGGATACCAGGAGTTGGTTGGCTTTTATTTCATCCCCCGCTGCTGCTGCAGTAGGACATCCCCCCTTTTGCCTCTGTGTGTGTCCCCCTCTACATACTGGTCTATTTAAACCCTGGGGTGAGGTAGGCAGAGCTGGCCCCATATGTGGTGGGGAGCACAGAGCCAGCCCTCAGGCTCTGGGGAATATTTTAGGCACTGGTGTAAGACAAATGAGAAGCGCCGTTCCTTCAGTGGGCTACAGAAACTGGGTTGTATTGAAAGAAATGTTATATAAGGGGCTAAAATTAGCAGGATGGAAAAAGAAGTCTGCTAAATACTCCCGTCTCTCTGTTGACACAAGCAGACTTCCACCAGAAGGGGAGGGCTCCTTAATTATAGTTTTCTGACGTATTCCGGAAATTAGGGATTGAGAGAGACCATGAGCTTGTGTTGCCCACCCCAGTGAATTGCTGGTGAGGGGATGATCCAGGCAGCCCTGACCCCTAGCTCCTTCTCCATGTAGGATCTGACTTTCCATGGCACAGCACAGTGGGGTGGGAACAGGTCCTGCCCCATTGTCCGTGGGAAAGAAAATCTGCCCCTGACACAGTCGGCATCCAGCAGGCAAACGGAACTTGTGTCAGTGGATTCTTTGGAGGTAGCAGTGTGGGAGCCATTAACTACCCCCCAAGACAGGTTAACCATGGGTGAGCATCCCTGCTGGAAGAAACAGTGGCCCATTTGGCCCTGATAGGCACCCAAGCAAACCGATTTTTTTTTTTTTTAAGACCCTGCTGTTGAATTTGAGCCTGTTGTGCAGTACGGTTGTGGTTTGTTCTCCTGGCTTTTGGCTCTGCCAACAGACTGGCTTGTTTGCTTTTCGTGATTTATCCCCTAAGCCATAACCTTAGAGACCTTCTTTGCCCTGTAAATACCAGTTGTCTTTTGTTCTTTATCCAGAGAAATGGTCCGGAGATACGGGGTGGGCTCAGGTGGGTGCCGGGGAGAGGTTGCTATTTACACTGCTCTCCGGTCCGGGGAGCCGCGGGCTCCGCACCCAGCTCAGCCTGGTCCCTGCCAAGGACCCGCAGGGCACGGCGAGAATTTGGCCGTTTCCTCGAGCTGTGAACAGCTTCGCATCTCGGGGGGAAGGAGGGGATCAGAGCAGCGAAAGGGCAGAGGAAAGCAGACCGTCTCCCGAGGGATGTTCCAATCCCCGCGGCAGCCGCAGCATCCCCGGCTCGTGCCGCCTTCCCGGCGCTGCCGCGTGCGGGAAGCAGACGCTCACCCCAGTACTGTCATCCCTGACAGAAAACATCCATTTCGCTGACACCCACACGCTCGGCATCACAGGAAATCAGAGACTTTATATAGAGGTGGGAACCACACTCCCCATCCGCCCCGGCGCCGAGGGGTTGCCTCGCACATGGGCTCCCAGCACCTTCCCAGGGGGAGGAGGAGAAGCTCTGGCTCGCGGAGCCCTGGGCAAGTGGCCCTTCGCAGGGAGCTGCCCCAAGCCCGACGCAGGGCAGGACCCGTGTGCGGGCCCTTCCCCGCACACAAAGGGGCCTCTGGCCCGCGGTTGCCTCCCGCTGGCCGCAGACCAGCTCATCAGCCATTCCAGCCCTTTCCCAGGGCCCCTGGAAGCACCACTGTTAGAGCTACAGCTGCTGGAAAAACGTCCAACTGAAAACTGTATTTCAGCAAAATGAAGTGGTTTGCTATAGATCACTTGGATTCTTTCTTCCCCCCCTCCCACCCCCCCCAAAAAAAAAACCTGAAATGATTTGGAATTGCTTTTGCAGGGATTCATGGGAATTGTAGTTCAGTGCCTTGCATGCCAGTTTCTCCCTCTGCTCTGAACCCCCAGGATAGAAGATACTTTCCCTGATGTATCACACAGGTTTTTGTAGGGAGGAAACCACGTAGTAAGTGAAGTTTGTTCAGGAGCCGTGGTCCAGAAATGAAGATTAAATTAAGAGGTATTCACACCAAACCCCGCAGTAACTGGGCTTAGATACCATAGCTGAGAGAACAACAATCCAAAAGCTAAAGCTGTAAGTTATTGTAACTTAAACAAAAAATTGCTTGTGTTTCTTGGGAGAGTCAGTAGTAGAGCCTTGCTTGGTGCATGGGAGGTCCCAGTGTCTTGTCTGAACAGAGTTGAGCGTAACATCAAGGTGTCTGTGTTCACAAGTTTAACTGTAGCCATGGACTTTGATTCCTCTTTCCCCCACTGCTTTGTTGGGATATTGCTAAGAGCAAAATGGGAGATTCACCGATGAGAATGGGCTGAGCTATTTTTAGCAGAGGCTCATAAATCACCTAATATCTCAAGTTTTTGCTTTGCGGTTTAAATTCAGACAATGGAAAATAGGGCTCCCAGATCAAATAAACATTCTCTTTCCATTGACAGAAAAATAAACACGAGCGGCTTAAATATCTGTAGAGCATAATTTATTAATCACATGAGAATGAAAAACACAAGCTCACTGTGATCCCGAGAAAAGTATGAGTCTCGGGAGTGTACGAAAGGCTGGGAGAGGTCAGAACTGTTAGAGCTGGAAAATGAAGCAGTTGTGGTTTCCAGGCTGGGATGTGGCACGCAGAAGGTTTTAGTGGCTCCAGACAGCAGTGGATAGGGTATTGCTTTGAGGTGGTTCATTGTGTAGGAACAAAAGAGTCCATATATATATTTACTGGGCAGGTATATATACAATACTTGTATTTTTAGGCTTCAAATACCTGGCTGACCACCTCCTACATATGGGCTCTCTTCACCCACTAGATCTGCCTGATAGTTAAAGACTGCTCCTGCAGTGCAAGCATAGAGCTGTTTGGAGCTGCAATTGCAGATTTATATGGATATGGATATTTGACCAGCCAGGGTAAGATGGGTTCAAAATTGCAAATGCTTTTTGGCAAGAGAAAATAGCAGTATTTCCAGTTTGGAGCCGTTCAACTTTCTGCTGGAAGCGTACGCAATGTCTCTGACGGACTGCATTGCTCCATAATTTTTAATTATCGCTCCCAATCACCACTCAATGGCTGGGAATCTGTCACAGGATCTTTTCTGCCTTTGACTGGTGTGCTTGGAGCTACGGCCCTGTGCTGGATCGATCACATCCTTCCCAGTGAAAATCAACAGAGCTTGTGAGATGGGAGCTGCAGACTCAAAAAGCAGAGCCAGAGAGTCTCAGAGCCAGTTCTGTGCTCCCCGAAGCACAGCCCAAGCTCGGCAGGGTGTGTGGGACTGGGGGCAGCACGGAGGTGTCCGAGGGGAGTTGGGACTCCCATCTGCTCACTGCATCAGGCTGCTTTGTTCGTGCCAGTTTTCAAGGCTTTTTCTTTCTGAATCACGGGAAGGCCAAATTGAAAAGATATTTTATCTGCAAAGAAGACTCTTAAGAAGTGACTAAATCATGGGTCTGTTGAGCACGTGATCACAAGCATATAAATCCATGAAGGAAAGCTTAGGAAAAACGTGAGTTAACTCTTACAAACCTCACTTTTCCATTTCCCATGGTACTAGCATCAATAAATTTCTGTTGTACTGGACCACGTGGAAAAAAATCACTCAATCCCTGAGAAAATAAATCAAAGTTAAATTTCAGGTGCTTTGCTTTTGTTCCTCAGCAAAATCTCTGCAGAGATGCAGCTTTAAAGCTTTCTTTTGACTTCGGAGAGAACCAATTTAGAAAATAGCTGGGAGGTGATCTCCAGTAGCCATAAATCCAAAGAGCTTTGACAATTCAGTCTTTTCAATTACAAGATGAGACTTCGCTTTGGTTGTGCTTACAATCAAAATCTGAATGTCCAAGTACCTTCTCATTCCAACACTTTGGCAGTCTCTTCAAACAAAAAGGCTCAAACTTAGAAGGCTCAGGAATTCTACCAAGGACTGTACTGCATTCCCAGCTCACCCTGGCCATGCCCAGCCACCTGCCACTGGAAGGAACCTGGGAAATAGGCTGTGATATTTAGGAAAACCCAGCATTTAAATCCTCACTACTCAAAAGGTAGAGATTGAATTTTTTTTTTCCAAAACTAGAAGAAGAGACCGTGAAGTCCTCTGGCTGCCTCCGAGCTTTGCTCTTGCTGGGAGGGAGGGCTGACCTTTCCATGCTGCCCAAATCTGTACTCTTTCATAGAAAGCTTCTGCTTTTCTTCAGGCTCCAGCATCTTCCCCAGCCCTCCTTTGCCCTCCCACTATCAGCAGGAGCCACATGCACATACCGTCCTGCTTTGTCTTTTGAGCAACTTCAGATGCAGAATTTCAAAGGGAAGAAAATGAGTTCTCTCAAGCTGGACATCTCTGTGACCTTGAGTTAGTTTAAATAAACAATTGTCTTTTAAGGTCTTACCACCAGTGAAAACTTGCCTTTCTGTCTGCCAGTGCAATTCTTACTGCTCCTGGTTTCACTTCCAAAAGTCGACAAGCAGAAAAACAAGCTCCCTCCTCCCTTCCCTCTTCCCCCTCTGTAAGTCCAGGCAGTTGCAGGATGGCTGAATTCCCCTTGCAGGCTCTTCCAGGGGGACAAAGGCAACCTTGGATGTTATTTGGAGATCCTGGTTCTAGAGAGAGACACCAAGAGCCTCAGAGGGTCTGGGAATGGCTGTGTGTGTGCAGGGCAGTGGACAGTGCCAGCTGTGGCACAGCTGGCTGCACACGCTGGGGAGGTTGTTTCTTTACAAAGTCCGTGGTTTCTGTCCAAACCAGACCAAAATTTTCTTGAAGGCTTTGTCATGCCCTCATTTTTAAAACGAGAGAATGTAATTCAAAGGGAAGAAGTGACTCACCCCAGCCTGCACTGGTGGGAGCTGTGGGGTCGGTAGGAGCTGACCCCTTGGTTTTTTGCCTCTAAAATATGTCCCTTTACTCCTGTCTTCTCACTGGTACAGCTTGAGGAAAGAACCTCCAGGCAACTGTTTGATGAATTTTCATCAGTCTAGGCGAGAGGAGAATAAAGAATGGAGACACAGAGACAGGGAGGGGAATAAATCAGGAGGGGCATCCTGGGGTGTTATCCCAGAAAAGTTTAAAAGGAGCAGTTAGGGGGATTAAGTCTTGCCTGACGCATGCCTGGAGCTGTAGGAAAGGAAACTTTACTCCTGTTTCTTTTCAGGGAATCAGGGCTGTTCATTCTGCATAAATAAGTAGGATTTCATCAGAGAAATGCCTAAGTCTTTTGTCAGTTTTTCCTATTAATTGGGTCATCTGGTGGGGCCCCAAACTTTGATCCAGATCAAACAGAGATAAGTCTGGCTATCAGAAGCAGGAGCTGGTTTCAAAGGAACAAGCTGTGAGCTGGAATTGCTGCTGAATCTGATGGAGCAAATGCCCGAGCCGTGCACAGAGCCCAGGACCTTAGGCCAAAAGACTTTAAATGAAGACATAAAACAAGAGGTGAAGATCTTGCAAAAGGAATTAAAGTAGATCTAAGGCAGCTAGAGACTTCGCAAAAGGAATTAAAATAAGATTAGAGCAAATTCTAATAAAGAGCTGTAGGCTTCAAAAAAAAAAAAAAAAAAAAGAGTTAAAGGAGCATCTGGAAGATTCCCAGAGAGGCTGTAAGGAGGTCTTGCAGTCAGGGATGAAGTTTGTGCTGGGCTGGGGAGCACAAAGCATCCTGGCAGGCAGCTGAGTATGGGTGAAGTTATGCAGCCCTGCCTGGGGACTGGAGAGTCACGAGACCTCTGGCCACAGTAGAGCCTGGTAACCAAGGGGAGCTCCAGCATGAAGGGGCTGAAAAAACGCCTACTAAAGAGAAAGAAAATAGGCAAAGAGCACTCAGGCTGAAACTGAGCCCAGGAGAGCTCTAACTCCAGGCCAGGAATTTGTTGCAATTTTCTTTACTGCCAGCCCACAGAGGCCTTGAGGAGAGGTCAGACTGTCTCCATTCAAGCAGTCCTTGAGGGAAAAAATTCCTGAGGGGACTTATTTGCTCAGCTCAGGAGCACAGAGCACTGAGACCATTCCCAGCTGCCAGTGCTCCAGCTTTGCTGGTCCTGCAGAGCTGGAGAGACATCTGATGGAACTCCAAGCTTTGGAGGTTAAAAAGAGGGAGAAAAGCAAGCCCACCTGAATTGCTGATATTTCCATGTGCCCTCAGGGGCTTCCCAAACAACCTGGCATTTGATCAGCCCCCTGAACACGTTTGGTGGGTTTAGGCTGTAAGTCAAGAGGCCAAAGGAACCTTAGAGCACATGGGATCTGCAGTGAAGCAGGAACATCCCTCTCCTGGCAGCAAGGAGCTGAACCCTGAGCCAGCCTTCGGTGCTCCAGGAGGCAGGGAGGGAGGGCTCTGCTGCCCACTTTCTGCTTTGCTTTAGTTCTGCTTGGAAAAACCTGCATGTGAAAGGACAGAAGGCTGGGATGTGTGACCCTGCTCTGCTCTGCGTGGCTGCTTTTGGGTTGAGTGCTGGCTGCAAGCTGTGGGAGGGAAGAAGCTGCTCATTGCTTTCCTCAGGTACAGGATGGGGAACATTTCCTTGTAGCTGAGCAGGTTTCCAAGACTTGCACACTTGTTATAATTAAATGAAGTGTCAGGGAGGACTGAGGTAAACCTGGGCACTAAGCCTTGGTTATTCTGTATGTCCAACATACACTATATTTTGATAAAGATATTAGCAACTTCTTGATTTTTGCTGGTAATTAGATGCCAATCTTGTACAAGGTCTCTTCTTCTGTGTAGTGAAATTTCATGTTGTTATCTTGCAACAAGGGACCATCTCTGACTGACAGCACAAGAGCTTTGCAGCAGCAAGAACTGGTAGGAACTTGGCAATTAAAGCCTATAAATGGCATCTCCCTTGAATGCTGGATAATTTAAAGTGATTAAAGACAGATTAGCCAGACACAACAAGTCAACAAAGGAATGGGTGGCCGGGGCATACCCCAAGCTGATGCACGGCTGCTGCAGGACCCTTCCTTGTGATGGTCAGGAGTGAACTGGTGTTTGAACACCAGGCTGGAGCCCTCTTGGCACAATGGGATGAAGGTAAATGGAGAAGGCTGAGGGGGTCAATGGCTAAATCCAGATTGATAATCTGTCCTCAAGCAAATGAAGGCTCTCTCCTCTCCCTTCCAGCCTTCTCAGCTTTGCCTGCAATGTACTCTGGCAGCACTCATGCGTTGTTTGGTCGAAATCATTTCTAGCTGGCTTGTGAAATCCTCCCTCCTCTCATCAAGGCAAGTCAAATGACCTGAATACCAAGCAGAATAAACCCAAAGCCAAGTCATGCAATGAATAGCACTGTACAGTACTTTCGTAGCTCTTACTTCTACCCCACCTCTGCCCCTGTTTTTGCTCTCTGGGCATGTCTTGGACATGGCATGCTGTCTTCTGTGAGAGTCCGACAGCTCTGGAGGCCTCATTCCCAGGGGCTGGTACTGTTCATTAATCTTTAAGCTGTCTGATAACTCTTGTCGCAAGAATTGCATTTGGTTGCTTATCAGCCTGTCAGAATTTCCCTTGATGGCTGCTTCAGTTAACTCACACAGATCTTATCTGCTGTTCTTCCTTCGGCCCCCGCAAAACTTATTAAAACAACAAATAAGCTGGGAAATTCAGTGTAAAAGTTGGGGTGGTTGGTGTGAGAGCATGGCTCTGACAGCAGGGACTCTGTCAGGAGGCTCTCCAGGACTCAAGGGGAAGTTTGGGTCTTTGCCTTTCTGAATCCTTTTCCTACTCCTCAAGGGAGCTTTTGTGTGCCCAGAGCAGGAGTTGAGGAGCCAGGAGGGCACCTCTGCTGTTGGCAGCCTCCTGTCAACCCAAGTCCCTGACCCTGGGCCAGATTCGGAAAGGTTCCTGGGTACCAAAGGATGTACACTGATAATGGTTGTACTTAGGATCTCAGGTAGGTTAAGTATCTGCTAGTTTTTCTTAAATAACATTTATGGCCCAGTAGATTTCAAGCTGCATCAACAACACCTAAATTTTCAGCAAGTCTGAGCAGCATGTGGGGTTTCTGTTGCACTCGTGCTTCGGGATGCTCACTGAACTCTTTCAAGCCCACACTGTCACCAGCACTAAAGAAGCTCTAGGTTCTGAGGGCTCCTGCCTCCCACTGCCTCGGTGCAGCTCAGCACTTTCTCAGCACAATCTCCTGCCTCTGTTTGCCCATCGGCCTCATTCAGTGAGTGACTTGTGGCTTATTGACAGTGCTTTGGGATGCCCTGATCAAAGAGAGACGTGGGCGGGAGATGATTTGAATTGTCAAAAAATGGAAATATTTCTCTTTTCCTTGCAAGTCTCATAAGCACCAGGAAATACCTTTGTGGCAGCAAATGTCATTGAAGGAAACTCATTAGCCCAGGACAGGAGTGAAATATAGTGGCGTATATCTGGATTTCTTTGAATTTCCGGCTTATGATCCTTTTGTGCCCAACCTCATTTGCAGTGAATTTGCTCCACAACAGGTTTCCAAACCATTTATCTGAACGCTGCAGGCACACAGAAGATCCCACAAGGGATAGCAGGGGTAATTTCCTAGTTGTGTGTCTTGGGGAGGGAATGCTCTTCAACTGTGTGTTAGGCAGCCGCTGTTAGAAAAGGGCATTTGGAGGTTTCCATGGCAGCTCATTCCCACTGCTGGAGCTGCAGGCTTCGACTGGGGACATTTTAAAAGCACAAGAAGGAAAATCCAGACACCCCACTCATTTGGAGCCTGCAAAGCCTGCAGGGCCATTAGTGGACCTTATTTTGTTCGTGGTGATCTGCCAGCTCCCGCTTTTGGAGCGTCTGGGAAGGGCTGGGAGTGCAGGAGTCATGCTGGGAGATGCGAGGCCGTCGCTTCCTTTGGAGAGAGGCTGGAGTGGACCCACAGCCGGGGGATCCCCAGCCTGGGTGGAGGTGGAAGGGGGCTGTGAGCATCCCTCCCCTGCTGCGCCTCCGAGTTATCCCCTGACAGTGGCACAGCAGCGTCACGTGTGCGGTACACGGAGGCGAAGCAGTTTGTCAGTGCCACGGGCACCCAGCGCCAGGAGATTACAATGGAAAAAGGAAGCACTGAGCATGAAACAGATTTACTGGGGCTGCTGCAGCTCTTTTATCCCCTCATTATTCATTAAACTGGGCCCTCCAGTGAATATTTTTTCACCCACGGTGAGTAAACATGAGATTTTTCCCTCTTTGCAGCTCAAAGGGCCCTTGACGGCTGGTTCAGGGAGCTCAGTGCCTTGGCAGGCAGAGGAGCAGCTCACCATACACTGCTGGGCAGGAGGGGGAAAACCCTCTCGAGTCCTTTTATAGAGAATTGGACACAATCTTTCAGGAGCTCCCATCTGTCAAAACCCACAGTGCCGAGTGACCAAACAAATCAAGCCCTGCTTTTCCAGCCCATCCCTGTTCCCTCACTGCTCCTGCAGCCCCGTGGTGTGTGGGGCCGGCAGCTGGACAGGGCTGTATTTACAAGCTGGTGGAGTAGCAGCAAGGGAATGTACTTAGTGGCATTGCATAAGCAGGGTATTTGCAGACGCAGGCGAGTTCTCGAGCTGATGTCAAAGAGCAGAGCTCAGCTGGAGTCAATGCAAATCTCCACCTACTAAGGATCAACCCATGGTGCCAAAACTCTGGAGTGTTTTGTTTTCAGGGCACCGGGAGAATATTTCAGGGTTGTTGGTTTTTTGTTTTTCTTTTTCGTGCAGTTGGAGTGCTGAAGTAAATACTGGCGTGAAGCAGCTGTCTCAGTGCTAAGGGCTCTGCTGTAGAGGCTCTTTGGCAACTGATGAAATCACGAGGTGTTTCAAGGGGGCAGGTTATTCCAATGCATGAGCCATGGTCACAGGCCAGTTTTAGAGACCCAGTTCAGATATTCAGGTTGAGACTTTCCTGATGTGAGACCGGGTCTGATGCCACTGCAGGCTCCTGTAATGGTGATCACAGACCATCTGGGCTGAGGGACCCCAGCAGTGGGGAGGGGACCTCCTGCCAAAGCTGCTCTCTGCCAGGTCCCCTGTCCTCCCAACCTTGTGTGTCTTAAAGTTTCCTGATCCCTGCTTGTACATCAGCACTCTGCCCAGCCCGTGGTTTTCCTCACTGTTAATGGATTACCCAGATGTTGGACAATGAGCTGTTGCCTGAACACTGTTATGGGTTATGAAATGCAGTGCCAGCACCTCGTTACCCTCTTGTGCTGGTGCTGTGCTGCTGAGTCAGGATGCTCTGGATGAGAGCTCTGGGAGGTGGGGTGTTCGTCATGTGTTGGCCTTTTCTGATGAGCATGGGGATGTGTAAGGTGGCCAGGGAGGATGAAGGTCATAGGTTTCAGAGCTTCTGGGGAGGGTGTCAGCAGCCTTGAACAGGGAGAATGCACCTTGCAGAAGCTCAGAGCCTGACAGCACTTTTGAATGTCACTGTGAGACTCAGCCATGCCGTAACATGTAAGAAGAATGGTTGTTTCCCTAACAAGTGGGTCTCTGGCTGTGAACTTCAGCCTCTTGGCAGGCAGCTGCAGTGCAGAAGCCAAGGACCAAGTGGATGGCAGCATCCAGGTACATAACGCATGTTGGATTGGGGTAAGAGAAATTCACTCTCCAAGGGTACTTTTCCAGCACAGAACCCCTTTGAGCAGCCATGGTGAAATGTGGCAGCCTGACCAGAGCACAGGAGATGTGCAGGCTGGGCAGCAGCTCCCATCTCCACTGGAAACTTCCCTTGCCCGAGCCACAGAGAGGTCCTGCCTCACATGTGCCCCAAAGAGCACACACACAGGAGGAGGGTACTGCTACCCTAAATTCTGGGCTAGGAGAACTTCAGGGCAGGGCCCCTCTGCAGTTTGGTGCCCATTGGATCAGCCTCTGCTGGCCTGCCCACCTCTCCTTGCAATAATTACTGTTGAAAACATGTCCTGTCTTGGGGCTGCTGTCAGATCTCTGGGTTCCTCTCCTTTCCTTCATCCTCAGAAGGGTGGATAGTTGACAGCTTAGGAGAACCCCCCACGTTTGGGGGGAGGGCAGCGGGAGGCAGCGCTCCATCCTCCTGACCAAATTCGAAAAAGGAATTATTTATGTCTCCTGCATATTTCTGGGCTTGACTGCCAAAAATGGCAAGCAGCGCTGGGGCACACTGGCAGTGCAGGGGCTGGAGCAGCCCCGGGGGGAAACAGGCAGCCAGAGACCCCAACCATTCCCCCATCTGCTAATGGTGGGAAGGGGCAGGCAGGGGGAAGGGTACTGAGTGCTTTGGGAGGGACGAGCTGCTCAGAAATTACTGAAGGATTCAGTGCAGAGTTTCTTTTCCCCTGAAGTACTTCTTAATAAAAGAAAAAAAAAATCAGCTTTTTTTAGCTCTCTGTAATGGATAAAAATAGCGGATATGTTATAAGAGAGGCAGAGGCGTGCCTGCCCCAAGGATGGCTGTCCTGGTTCCCGTCCCGCGATGCCTGATTGCAGCAGCCCTGTCAGATGGCTGCTGTGGGAGGAGTTGGCTGTTTTAGAAGGAGGGATTCAAAACACCAAAGTGATTAGTGGTGCTGATCCCTTGAGAGGAGAGCAGAAAAGATTCTGGGGAGAAATTGGATAATGTTTGCTTAAAAAATGTGGGTTTGCTCCATGTTTTCAAGTAAGCACGGGCCTGTGGGACAGCAAAGCAGGAACAGAGACTGCGCTTCCACTGACCAGGAACAGTCCTGGGTTTTGGGGATATTCAGACCTTGTCCAGTGTTTTGTTAGGGTAGGACTGTGCCCCAGGAAAAGTGATTTTACTGTTGAAGTCACGTAACTTAGCTAAAAACTTTGGATTTGCTCAGAAATCCCCCAGCAGAACCATAATATTTCAGTCATGCTCAAATTAAGATGCTTTGTGGGCTGTTTTAATTTTGTCTGAATTCCCCACTGGAACAACCCAAATGAACTGACGGTCTTGTTTTGTTTAATTTTATGTTAAATACAGATATTGTATTTAACTATAATTTCCTTATTATAGTTAATATTCATATCATGCATATCAATCTGGTTAAAGCACAGTGTTTCAGTGACTCAGCTTTTCCCTCAACTTCGCTCCGTAGGAAATTTCAAGATTTGGAGCTTTTTTCTCTCTCCGAGGCAGAAGGATTTTATTACCTAAACCGGTAATAACCCGGATTTCCTGTGGCTGGCAACTGTGGTTCCTGCCCACATGGCATTGTTAGGCCCCAGCTGCAGCTGAGCTCCTGCTGCTGTGCCAGGGCTGTGCCAGAGCTGTGCTGGGGCAGAGTGGGATGGGCAGGAGCGGGTCCTGCAGTGCTGGGACACACACCTGCATGTGCAGTTGGAGGTGTCATCCCTTGTGGCTGGCTGGGTTTGCACCTGATCACCCCACGTGTGCCCAGCGTGCACTGTCAGGGCTGTTCTTGCTGTAGGGATGTGTGGGGTTCACTCCCTCACTTCTACACACCCACCCCAAACTAGGGACATTCCTGTTGGTAAAGCCATGCCATCAGATGCCTTTGAAACCTTGATTCAAGGACCTCATGAACAAGGCACTTCGCTGCCTGGACATTCATGATGGTGAACTTTATCCTTTCCCTTTTCCTACAAATGAGAGTCGAAAATGCCATCCCCTGAAATACTGCCGAGCGTCAGGGTGCAGCACGGCACTGCGAGTGGAATCACTAATAACCTCCTAATGAGGGAAAATGACATTAGGCACTCTTTGGCTGGTGCTTCTTTCGGATAATATAATCCAAGTGTGCAGGCTGTCAGCCTGCAGCCTCACCCCGCTGCCACAAACAGGGAGATTCATTGTATATATTGGCATTTATCTCATAACAGAATTTATCAACGTGCAGAGTTTCTATGGGCCCGTGCTGCAGAGCCTCTGTGGTGAACCCTGCTGTGGCTGGAACACTAACCCTGCAGCAAGGGTTAGTGCCAAGGCACAGCTCCCCTCCTGCACCTGGACAGTGCAGTCCCACAGGGAACACTCTGCCTCTGGTCACAGATGAACGTCCCATTAATTTCCACAGCCCCAGAGTGTGCACAAAAGTGCTTCCGAGGTGCTTTCTTTGCTGGACTGACAATAATAATCATAAGAATCATCATAATAATAATGAAATTACCTGGGAAAGTTATTAAGCAACGGCAGGCACAGGAGACCTTCAGCAGCAGGGGAAGGCAGGGTGAGGGGTTGGTGCTCTGTCCTTGGTCCCCGACCATCAGGCTGGTTACTGCCTGTGGTCTGTGATGGGACCAATGTATCTGCAGAAATGTTGTTATCTCACCTCAGGGAGGGGGACCAGGCACCAGTGATGGCTTTGCCACGGCCACCTGAGGAACCTGGCAACGCATGGAAGGGCCAGGGGTGCCCCGAGTGCTGGTCCTCCCCGGTGCTGCCTCAGGGATGGCAAAGGAGTAACATTTAAATGAAGAATAATCTTCTGCCTGAAAGCACAGTTTTGTTGGGTTTGTTTTAGAGACACACAAGTCAAATTTGTTTTTTTGCACTTCTCTTTCTCCTTCACATCAGATGAACCCTTTCCATTGTTCCCAGAGCGAGCAGTGTGGAGGTTCAGCGTGTTTATTCCCTCGGCTGCTCCAGCACTGGGAAACAAACTGATGTGGCATTGCTTTAACAAACCTTTCTGCATTGCTGTTCTGGGTAAACTTCAAAAATGTTGTTTCTTCCTTTCAGATCGAATCAGAAGTTCCATTTTTCTAATCTGCCCTGTTGTTCTGATGGCTGAGGGCACATCTGATTCCAGAGAGCCTGTCACTGTGGCATCTGGGCCTGAGAGAGAGAGACCTGTCTTAGATAACAGTGCACAGCTGTAATTATTTTTGGCTGGCATGAACGGCCTAATGCACTTGCAGTGCTTCAGGACTATTACAAGATCAAAATCTGAGTGTCAATAAACCAAATCCCCCCAAATTTGAAGGCAGCCCAGGGTGCCTAGCAGGGCCCAACCGCTCCGCTGGGGCTGAGCTTCTGCGCCAGATCCAAGCAGCAGGTCCAGCCTCAGACCAACCAGATGGGTTCCCTGGGCTTTTGAGATGTGGAACAGAGAAATTTTCATCTCCAGAAGCAAGGGGAACATTCCACAAGCAGCCTCGTGGCATGGCAGAAGTCTGGTCTGCTCCAAGCAGAGAAGAGGAAAACAATTGCCCTTGAGTTTCCTCCATCCCCCGGGGAAAAGCAGGGCTTCTAGAGGAGGGCAGAGCTGTCCCTTCTCCTGGGCACATGGCATGACACCTTCTCCATGGTCCAGGGCTGGGCCCGGGGGTCCCTCAGAGGTGTGTGTGAGCATCCCTGGCAGATCCATGGGGATATGGTTACTCTGAGGAAAGCCAAAGATCTCGAATCCATAAACACAGGGATGCACAGCTGTGCTCTGGCACATGTGAACCTGTGCACACAGGCTTTCACACACGTGTGAGTGTGCACATATGTGTCCACATGCACAGACCCAATCCTTCACTCAGCAGCTCTTTTGATGGTTTTGCAAGGCGATTTCTGTGTTTACTTTCAAGTCTTGTATTCATCGTAGCAATTTATCTGATGATCAGTTTTAGCTTGCAGTCTGTTGCTTTGTATTGTGGATTTCTGCCACTTCCATTTATTGGGATTCTGTCTCCTGTTAACAGGTTATTGCAAACCATCTTTCACTGTCAGGACTCACTCCTGGAGCTGTTACTGTTAAAAATTCTGCAGATTTATCCTTCCTTGCTATAGTGACTCAAAACAGCACCAGCTCTGGAACTGACAGGGGAGTGGTGAAATTTATTTGGAAAAGGGATTTGTTTGTTTAATTCTGGAGAACATGTATTTAACCATTACTTGAACCAATCAATCTGGAACCTCTCCATCTGTGGCTCCTTTTGCTCTATTCCCAGCATTCAGTGGAACGTGCTTCAATTCTTTCTTTCCCCCATAAGATGCTTAGAACTGTTCTGCTTGAAAAATGAGATACGAATATAACAGTATTCTCTGCTCCCTCATGAGCAGGGAGGTGCAGGATGGCTTTAGTGGAATACTGCTCCTGCAGCTGGGTCAGGAGCAAGTGCCACATGCTCGGAATGGGACCTTTGTCTCTTTGCTGGGGACTTCTGCTCAGGACAGAGGCTGAGCAGCCCCACAGAGAACCAGAGAGATCTTGCCTGGCAGTGCAAGGGAAGCATGGCCAGAAGTCACTGCTGGTCCCCAGTGTGAGCTGGGCATGACCAGCTGGAGCTGGGAGCCAGCACTGGCTGAGCTGAGCTGACTTTCAGCTTACAGCTGAAATAGCTGTAAGCTGTACAGCTATTTTGGCTTGCCCAGTCCCTGTTCGTTCCCCACCAGACCAGTGCAGACCAACATGGGGAAATGCTGAACACCACCACCCTCCTGGTGCTGCTCATGGCCCAATGGGAAATTGGTCCTGGGTCTCTGCTCCAGTGGTTCCACATGTGCCTTGTGGTGCCAGTGCATGAGGAGTCTCCATCCAGCAGTTCCCGGAGACCTTCCCTTCCCAAAATGAGGGCTCAGGAACTCAGCAAGCAAGGCTGCCCAGGGAAGTGGTGGAGTCACCATCCCTGGGGATGGAAGGCGTGTAGATGTGGCACTTGGGGACACAGGTTAGTGGTGACCTTGGCAGTGCTGGGTTAATAACTGGACTCGATGATCTTAGAGGTCTTTTCCACCCTAAGATAGTAAGAAGCAGATGTAAATAGAAAAGGCAGACAGAAATCCCATCAAAACATAACCGTGACAGACAAGCTAGGAGCAGCAATGAGGCTTTATTTACATGCTAATCAAATCAATCCCGCTTTGTCAGCCACATTATCTGGATTGAAAGAGGCTATAAATGCACAGGAGCAGAAAGAAGCTCCAGAGAAGAACACATCTAATTCTGATTTGGTTTTGCCATTAATAGAAAGATACATGCTCTGTACAAGACCAGGGGAAGAGTTTCTGCCCCTACAATGCTCAGATGGCTGCGCCTCCAAACCTCAGTTGGGACAGCTGTGAAGTGTCTCTTGTTATTTCCATTCCCTGGCTGTTTGACACAGCACTCTTGTGACAACCTGTGTCATCTTATGTCAGATATGTTGTGTTCCTGCTTCTTGTTGAGCGAGTTTATCACTTGCTCTGACACGGCGTGACTCCCCACGGCAGCCCCGGTGCGTGGGAGCACAGGGCAATGTGGAAATGGAAATGCATTTCCCTCCTTCCCCCTTTATGCATTTCCATCGTCACTCAAAAAAAAAAAAAAAAATAAATTCAACACTACAGGGCTTTAATGGGAAAAGGATTTTCTGAAAAACAGTCATTGTGAAAAAAAATACAAATAGAACTGGGGACATGGGAGGAACTGGCTGTGACCGTAAAATGGATGGGGTTTTTTTTTTTTGCAATGGGAGATTTTTGGATAAAATTTTAACTTCTTGGAGAATTTCAGTATTTGAAAAAGGGCATTTCCCATCAGGATATGTTTCTTCTGCTCCTCTCCTATCGTATCTATTCCTATCACATTGGCAGACTAAGTACACAGGATGTAACATCAGGCTTTGAAATGGGTGTTTTGCCTCAGTTTTAGTGGGATTAAGACTCCAGCTTTGATTTTGAGGAAAGCCAAGCTAAAAGGCAGTGGTGGGTTCTGGTATGTAACAGGACAATTTTAAGATACGTGACAGAAGTTCATTTAGATTCTACATTTGTTGGAGTAACAGGAGAAAGGCAGAAAATTGGTGCTTTGTTTGAGAAGATATAGTGTGACTCACCGTGTCGATGTCCTTTAGGCACAGAACAGTATGTGTTGGGTAGAAACAAGCATGGATGTCCTGAGAGACAGCTCCAGAACCTGTTTCAGCTCACTTGTCTCTGCATGATTTTGGCGGCAAGTAGGTGGGTGGGTACTTTACAGCTAAGGAATGATCTATCAAGCTATGGGAAAACAAACACATTACACAGCAGTGGCTCTGTACAAATGGACTAAGGACTTCAGTGCAAGCTGTCTGCTCTCTCGGTCATGCTCTCTTTGAAGGCTCCCGTGCCAAAACTGTGAGTACATAGAGGTTTCAACTTCATTTAAAAGAAGAAACTACAGCATCAGATCTTCATGAATGCACAAAAATACTCCCTAAAAGTTAAAAAAAAACAGAAGGCAGATAAAAAGCCTGAAAAAACCTATATTTGTACTAGTCTCATGATGGGACTGTCTAAAGTCAGCAGCGTGTCCCTCCAGCTGCGCTACACCTTGACCTGGTGTGTGTGGCTGCCTGGAACAGCAGCACTCACACTGTCCTCTCATCCACTGACCTCGCCAGGCGTATGGAGGGCACTGACACTGCTCAGCCCTGGCCAGGGGAAACTTGAGGCACTGGCTGGAGAGAGACCTGCCCCCTGCCCCGGGACAGCAGCCCTGAGGTTGGAGAGGAGCAGCCCCGAGGTTGGGGGGCAGCCCCGTGCACTCTGCAGGACACTGCGTGTGAGCCTTCCCTGGGCAGTCTGGAGACTGGCGCAGGGCACAGGAATCAAGCTGTGTTTGCTTCAGCAGCACCTTCCTGACTTCTTCACTGTGTTTCCTAACAAGGGGCCAGGCTCTTTTGGAAGTACTTTGTGCATGGTCTTGCAGCCCCATGAAATTGCCCTTTCCCCTATTGCTCCATGGATCAGAGGGCTGGAAGCCCTGGTCCACTGACATTTTACCCAATCAAAGCTGTGGGGAGGAGGACAACTGTGCAAATACTACTCAGTTAGGTACTTTTCATGCACATGCTTGTGAAATTAGATCCTCAGGTACCCATCCTCTTTCTTCTGAGAGTGAAGGCTCTCTCCATCCCTGAAACACAGACTGACTTTTACTTGTATCTCTTCTTCAAAGGGCTTGGCTCCCTGGAGCTCCAGTAGACATCCTCCAAGCCCCTCCTCCTCCTCCAGCTCATCTGCAGATATTTTTTTCTCTGCTTGCTCTAAATAAAAATAGGTCAGTTGTAAGTAATTTATTATGTGATGATTTTACTATAATTTGCCAGACATAAAAATCATACAGTTGTAGCAAATTCGAGTTTTAGACAAGTAATGGTTCCACTCCAGCTGTTACAGCTCTTTATATAAGTTGCTCTTGAACATTTTTCAGTGCTCTCAAATATTGTTCTTCCTGAAATAAATGAGCAAGTCAATGAACTGTCTCTTTTTCTTTAGGAAAACCAAAAAGTTAGAGTGTGACAAAACTATTAAAAGATAGTAGAGATTTGCATCATAAAACTGTCTTCCAACTAAAACTCAATCAAACTTCCAATTTCTGTTTGGGTAAGGCGAATGTTAGGGCTACCTACCTTTGATCTTAATTTTAAGAGCAGAAGCATTAGAAACAGGAATCTGAGTACCAGTGCCTGCTCTTTTACCTGATGGTGGGACATGGTAGGACACACGAGGTGATGTTTCTGCTCTACCCTTTTGTAAGAATGTGAATCACTGTCAGTCCCAGCGACATTCTCTGTTCTGAGCACAAGTCGTGTACTCTGTGAATAGGATCAGTGTTTCCTTTCTGGACTGATTAATGAGCACAGGCAGATGAGAGAGACTCAGACCCAGCCCCAGGAACCAAAATGTGTCCATCTTTTCTCTCTTCATCTCTTGCTTCACTTGCATGAACCACCTCCGCACCCAGAAACATATTTGCAAAATCTATTTTCAGCCTCACAAGGCAACATGATCCATATTGGCTCACATTTGTCAACTGAAAAGATGTTGATTGGTTAAAAATTACAGAGCAAACCTTATTGGAAGTAAACTGTGAGAGGTTTATAGCCATTCATTTATACTGTCTACAGAGCTGATACTATTTTTACCACTAGATATCAAGATGTTCTTTAATGCATAGACCATGCTAATGCTCATGTGCAATTACTGAGAACACAGGCAAAGGCTGTTTTGTTCTGCAACTGCTGTAATTAAATGCGCATAAATTAGGTACATTTTTGGGAAACAGGCATGTTTGAAATGAAAGTTTTTCACCTCTTCATTAGTAGAAGCTCAGATGGCTCTTTAGGGCTGGGTAACTGATGTGTGACAAACCCGTTTTTACTGGGGAGGAAAAAAAGGCTGGGTTTGGTTCTGGGAAATTCTGTTTTGTTTTCAGTGCTGCTGATCAACGTTATCATTTGGAATTGTGGTGAGGATCCCCTTAGGGCTCTTCTGCTGTCACCCCACAGTCATTACACCAGTGAGAGATCGGCTTCCACCCTGCCCCACAAAAATCGTGTGGGAAACAGTTCAGAGACTGAGCTCTCCAGGGGGCTGAAGGATGTACTGGTGAGGAAGAGGAGGGGAGCAGCACTGCTGGTGTGCCAGGGGCTTTCTCAGCTGGGTAAGGGCAGTGAATGCACTGTCCGTGGGTCTGGTGCCCTGCACAGCAGCCTGCAGCAGTGCAGAGCTGGTGTTTTGCAGAGAACACATCCCTTTTTATGGGGAAAGTGAGTTTGCTGTCCCCTCAGACACTGCACATTCAAGCAGCAGATTGCCAGATGGTTGTAGCTCATTGTCAGGCTGGAATCTCTCATTTACGTTGTTCAGGAAAGGTCAGTGGCAAAAGAGGTTATATATAGCCTGTGTTGGTCCAGCAGTAAATTCTTTATTCTGCCTTAAACATTTTGTTGCCTTTGCCTCTCTGGAGGACTTGGGTGCCTTCTGGAGAGCTGTTTGCTCACTGGAAAACAAAAGTGTTCTTTTCACACAGAGACAATAGGGCTTCAGGCTACAAATTATAGTCAATAAAAACGTGTCTGTAAAACATGCATCATGCTCATCCAGAGACTGAGGAGCACTGCTGTTATGGACAAGATTGCTAAAATTACAGTTGGCTTTTAATCTCATGCTCTTACTCTGTAACATACTCTTGTAATATCATTTGATTTTAATGTAACGTTTTATGGTCAGTAGTAGTGGGCAGTCCCACCAAATTAAAATCTCTAGAGTAATAAAAACCAGCTTTGTTTTATTTTGTTTTAAATGTTATTTCTTACTTAATATAACAAACAGTGTCCTGGGAACAATATAGCCAACACATCCACCGTCACTGGATAAGTCATGCAGTGCAAACCAACAGTCCATCTGCTTGCTCTGGACAGCTGGTTGGGGACACAGGCAACCCATCTCCAGCAGAGAGAGGTATCAGACACCATTTGGGTTTACTGGGAGGGTAATGGAGCAAGAGAAATTAAGGCTGCAGTGCCAAAGAGCTTTGACTTGGATGTTCCTGCCCGTTGGTTTGTGTGTGGTGCTCCAGTCCACCCCACCAGCATCTGTGAAGTCAGTGGGTGGTCGTGGCTGCCTGGGGACCCCTCTGCTTTTGGCAACTCTCAGTTCCCTTGTACTCTTCTGGCTATTGGCAGCACTGGAAATCATTCTTGTGTGCCCTGGTTGTTGGTTACCTATATGAATATACAGAGGCTTCCCGATGCATCTCTCTTGGTTGAATCAGTCTTTTGCCTTGCTCAAAGTTGAGTAAGCAAAACTGGTGGAGTAGCAGGACAAGTCAGGGAGGGACCATGCTATCAGCCAGGGTATTGATCTAAGAGACTCAAGATCAAGGCTTGATTAAAAAAAAAAAATGCCCTGTGTATCGGTTTCCTCAGGTGTGAAACTCAGATACTGGCACTGGTTTTGCCTAGCCTGAAAAAATCCTACTTGCTCCAAGGGAGGTGGGACTACATCCACAGACTGTGCATGGCAAAAAGGTGAGCAGAGAACTGGCCTGTTCCTCCCTGTCTGCCTTTCATTCCACCCAGGCTGGACCAAGCTATTTAAAGAAAAACAGCCTTAGAATATGCATGCTTTTAAAGGAAAAAGTAGAGCAGTAAAGCTGTTCAGACACAGCAAAGTGTGCTCGGTACACGTTGTATTTTGGGAAGGACAACTGAGCTGTGCTCGGGAAGGCTGCTGAGCTACAAGTCAAGTTCAGGAAACTTAGCTGCTAGGAAACATTTTAGTTCTGCTTCCCATTTAAAATCTTGATAGATGGGAAAGGGCTCTCCCTCCCAGTCCCAGTATAGAACTGAAAAGCACCACCACACTTTTCCAATGTGCCCTGGCAAGAGCCTGTGGGCCTGTGCCTGTGCAGAAGGGAAGTTATCTACAGAGATTCCTAATTTTTTTTCTTCAAGGAAACACAGGCAAATGATAAAAACTGTGTAAATTTTTGGAGAGGCTGCTGGGCAGCAGTCAGTGTTGGAGAACTCTAAAGAAGGGACAGTTCTGGAGGAACTAAGAGTGACATTAACCTCCAAGAGATTTTGTGCTGCTAATCAGGTTCTCCCTGCCAGTCTCTGAATCATTATGATAATAATGTAGTAATAATAGTAATAAACTGTGACCATCTGCAGAGGAGCATTAACCATTTATCCACTGTCTTTATTATTTCTTCTACAAATTCATCATTATGGCAAGAAAAGTCAAAAATATTCTCAGGTCATTAATTTCATGTTGAGATCATTATTCACCACTGTATTTCCCTTAAGGCCAGAGATTTTTGCCCAAAGCAGTCCCATGTGTGTGTTTCCCATGAGTTTACAAAATTGTTAATGCCCAAGGGATAAAGCAGTGATGTGGAAAACATCCATCCCCCATGTGATCTGTTCTCATGATGATGCCACAGGCTTTCTGGTTCAGTGAGGATAAAACAAATTTTAAGTACAGTTTTGAAAAGCTCTAAGGGCCCTAATTCCTATGCAAATGCCTAACAGCCCATATCTATTAGTCTCCAACTAGGAAATAACTATCTAAATATTCTGTTGTTCCTTGGCATGTGGATTTGACTGTGGCTCCCTGCAGGGCAGAGCAGAGGATGGTGAGGAGGCACCATGACACCTTAGTTCTGGGCAAAAACAGGAGCTCAAGCATAACCTTTTCTTTCTGTGGAAAACTTCATAATCCTCTGAAAGACTCAAACATACCCGGCAGGATCTGGCTGTCTGACCTCCAGTTATTTCAGCTGCTGCCTCTGAGGATTAACTCCTGTATTTTGCTTTGGGCTGAAGCTGCTGTGAAAAGCTGGAGCCTGAAGTCAGGAGTTGTTTGGAAGGAGGATAGTGCTGCTGAAACCCCCCCAGTCACTGTGGGTTCCATCTCCTCTCCCAGCCTTTCTTCTTCTGCAAGAAAGGAATGAGGTCAGAAGGACCCTGGATGTTTTCATTTTTTAGCTGGCCAGGAGGTCACTGCCCTTTCCATGCAAACAAGGTTGTGGGAGTTGCTGGCACAGAGTTATTTTGTAAAGCTTTTGACTAGAAATAGAAAACTCAGATAGACCTGTTCTGACCCTGATCCTGTGTTCAGAGAACAACTCTGGTTTCCAGAAGAAGGTGATGGGCCTTTTCTTTTCCTTGTAAAAATGCCTCTTACTCAGACTACCTGGAGACTGTGCAAAACAGAGTCACTTGTCAGAGGGCAAGAAATTTCTGTTTGAGTTTGGCTGGAGGACAGATACGGGGTCTGTGTGTGTCTTCTGAGCAGGCGCTTCTGAACTCGAGTGAGGGAACATGTTTGAAATCAACTCATTTTCATTTTCCCTTTGAGTGTCCTGCCGTGGTCTTACTTTCAGTGTCACAGCTTAAAGAACATGTAATGAATCAGTGAAGACATTCTTGTGTCTGGGAAGATTTGAAGTTTTTGGGATTAAGTCCCAATCCAGTTGTTCTTTGTGCTGGCTCACAGGGCCCCATGGCACCATGATTTCATCACTCAGTGCCATGGTGTGGCTGTGGGTGGAGGGATGCAGCTCCCTGGTGCAGCCCAGAGATCCCAAATCTTCCAGAACAGACAGAAGGGGAAAAAAAGGTTTTGTTTAATGAAAGACAGAAAAGGAAACTTCCAGTACATGATTGCTGCCCGATTTGTATTGTTTGCTTTATACACTTAAAGCTTGTGAAACTCCCAGGAGGGGAATGCGATCAGTGACTTGGCTGTCTTGTACCATTTTGGCTGTCCCCAGGGCTGCAAAGGAGCTGAGCTAACAATGAGATCCCACTGAGTTTCCAGGCAGTTCCATGGCCCGTTGCGCTGCCACAGCAGGGAGCACACAGAGCCTTGGGAAGAGCACACAGTGCCTCAGTGCTGCCTGGTGGCCCCTGTTCCTCTACCCATGGCTGGGGGCTGAGCACTAAATCCTCCCTGTCCTGTAACTCCCAGGGCTCGTAACCACGCCCGGCACAGATCCGCTCTAGTGGCCTGTTCCCGTGGCAGCCTGTGCGTGTGGTTTGTGGCATCTCGTGAGCAAAGCTCACAAATTGTCATGAAAGAGGCAGAAGGAATGAGGAATTTATCTTATCTTTACTCAGAGCACTCACTACGTTTAGGGAGAAAGAATGGAGGAGGCAATGGAGGAGGGAAATCTACAACTTTCATCTTCAGAAGAGCAGGTTAGAGGGATCATGTAGTTCCCTGGCTCACAGCATCAAGGTATGAAGAGTGCTCTGCTCAGGGAATTAGGGTCCCAGACACAGACTGTGCCCAGAGAGCAAGCTCAGCTCTGCCAAGACACCAGTTTTAAATGGGCAGAACCGGCCAAGAGCTTCCAGTTCCATCTCTACTAGTGTTGGGCCCTGCCATTGCCAGTTCCCATCCTGGAGAACCTCCCATAGAGCAGGCACGAAGTGGCCAACAGGACCAGCTGGAAGCAACTGGTGAAGGTGGAGGCTTTCCAAGGGGGAGCATTTCCCTGAGGACTGGAGGAGTGGTTTCCCACAAGCCTGTGCCGGAGGGTCCGGCAGGTGCTGGGTGGCTGCAGTGACCCTGTGCAGGGACCACCGTGGCTGTGTGGTGACATGTCCAGCTGCCCTGGAGGTGGCTGGGACCTCTGGGCTGCAGCAGGTGGATCCTGGAGCGAAATGTTCCTCTGGTTCCTCTTTGTTGCCATGAAACAAAGCCCGATGCCAAAACTCCTGGAAAGGGAGAAGGACTCCCACTGCTGATCATGAGCTCAGGGCTGGGTCACCACGGGGAGGGAAGAGCTCATGACTCTGCTTTCCCTTTAAGAAGAAAAGTGTTTATGACTGAGAAAGACTTTGGGATTGATAACCCCAAGTCTCCTGTTTTAAGATCAGAGGGCAATGCTGTGGTGTAGAAATGCTGTTTTGGAACTTTCTGGCTAAATATTTTTGTTAGAAGATGACTGTTGAAGCTGAAGCTGATACAGGAAAGTGACAGTTTGCAGGGCTCCCCTCCTTGCAACAAATTTAAAACAGGAGTTTAAGAGAAATTTTCTGATGTGTGATTCAAAACAGCTTTTACAGTGAAACTTCAGCTAATTTATGCTAAAAATATTATTAAAAATGAACCATTTTTAATCCTACAAAAATATTTTGAAATTATAGACGTAAATAATTTAGATTATCCCACTTATATGGACTTCTAAGGATTTTAAAATTTTTTTCTGATTTGGACATAAAGTTTCCATCACTCTCCAGTGCAAATCTAGTCTAGGAACCAGGCAGGGGTGGAGGAAGGGGGCACACATTTCCTGCCAGTGCAGTTCCTTGGTGGCTGTCATCTGCTCCAAAGAAAAAGGGGTCTGAGTCTTCTCAAGCCCCTTTGTGACTGTGCTGCTCTCTCACACGTGACCCAGAACTCCTGATGTGTGGCAGTTTGGCACTGGGATTTGTGTTTGTCCTGTGTTGGGAGAATCAGTAACAGCTACAGCTGAGGACACAGGAACAACACTGTGTGTGACTGCACGTCTGATGGGTGGGCTTCAGGGAAGCTAAAAGACTGTCAAGGCCAAAGGAAGAACATTTTCTCCTCCTGAACACAAGTGTGAGGGTGTCCTTAGGGAAATGATTCACCCGTGCTTGCAAACACTTTGTCATCCCGAACGCCAGCCCTGGAAACGCCACTGCTGGCCTTCAAGTACCAAGACCAAGGAGACAAAGTGTGACTTCATGTCTCTAAACCATATCATTGTGGTGTATTGTGGGATAAAAAGGGTGGAAAGTTGCTGAAGATTCGAACAGGTTTCCTCCTTTCCGTTCCTTGTGGGAAAAGCAAGTAAAATCCCATGCCAGCCCCAGGCTACAGCCTCCTGGGTATGTGTCCATCTGTTCCTAATGGGACACATTTCCTCAGGACCTCTGGAGGAGAAAAGGCATTCATATACCTTGATTAATAATCAACCAGAGCTCTTTGGACCTGTTTCCATGGGGACCGCAGCCCGGCTGAGGCTTATCTTCATTGTAGTTAATGTGTATAATAAAAACACTGAAGATGCTGCAGAGCAGACTCCCAACCCGTGCCCCTGGGAGTGGATGCACCATGTCAGGGCTGTTTCCCTCCCTGCTGCTGTTGCTTATGTGAAGGACAGGTCTGGAGCTGCAAAGGGATCCCTGACAGCACGCTCTGAGGCTGTGCTTCCAAACCCCAGGAGGGCTGGCACAGTACCAAATGGTGGAAGGGACATCATTTGAAGGATGCAATGAATAGGCAGCAATGGCAGAAGGTCTCCAGGGAGTGAAGCTATTCTGCTGCTGCTGCTGCTGTGCTGTGATGGCCTTCACAGGAGCTCTGAACCTGGAGGCTCCAGGCTCTGTCTCAGCACTGCAGATGCTTCTGAGGTGCATTAGCCGAGGTGGTTCAGGGCTGAAATATTTAGCCAGATGATAGGAAAAACTGAGGAAAACAGGAAGATATTCAAGAAGTCTCATTTAAAACCTCTGCTAAGACCCTACTGAATGCCTGAAATTGTATCCCCAGATGAAGAGCTCTGGTATGGTTGGAAACCCAGCAAATAAGCAGAAGTACTTTTTAATAGAGGTGAGAAGGAATGAGCACAATTAACAGCCACTGCCACAGACCCCCTTGGTTGTCAGCTGGGTGTCAGCTCTGTGTATTCCAGGTGTAGTTTTGTAAGCAGAATGAGAAATTCTGCTTATATACCATCTATATGTTAACTTCCATTCATTTCTAGAAACAATATAGTGTCAAATCAGGTTTAGGATCTAATAGGACCTCTTCTGGTCAGAGCACAGGTGAGATGAGTCAAGTTTCTAATCCTGTTATCCAGGACCCTGTTGTTTTTGAACAGTTGTCATGTGTGAAGAGCAGATGAAGCTCAGCAGATGACTAAAGCTTTGTGGAAAGGAGTTTGCATTGTAGAAGTCGTGTGTGTTTTCTACTCTCCCCATGTTATTTCCACATCTCTTTTGCAAGGCACACGAGATATTTAGCTACTGTATACAACATATATTGCACTGAAGACCATTGGATAAGACTCACATCTTCTTCTAGAGAGGTAAATATCATCATCTCACCTTCTGTCTTGAGGGTGAACTGATCATATTAGCAGCGAACTAAGTAATAAAACGCATTCTATTTTGGACAGTCTGGCTCTTCACCATATTTTCCAAGATCAGCTCCTTACTCAAGGCCTGGGTAGCATCATGCAATGTATTCATGCCCCTAGCTTTCCAGGAGCTCCCACATAAGGAAAATAAACCAGAGAGAAAACAAAACAGGCTTGTTTTGAGTCCAAGTGCTGCAAGGATTACACGTTGTACAGCTCCCAGCACAACTGGAGCACGTATTTGGTTGAGGGGCTGGGGGAGTTATGGCAACAGAGAAAACAGAACAGCAATAAATGCCTTCTCACATGCCCCAAGCTCACATCTCCACAGCTCCACTGGCTTCTGAAGAACTGTCCTGCTTCCACCAATGTGTGAGAGGAGACCCAAAGCTGGAAGAACCAAAGTGTTTCCTTTGAAAGGGGATGTGAGGCAGCAAGAGCAGCTGGCTTTGGCAGTCAAGATAATAATAAGTTCGAGTGGTAGATTATTTACAGCATTTTGGCTCTGAAACAGCGATGAATATAATCTGAACACTTATGCTGGGCTGTGCTGAAGGACTGGCAATGGCTGCTGCTTGTTAGGAGAGGAGCATACAATGTGCAACAAGTAAACAGGGAAAATCACTACACTGCACAGGATAAAATGTTCTCATCCCACTCCAGGGATCCGGGAAGAATAAGTGTCTTTTTCTGCTCAGGATTAATGGTGTTATTTGGGCTAATTATTCTGGATATTTCCCCTCTTCTTTTTTTAGCTTTCTCAAATAAAGGAAAAGAATTTTTATCTGATAAAATGTTTTCATTTGAATCTTGGCTTTTTCAGATATTCATTTTCTACTCCCACACCTCCATAGTTCATGTGTCATTAAATGAGATAATGAAGCCAGCGTGGCTTGTTATCTAATGATTTAAGGGCTGGCTCTGACCTCACTCTTACACCCATTTTCTCTACCCTCTTTCTGTTGACTCCAGCACAGTCAGTCCCTCTTGGTCTCATGGAAATGGTAAGAGAATCCCTTCAGACCTTATCCCAAGTTGTGCAATGAATTTGCTTTCAGCTACTCTGAATGGTTCTGAGCCAAGCCCTTGTTTGGTTCCAGCATCTAACAGTTCCTTTTAGAAAGCTGCCCCGTAGATCACCACGTTTTTTAGTAAATTTATCCAAAACTATCCCTTCAAATTAGGAATATAATTTTTCCCAAAAGGTTTTCAGTGTTCCTGGTTTTCAAACATGGTTCTGAAAAGCTTTGAGAACAACTATGGTGATTCAGCTCAGATCAGCCAGTTCTATGGGACAAAGAGTTTTAAAAAATAATGGTTGTCATCGTTGTCTCATTCCCTCCCCCTTGAGCTTTTTCCAAACATCAGCACACTTTTGATTTAATTAGAAGGGACCCATTTATTGCCAAATTACTTGATCCATGCACAAGCAATATGGGAGAGTGCCAAAGGCCCTAGGGTTCAAGCTGTGAAAATTGGCTTTTTTCCCTGTGTCCTGATTCGTGTGTAACTCCTGTGCTACAGGAGGATAAAATTCTCTTTCTGTCAAAGAGAGATTTTGCTAGTCCCCTTTTTTTCTGCAGTGTTTGGGGATTAGAAATGAGAACTGTTAAATAAGTCATTAGTTGTTATAACTAGGAGCACTACAACAGCTTGTGGTTCTAATTCTGATTAATACATTTGGGGGAGAAGACTGAGGACCCCAAAGTGCTACATCAGTCAGTGGTGTTGGTCCTGCACATGGCAATCCCATCAGGCTCTGAGAGAGGACAGCTATTGACATGTTATATAGCTATGAAAATACCAAAACTTGAATATTATGTGCTTGATCGTTTACTTTGGACCTGTGGATGTACTCAAAAGGCAAGTCACGCTCTCTGGGAATGGAGAAATCCGAGAAAACACCTTTCAGTCAACTTCCTTGGCAGGAGAGTGAGTCTGATGGGAGAAGTCAATGTACCGTGGGGGCCCCTGGCACAACAAACCCCCGCGGTCTCACAAACACCCGCTGAGAAGTCAAGTCACAAATGTGATGAGTCTTCCTGAGCTGTTCGGCCGAGGGGAGCGCGGCGTGGCCGGAGGGCAGGGCTGACCCTCACGTGTAGCTGGAGTAAGGGGGACACAAAAGCAGGCATAGGGGAGGGTGGGACCCTCTTCAGGTCCTTCCAAGGGCTGTTTAAAAGACCAAAGTAAAACCCTAAGGAAGGGATTAGCTCCAGAAATATTTTATGTTCGTAGGCTCTTTCTGTGAGTGTGTTTCCAGTTGTATAACTCGACCCTTTGCAGCGAGTTTATCCTGCAAAGTGTTTGAAGTAAAAACTCAAATGAATCTGTCAGGCACAAAGTGCTCTGCTTTCCTCAGAGAATGTCTGGATAAAACTGAGCTGCAGCACATTGAGGTACTTGCAAACCAAGTCAAACGCGAGGGTCTCGCAGGTTGAGATGCACCTCTTTTTACAAGAGTGGGAAGAAACTGCTAATGTATAGGATTAGGTTTTGGTGGCGCTGAAGAGAAGTAATTATCTATTGCTAAATAGTGACATTTGGGACCCCCCTGGCAAAAATTTGGCAGTGAGGAAACAGTCTGAACAAATGTGATAAAAATGAGTGCGTGAGGGGCACTGAGCTGAAGGTTGTTCATTTGAGTCTGAATGCTCAATAGAACTGTGTCACAAATATTCGGTACTCTTGGGTCAGGCCTCCTTCCCACAGTCTGTCAAATGGTGTCATATGGTGACTGTTATGAAAACAAACTTTGTTTTCATAGAGGTCTTCTGTTTTATTCTAAGGCATTGTTTTGCCATATGTTTTCATAGCTTCAGGTTAGCATCTATTACAAGGTACTGTGAGCTCCAGAGATCATATTGTCTCATGTGCCTCATCAAACAAACAGGATTGTAATATTGATGTGTCATTGCCATGTCAAGGCAGTACTCTGAAAACTCATTTTTTAGTGAACAGCACAAGAGGTACTTATTTAACCTTATCCTGGCTGATTCTGAAGTGTCCAAGGTTTCATTAGACCTCTTTGAACTGCTGGAACAAGAGGGAAAATGGGAGCCTCCTCCCTGCCTCTTCTCCACATCTGCCCAATGAAGCCCATGACACAAGAGCACAGGTCAGACCTGTTTGCCTGTTCACATCAGGAACTCCTTTTCGCGTGAAACTTTTCAAAGTTTACTCTTCTATGGGTGTAAAACCCCACCTCAGCATGAATGTGCTTCAGGCAGGAGGAGGCTTCTCCAGCCACCTGGAGCGAGGCACCAGCATCCCTGGGCTCAGGGACTCCAACCCAAACACTGCTTTGAGGAGGGATCAGACCTTCCCTTCCCACACTGTCACTGCTGGAGCTGCTGTTCTTTGCTTCCGCCCCCGGCTGCCTAAACCAGCTCTGGGATCTCACAGTCAAGGCCCTGTGGTTTGAGCCTCTGGAATTGCTGAGGTCAGTGAGAAGGAAGCTCTGATAAACCCGGGAGCTGCCGGCCAAGTCCGCACAGGCTGCGCGCTCAGCCGGGTGACATTTCTGGGTCTGTCTGCTGCTATGTATGGAACGAGATACATTTTTAATGCTGTATCCTGTCCAGGAGGGGAGGGAGATGGGGAGCTCCTGTCATCTGCAGGAGGAGAGCGCTGGCCTCCATCTAAGGGATGGGAAAGGGAGCCTGGACACGGCTGTTTCCCAGCGGGATGCAGAGGTTGTCACTGCGCTGTGCTCCGACACTGCTGCTGTCCCCCAGCAGCCTCAGCTGGACCCTGGGGGGGCTTCAGACAGGCTGTGTGAAAGGACTGTGTTCAAATGAGTTTTCCTCTCCCGTTCTTTGGGCGAATGGGCTGGAAGGGACACAGCACGTCACTTTTGGCCAGGCTGTTTCTTTAGCAGCCAGACAGAGAAGGAGCCCCAGAGCAAGGGGGAGACTGTCTTGGGCTGCAGAGGTAGAGAAACAGCTTAATTGAGTCACAGCTGGTGTCTCTGTTGTGATAGTTAAACAGACACTGCTCTGTAAACAGGTGGCAAACACAAGTTCCCTGAAGTCAAAACACAAAAATCAGGGTTTAAGATTTCTCCTCCCTAGAATATTAAAGGGCAGACCTAGGAACACTGAGCATTTTTGAACAAAATCACATAATAATTGATTTTGACAACTAATTCTGCTTTTTATTCCACCTGTACTGGGGAAGCCTGGACTGAAAGGCTTTTAGTACTTTTGGACTACATTATCTTGTTTTCTAACTTTATTAAGATACCTCTTGGATACTGGATGAATCAGATGGAATAGGTGGTTCTTGTTTCCTTTCTTAAGTCTCTCATAAAAACTCCTATAGGATTTTACAAAGGATAATGTTCTTTCTTAAACCAGAGTAAAAGATGATCTAGATGAAGTATAATTCTCATCTGAATCATGTAAGTCGCTGCATAAATTCCTCCATAAACTTTTTATTAATGCCTGCAGCTTCTTCAGATAATGCTTGTAGCAATGGAACTGATTTCTAAGCACTTTGTCACCACAAGTATGGAAGAGACTTTTTTTAGGGGGGAAGATGGCGCAGAGCATGGATGGAACTGGTCCCCATGGAACGGGAAAGCGGGAGACTCGCGCTCCTCCTGAGCAGCCACTCGTGCCAGCAGAAGGAGCATTGGGGTGCATGGAGACATCCTGCTCCCCCACGGAGCTTGTCAGCCCAGTTCCAGAGCTGTGCATCCTCCAGCCTCCCAGGCCCCTGTGGTGACCCCCACAGTGATGTTTGGGTCTGTGGGATTCCCTGCGCAGCACTGGCCACCCCGCGGGGTCCAGGGACACGAGGAAAGGCTGCAGGAGCTAAAGCACCCTTGGAGGAAGGACAGACAGCCTTGCACAGCCTCCAGAATCAGTCCTGGCTGGAAAACCTGAGCCATTTTGTACGGGCATAGTGGTTTTCCAGTGAGCTGGTACAGAGCCAGCACATGGGCAGGGAGCAGGAGGTGGGAGCCAGGGCGAGAGGGCCAGGGAGGTTCCACATGGGAGGGTACAGGGCCTCCTGAATCCTCCTTAAATTAGAAATGTTTCACAGAAGCGTGTCAGTACTGACTAAGTTTTGATGGGAAGTGTCAAATCATTTTGACTTTCTTGTTTAGTTTCAATAACATCAAAGGTGTTTAATTTTGCTGAGGTAAAAATGTTTCCCTTTGATTTGATCATTTCAATTTGTGTCATTTTGGCTTCTGAGGCAGATGAAAATACAAGCTTTAAAAAGAGAGTGTATAAGAGTATAAGGTACATCTGCTGTTTAGTTTTTTATAGTGGATTATGACTTTGTAGTTTTAGCACAAAACATCATAATTCAACATTATCAAAGCCTGTTATCTCATGTTCTCTCTTCCATTGCTCCAAAGAAAACACAAAAATGTTGGTTCTCCAGACTATCAAAAGTTTCCACAAAACAGATTTTTCTGATTAATTTCGCTAAACTAAAGATAAATATAGCATCATATCTGTTGATTTTGGAGAATTGAAAGTTCTTTGTTGTGCATAAAATCAGGGAATACCAGAGTGGGAAATGTGCAGATTCTCTCCATTGTGGTTTATCTCTCAAACACACTGAGCATTTTTAGCACAGGCAGAGGAAATGTTCATATGATTAACAATTAATAACTGACCATCCCTCCCAACTGCAGCTCTGATGTAACCATGAGGTGTGTTCACCACTTGGTTTCAGCTCATTGAGAACTGATGATTCTCAGGTTAATTCTTCTGTGTGCCAACCTTATCTTCTCTCTGAAGGAAATTATTAATAAATTCTTGCCTATCTTGGGGAAGCCATTCCAGATTTGCCTTTTTTTTTTTTTTTGAGTGTACATATTCTCTCAAGGCCTTTCAGTCTTATCTAAACAAAACATCCCTGTTGTCATACCAACCATGTAAATTTGTGTTCACATATCTTTCTGGTTTTCTACTTTGTTTGTAGCTCAACTTGTATCGCTTCAGAACATAAATTCCTACAAAATAGGACAATGTTATCCTGGCACCTATCAAAATTATTCATTTCATAGGTTGTTTTTTTCAGGAAATGGATGGTTCTTTAGCTGCCAGGCCTCCAGCAGCAGAAAGGTTTAGAAAAGTTGTGAGAGTTTTGACTTTTGGTGACAGTGAGGACCAGGGACAGGATGCCCAGGCTATATTCCTCCAGAGCATCCTCAGACTCTGGTCAGCCATTCCCAGCTGGTCCATAGGAGAAACTGGTTGCAAAGAATTATTATAAAAGCCATCTTAAAAGCCACACAAACACATGCTGCTGCACACACAGTCTAGGAAACAAATAAAATCAGAGGGATAAAAAAAAGTGAGCATTTGGGATTTAGCCGTGACTGTCTTTTGCAGCCATCAATGCAAACCCGTAAGGCAACACCATAAAAGCACATTGTTGAGCTTTTCTGTAAAATTACATTACATCTACTTTGATGGGAGGCTGAAGGTCCTCAGGGCTTGACCAGGCAGCTGAGAATTGAGAACATGAGGACTCTGCTCTGAGCCAAGGTAGAAATCCAGATTCCAGGGTACCTAGAAGGAAGCAGGTAATCAAGAGTAGTGGAGTCTTTATGAATAGGACATTGATAAAGTCATTTAACCTCTGGAAGACAGAGTGTCATCAGTGGTCAGTTTATCTCGGCCATAGATGCCACTTGGTGACGCAAAATGCAAGTGATGAAAGGTAAGACCTGGACATGTGGCATTAATAGGGTGGCAACCTCCAGAGGAAAACCCACCTTTTCAGAATAGTGCTAAAAGAACGGCATATTCAATTTGCTTATCTTAATAGGCTGAAACTCAGTCTCCACTGTTTAGGGCTATGTGTTCAGAAAAAGTATTTTTAACCTCCCCTCTGTGGCTTGCCTGCTTGCACGCTGCAGATCCACCAATGGCATGAGTATGAAAAGAACACAGCCCTGAAAATAGCATTGCAGGTCCCAGTCCTGCACCACAGTGTGCTTTGCTGGCTCCTTAAAACCAGTCAGATCTTATTTTATTGCTGATATCAGCTGTGCTGGCCAACTTCAGACTGACGTTCTGAGGCAGACTGAGGCCTCAGAAAATATACATCTGTCTTTCCCTCTAAAAGAAGCCTCTGTTCATTCTGCCAGGATAGAAGATTTGTTGATCTCGTTCCTGTTGTGCACATTTGTCCTGCCAGTGGTGGGATACTGCCTCTGTAGAAAGGGACTGTGGCTTGGGGGTAAGGCAGGGGGATTTTATTGCTCCATATGAATTTGTGTCCAGACCTGCTTTGTCCACCAGGGATTGTTTTGGGTTCACATAAGTCTTTGAAATGGTTCTTGGCAAATGTGGATAAGGAAAATGTGTCCCTTTGGACATGAATGCCATTGCAGGTTTGCAGGGTGCTAACTGCCAGCAGTGCTTTGCAGAGCCTGGTAAGTCAAGGCATTTTGGTGGATCTGGTGCTCGTGAGCACAATCCATCCCAGCTGGCTGGCACAGTCCAGCCCTGGCTGCAGTGGGCTTGCATAGAGCAGCCATGGATAGAAACCAAGTAGAAATGAAGTGGAGAAGGGTGAGACACTTCTTTGTAAGTCAAACTTCTTGATTCACGTGCCAAAAGGGAGTGACTGAGATTTATCAATAAAACCTGGGCAGTAGCAGAGGGACAAACATGTCAGCTCAGCCCCTTATTGCTGTCCTTGGACAGCCAGCTATGGGTGGGTCCAGCATGAGGTCTGCATTGAGACAGAGGCTCAGATGGACGGACATCAGGGTTTTCTGGGCTGTGTCCTCTCCCTTCAGTGTGAAAGCACGAAGCTCTTACCCGGCCACACACATGGACTGTGGGTCCTGTCCTCTCCACTCTACCACTGCTTGTCTTGGGAAGTGCAGACATCTGGCATGGACCATTTGAACCAGAATGGTCTTGTCTGAAGGCAGGATGTTGAGAGCCAGCACATCTGGGCTCTGGCCCTGGCATTGCCACAGCAATTTAATTACAGCTACACTAAGTGTCACATCCTGGTTCTGCCATTGTCCAAGCCAAGAGCATGGGCAGAACACCTGTAGCTCCCTTATGTCCTGGGTGGTTGAGTTTTAATTGTTCCAAAACCAGAATATACCTGCACATGTATACATAAATGGCTTTCAGCCTTCCTCAAATGTGAGCTTTTGCAACTGCTTGTATAATGCAATAATATTGATAAATATTGCAGTCACCTGGCAGCGTCCCACCCCAGGTTTTACATATTATCAACCAAATAAGCATCACCCAGGGTAGTCTGAATATCTACATTCTGTCCCTTCCCTAGACAGACACCAGTAGTCCAGGGAGTGCTGGAAACTAAGCAGGAGCCAGTCAGCAGGTGAGATTCCATAGGCAGGCAGGTAGTGCTGGGGATCCATGGATCTGCACCTCCCAGTGCTTCTCAGAATACCAGTTTCTTTTATTTCACATACTTCAGTTGCAGCCAGCCTCTCTGTGGTATTGTGAGGTAATTAATCATGTCTGTGCTCATGATGCAGCAGGAGTGTTGGTAACTGCCCATGGGAAGTTTAGTAACTTTGAGTACCTGTACCCGTTTCATCTCCCTAACCCAGCAGGTTCTGTCACCTGTGCCAGGGTCAACACCAGGACTTGTGCAGAACCCGTGCCCTGGTCAGTGCTGACACACCCTACAAAACAATCAGAAACTCAGCTATTGATTTACATGAAGGCTGATCCAGCAGAAAATTAGATTTTGCTCACGTTTGTTCCCTGAGGCTGCACTGTCTGGTCCTGGCCGAGACCGAGGTAGTGCTGCTGACAGCGAGGATGGGCCCAGGAACTCTGGGGCTGTGCCAAGACACAGTTCTGCTGTCTGGAAGTTAGTCAGAGGATTAATATGATAATGGATGCATCCATAAATTACTTCCCTGAGCTGGGTCTGCTAGTTTTTGGGATATATCCCACCATCCTGGAAATTCTCCACGTGGCAGAAGGACTGGTTCATCCTGAGCAGTGCCACAGACAACTGGCCTATGTCTGCTGGGTGGGAGAGAAAGTGGTCCCCAGGCCAGGAGCTGGGCATGGCAGCCAGGCTGACCTGGTACCACGTGGGATGGTGAAGTTTTGGAGAGGTGAAACATGGAGAAATAGATAGATATTTGGTTCTAATTTTTTAGAAGACTGAAAAAATCTTAGATTGTTAGAAGCCAAACTGTTTCTCTTCCTAACCCTCCTTTACCCAATTTTCTCTCCCTCTTTTCTTCTCTCTGCCATTTTTCATCCTTTCCCCCCTTGTTTTTTTCCTTATTTTTAATGGGGAAATGTAAGGGATATGCTCAGTGGAATTATAAAACTTATCAAGAACTGCATGTGCTTTATAGATGTTATCATAAAGAGACGATGGCTGCAACAGAGTGCTTGAGAGATGAAAACAAGAGTGCCATTTCAGCATCTTCCATAGCATGAGTCAGAGAGATTGATAGTTATCCTCTCGCAATTAGAATTTTTATTAGCACGCCAGTGGCCTTAGCATGCTGTGAATGGATGCCATTTTCTTGGAGTGTTTAGTCTTTCATAATGCTTCAGGGAAAATAAAGATGGGCTGGAGTCACTCACCACATAATGCTGTGGGGAAAATCATGTTTTATGCTGCCTCAGGCTGGGCTTTCAAGCTCCACACACCAGGCATAAAACCCATTAGGTGTCTGAATGGAGCAAAGCTCAGCAGAGCTTACACATTCCCAGGGCTCCGGAGCACCAGGACTGGACTGAGGCTCAGGAGCCAGGCTGAGCCCTCCAGAGGGATGGTCCAGCTCTGCTGCCCTCCCCATTCCTGACCATTTCTGGTCTGAGTGCACAGGGAGGCACATCCAACACAGCCTGCTAATGCCCAGTGATCTGCATCAAACCAGCCATTTCATTCCCTACAGGAACTTGCCCTTCTCTGCTTCTTCTTTCCTTGGGGCAGACACAGACCCCAGCCTGACCTGGCGAGTGTTAAACAAACCATGGCACTCTTGCAGGAATTTCTGTGTTTAAGGAACTTCATGAAAATCCTGCTATCATCCAAAAAAATTAAAATTTTTTTGTTTCTATAGGATTCATATTACTGAACCTGGGAGAGTCTAACATCTGTGCCAGAGCCAAAGAGCAAACTGGAATATATTTTTCCTTTGAGGCTTTCCCCAGTGCTTTATGTATGATGTTCAAAATTCAGCTCCTGAGTAATGCAAGAGGCTGCTCGGAGCAACTTCTCATTCACAGAGGGAATTTCTGAGTCTTGCCCCAACATTTCTGGGAAGCAGGGGCAGCAGTTGTCCATGAACCACCTTCCTGGAGCTCACACCAGCCTAGGGAACACAACAGGGTGTTCTCCAAACCTGCCAAAAGACACATCCTGGGGATCAAGCCCCCACGGAAGGCCTGTCTTCCCAAATACCTCAGGCTCTGGAACACCCACTGGAAGCAGGTGTTCTGAGCACATCACAAGCATTTCAGCTGCTTCAGAACTACTGCGAGGCAGAAATGCTGCACCTGTGGTTGGATCTGAATCCCCTTCATCAGTGGGCTTAGGATCTGTTTGCCTGTAGCATTGCAGTGACCTGCCCCACGGTGCCTGCGCTGCTTGTGAGAGCAGGAGGGCTAAATCCAGCACCACAGTTGGCTCAGCACCTGTGCCTGTACCCTGTGTCACAGGTCCCTGGGTCCAGCCGTGGGTGTGATGAGCAGGGCATGGCGGGGGAAGGAGCCCCTGGGCATATATGCCCACCCAGGGGGGCTGGATGCAGCCCGGAGGTGATGGATGATGGATAATGGATGATGGATAATGGATGATGGATAATGGATGATGGATGATGGATGATGGATGACCACCCCCCAGTAGTGACACCCGCTGAAGTGTCATGCTTGTAATGTGCCAACCAAGCCAGCCTGAGCCGAGCATACAGACAGGCCACTTGTAATTCAAAACAAGCCTGATTTTTCCTTTAAAAACCCATAATATGCGGGTTTATTTTCTGCAACTCTTCCAGGCTGGTTACCCCAACTGTTGGCAAACTGCAAGGATGGGGTTGCCATGGATACGCTCCACACTGATTCACATGAAATACATCATTGCATTATTCCCAGAGTGGTGAAAGCCTTTCACAGCTGATAATTTTTAAGAGAATGATTCATCATTAAATATATCATGGCAGCTCTGCATTGTTTGCTCTTCCTTGGAAGCATAATCTGGAAATAGGCAGCTCCTCGGATGCTCCTGAGGCCGGGAGCAAGATGGTGAGCAGGATTCCTGCTGCAGAGTGCAGTGGCACCTGGATTTTGCTCAGCCTGTGCTGGGAGCAGGAGCAGGTCCTGTGGGCATGACTGGCCACTTGCTTGGGGCTGGTTTTGAGGGAGAAATGCCCCACTCTGCACCACATCCCACCAAACCCATGGGAGCTGCCGAGGTACCCGCTGGAATGGGTGAGTGGGGGACCACAGTTCAGCCACGTGGCTGTGAAGGCCCTGGACTGTAACAACTGTTAGGACTTTTCACGTTCACCTCTCGAGAGACTGTTCTGTACAGCTGGGGAAAAAGCAAAACCCCCATTGGTGCTCGGTGCCTGAGAGGGGCCTGTCTCTCCTTTGGGTGCTGTGTGGCATCCAGCCACCCTTAGCCCTTGGAAACCAGGGTGCCATCCATCAGAAACAGAGCCTGGATGAGTCCATGGCTGTGCACACCATGGGGAGCTTCCCCTGGCCCCACTTGCCTCTCCCAGCTCCAGATCCCCCATTCTAATGGAATCACTTATGTGATATGCAACCATTTTTCAGGCTCCTTAGCCCACTGTTTACAAACTACTTAGATGCCTAGGAGTGTTGGAGGATTCACATATGGATTTTCAGAGGTGGAGGGGTGGAATACAACTCCAAACAGGGTTAAGTGTCCTCTGCAGGCACCTGAGATCTGTGTGGTGCCAGCCCTGCAGCTGGGGAAACAAGCAGGACGCTGCCTGCTCTGGTTTTGAAATGGTGCATTGAAAGAATCTGCAGAGAACACAATAACTTTCTTTTCTGTAGGAAACAGGCCCTCGTCAAACAGCTGCCGGCACTTAGAAAGAAACCCAAAACCAACTGAAATGAACAAAAACTGGGCTGTGTGTTCTTGATGCCAGGCCAAAATAATTCTCAGTTATTCCCAAGACAAAACTGTTTCCTCTGTCCCTAAAAGCCAAAGATGTACATTTCATGCATAATTAATGTTGGATTTTAGTATACATCAGAGCCTAGGGTTCTGTGAGGCACAAATGGGGCTTTCCAAACAAGGCTTTTGATTACCAGTCATTTTAAATGCAGGAAATAATGGCCCTTCTGAGTTCTCCAAGCCCTCAGAGAGGAATTTCTGTCACAACTGATGGTTCCTGCTATGTTTGGGCTCCAGTCAGGATAGCAGCTTCCTCAGGATGGATGGAAACACCAGGAGAGACTGGAATAACTGTCAGACCCCGAGCCCAGGAGATAGATGCTCTGCCATTGCCCTGCACCACCCGCCCTCCCCACAAACCAGCACGCACCACGAGTATTTCTGTAGCACTAATACCCAGTGAGTTTTCAATCCTTTAATCCCCGTTTCCATTCTTCTTTGAGAGCAGCCACTAACGGGCGAGGGACGAGCATAACAGTTCCCATTTGTGCCCCACTAACACTGCTGCTAAACCTCTCATTCCTTGAGTCAGACATGATGAACCGGCTTTTCCCAGGACATCTGGAAAGAGCCAGCCCTGCCTTTGCTGAGGTCAATAATAACTCGATATGGCAGTGGTGGTGGGCAAAATATCCAACTCCGTTGTGCTGGGCACAGATGCCACCCCAGAGCCTTCTCCTGACACCCCTGGTACATCCAGGGCTCAGGGTTGTGGTTGGTGCAGTGAGGCTGGTACCCTGCAGAGAAGGCTGTGAATTTCCCATATCCCCGCTCCCATCCACACCGAGTTTGTAAGGAAAACACTTTGTCGATGGACGGGTCTTCCAGGCCTCCTGTATTTTCTGGGCTTTCATTATAGTACATCACATACTACAAAGCCTGTAGTGTCCTCTGGCTTCACTTTCTTTAGAGAATGGAGAGAGGACTTCTTTTCATCAAAAATGAATTTTCACCTTTTGCCCCCAAGCCTTGGAGCCACAGCAACTCAAAACACAAGAGGACCAGCAGAAGTGAGAACTGTGGAAGGTGCCAGACGAGTGCTACTACATCATGGCCTTGTCTTTGGGCTTTGGATTCATTTGAGCCCCTGCCCCTGCTTGCCCACTGCCTGTCATTATTAGCCAAGTAAGTGTTCCAACCTTTCCTACAAGGTTGAGAGCTGGCGGTCGGCGCTGCGTGTGCAGGCAGGTGCTGGCTGGCAGTGGCAGCCTGGCATGGCAGGGCCTGGCATGGCAGGGTGCACATGTGCTGCTCTGGACTGGAGGGCGATGCCCATGTCAGCACCTCCCGGGGCCAGCTGGGCTCCCACTCCACACACTCGCCCCCTTCCCCGGCAGCCCCCTGCCAACAGCTTTTCACCATATCACAGGTAACCCTCCCTTCTATCCAGGCTCATCCCAATCCTTATTAAGGCTTTGTTTCAGATAAGAGCATTGAGAAAACATGATCTCCTTTCCCCTTTCTTGCTCCCTCTCAATGACACTGTCCCCTTCCCAGTGAGAATGTGCTGTCTGTAAATCCAAATCCACCACCTGCGCTGGGCTCTGTCCCCCCAGACCCAGGCACACGCTGACCCCACGCTACCTCCCCTTCCTCCCTGCCTAATCCTCTCTGCCCTCCAGCTATGGCACAGACTGGTCACCCCCCTCCAGACCTCCAGCACCCCCAGCACCCGCAGCATCATGGGATGCAGTGAGGCTTGGGTGTCACCTCATGGAGCCAGACGTGTGGGGACATTCAGCAGGGTGATGTGGACGGGGGAAAAGGGAGCTGCTCCATAAATACATGGTTTTCTTCCAGGCCAGATGAAGCCAGGTATCCCTAATGTCATGTAGGGCTGGAGGCTGAAACAGGCAGCCCAGGAGCCAGCCCAAGGTGGGCTGGTGGTGCTTGTCCACTGCTGCAGGTGAAGGCTGGAAGGGCTGGGGGTCATGTCAGAGCTGTTTGCTGCAGAGGTGGACCTCCCCAATTTCTCAGCCCATGGAGGTCCAATGATCAGTAGAAACAGGATGGAAGAATTTGAGGCAAACAATGGTTATTTAAGAGTCACCTGTGCAGAAGGGAGACAGTGAGTGAGAGCTGCAGCCCCTTCACCTCCTTCAGTCTCTTCTGATTAAGAACCAAAGCCATGGGATTTTAGGTGCATCTCCACTTGATGTATACCCATATTATTAATGCTCTCACCTCTCTCTAATTCCCATCTCAACTCAGTGAGGTTGCAAAGAGCCAGGCTGTGTTAGGCCTAATCACCCCTGGATTAATAATTGATTTATGGAGGGAGATGTTGACATGCACAATGCTGAGAATGAAAGTCATCCTTGAGGCTGGCGAAGGGAGGAAGAAGAAAGAAAGAAAAAGGTTTCCTTCTGCATGGAGCCATTTAGCATTCTGGATTTCAAAGGCCCTTCAAAAACTTCCATGAGCCAGTAACAAAAAAGCAGGTCACAATTAAGCTTTTGCTTTCCAAAGGAATCTGCTTGGAATGATACCTGATGTGTGGGGTTGTACCAGGGACTGACTGTGCTGCAGAGCTGTTCTTTGGGAAAGACACTGATGGTTATTGTGCGCTTTGCAAAGCTGTGTCTGCAGTGGCCAGGGCACCTTCTCTCATCCCTTATCCAGTGGCACTTCCAGATTCTGCTGGTAGGAGCCACGAGGATGAGCAGGGAGTTCAGACTGTCTGATCTGCTCAGTCTTTGCTGGTTGGCAACATCTACTCCTGTCAAAAACTGCAAGCTAATGGAAATGGTTAGAGCAAACAGTAAATAGGGTTACTGCGAGATGGGTTGCAAAGAAATGAGGTGGAGACCTCCCCTTCATCTCACAGAAAAACCCCATGCCATTGTATTGAAGCCAAAAGATTCCTGCAGGCCATCACCACTTTGGAGGATCACGTAATCCATGTCCCAGAGATGGAATCTGCTTCTGGACCCAGCTAAGGAGGGCTTTTCTCTGCAGGGAGCTCAGCAGGCAAAGTCAATAGGAAATCAATACCTTAGTGGATAAATAAGACCTGGACTTGATGTGCAGTCCTTGCTCAGGACCATGGTACAGCTTTGGTCAACTGCAGCTCATGTCTCAAGGGGTGTTTCATCTCCCGTTTGCCAGGAAAATGAAACATCTCTGGAGGGGCAGCACTGTATCAGGCTGTGCTTCTGGGAGTCAATCCCCTAGTAAACAGCAGAACACATCTCAATATGCACCAGGCTGCCCAGGGCATTTCCCTGGCTGGCACTTTCTCTACCTTTCAAGCTCAGCTAGTTCAGGGGACAGAGGGATTTCCAACAGTTCCACAGGACTGCACAAGTTCTTCCCAAGGGCAGGTCAGCACTGGGTCAAAGACAGCACATTCTGCTTCTGGAATGCAACTTTGCCCATACATATCTGTTTATACCTGATCTAAGGGGCATGTTTAACCAGTTACACATCACCTGGCTTGTAAATTAGGCTGATCAATGAGTACCTGTACTGAGCTTTACACCTACGCTTGGCTGGATGGGTGTGAGAAATGGATTTCGAGGGTCAGAAGGGGTGCGTAGTGAGGAGCACAGCACTTACATTCATATAACCAAAATCAATTCTGTGGTGGTTCTACCTCAGTTAAGGGACCTGAGGGAATCCCTCAATTAGGACAATTGCTGATGCAGTTGTAACACCCCAGGTTCTCCTTTTGCAACCCATAACTTGACATTTTCAAGCGTTCAGAGTCAGACCACGGGTCAGTTGGCTTTGCTTGGGCCCTGAGCCACATTATCTATTGAATTCCTTAATGTTGCCCTGCTTTTTCTCTTGGCAAATTCAGTCAATAGCATTTTGACCTGTTTGCTGATGCATCTTACTGCAGCTTCACAACATTACTGGATGGTACAACATAGCTCTGAAGTGCTCCTAAACCTGCAGGACAGCAACACATCCGAGGAGCAGAGGTGAAACGTGGTCATTAGTGGCTCCAGCTGTTTTGAGTGAAGGAATTATAAAACTCTGGAAACCAGGGAGGAGCAGAGTGCTTCCTGCCCAGATCTGTGTTGGCTCCTGTCCTCTGGAATTCATGCTAAAAGCAGGTTTGCTCTGTTTTCCTGCACTCTTGTGGCTCCTAGTCTGGGGATTAGTTTGGGCTGATTGTAGCTCACCAAGAAGCAGGTCTCAGGTCTGTGCTTGAAACTGAGGCCAAGGAAATTTGGGTTGCACCCACTGCTGCTCTGTGCTGGGGCAGCAGCTCCCTGAGGGGGGATTGCAGGGGGCAAGGTGGGTTCCTGCTGCCCACCAGGAAATCAGCAGCTCCCTGAGGAACTGCTCCCTGCACAAGCACTGAGTTACCCAGAGGGTGAGGTGTTCTACCTGCCTATTCTGGAGAGGGGATATCAGCAGAGATGTGTGTTATGGAAGGAAACAGCAAGGAAAATACTCTGTTTGATGAAGTTGAGATGGTCCAATTTTGATCTGGTTTTGGAACGACTTTTCTCTCCAAGGTTATCCTATTTTCTATCATGCAAGTAACAAAGTGTTTTCTTAAGGTCGTGATTGGAACAAACTTTTTCAGTATTCTCCAAATGTTCTTATTTATCTGAAACATGTTATATTTTCAGAAATGTTGTCATGCAGAAAATGTCAAAATGTCCTTATTTCCTATGGGAAACAAAACAATCAGCCTCTTGACAAGCTCTAGTCTTAGGATGGAGCTGCTTGGTTAATGGCAAAGCCCTGAGGCTGCATGCTGAAAACCTTCAGCTCACTTCACTGCCCACCAGAAAATTACATATAATTCCATAGAGCTATTGTATGGAATGACCCTTAGTCATATTGTCTAAGCTGCTTATCACCACAGAAATAAGATGAATATAGTAATCTTCTTATACTTACTGAGAAACCTAAACAAGGCCAGCACTATGGTGGGGTCACTTGTCTGGCTGTAATAAGGTTACTGTACAAGGATATATTAATGTTGGAAAAAGCACGCTGGAGATTTCCCATTTAAGTCAGTGTAATTATTTCTGTCTTGAATAGGTGAATGTAAAAGGTTTCTTTAGTGGTTCATGAGTGTGTATCCACCTTCCAGTAAGGGAAAGGAATGAGCAGGACATCCCCACGGGCTTTGTAAGCCTAAATGCCTTGTACAGCCAGGGTGGTACTGTCCACACTGTCTTCTCTAAGCAATCCTGCAGCACCCACCAGTTGCTGCAGCACTACCAGATCGTGCTGTCTGACAGAGAGGTGTGTGTGGAGTACGTGCTGAGCGCTGATTTTCAATAAAACTAAACGTGGAGATACAAGCTGGGAATCACAGACTGATATTACATCCAGACCCCCCCTTCCATTCAAAAAAAGTGGCCAAAAAGGCCATTAGGGGTCTCAGTATGTTCCTGTTCCCTCCACAAGCTCCTTCCAGAGGCTTCCTCTTGCACATCTCCCCAGCCTCCTCCAGCACCCGTTTGTCTTTAAGAGACAGTTGAAAAAACAGGAAGAGTCAAGGAAGAGTCTAAAAGAAAAATGTGCACGTCGCATTTGGAACTCTAGTAGTGAAGCATCTTCCTCTAAACAGAAAAATTGTTTCAGAAAAAAAGCCTTTGTTTCTTTCCCTGGGGAAAATATATCCTAGTCACACTAGTAATTTCCAAATCTACAGAAGGCCTGTGGAACACTTTTGGAGTGGTTCCTTGAGGGGCAGAAGCAGCCAGTGAGGGAAATTTTCTCTCACATTACTTTGCATGGAAAATTTGGAGTCATTAGTTCACATAAGAGGAGTCACTTTCAGGGCTCAGCTTATGGGTGAGGTGCCCTCCAGCAAAGGCTATTTTGGGCCCCAGCAGGGAGCACAGGAAGGGGCTGGGGCATATCTGCAGCAGGAATGACCTGCTGGCCTCTCCTCCATCTGGGACCAGCAGAGATTTGCACTGGCACCAGCTGATTGTGCAGTGCAAAATGTTTTTTAAAAATAAACTTGGAAGCAGACAGCGGCCAGTTCACCAGCACTGGACATGATGGTTATGGAAACAGTCTCGGGAAGGGAGAGCAGGAGCAGGGGAAGGCGTGCCACAGTGATCCTGTTAACACAGACATCATTTTCCAGAATCACAAACCTAAGATTGAGCAATACTTCTTTGGGATAAAACCAAAGCCATTAATCTTAGTTGTACTGAATACTTGCAGATCATTTTCAAAAAATGGAGAAAAAGTCCCTGAAAAAGTGAAGATGGGGGGGGCCCTCTGCTGTGCTTTGTCCTTGCTGCCTTGCATATTATGTGTGAGAGAGATTTCTACCAGGTTTTTGTTGATACCATGCCTATTGCTGCCAGTGTGGAATAGCAGATCAGCTCTCCTGAAGTAATGACCTGGGACATTAAGCTTATTAGGCATGTGTCTGGAGACAGGGAAGGCAGGGGAAACCTGATCCCAGAGGTGTTCAGGAGCTAAATGGTCCCCTGAGCCAGCAGAGGACCCCTCACTCACTGGAAATGCCTCATCCAAGATTGTCACTCGTTAGACTTTGAAAAGGCAGGATCACCAAGGCAAAAACGCACCCAGAGCTGGGATTCAGCAAGGCTGTGCATCAGGCAGAGCACTATTTCTGTGCATCAGGCAGAGCACTCTTTCTGTGCTCTCCTGGTCTGGCTTGATATCTGGAGGTTCGGAGTTTGATAAAGCACACACACAAAGTGAGCCACAGCATCCACCTTGCAATTTCTCTGTCTCGGAAAGATGAATCTTCTGCAAAAGGCCAGTTCTCCCACCACAAAGTGTCAGTGACCCCATCTTCTCACTGCACTGCCTCTCTCTTCTTCCACGGGGTCTTGAAAAGCAAGAGGCAGTTCACTGCAAACAAAAGGGAGAAATTGAGAGTCCTCATCTGGTTTTGATTGCACTGAGAGATGATGATGAGTTAGACCACTGGGATGATCCATTGTGTAACTCCTTTCTGTTGGCATGGGCCAAACCTGCCCCTGCTGTGTCCGTGCTCACAGTTTGGCTCTCCCTGCGGTGTGTGAGTCACTGTTCATTCATGAAAGTCAAAAATGGCACTTGGGAAATGTGCCAAATCTTTTAGGAATAGCAGCTCCTCGATTACTGACCGGTCTCACAGCAGCCATGGGGCAGGATGGGCACAGGACACACACTGCAGTGAGCCCAGGCTGTCAGGGCTGTGGGGGATGACACGATGGTGCTGCATCTGCTCTGCCACTGTGTGTGCATCCCGTGTGCTCCAAGCCAAGCCTGTGCCTCAGAGACTGGTTTCCTTCCAAAGGCATAGTGATGAAATATCTATTGTGCTCAAAAATCTCTTTAAAATCCAAAACACATCTATCCAGCCCTTTGCCCTTTGGCAGGTGACTTGAGCTCTTCTTCACCTGGTTAACCTGGAAGTTTCATTTTATGAGCAGGGTGTCAGTTCTCATTTACCTAAAAGCTCTCAATACTAAGCTTGCAGATACTGCTGCTGTCATGGCAACAAGGTTATTTATGCATAATAGATACCTGCTTTTCTTTTTTTTTTGGTTTTTTTTCGATGTTGCTAAGTGGAGATAGGGTCAGAGGGGCCATAAAATGGAGTGGGAACTCCCAGCCTCACACACGTGTAAATAAGCCCTCCAGCCCTCCTTCCTCTCCACCTGGCTGACATGGTTCAAGTCCCTGTAACTCTCCTCAGTCCAGCCCTTCCTCCAGCAGGAACAAGTGACAGCAGAAGGGTTGTGTGGAGATACAACCAGAGATGCCAACTTCCCTTTCCACGCAGGCTGGGATGGGCTGTTCTCCACAAAGAGCAGTCCCTGTCAGGGATCAGGGGGCCATCCAAGCTGCCTTTACCCACCTGACACTTCCCTTAACTTTGTAATGTGTGCTTTGTTAATGCACTGCTCAATTATTTAACAGCCTGGCCACCACAAGAGCAGGCTAACAAACAAGGTTCTAGGGCTACAATTTCAATTTAGTTAAGTTCTCCTTTAAATTCTTTCTGGGTTTCATCTGTCCATTTTCCATGGCAACCAGCAAGGACCAGAGGTCAGAGAGAGAAAGAGAGAGAGTCATTTCATTTAAATTAGATGAAGCTCTGTCAGCCACCAGAGCACTTCTCATGTGAAGGGTTTTCTACAGAAAGAGCCCCTTGCTGGAGGAGAGACATCACGTGTGCCCTGGCAAACCTCCCTCTGCAGAGCTTGGTTGTTTTCCTTCACTGAGCAGCTTCTTCTCCAGATAAAAATCAGTTCTATTTACATGTAATATTGAGTACGAAGAGTGGAAAAACCCTCCACAGAAAGAAGGGAGTAAGTGGCTGCCCAGAATTCACTGTCAGATCTGATCTCCCGACAAACCAGAAGCTTCTCTTCCCAGCTCACAGGCACTGCCTCCCTTAGCCCTGCAGGTGCTGACAGCTGCCTGCTGCCAAAAACACCTTGGTTTTCCCAGGTCCAGATGTTGTAAGGCTGAGTGACGCCGGGCAGGTGTGGTGGCAGTCGCACCAGAGCCTCCCTGAGCCCAGCACACACACGTTTGCTGGGATCACCCAGAGACCTGCCTCCGCCAGGCACGGGGCGCCTTTGCTGGTGCATTTCTCGGTGCTGTTTGCTGGACCCACAGCACCAGGGCCTTGGCATGTAGCTGAACAGCGCTCCAGGGGTGCACAGCCCCTGTCCCTGCCCGGGGGGGGGAGTCACGCAATCCCACAAACTCCATCCATCGCCGTTTAAAACCCACTCTCAGGGAGGCTCGGCGTCTGTCGTGTCCAAGTGTTGGAGCAGGGAACTGCAGGGAGTTTCCCTGTCCTGGGCATCCTGGTGAGAGGGGGAAAGGCGAGGGGCGGGGATGAGCACGCTGAGATCAAGTGAATCCTCCCTCCCCATCCGCATTCCCGCAGATCCTCCCTCGCCGAGCCCCCCAGAGCAGCAGTTCAAGCGCTGCCCACGCCTGCAGCCGCTGAGCAGGCAAGCGAGGAGCGCTGTCCCAGGAAAGGGGGGCACGTGGAGGAATAACAATACTTTCCTCTTATGTAACTCCTGCCTAAAATACCTCAAAGTGGGCTCGTAGATAAATAATTGAAGATGATACAGAATTAGCTGTAATTTTGTGTGTCAGAAAGTAACATTCTCCATTGCTTCTGTGCCGGTGTGGAAACCACCCTGGCTGTGGGCTGAAATGAGGCCACGTGGCTTCAGAAGCTGCCCCAGAGCACAAAGTATGCTCACATGCGCTGCAGCTACTTGATGGCTAGGGCAAAAATTATTTGCTGAGAAAAATTCACAAGTAATTCTGAATAATGAATAATTGAAAAAATTCTAATTTGCCCACAGGCAGATCGCAAGGGTGGGGAAGGGGGAGGGGGAAGCAACATTTGTCAGATAAATTATTTGTGAATTAATCACTCTGATGCTCTCTGAAGTCGATGGGGAACTCGCATAAATAAGACTATTCATGGAGAAGACCAAGTCTTTAGTGGTGCTCTGAGAATGGTAAATTCATTAGCTGAAAGCACTGATTATGATTCAAAGGGATAGGGAGGGGAGAAAATCAAGTCATAATTAGTCACTTAAATTGTATCAAGTAGCAAGCAACTGATTTTAAACTAGTCCAAACAAAGGGAAATGATTTGTTCTGATTAAGTCAGTCTCTCTTGCCCTTTTAAAGATTTATAAAGTAATGTCAATAAATTATGGTTCTTGGGACTCAACCTATAAAATCAGCATAGAAATGCAATCTAATACAGCATCAGACAAGTGGGTTTGACACAGTGGATCAGAACTAAATGCATATTTATTAAGGCAGTATATAATAAGTCTCGTGTCATCCCTATATTGATCAACTGTCTCTTGTCTAAACTCTCCTCTTCACTCCTGTTGTTCCCAATTGTGTCTCTGGCTGCTCCTCTAATGCTGAAGTTGGCCCCAGTTTGCTCACTGATAAGCTTAATTACTCTGCGGAAGGACTCCTTGTAAAACTACGTGATTTGGATTAATTATGGTGCCAGTGAATTGTGCAGCACAGGCATAAAGACCCATCTGGAGTTTCCCCTCTGTCCCAGTGCAGCATGTGATCTGGATTTCCTAGAGTACAGTTTTCAGCTGTTTTCCAAGTGAAGCGGGGACAGGGCAGGTCTGTGGTGTCTCCAAGGCAATGATTTGAAATGATGGTATAGGAGAAGCAAACACTTATTTGCTACAGAATGGTAAATTCAGTCACAAGGATTTTGGTGCTGGGGAGGTGGTGAAGGTGTTACTACATTATTATAGTTATTGCTATTAGGAAAGCATCAGCAATGAATTCAGGGCTCTCTCACACTTTTACCCAAATTCTGTCATGGTGGGCTCTGAGCTGAGATAGAAATTAGAAACGGGGGTACACTTTGGGAAGGACAGACTACATTTAAACTACAAAGTACTGAACCTCTTCTGGGGTTGATCCAGAGCTAGCAGAGCTAACAGTGCCTCACAGTTAGCAGTGCCTGGACTTTTGTCCAGGATTTCCCAGCATTTTGCATTAAGGAAGAAATGTTCTTGTGTGTGTCTGGGCACTGGGAGTGGCTGAGCTCAATTCAGCAAAGTGATGGAACAGATGCTTCAGCTTGGGTCCATGCAAGTCCCACTGAAATCTCTGAGTCTTAAACGCAGACTTGGGCTGTTTGTCAGAGGCTGCTGGGACTGTTCAACACGCAGTGTGTGCGCCGGGGTTCCCTCAGCTGGAACCTCACCACTGGGAGCTGGGCACTAAAGCTGGGGAAGGTTTGGGAGCAGTGTTGTGGTGCTGGCATGGGGAGCAGCCCTGTGCAGAGACCTGCCTGCTGGGTCAGGTGAGCTTGTGACTCTGTGTGTGAGGAACTGAGCTGAGATTTGCCAGCTCGTTTCTCCTCTACCCAGCAGACCCCACTGGAGAGGAGCTGCAGGGTGCACCAGCACCTGCCTTCCAGGTGCCAAGCCTCTGCTTCACCAAACTTCTCCAGTCACTCAGTCCTGCCCTGCTCTATTTTCAGTACCAATAAATCTCCTGTAGACATCCCCTTTGTCACAGCCTGTTCTCCAGCTCCGTAGGCTCTTCACTGTTCCAAATGTAATTGCTCTTCATCCTTTTTTCCTGCTGTCTGGAACCATAGCTCATCATCCTACACTTCTCATTATCTTAATTAAACCAGGGCAAATCAAGGGCCTGTTTTATAACCTGACATTACCTTGTACAATTTTTTAGCTCAAAAGATGTGAATTAGTGCTGAGGTATCTTCTTGGAGGAAGTTGGCACCCCAGCTCCCTCAGTGTGCAGTACTGTGGTTATCTGAGGAGGGCTGAGTGAAAACACATCCACCAGGTAAAACTAGTCTTTTCCATTGCAGTCCAGTTCCTGCCCACTGCTTCTGGTGCTCCTGGATGGCTGCTTTGGGTAATTGTATCTTGCAAACCACTAGAGCTACCTCCTTATTGGATGCAGTTCTCCTTGATTCAGTTCTGTCCTGCTCACTGTTCTGGCTGATGGTTGACTTGTTGGTTTTATCTGTATTTCTACATCCCAGGAACTGTCTGCAGAGGCAGCTGCAGCACCCAGGAGTTGGGTGAGAGCACTGAGAGATGTCCCCAGCAAGCGATGGCAGATGGAGCAGGGACAGTTCATGGTGGCTTCCCCTCCAGCCTCTGCAGGATCAGGGTCTGTGGGTGATGCACGGGGCACAGCTCATGCCCTGCTCCAAGCCATGGGCATGGGGAGGTACAACCTGCCCAACAGGGAGACTTCTTGGTCCTGCTGCAGGTCCAAAGCAATGTCTCTTGAGCTGATTAATTCTCTTTCTGGCTTCCTGCTGAGCAAAATACTATTTTATGTGATGTGGCACCTGAGGGCCATTGCAGGGCACAGGACTGGCATGTCTCTGGTCCACAGAGTCTCATGTTTTCAGTACAGATTTGCTGCTGACCTAATAATGTTATTATCTGGATAGAGGTAGTTTAGCTTCTCTGTATGGAGTTAGATGTCTTCTGTCACTAGTTCCTAGTCCTTTCCAGAGCTTAGGTTCAGGAAGGATTGGAAGGAAAAAAGGGGAATAAAATAATTTAAACCAACAATTTGTGCTGTTTATGGCCCATGACCCTCCTGTTCTTTACACCACTAGGAGTAAGAGAATTTGGATCCCTTTACTCAGGTGTCTCATCATGCTGGAAGTCCTTGGGTAATGCTTCCAGTTTCAGAATGGGGACAGCAAAATGAAGAGGGTGTAGAGGTACAGGGAGCCAGGAGAGAGTGCTGGGAGCCAGGTACCATCCCCACCATCCCCCGGATGGGCACCCACATCGACACATCAACCTGGTGAAAATATGAGCCAGTCGTTACATCTCCATTCTGCACGTGTAGATGGTGGTGGTGATAGTGCTGTCCAGTCCTTTCAGGAGAATTATCTGCTGCTTAATTAGGTAATGTTTGTACAACGTCTGGGAAGGCTCTCTTGCAAACATATGGTGTTGCATCTCGGAGAGCCTCAGTGGGGATCCAGCTCTTGTGCTGTGCTTCACTGTCTTGCTGTGGGATGAGCTGGAGGAGAAGGGAGGCAGTACCATTAGCACATCTGGCTTTCAGAAAGAACTTTGGATTTACCCAGCTCACAGATCTCCTGTGGGCTTGTGTGTCCTGCCTCCTTAACCCAAGTCATTTCTCTGCATATTGAACAGTGATGTATTGTGGTGTCGGGATGGACAAGGGCTTTGAGACAATAGAGACCCCAGAAGAGAATAGTCAGAGAGTTTATAGCTTTGCTCTCCTTGTGCTGGGGGTCTTTATGCTCCAGTTTCAGGGTCTTATTTTGGAGCTGTCTGGCTGACCTGCTAGCACAGCTCTGACTCTGGGCAATGTGGAGTCTACCTGGGAACTCCAGCCTGGGAAAGGCATTGGGAATTGTACTCAAGGACTTGGAGTAGCATTAATGTGGTCAGCAAACACCTTTCCCTAATGAGCTTCAAAAGTAGAGCACCATCTGGCCTCACCTTCAGCACCTCAGTCCCATGAACACCCTGCAGCAGCGTGTTGGGGTGCAGGGGGGAGGCCGAGACCTCCTCTGGCTTGGGGGCTGCACTATCCAGGGGCTGCAAGAGCAGGAGCATCAACACCTGCTGGGAAAAACATGAGGTCTCAGTGGCAGCGAGGAAAGTGCTTAGAGACAGGCTGTGGTTCAGACATCTGTACCCCTGAACAGCTGGTGGGGAGCACCAGTGCTGAACACAGAGATTTGCATCCACCGAAAGTCACATTTAAAATCCCATGTAAAGGAGATGTTAGTTCCAGGAGCAAACTACTAATTGCTCTGATTTTATGGGAAGGCAAGAGATTCAGATGGTATTAGACATTTTTTTCATTACAAAACACTGGCAAAAACTTCCCCATTTTTATTCTGAAGTGAAAATATATTTTTAAAACATGCCATCCCCCCCCTGTCTGGCCACTGCAAGACATTCGGCAATATTAGCAAAGCCAATGGCTGCTAAATGGCCTTATTTCCAACAGTAATGAGCTGCATTTAATAATGAATTAAACATCATTAACCAGGGAAGTTTTTGGTGAATGCTTCTTTAATATCATTGTGCACAATTATCACTGGAGTGAATAGCTCAGCTCTGTCCAGCTGCACCATTTGTCATTATTTGGGGGAGCAGTAGAATCCCTCTGGTCCAGGAGGGCTTGTAACATTAAGTGACACTGAGTCAAGTTTAACAAGTGTTTCTCTTCATCATGCAGATGAGAATAACTAATGTTCAGGAGCTCAATCCTGCTCCACCTTGTTTCTCTGTCTGCATGACCCAGCTAGCCTGGCTGTGTTTCTGCAATCAATGAAAGTCCCTCTCAGTAAGATCTAATTCATAGGCACATGAAGTTTCTTTATTAAAAATTGATACACACAATTAAACAAAGATAAAAGATGATAATGGGAGTAATGAAGCTGTTTGGTATTTGCAGTCTTTATTATACAGTGCCATTCCATCCTAATGAGACCTTCCAGACTTATTCATCATGTCTAGTTAGAGGGTCACATTCATGAAAACACGGTTGATAATTTTCCAAGAATTATTCTCCTTAAAATGATGGACTCTGGAAAAAAAAAAAGACTCTGGAAAAAAAAAAACAAAAAACAAAAAAAAACCAAAAACCCCCCAAACCAACTATTTGCCAGTATTTCTTTGCTGTTTCCCTACTGCCATAGCTGAGTGATGTATTTTTTAGCAAATCATGTAGTTGCCAAAATATTTCTTTTCAGGAGGAGAGGAGACATTGCACAGCTTGCAGCCGGGGAACAGTTCAGTCTGCAGCAATGAGAAGTGTGACTCAGGGATGGCTTTGGAAGGTGAAATACTAGGAGGAAGCTCTAATGTGGAGGTCCCTCACATGGGCCTTTCTTCTCATAAGCTGTGCAGGGTCGTTGCTGTGGGACAGGTAAAATCACAGTGATAACAGGTATTTCAAGCAGCAGCTGCTCCTCAGGTTTGTACCTTTGTGTATTGGTTAGAAAGGATCCCACTGCATCCAACAACTCCAATCACAGAGCAGCTGTAGCAAAATCCAGCACAGGGCACAGGTAGCACCAGCACGGTTATGGATGTAAATGTGTGTGATTTCATTGATGTGTAAAGATCTCAGACAGCTGCAGCTCCAGGCTGGCCACAGCCGTGAGCAAACTGTCTCTGTAAAACATCACCAGAGGGTCAGATCATTGCATGAATCACTTGCCAGACTTTAGCTGATCTCCCATAGGGAAGGTGACATGCTGGTGGTCCCACCTGAGGGACCTGCTGGAAACTGGATGCTGTGGTGGGCCAGGGGGCTCCCCCAGGGCACCGGGGCTCCCCCATTCCCAGGTTGTGCCGAGTGCTCCCTTTAGTGCAGACATTTGCAGGACTGATGGAACTGTTGCTCCAGATTGTTCCAGTGGCAATGCAGTTAACCCCCAGGAAAGTGTCTCCATCCTCCCCCACGTGCCCATCGCACACTCAGGGTCACGGCCCGTTACTCACCGCCTTGGCTCCACCAGCCGAGGAGGCCCCTGCCAAGGCTGTGAGTGCTGAACCACCACCTGGGGCTCTGTGAAAACACCCATTAGCTCCCCGCTGGTCTCGGCCTCGAGAACGGGCTCATCAGCTCCTTCTTCTTCCTGCTCCATGATCAAAATATTTACGGCTCAGTGAGTGGGGCTGGCAGCAGCCCCAAAACTTTGCTCTTGATAGTAAATGTCACATTTAATATTGATGATGTGGGCTACTCAAGTCACACTTGGATGAGTTATTAACCATTGGGAATGACATCTATAATAGGAAACTCCGAAAATATGAGCTCCCTTATATGTGCACGTGGCTTCTTTTTTGTAAAAGATATAGAAATCTGAGCAATTCAGTAAAATTATAAGGATGCTGTTTGTTTTTCTAGGACTGGGACAAACCAACCTTAGCCAAGCATAAAACCAGCCTGTACCTGGGGGGGGGGGGCTCAGAGTTGTTGTGTATCACCTGGGTAAGCAGAGCAGTGCTGTGACACTGCAGAGGGTCCCTGCTGCCTGTGGGACCCACGAGCTCTGCTCCCCTGTGAGCAGTTCCCACTTGTCTGTTTGGTGAAACAGAGGATGCCTGAGGCTGATGCTGCAACATTAGTGCTCTTGGATTTTCTTTTTACTGTGCACTGAGATGAAAGAAAGTGACTTTGCAGGGATCCAGGCCAGCACTAATACACTGTGAATGAGTTGGGCTCTGCATTTTCACACCACTAAGAAATAGTAGGGTGAGTAGTAGAGTGAATTCATATTTAGTCTTCTGTGGGCACTTACCATGAAAGAGACTCTGTACATTACCAATATTACAGGAAACAAGAAGTGAATATAAAGTTGCACAGAACATCAGCATTATAGCTTGACTTAAAAGGTAGATAAATTCTCTACTTGGGTATATTAGTGCAAATGCTGGGTATTTATAGAAATTCAGTACTTTGGTCAGACCATGCCATCAGCTTCAGCTGCCTTGTTGATTGTTATGTGACTATTCCACATCCCACTGCGTGATGCTCACAGTTACTCTGGGCTGGAGGGCAGTTAAAATGAGTGCTCCTGGTTGCTACAAATCCATTCTAGGTACCAAAACTAGACAGAAAAGCTCTGTACAGAGCTGTATTGCTTGGACTAGGGAGGATTGTTGTGCATTAGGAATGACATCTTCTGTAGAAAAGGGATTGAAAAAGTGGTCAGACCCAAACTGCTGTATTTGGTGGGTCATTGCATCACCCTCAGCCAGCTTGAAAGATTCCGAGAAAGTACATCTACTGTGCATTACAGTTAGGTTGAAAAAAACATAGAGGAAGTACAATATTCCACTATTCTTCCTTCTTGGCCTGGCAGCTCCTCCCGCTCACACTGTGGGCAACTCCTCTGGTCAGTGGTGCACCGTTGATACATCTGTGATTAACACCTACCTTAGGTAAAAGAAATAGTCATTATTTGCACTTTTTACCTTCACCGTGTCTCTTAGTGCATCACAGACTTGCTGTGCCAAGGTCTGCCCTGACTCATACCTTCACCTAAGCCAAGAAAAGCCAACTTTTCTGAGAAGTAGCTATTAACCTTCTTTTACAGATGAGGAAACTGTGCACAAAGAGAATAAATTATTTACCCAAGGTCGCAGAACAAATCCAAAATGCTGTAATTGGGAAAAGGAGCCAGACTGCCTAATTCCACTTCCTGTTCTTTAACAGCAAGTGCTGTTTTTCCTCCTCGCTGTGACTTACTCTCCCCTGGGCACTCCATCATTCCCATCCCCTCATACCCAGTCCCTCTCTCATTGGGTTCCCACCCTGCCTCTTCATTCCTGGCTCAGCAGTGGCACGCTGCACACCGACGTACTCGGTCTCAATGCAGCATCACGTCTGGCAAAGCGAGGTTTGTGTTTGACTCTGTAACAGTCTAAATGCAAATTACACGGTTGTGTTGAGGCACCGATTTATACTAATTCCTGCTTTGTGTTGGGAAGAGCTACCTGAGAGACTACAGCTTTTTTTTTTAACCTTTAATAATGACAGGGTTTAAAAAGCTTGCTCTGTGAAGTAGTGGGATTGATTGTTTCATCAGCCTAAATTGTGGCTGAGATAACTTCAGTCTATGAATACACTGAAGTCCTTCAATCTCTGATTATCATGG